>NC_090935.1:10264590-10905601 GCF_040938575.1 Ambystoma mexicanum
GCTTTTGACTCCTATCTCCCCTTCTGCTATTGACTAAGACAGGACCGTCCGCCCGTTTCCTGCTTTAAAACAAGATCATGGTAACCCCAGACGTGGCAGACTCCCTCCCAAATCTGCCAGTTAAAGGAGGTATTACCTGGTTTATGCTGAAAGGGTCAAATACAAAGTTTCGAAATGCAATTGTTTCGAATCAAAAGGACCGGAAAAAAAAACGAATACACTTTTTTTTGGGGGGGGGCGGCAAACCCCTGTTTTTTGGGCAAAAACCACACATTTTACCTATACCAAGCCCAAAAAAAAAGACATTTAAAAAAAGTCATTCAATCATTTTTTTTTCTTGATCCTTTTGAGTCGAACGTATTGCATTCGACCCTTTTGAATTTGACCCTTTGACTGGACACCGTATTCCCTCTATCAGCCATTTTGACCTACGACTTGTTAACCTCCTCAAACCCCTCACCCCCTCGAGAATGGCATCTCGTAGATGAGGCCTTTTGCCTAGATGGATCACCCCCTCCTTCAAAACTCTCAACCACACTCTAGAATGCAGATGGCGGGCCAACCCTTTTCCCCTTAATAGAGCTGCCTATGCCCGTCCGACCCATGTCTGCAAGACAGATATCCGAAAGGCCAAAAAATCCTTCCACTGGAACAGAATCTCTAGCGCCCATAACAGCAGTAAGGATCTCCACAGTATAATCTCAGAATTCACGGCCCGCCTCTGCACATCGCACCCCCACACAATTCCGAAGCACTCTGATACCATCTTTGACCATTTCTACAACATCTCAGTAGAAATAAACTGCTCCTTTAGCACGAAACTAGCAGCAAACCCACCTCGATCACCTGCAGTCCCTCATGACTACTCCAACCCTCCCTCCTCTCGCCCTATCTTCTCCTCCTTCACTCTCATCTCGACTTCCAGAAGCTTCTTGCTAGCAACTGCCCATCTGGATCTGTGAGAAATCCATGCCCGCCGGCACTCCTCAAAGAAATCTTTTCTTCAACCTGTGTGAGCAGCATTGTGAGATCCATCATCACTCCTCCAGTGCCTCACGCATTTTACCGCAGCGTTCAAGACATCACACATAAAATCCCCCACCCACTCAAAACACCCTACTTTGACCCACCTTTTCCAGCCAACTACAGACCCATTTCTAACAACCGCTTCTTAGCCAAACTCACTCACCAAACAGCCTACTCTCAGGTGTGCCTCTTCACTGAATCCAACCTCGACCCCGCCCAGTCCGCCTTCAGACCCCTCTGTGGAACTGAATCATCCCTAGTTTCTATCTGGGATGACCTCAAAAGCACCGCAGACACATCAATCTGTGCCGCACTTATCCTCCTCGACCTCTCAGCAAGCTGTGCTCCACTTATCCTCCTTGACCTCTCAGCAAGCTGTGCTGCACTTATCCGCCTCAACCTCTCAGCAAGCTGTGCTGGACTTATCCGCCTCAACCTCTCAGCAAGCTGTGCTGCACTTATCCACCTCGACCTCTCAGCAAGCTGTGCTGCACTTATCCGCCTCAACCTCTCAGCAAGCTGTGCTGCACTTATCCAACTCGACCTCTCAGCAAGCTGTGCTGCACTTATCCGCCTCAAGCTCCACTTATCCTCCTCGACCTCTCAGCAAGCTGTGCTGGACTTATCCGCCTCAACCTCTCAGCAAGCTGTGCTGCACTTATCCACCTCGACCTCTCAGCAAGCTGTGCTGCACTTATCCGCCTCAACCTCTCAGCAAGCTGTGCTGCACTTATCCACCTCGACCTCTCAGCAAGCTGTGCTGCACTTATCCGCCTCAACCTCTCAGCAAGCTGTGCTGGACTTATCCGCCTCAACCTCTCAGCAAGCTGTGCTGCACTTATCCATCTCGACCTCTCAGCAAGCTGTGCTGGACTTATCCTCCTCGACCTCTCAGCAAGCTGTGCTGGACTTATCCGCCTCAACCTCTCAGCAAGCTGTGCTGCACTTATCCTCCTCGACCTCTCAGCAAGCTGTGCTCCACTTATCCTCCTCGAACTCTCAGCAAGCTGTGCTGCACTTATCTGCCTCAACCTCTCAGCAAGCTGTGCTGGACTTATCTGCCTCAACCTCTCAGCAAGCTGTGCTGCACTTATCCATCTCGACCTCTCAGCAAGCTGTGCTGGACTTATCCTCCTCGACCTCTCAGCAAGCTGTGCTGCACTTATCCTCCTCGACCTCTCAGCAAGCTGTGCTCCACTTATCCTCCTCGACCTCTCAGCAAGCTGTGCTGGACTTATCCTCCTCGACCTCTCAGCAAGCTGTGCTGCACTTATCCTCCTCGACCTCTCAGCAAGCTGTGCTGCACTTATCCTCCTCGAACTCTCAGCAAGCTGTGCTGCACTTATCTGCCTCAACCCCTCAGCAAGCTGTGCTGGACTTATCTGCCTCAACCTCTCAGCAAGCTGTGCTGCACTTATCCATCTCGACCTCTCAGCAAGCTGTGCTGGACTTATCCTCCTCGACCTCTCAGCAAGCTGTGCTGCACTTATCCTCCTCGACCTCTCAGCAAGCTGTGCTCCACTTATCCTCCTCGACCTCTCAGCAAGCTGTGCTGGACTTATCCTCCTCGACCTCTCAGCAAGCTGTGCTGCACTTATCCTCCTCGACCTCTCAGCAAGCTGTGCTGGACTTATCCGCCTCAACCTCTCAGCAAGCTGTGCTGCACTTATCCATCTCGACCTCTCAGCAAGCTGTGCTGGACTTATCCGCCTCAACCTCTCAGCAAGCTGTGCTGCACTTATCCATCTCGACCTCTCAGCAAGCTGTGCTGCACTTATCCTCCTCGACCTCTCAGCAAGCTGTGCTGCACTTATCCTCCTCGAACTCTCAGCAAGCTGTGCTGCACTTATCCTCCTCGACCTCTCAGCAAGCTGTGCTGGACTTATCCTCCTCGACCTCTCAGCAAGCTGTGCTGGACTTATCCACCTCGACCTCTCAGCAAGCTGTGCTGCACTTATCCTCCTCGACCTCTCAGCAAGCTGTGCTGCACTTATCCTCCTCGACCTCTCAGCAAGCTGTGCTGCACTTATCCTCCTCGACCTCTCAGCAAGCTGTGCTGCACTTATCCTCCTCGACCTCTCAGCAAGCTGTGCTGCACTTATCCTCCTCGAACTCTCAGCAAGCTGTGCTGCACTTATCCGCCTCAACCTCTCAGCAAGCTGTGCTGCACTTATCCGCCTCAACCTCTCAGCAAGCTGTGCTGTACTTATCCGCCTCAACCTCTCAGCAAGCTGTGCTGCACTTATCCTCCTCAACCTCTCAGCAAGCTGTGCTGCACTTATCCTCCTCGACCTCTCAGCAAGCTGTGCTGCACTTATCCATCTCGACCTCTCAGCAAGCTGTGCTGGACTTATCTGCCTCAACCTCTCAGCAAGCTGTGCTGCACTTATCCGCCTCAACCTCTCAGCAAGCTGTGCTGCACTTATCCTCCTCAACCTCTCAGCAAGCTGTGCTGCACTTATCCTCCTCGAACTCTCAGCAAGCTGTGCTGCACTTATCCTCCTCGACCTCTCAGCAAGCTGTGCTGCACTTATCCGCCTCAACCTCTCAGCAAGCTGTGCTGGACTTATCCTCCTCGAGCTCTCAGCAAGCTGTGCTGCACTTATCCGCCTCAACCTCTCAGCAAGCTGTGCTGGACTTATCCGCCTCAACCTCTCAGCAAGCTGTGCTGGACTTATCCGCCTCAACCTCTCAGCAAGCTGTGCTGCACTTATCCACCTCGACCTCTCAGCAAGCTGTGCTGGACTTATCCGCCTCAACCTCTCAGCAAGCTGTGCTGCACTTATCCGCCTCAACCTCTCAGCAAGCTGTGCTGCACTTATCCTCCTCAACCTCTCAGCAAGCTGTGCTGCACTTATCCTCCTCGACCTCTCAGCAAGCTGTGCTGCACTTATACATCTCGACATCTCAGCAAGCTGTGCTGGACTTATCCTCCTCGACCTCTCAGCAAGCTGTGCTGCACTTATCCGCCTCGACCTCTCAGCAAGCTGTGCTGGACTTATCCTCCTCGACCTCTCAGCAAGCTGTGCTCCACTTATCCTCCTCGACCTCTCAGCAAGCTGTGCTGGACTTATCCTCCTCGACCTCTCAGCAAGCTGTGCTGCACTTATCCTCCTCGACCTCTCAGCAAGCTGTGCTGGACTTATCCGCCTCAACCTCTCAGCAAGCTGTGCTGCACTTATCCATCTCGACCTCTCAGCAAGCTGTGCTGGACTTATCCGCCTCAACCTCTCAGCAAGCTGTGCTGCACTTATCCATCTCGACCTCTCAGCAAGCTGTGCTGCACTTATCCTCCTCGACCTCTCAGCAAGCTGTGCTGCACTTATCCTCCTCGACCTCTCAGCAAGCTGTGCTGCACTTATCCTCCTCGACCTCTCAGCAAGCTGTGCTGGACTTATCCTCCTCGACCTCTCAGCAAGCTGTGCTGGACTTATCCACCTCGACCTCTCAGCAAGCTGTGCTGCACTTATCCTCCTCGACCTCTCAGCAAGCTGTGCTGCACTTATCCTCCTCGACCTCTCAGCAAGCTGTGCTGCACTTATCCTCCTCGACCTCTCAGCAAGCTGTGCTGCACTTATCCTCCTCGACCTCTCAGCAAGCTGTGCTGCACTTATCCTCCTCGAACTCTCAGCAAGCTGTGCTGCACTTATCCGCCTCAACCTCTCAGCAAGCTGTGCTGCACTTATCCGCCTCAACCTCTCAGCAAGCTGTGCTGCACTTATCCTCCTCAACCTCTCAGCAAGCTGTGCTGCACTTATCCTCCTCGACCTCTCAGCAAGCTGTGCTGCACTTATCCATCTCGACCTCTCAGCAAGCTGTGCTGGACTTATCTGCCTCAACCTCTCAGCAAGCTGTGCTGCACTTATCCGCCTCAACCTCTCAGCAAGCTGTGCTGCACTTATCCTCCTCAACCTCTCAGCAAGCTGTGCTGCACGTATCCTCCTCGAACTCTCAGCAAGCTGTGCTGCACTTATCCTCCTCGACCTCTCAGCAAGCTGTGCTGCACTTATCCGCCTCAACCTCTCAGCAAGCTGTGCTGGACTTATCCTCCTCGAGCTCTCAGCAAGCTGTGCTGCACTTATCCGCCTCAACCTCTCAGCAAGCTGTGCTGGACTTATCCGCCTCAACCTCTCAGCAAGCTGTGCTGGACTTATCCGCCTCAACCTCTCAGCAAGCTGTGCTGCACTTATCCACCTCGACCTCTCAGCAAGCTGTGCTGGACTTATCCGCCTCAACCTCTCAGCAAGCTGTGCTGCACTTATCCACCTCAACCTCTCAGCAAGCTGTGCTGCACTTATCCTCCTCAACCTCTCAGCAAGCTGTGCTGCACTTATCCTCCTCGACCTCTCAGCAAGCTGTGCTGCACTTATCCATCTCGACATCTCAGCAAGCTGTGCTGGACTTATCCTCCTCGACCTCTCAGCAAGCTGTGCTGCACTTATCCGCCTCGACCTCTCAGCAAGCTGTGCTGGACTTATCCTCCTCGACCTCTCAGCAAGCTGTGCTCCACTTATCCTCCTCGACCTCTCAGCAAGCTGTGCTGGACTTATCCTCCTCGACCTCTCAGCAAGCTGTGCTGGATTTATCCTCCTCAACCTCTCAGCAAGCTGTGCTGCACTTATCCTCCTCGACCTCTCAGCAAGCTGTGCTGCACTTATCCATCTCAACCTCTCTGGGTCCTTTGACACCATTGCTCACACCATCCTGTGACACAGCATCAGGGGTAGGAATCAGACACCGAGGTGGCATGTCTTTATTTATTAAGGTAAAAGGAAAGCCTAACTCTCCAGTGGTATCCCTATTAATAAAGCCTAACTCTCCAGTGGTTTCCCTATTAAAAAACACATAATCTAGGGTATGAGGCGTCAGAATGTCCAGATTTAAAAGCTGCCTCTGTCCAAAACTCCTAATCTGACCCTGTCACTACCACAAAAAGGAAAAACAACAATACCTAGGAGGATGACTCCCTCTTCCTAGTATCCAAAAAGGGTCTCTTGTTTCAAGACTGTATCAGTTTGTTGCCACCATTCTGGGGGCCAGGAGAATGCCTCCCTTCTCCTGGTTCAGTTCCAGTGTAGGACAGGAAAGTCCTGGGCAATGGGTTACTCTAAATGTGTTTCCTCGTCCAGGAGAATGTCTCCCTTCTGGCTCAGTCCCAACTCTCCTTTGTAGCCATTGTAGTTCTTGACACAGTTCCTTTAAGGGGACCTGGCTTTATTATCTTCCCCCCTTTTGGTGTAGTTCACTTTGTTTGTCAGAAAAGCTGCAGTGAGGGCACTTTCCCTTGTGACACGGGCTCGACTTAATCTCGCTAGTAGTCTGGTGCGTGCCACTGGGCGGAGGGGTTTTTCCTCGAATACACAGTTCTCTTCGTTGGGTGTCAGTGGCCTTGAGGTTGCCACTGAGACGAAGGGACTTCCCTCACCATCCCAAAAGAAACCTGCATTCAGGCACTGTACTCATCCTTGTGATTGCTCCCTTTAAATCAACAAGAATAGGGGGATCTTCCTTCTCCGTCCAATCCTCCTTTATCTGGAACTTTATTCCCCTAAGCATCCAAGACATAGTGGATCACCTTGCTTTCCGATTGGCCCTCAAGACCTGGTGTTACCCCCCCAAACCCTGATGAACCCAAGCCTCTTTGGGTTAGTTAACCACATTTTAGGTAAGCTGGGGCAGCAATGAACCCACATTAGATGTACCAAGTGATGGTGAAAATAAACTCCAGCAGTTGACAGGACAGAATCCACATCTATGAAACCAAGAAACCAGCCAGAACACACGGATACATATCACACTCCATGCTTATGGAAGATAGCTAAATGCAAGGCCACTCGCCCACACGCATCTGCTATCTTACCCCATTTTTAAGACACTTCGCACAACACCACTGCCATAAGAATGCAGCTATCCCCCACAACAAAATGTCGGTCTATGGACATATGAGTCTCCTGCACTCGTAGACTCCCCAGTTGACCTCACAGCACCCATCCACATGCCGGCTCGATATGGGTAGCTAGAAGGGACTAGGCCCCCCTACCCACCTTCGTATTGGCTGAAATGCACACATATTATTCTTCTGATGAATTTCCTATACCTTGGACTTCGATCCCCCGAGGGCTTTCGCCTACAGCGCTTTGAGACCATCCTAGTGGGAAAAGGCTTTATACAATGAGAAATTACATTACATTCACTTGCAAATAAAACATTACCATTTAAACCTAGGGCACATTCCACATGCAGCATGGGAGTTACTCTTGCTTTTATGGCCAATGTGCCATTTGAGGAGATTTGCAAAGTGGCAACTTTGAGTTCAGTACACACCTTTAGACAACACTTCTGTGTTGATACACAGGCGAGATCATAATCACAGGTGGAACAGGCAGTACTTAAACACCTTTATCAACTGTTCTGAGATGCCCACCACCTGCTTCAGGTACTGATTGCTAATCTATGCAAAGCATGTGAATCTAAGAGGATTCACAATCTCCAGAAAACAAATATTACTCACCAGTAATAGTCTTTCTGAAGCTTGTATGTGCTTCTAATCACATGAGCCCGCCCTGCCTCCCCACTAGAGAGCAACGAGACAGTACAAAATGTATATATATGAGAAAAACAGCCTTGCATACAGTACGCTTACATATGACAAGGCAGATAAAGAAACAATCTTAGGATGTCTACATGTGCTGGATCATGGTACCTGTACACATAGGATAAGGATAGTGTGACAGGAATGCCCCTGTTCACGCACCTTTTTTGACTTAGAAGAAACAAATGTCATACTCTGAACCAACAACTAGATGGCGAAGTATGCAAAGCATGTAGTTCTATGCAGATACAAGCTCCAGAAAGTCTGTTACTGGTAAGTAACATTCTGTTTGTATTGTGCTTCATATTGGAGAGCTTTTCCTGTGGTGCGTATAGTGGGTGCTGAGTTTTATACTTTAATACATCCAGGATGTGGCGGATGAGTATCCTGAGGTCGGCACACAGAGCACAACAACGTTTGAGGTCTCCAAGGACTTAAGATCATGGTCATGGCAGTGACTGGTGACTAGTGGTAGTGGCTACTGGTCCACATGGATGTCAGGATTTTTACCCAGAGGAGAAGGTTCCATTCTACGCTTTATGCCAGTGCCTAATTTCCACGCCAAAGGTGGTCGACATGCCCACCTTGGGATGTGCCAGGTATTTCAGCAGAGAATAGTGACGTACTCGAAGCAATGCTCTGGAGAACGGTGGGTCTGTTTACTGCAAAGGAACCATGACCCCTGACAGCCATGTAGTCCATGAGCATCCATGTACCAATGCATATCACCCTGGTGTGTAGGATAAACATTACACTCTATAAATATAGCCTCTACACAGTTTTATCACAAAGCCAATAAGCATTCTATCTTTCTATTATGTTTTCATCTATGAACAATTTATAAACCTTTCACACATGTTTTGTCAATGTTACACTTTACGTTTGTTCATGCAGTTAATATAACACATTATAAAAAATGTCTAATGACGATGTTTTAAAATACCATGTTACAAAGCTAAATAACAGTTGTTTGATTACATTACACATTTCATATAAACATTTTTTTTAATATCCAGTAATGCATTTTTATGTTGCCAAGTTACAAAACAATTAACAGTTAATTTAATTTCAATTAATATACCAGAGTTCTGATATTTGTGTGTTCCTCACTTTTTGTTCCTAACAACTTTTAAGCAGGCATGTGGCAGTAAAATTAAGTGTACCCCATTACCCTACATCAGCCTTGCGCCCAACATCTCACTCAACAGTTTCGGCCCAACAACAGTTGTCTAGAGTCCTTGAACTCCAGACAATATCGGACCAGGTGGTTGAGGGTTTCTTTCACTGGCCTCTGTGCCTAGGTGCTTGAGGGTTTCTTTCACTGGCCTCTGTGCCTAGGTGTTTGAGGGTTTCTTTCACTGGCCTCTGTGCCTAGGTGCTTGAGGGTTTCTTTCACTGGCCTCTGTGCAAAACCTACGCTGTGTTGTCTGACATTTCTTGTCCCATTTACTTGTTCATTCTAGAGTTGGAAACTGATTTAGTCGAAACTGTAGGTATTCAACGCGTACTTCAGGACAAAGAAAAAGAGAAACCTATGTTGGTATTTCCGTACTCTTCCTGGGAAATTTGGCATGATCTCTGCGTAGTGAGTATGTGGCCACCAGATCGCTTGTTTCGGCCCAGTCAAAGATAAACAACTTCTTTTTCACAACACAGGTTGGAATTGCCAGTTCCTCACACAAGGACCCACCAACGTGTTGCACATTCTTTGTTTAAAGTCGTTTATGGTACCCGCTGAGGCTAGTGTTGAGTTATGCCTCAGTGCTTGGTAAATCCAGTTTGCCGCTGGAATTAAGAATTTCACAAACTCTGACAACTTTCTCCACGCCAATGAAACCAGCCCAAACTCATGCGTAATGACAGCGTTGGAAAGTGAGTGAATTAGCCAGGCGTAAGGTTTTCTTCCATAACACACCCTGTAAAGAGCTTAGGTAGGAACCTAGATCTGCAAGAGTAAGATCAAGACCGCATAGAATTGTGGGTTCAACTTGAGCAGATAGAACTTTGGTAAAGGCAGGAGAGAGTATCTACACAATTGGGAGTGTACTCTTCATTTTGAGAAGCAGTGGAGTGAATTGCCCTTTAATGAAAACTTTCCATTCCAGTGTTGAACATGAGTTAGTTAGACAGTACCCCCACATACCTACCTGACTTTACCCATGCCAGTGGTTATACACCAGCCTTCCAGGTAAATGTTTTAGGGTTCTTCTTTGTAGTAAAAATGACAGCCTTCAATTTTTGAACATTTGACTTCAGGTTGTTGTCTAATATGTATTGGAAGAAGAGGCCCAGCTTCCTGTGCCATCCTAACGGGGTCTTATCAAGTAAGATTAGATCGCCACTGTTGCATGTCACCCCTGCCGGGGGGGACATGGTATCCTCCAGTGTGTGTCATGGTCACATGGCTTCCCATGTGACCATGTTAATAAAAGGGACGAGCTGCTTCCGGCTCGTCAGTCACGACGGAAACTGACTCCGGTGTCCTTCTTGTGGGGGAAGCACCATGTTGGTGCTGCACCGTGGGTGCTGGGCCCAAGGACGGGGCCCAGCTTGAGGACGGTGCCCCTGCCGGGCAACGCCGTCCGGACGGTGCCCCTGCAGGGCAACGCCGTCCTAGTGTGTCCCCAGCCATGTGAGGTGGGCTGGGGAGGCGACCCCGGCCTGGGTGCCCCCAGAGCCGGGGCCGCGGTGAGCCGGGTGCCCCCTGGCCATGGGTGCGGAGCTCCGGTGATCCGGAGCGGGTGAGGTGCCCCCACTCTTGTGTTTGCAGCGTGAACGCTGCACTGGTGTGCGCCGTCGGGCGTTCCCCGACATGAGCAATGGGGCTGCCCGGTGACTCGGGGCAGCCCTCAACAATGGCGACGAAGGCTGGAGCCCTGCGTGCGAAGCGGCGTCGGCCGCACGGACGAGGTGCAGACTACATCGCCGCAAGCTACGGAGGGTGGCGGGCCCATCTCCAACTGGGCCCGCAAAGAAGAAGAGGATGGCGAGCTGCCCTCTCTGTCCCCGAGGGAGACGGAACGTGTCGGCGGCTGCGCCACCATGGAGGAGGAAGAGGGGCCCCGCGCGCCCCGAAAGGAAATGGTGAGGCGGGCCCGCCACCAACTGGGCCCGCACAAGCTGCCCGCCCCAGCCCTGAGTGGGAGGGAAGAGGTCCACGGTATTGGCCGTGTGTGTGGCTGCACCCCTCCCCCACCTTGGACGATGCCTCTCCCGCCACAAGGGGGGGCGGAAGAGATGGTCGGCTGCGGCTGCGCGAGGGAGAGAGAGTGCCCGCGGCGTCAGCCGCATGGAGGAGGCGCTGCCCCCCCACCCGCGACCAGCGCATAGGAGGAGTGGTGAACATCGACGCAGAAGAGGAAATGAGGCGGGCCCACCACCAAGTGGGCCCGCAAAGACAATGGAGGCTCGCTCTGAGGAGCGGGCAGAGGAGAGACCTGGCGGCCCCTTCCCAATGCCGCGGAGAGGGGTGAGCTGCCTGCCCCTCCCCCACCCGCAGGTTGAGAGAGGGAGGAGCATACATTTTCAAACAGCAAAAAGAAAAAAAAGAAAAAAAAAGAAAACTGTGGAACCACGGAGTCCCGTGGCGACCCTCTCCGAACAAAGGAAAGGGCGTGGCCTAAACATCCCAGGCCCGCAGCGGAGGAAAATAAAAAAAGGGGGAGGGAAATGTAACTGGATGCACGACAGTGGGAGACAGCACCTCGGGTACCCTGCCACACAGCAGGCATCCAGCCCACCAGCATCCCTCAAGGGGGCCTGGAGTGCCCCAGCCCCAAGACAAGGAGAAGGGGGGCGAAGAGCCCGGGAATGCCTGCATGCCCTGCCTCGCCCATGGCAGGAGGGGGCAGATATGAGGGCCTGCACTCAGTGTGGCCCACGGAGCACTGGCCTGTGCCCCAGTGATCAACAAAGGGGGGCGCAGGGCAAGAAGGGCAACTCTGCTAGGCCCACCACGAGGGACAAGCATGGAAGGTCCCCATGCCCAACAGGCGGAGGGGGCCGCACATCCCACCCGGAAGAGGCTGCTGTGATCGCCCAGCCACAGGGTAGCGGCTCCCCAAGGGAGTGCTCGTGCGCCCTCAACTCAGACCTGCCAAAGGGGCCACGCTGATGAGGGGGCAGGTTGCCCCGGGTAAAAAGGAAAGGAGTGGGTGTGAGTTACCCGGTGCGGTTATGCTGGCACCCCCCTCTTTGGACTCTGGGGAGAAGAAGCGGAATGACGGGCCTGCTGCCAAGGTGGCCGATGTGGTCCCTGGGCCTCCCCAGATGCGGCTTTGCCGGCCCCTTTTTGACTCAGGTGAACGCGAGGGAGGACACAGACGGTGTCCAGATATGGAGGTGCAGAAGATGGACGTCATCACCAACGTCCTCGATGAACACTCCAGGCCTGCAGAGACAGACTGGGGTGAACTGGTTCGGGGGTGGGAAGTGTGGTATGGTGCACAGATGAACACGCTGTATGCCTCAAATGGTGCCAGTAGTTTTAGTATTGTGTGATGATAGAACCACTCACCCAGGTTAATAAAGGGTGTGACAATTAGCAGAGTGGTTTGGATAATAGTAGTTGTGTTTGTGTTGGGATTGTTGGGGTTTTGTTTTGTCGTTATGGAAAAGGAGGAGTGTTGCATGTCACCCCTGCCGGGGGGGACATGGTATCCTCCAGTGTGTGTCATGGTCACATGGCTTCCCATGTGACCATGTTAATAAAAGGGACGAGCTGCTTCCGGCTCATCAGTCACGACGGAAACTGACTCCGGTGTCCTTCTTGTGGGGGAAGCACCATGTTGGTGCTGCACCGTGGGTGCTGGGCCCAAGGACGGGGCCCAGCTTGAGGACGGTGCCCCTGCCGGGCAACGCCGTCCGGACGGTGCCCCTGCCGGGCAACGCCGTCCTAGTGTGTCCCCAGCCATGTGAGGTGGGCTGGGGAGGCGACCCCGGCCTGGGTGCCCCCAGAGCCGGGGCCGCGGTGAGCCGGGTGCCCCCTGGCCATGGGTGCGGAGCTCCGGTGATCCGGAGCGGGTGAGGTGCCCCCACTCTTGTGTTTGCAGCGTGAACGCTGCACTGGTGTGCGCCGTCGGGCGTTCCCCGACATGAGCAATGGGGCTGCCCGGTGACTCAGCGACCTTTAGCAACCATTTATTGAAGACAGGTCTTTGCCATTTTAGCTTTGTTAAGCATGTTCATTGCAGCTTCCAAACACACCCAGTCTTCAGATGTTAACTTGACCGCCCCTTCTGAGATAAAGATATCTTCCTTCAAAGATAATTGTGTGATTTTGGCCAGGAAGTCTGAGGTTTCCTCCAAGGTCTTTAATAGAGAAAGACCATAGCCTAGTGAACACAATACCTCTTTCCTTCCAGACAATCTGTGCTACTAGGTTCCATGTAAAGTAGCAGACCGCCCTTTCAGACGCTGGGTTCGAGAGAGTCGCCCTTTCAATGTCATCTGGGCGTATATTGCCCACATCACTGGGATGGCCGGAAGCTCTTAAGCAACGGAACTCGATTCATAGGCAGAATTCCATTCACCTGGGAAATGAGCTCCCAACCAATTGTTTTTCCTAGTGGGTTTAGTTCCTGCCTCTGCTTTGGGGTTTCACCTATCAAAGACCGCTCTAGCTGTGATTCGGGATCCATGACAGTGCTTATGTTCTTTAGTTAAGTCCCAAAACCACTGAGCCTTCCGCACTGTTTAGGTCCAAGTCCGCCTGAACTTCAGCAATGTTTTCCTTTCCTGTGGGATTTCCTAAAAATGTAGTGATTTTACTTTGTTCGGACTTAGATTTCTTTGTTGGTCCAGAATGTGTTGAGGATAAATCCCTCGGAAGAGGACCCACACTAGGGTTATCTTGATGCTGTTGGACCTTTGCCAGGTCCTTAACTGTCCCTTGTTCTGGCAGTCAACGGATATATTTCAATAAGGTTCTCTGTTTGTTTAGATTAGAGGGTGGTTGATTCTTAGTTTTTTTGGTTCTCTCTTGTTGTTTTTTTCCTGACTTTGACCTGACTTGGTAAAACTGTCCAGTCCCCTCACATAGCGGGTTTTTGTTTGTTCCAGTGAAGGTTCCTCCATGATTTTATGAGCTTCCCCCGTCAAATTGCACTAAAATAAGGGGGAAGGACTGTTTGGTGCCTCTCTTCAAGTCCAGCACATGGCTAGTTATTTGCTCTTGCTGCTGAGCAAGGGAGACCTCTTGTACCTGTGTGATTAGGGTGCATTGGGTCCCTTTGTTTTGTTGTGCTTCTGTCTTTACCACCCTCGTTTGTTGGCCTAGTGGATCTTAAACCAGACTTTATACCATTCATTTGGTTTTCGAGTAGCTCCAAATTTGAATCCATCGAGCCCAACGTCCTCGTGTTCTCCACTACCGCATCTTTGATGTTATCACATTGGGCCTGGTTCATGGAACGTTTTCCTATGGGATTGTGCCATTATAAAACACTTCAATGAATCAAGTTGGACTCAAAAACAAGGTGTAAGGCAGAAATGGAGGCAGGTCCCAGTATGTCTGTTTCGGGCAAGATGTTTGAGTCACGATGTAAGTCAGTGTTTCTTGGAGTGAAGTCGTCTTTATTATTATTATTTGGAATGTATTAAGCGCAACGGTCACCCAAAGGCATCTTGGCGCTAGAGGAGAGACAGATGTCCATGGATGGAGAACGGCCAGCAGGAGGAGAGCTGATCTAAAAAAGAAAGGTTTTCATAGCTTTCCTGGCCAACTTCTTTGTAGAAGACGTAGCTCGTTCCAAGCAGTGGCCGCGGTTACAGAGAAGGAATAGCCACCTATCCTAGCACGATTAAAGGATGGCACAACAAGCAGATCTGCCGACGCCGAGCGAAGCTGGCGACTAGGAAGACACCGCACAAACTTAGAGATTAGAAACTCTGGACCAACATTGTGAATGGAACGATGGACAATACACATAGCCTTAAATTGGATGCGTTGACATACTGGAAGCCAGTGTAGAGAGCGCAGGACAGGGGAAGTATGTGCCCCATAAGGGGAGCCAGCGCCTGTCCTAGCCACCAGATTTTGTAGGCGCTGTAATCTCTGAATAAGACCTCTCGGTTGGGCAAGATATAAAGCCATACCTGCATTGGGTGTTTTTTTTCCAAAATGACTGATGCTAAAATATTAAAAGCGTTGCACCAGTTGTCATATGTGTGAGGTATTTGTGCCTTGTGTTGTTGCTTCTTTAGCTTCCTTGTGTATATCATGGCCTTTTTGTTCTGCCTCTAGCAGTGAAAATATCTCAATTAATTATTTTCTATCTATTCTGTCCTTGTCGTTTGGTTCTATGTTCTATTCTAAGGGTTTGTTAAATTTGTCTTGCATTGCCTTATCCAGCTGTTTAATTATTGTTGGTATTAATGCGTGTAACCCCGCACTTATGTCTGTTGTTGGCCTTTCATCCTCCTTGTTACCCAAGATGTCTCCATTCCCTGTTCTGCGACTTATGATTTCCGTGGTTACGGTTCCAATGGCCCCCAGCGTGTTGGGCCCCCGGTCAGGTTGCCTATGGTAATGGTAGGGATAAGTGCCACGCCCCCCTCTCTGGCGTGGTTCTCTGTGCTCCTACTTGCTTCCCCTTGTTCCCCTAACCATGCTTGCAGATGGCTATTCTTGTGTCGTCCCTCTTTGTCCCTTGCTATTTCCCCCTTTCTTATTTCCCCTATGTGTGCCATAGCTTGTTCCATTTTGTCGCATTTCTCCTTGATCATTTCAAGCATCTTAACTATAGCATTTATCTCAGTCCCATTGTTTTTACCTTCGTTTTTCTTGTTTTGCTCGCGGCTGCCTTCTGCTCCTGTTGTTGCCGCGGCCTCTCCTTCTTTGTGCTTTTTCTTTGGTGGCTCCTCGGTTTGCAGCTCTATGATTTCGTCCTTCTCATCCGATTTGTCGTTGAGTCTTAGAAGTACCCAGGGCCAGCTGTGCACTTTTTGCGCCTCAGCCGCCCACTGGACGAGTTTCTTTCCCATTTTTGTTGTTGTATTATTTGCTTCCTCTATTGTTCCACTTTTCTTTCTTAGGCCTGTCTTCTCTTTTGGCGTCTTCATCCTATGTCCCGGAGCGTGGCGCTCCTGCTGTGTGTCCCTCCGCGAGTCTTGCGTCCGCCGACCGTTTACCAGAGCTCGCGGTTCTATTGTCCTCACCCCAGCATGTACACCCGCATTTTCCGTTTGCGGCACCCGACGTACCGCTAGGCTGTAGTGATACTTCAGAGGAGCCTGGTAAAGCTTTCACTGTTGTTCGGACTGACAGCCCCCTTCCGCTGGTTTGTCCCCCAAGCATGGTGAAGCTTCAGCTGGACTCTCAGCGTTTGACAGGACAATGGCGCTAAGTGGTTAACGGCACCGTAAAAGGCTGCGGTGCTGTTAAACACTTAGCGCCTTACTAGGAGGTCCTTTTGCGGGACTCGACCTGAACGGCTGGTCTAGACCAGCCGTTAAAGTAGGGATCCGCAAAGGGACCTTGGTGCTAAGTACGGCACCGGAATTTGCGGTACCGTACTTAGCGCCTTCCCTAGTCCCATTGAGCCCAATGGGGCAAAAATGTGAATGGAGAAGGGCCAATGTTCAATGGGGAATTACCGCCCCGCCAACCTTGGAATGGGGTGGTAATTCCCCATTGAGCATTGGTGTACTCGTTACGATACCGGCAGCAACCATGGTGCTAATAGCGCCATGGTTTAGCGCCAGTATCGTAATGAGGGCCAATGTCAGAAGGAACAACGCTGGCTTCTGCATGCACAGTAGCCACTTGATACTCTGTACAGAGTATCTGAAAGAAGTGGCTACCATCAGCCTTGCTTCTCCTTCTATTCTGTATTTCATGCCTGAGGGCATGCATTGCACTTTGCAGGGCTTCCTGCCCCATGGCTGGCTGGCGCCGACGGCCATTCACACCTAGACGTGAGGCCCTACCTTCCTTCCTCTCCTTTCTTTGTCGTGGCTACCCCTCCCTGTCCGCCTGATAGGTGGTAAGTGCTCCCGCCAGGGGGAAGAGGTGGGCACAACTGTGTCTGTTATCTGGTTTTGCTGTAGTCACTCTCTTGTCCTGTCTCCCCTCCGATTACCCCCCCTCCCGCCTCCTGAGCTACCTTGGTGCCCAAGTACGCAGCACCAGGCCAGGACTGGAGCTGTAAATTGAAGATTTGAGTAGGACTGCCCCCCCCCCCTCGTCCTGTTCAGGACCTACTCTCACTGGTGTTAAATGCGAATTGGTTTCAGTCCCACGAGATACCATGTTTAGGTATTTCCTCGAGGCCTCCTCTAACTCGATATGTTCCTCTGTGGCTCTCAAAGCGGCCAGGCCCTTTTCAGTGATTATCACCCTCTGCCAATCTGCAATTTAGACATGATGAGGCTGTGTTGTACTTTAAGCAGAGGCACCCAAGTGAATAGTAGCCAGGCCAAGCGGTTTCACTCTCTTTGCATCACTGTTATAATGACCTCGTTTTACAATACGTGCGTGTGACACATGCGGCAGGTTTTTTGCCAACCCACTTACTTTTGTTACATCTGGGTGGCCACTCGCCTCTGCAGAGTGATGACGTACAGCTGGCAGACAGCTTCCACACCTGTCTGTCGAGCATCCCGCTGAAACTTGCTTCCACCTGCCTAGACTGGCCGTCCTCTGTCGTTCTCCAGTGTCAGCGTTTGTTTAGCGGTGATAGACTCGCCTGCAAGCCACATTGCGTGCGCTCCACGCAGCCAAGCTGGCTTTGTAGTAGTGTTGCAAGTCCAAACATATTCATAGGCAGGGCAAAGTGTTTCAGTTAAATACAACCAGCAATTCCACTCATAGGCCTGGGCCAAAGTCAATGGTTCAGAGTCTTTGTATAGGATAGCGCAGTACTGGTAGATAACGGGTAAGTCTTTGCCACAGAGTTTAGAAGAATTTGGCTAGGTGAAAAGTTTGACGAATGTTTAGGGAAGTACAAGCCTTAAAAGTTGAGGAAAGTTTCACGCACTTTCTCGATGGCCGAAAATAGTTCCGGACTGCGTTTGCACAGTACCTTTTTAATGAAGAAAGCTGTAGCTGAGGCCGTTGTTCCTGGCAGTTCGAGCAGATCTCGCTGTTCCTGAGCTTCAGTCGTGGGGAGAAAAGGAGGACATCGGGAGGTTCCTGCACTGCCCAGGGAAGAGGCCAAACGCTGTAGCAAGACGTCAGTTTAAGGTGTGAGTTCCTTAAAATCCACAAGCTGATTTCCTTCCCTCTGGCTATCCGGTTTCAACAGCACTCTGATCTAAATTCGACCGATGGGGTCAGTGTCCACGTGGCTTACGAATTGGTTGTTCCCACCAAACTCAAGGGAAGAAGTTAACCTTGAAGGGCTTCTCTGTCGATGGAGTTTCTGGCAATTCGAAACCTGCAGCAGGGCTTCACCGGTCGTCCAGGAGTTGCAGCAGTCCTCTTCCTTCCGCTCGTCTACGGTCCTTTCGTTCCAGTGGTCGACTCTGCTTTCCAAGTCCCAGAGACCTGCTTTCAAACAGTTTTCCCCCATTAATTCCAGCCTGGCTGTCACTCACACAGCAGGGTGGCTGTCCTTGCCGGACAGCCAGCGAGCCAATCACGCCAGAGTGCATTCAGGTCTGCTAGGAGACTAAGCACAAGGAGTTTCGGGCACCTCCCTCACATCCTGTCCACCCCAGAGACTCAGGCGCCAGAGGAGGGCTTCAGCACAGAAGCCCGCCAACAGGCTAGGAACAAACGGAGACAAACACAAGAAGGACTTTTCCTAAAAGAAATGGCGAAAAAAGATGACCAGAGTCTGTTTTTACAGACGGGTCTTGGGAGCCATATTGAAAAACGTGGCTGACCCGATTTTTAGCTACCGGTGTTAGCAGTCGGGAAAAATCACGATAGTTGATCTAAACTACTGCCACCAGCCATTTAAAGTAGGACAGAGTCACATTTTACTGTTACATGAGTGTTTTGACTCAGGGGAGGCTAGGCACCCCTCCAGCACTCTATAGGAAGATAGTGTGTGTTCCGGGGCAGTACATTTAAAAAGACTAGTAAAGCCAATTTAACTTTACATGGTCTGGGAGACAGTAGTCAGTCCCAGAGAAGGTATTTAAACCTTGCGATGTCGGAAAGACATCCCTGTGCCACTGCACTAATGGTGCTGTGTGACACCCAGAAAAAGATGATGCCACTGGAGTTGTTTTAAAACTCCATAACCAAAGAACACAAAAGTGAAACACACACAAAATACATGGAAGAGTGGGAAAGAAAGGCTCACACTCTTCCTAGGTAAAAAAATCAAATCCTAGAAATCCAGCAAAGGGTTAATTGCGTGAAAGCAGGCCAGGAGGGTCCTCTCCCAAAGCCACTCCTCTCCCTACCCCCCCACCCACCCACCCCCACTTCTCTCCCTACCAAAACCCACCCACCCACCCCCACTCCTCTCCTACCCCCCCACCCACCCACCCCCACTCCTCTCCCTACCCCCCACCCACCCACCCCCACTCCTCTCCCTTCCCCCACCCACCCACTCCCACTCCCACTCCTCTCCCTATCCACCACCCACCCACCCCCACTCCTTCCCTACCCCACACCCACCCACCCCCAATCCTCTCCCTACCCCCCACCCACCCCCACACCTTTCCTTACTCCCCACCCACCCACTCCCCCTCTCCCCACACCCCTCCTCTCCCTACCCACACCCACACACCCCCACCCACCCCCACTCCACTCCCTACCCCCATCCACCCCCTTCCCCACTCCTCTCCCTATCCCCACCTACCCCCTACCCCCACTCCTCTCCCTACCCCCACCCATGCCCTACCCCACTCCTCTCCCTACCCCCACTCCTCTCCCTATCCCCACCCCTTCCTAGCACCCACCCTGCCCCACTCCTCTCCCTACCCCCACCCAGCCCCACTCCTCTCACTACCCCCTCCTCCTCCATACCCTCATCCACCCACCCACCTAGCTCCTCTCCCAACACCCACCCACCCCCTCCTATCCCTACCCCCACCCACCCCAACTCCTCTCTCCATACAACCCCACCCACCCACCCCCACTCCTCTCTCTCCCTACTAACTGCCCACCGACCCCCACTCCTCTCACTCCCTACCCCCACCCACCCACCCCTCTCACTCCCCAACCCCCACCCACACAACCCCACTCCTCTCTCTCCCTACCAACACCCACCCATCCCCACTCCACCTCTCTACCAAACCACTCTTCTCCCTACTCCCCCACCCACCCCACTCCTCTCCCTACACCCCCACCCACCCCCTCCTCTCCCTACACCCCCACCCCACCCCCTCCTCTCCCTACCCACCCACCCCCACTCCCTCCCTACACCCACCCACCCCCACTCTTCTCCCTACCCCCACCACTCCCCACTCCTCTCCCTACTACCCTCCCAGCCACCCCCACTCCTCTCGCTACCCGCCACCCAACCACCCCCACTCCTCTCCCTACCCCACCCAGCCAACCACCCCCACTCCTCTCCCTAACCCGCAATCACCTACCCCCACGCCTCTCCCTACCTCACCCACCCACCACCATGCCTCTCCCTACCCCACCCACCCACCCCCATGCCTCTCCCTACCCCACCCACCCCCCACACCTCTCCCTACCCCCCACCCACCCCCACGCCTCTCCCTAATAACCCACCCACCCCCATGCCTCTCCCTACCCACCCACCCACCCCCACGCCTCTCCCTACCCACCCACCCACCCCACACCTCCTCCTACCCCACCCAACCACCCCCACTCCTCTCCCTACCCCCACCCAACCCCACGCCTCTCCCTACCCAAAACCCACCCACCCCCACTCCGCTCCCTACCCCCACCCACCCACCCCACTCCTCTCCTCTCCCCCCCACCCCCCACCCCCACTCCTCTCCCTACCCACCCCCCCCACTCCTCTCCCTACCCCCTCTCCTCTCCCTTACCCCCCACCCACCCACCCCCACTCCTCTCCCCACCCCCACTCCTCTCCCCCACCCCCCACCCACCCACCCCCACTCCTCTCCCCACCCCCACCCACCCACCCCCACTCCTCTCCCCACCCCCAACTCCTCTCCCTACCCCCCACCCACCCACCCCCACTCCTCTCCCTACCCCCACCCCACCCACCCCCCCACTCCTCCTCCCTACCCCCACCCACCCACCCCCAACTCCTCTCCCTACCCCCACCCACCCACCCCCAACTCCTCTCCCTACCCCCCACCACCCCCCCACCCCCACTCCTCTCCCTACCCACACCCACCCCCACTCCTCTCCCTACCCCCACCCACCCCCGCGCCTCTCCCTACCCCGCTCCTCTCCCTACCCCACCCACCCACCTCCCCCACTCCTCTCCCTACCCCCACCCACCCACCCCCACTCCTCTCCCTACCAACACCCACCCACCCCCACTCCTCTCGCTACCAGCCCACCCACCCAACCCCCACTCCTCTCCTACCCGCCCACCCACCCACCCCCACTCCTCTCCCTACCCCCCACCCACCCACCCCCACTCCTCTCCCCTACCCCCACCCACCACCCCCACTCCTCTCCCCTACCTCCACCCACCCACCCCACTCCCTACCCCCCCCACCCCACTCCTCTCCTCTCCATACCCACACCCACCCACCCCACTCCTCTCCCTACCCCCACCCCTCTCCCTACCCCACTCCCCTCCCTACCCCCACCCACCCACCCACCCCCACTCCTCTCCCTACCCCCACCCACCCACCCACCCCCACTCCTCCCTACCCCACCCACCCACCCCCACTCCTCTCCTACCCCCACCCACCCCCCCACCCTCTCCCTACCCCCACCCACCCACCCCCACTCCTCTCCCTACCCCCACCCACCCACCCCACTCCACTCCCTACCCCCACCCACCCCCCACTCCCACTCTCCTACCCCCACCCACCCACCCCCACCCCTCTCCCTACCCCCACCCACCCCCCCACTCCTCTCCCTACCCCCACCCACCCCGCCACCCCCACTCCTCTCCCTACCCCCACCCCCCACCCCCACTCCTCTCCCTACCCCCGCCCACACACCCCCACTCCTCTCCCTACCCCCGCCCACCCACCCCCACTCCTCTCCCTACCCCCCACCCACCCACCCCCCACCCCCCACCCACCCCCACTCCTCTCCTACCTCCACCCACCCACCCCCACTCCTCTCCCTACCCCCACCCCACCCACCCCCACTCCTCTCCCTACCCCCACCCACCCACCCCCACTCCTCTCCCTACCCCCACCCCAACCCACCCCCACTCCTCTCCCTACCCCCACCCACCACCCCACTCCTCTCCCTACCCCCACCCACCCACCCCCATTCCTCTCGCTACCCGCACCCACCCACCCCCATCCTCTCCCTACCCCCACCACACACCCCACCCCTCTCCTACCCCCAACTCCTCTCCCTACCCCCACCCACCCCCACTCCTCTCCCTACCCCTTCCCACCCACCCCCACTCCTCTCCCTACCCCCCACCCACCCACCCCCACTCCCTCCCCTACCCCCACCCACCCACTCCTCTCCCTACCCCCCACCCACACACCCCCACTCCTCTCCCTACCCCCACTCCTCCCTAGCCCCCACCCCAGCCCCACTCCTCTCCCTACCCCCCACCCAGCCCCACTCCTCTCACTACCCCCTCCTCTCCCTACCCTCATCCACCCCACCCCACTCCTCTCCCTACCCACACCCACCCACCCCACTCCTCTCCCTACCCCACCCCTCTCCCAACCCCCACCCACCCCCACTCCTCTCCTACCCCCACTCCTCTCCCTACCCCACCCACCCACCCCCACTCCACTCCCTACCCCACCCACCCACCCCCACTCCTCTCCCTACCCCACCCACCCACCCCCACTCCACTCCCTACCCCCCTCCCACCCACCCCCACTCCTCTCCCTACCCCCTCCCACCCACCCCCACTCCTCTCCCTACCCCCACCCACCCACCCCCACTCCTCTCCCTACCCCCTCCCACCCATCCCCACTCCTCTCCCTACCCCCACTCCTCTCCCTACCCCCACTCTCTTCCTACCCTCACCCACCCACCCCCACTCCTCTCCCTACCCCCACCCACCCACCCCCACTCCTCTCCCTACCCCCACCCACCCACCCCCACTCCTCTCCCTACCCCCACCCACCCACCCCCACTCCTCTCCCTACCCCCACCCACCCACCCCCACTCCTCTCCCTACCCCCCACCCACCCCCACTCCTCTCCCCTACCCCCACCCCTCTCCCAACCCCCACCCACCCCCACTCCTCTCCCTACCCCCACTCCTCTCCCTACCCCCACCCACCCACCCCCACTCCACTCCCTACCCCAACCCACCCACCCCACTCCTCTCCCGACCCCCACCCACCCACCACACTCTCTCCCTACCCTCATCCACCCACCCCACTCCTCTCCCTACCCACACCCACCCACCCCACTCCTCTCCCTACCCCCACCCCGCTCCCTACCCCCACCCACTCCTCTCCCTACCCCCACTCCTCCTCCCTACCCCCACCCACCCACCCCCACTCCACTCCCTACCCCAACCCACCCACCCCCACTCCTCTCCCTACCCCAACCCACCCACCCCCACTCCTCTCCCTACCCACACCCACCCACCCCCACTCCACTCCCTACCCCCTCCCACCCACCCCCACTCCTCTCCCTACCCCCTCCCACCCCACCCCCACTCCTCTCCCTACCCCCACTCTCTCCCTACCCCCACCCCCACTCCTCTCCCTACCCCCTCCCACCCACCCCCACTCCTCTCCCTACCCCCTCCCACCCAGCCCCACTCCTCTCCCTACCCCCCACTCCTCTCCCTACCCCCACCCACCCACCCCACTCCTCTCCCTACCCCCACCCACCCACCACCACTCCTCTCCCTACCCCCACCCACCCACCCCCACTCCTCTCCCTACCCCCCCCGCCCACCCCCACTCCTCTCCCTACCCCCCACCCACCCACCCCCACTCCTCTCCCCTACCCCCCACCCACCCACCCCCACTCCTCTCCCTACCCCCACTCCTCTCCCTACCCCCACCCCCACTCCCTCTCCTACCCCCTCCCACCCACCCCCACTCCCTCTCCCTACCCCCTCCCACCCACCCAACTCCTCTCCCTACCCCCACTCCTCTCCTACCCCCACCCACTCCTCTCCCTACCCCCACTCCTCTCCCTACCCCCACCCACCCACCCCCACTCCACTCCCTACACCCAACCCCACCCACCCCCACTCCTCTCCCTCACTACCCCCACCCACCCACCACCACTCCTCTCCCTACCCCCACCCACCCACCCCCACTCCTCTCCCTACCCCCCCGCCCACCCCCACTCCTCTCCCTACCCCCCACCCCACCCACCCCCACTCCTCTCCCTACCCCCCACCCACCCCACCCCACTCCTCTCCCTTACCCCCACTCCTCTCCCTACCCCCACCCCCACTCCTCTCCCTACCCCTTCCCACCCACCCCCCACTCCTCTCCCTACCCCCCACCCACCCACCCCCACTCCTCTCCCTACACCCCACCCACCCCCCACTCCTCTCCCCTCCCCCACCCACACACCCCCACTCCTCTCCCTACCCCCACTCCTCCCTAGCCCCCACCCAGCCCCACTCCTCTCCCTACCCCCACCCAGCCCCACTCCTCTCACTACCCCCTCCTCTCCCTACCCTCATCCACCCACCCCACTCCCCTCCTACCCACACCCACCCTCCCAACTCCTCTCCCTACCCCACCCCTCTCCCTACCCCCACCCACCCCCACTCCTCTCCCTACCCCCACTCCTCTCCCCTACCCCCACCCACCCACCCCCACTCCACTCCCTACCCCAACCCACCCACCCCACACTCCTCTCCCTACCCCCACCCACCCACCCCCACTCCACGTCCCTACCCCCTCCCACCACCCCACTCCTCTCCCTACCCCCTCCCACCCACCCCCACTCCTCTCCCTTACCCCCACCCACCCACCCCCACTCCTCTCCCTACCCCCTCCCACCCATCCCCACTCCTCTCTCCTACCCCCACTCCTCTCCCTTACCCCCACTCCTCTTCCTACCCTCACCCACCCTCCCCCACTCCTCCCCGTCCCCCCACCCACCACCCCCACTCCTCTCCCTACCCCCACCCCCACCCCCACTCCTCTCCCTACCCCCACCCACCCACCCCCACTCCTCTCCCTACCCCCACCCACCCACCCCCACTCCTCTCCCTACCCCCCCACCCACCCCCACTCCTCTCCCTACCCCCACCCCTCTCCCAACCCCCACCCACCCCCACTCCTCTCCCTACCCCCACTCCTCTCCCTACCCCACCCACCCACCCCCACTCCACTCCCTACCCCAACCCCACCCACCCCCACTCCTCTCCCGACCCCCACCCACCCACCCCACTCCTCTCCCTACCCTCATCCACCCACCCACTCTCTCTCCCTACCCACACCCCACCCCCCCACTCCTCTCCCCTACCCCCACCCCTCTCCCTACCCCACCCACTCCTCTCCCTACCCCCACTCCTCTCCCTACCCCCACCCACCCACCCCCACTCCACTCCCTACCCCAACCCACCCACCCCCACTCCTCTCCCTACCCCAACCCACCCACCCCCACTCCTCTCCACTCCCACACCCACCCACCCCCACTCCACTCCCTACCCCCTCCCACCCACCCCCACTCCTCTCCCTACCCCCTCCCACCCCACCCCCACTCCTCTCCCTACCCCCACTCCTCTCCCTACCCCCACCCCCCACTCCCTCCCTACCCCCTCCCACCCACCCCCACTCCTCTCCCTACCCCCTCCCACCCAGCCCCACTCCTCTCCCTACCCCCACTCCTCTCCCTACCCCCACCCACCCACCCCCACTCCTCTCCCTACCCCACCCACCCACCACCACTCCTCTCCCTACCCCCACCCACCCACCCCCACTCCTCTCCCTACCCCCCCGCCCACCCCCACTCCTCTCCCTACCCCCCACCCACCCACCCCCACTCCTCTCCCTACCCCCCACCCACCCCCCCCATCGCCTCTCCCTACCCCCACTCCTCTCCCTACCCCCACCCCCACTCCTCTCCCTACCCCCTCCCACCACCCCACTCCTCTCCCTACCCCCTCCCACCCACCCCCACTCCTCTCCCTACCCCCACTCCTCTCCCTACCCCCACTCCTCTTCCTACCCTCACCCACCCCACCCCCACTCCTCTCCCTACCCCCACCCACCCACCCCCACTCCTCTCCCTACCCCCCACCCACCCACCCCACTCCTCTCCCTACCCCCACCCACCCACCCCCACTCCTCTCCCTACCCCCCACCCACCACCCCCACTCCTCTCCTACCCCCCACCCACCCACCCCCACTCCTCTCCCTACCCCCCACCCACCCACCCCCACTCCTCTCCCTACCCCCCACCCACCCACCCCCACTCCTCTCCCTACCCCCCCCCACCCACCCCCACCCCCTCTCCCTACCCCCCACCCACCCACCCCCACTCCTCTCCCTAACCCCCCACCCACCCACCCCCACTCCTCTCCCTAACCCCCACCCACCCAGCCCCACTCCTCTCCCTAAACCCCCACCCAACCCACCCCCACTCCTCTCCCTAAACCCCACCCACCCACCCCCACTCCTCTCCCTAAACCCCAACCCACCCACCCCCACTCCTCTCCCTAAACCCCACCCACCCACCCCCACTCCTCTCCCTAAACCCCACCCACCCAACCCACCCCCACTCCTCTCCCATAAACCACCCCCACTCCTCTCCCTAAACCCCACCCACCCACCCCCACTCCTCTCCCTAAACCCCACCCACCCACCCCACTCCCACCCCCCACCCCACCCCCCTCCTCTCCAACCCCACCCACCCCCACTCCTCCCCCCCACCACCCACCCACCCACCCCCACCCCCCACCCCCACCCACCCACCCCCCCCCCCACACCCACCCCACCCCCCCCCCCCCACCCACCCCCCCCACCCCCACCCACCCCACTCTCCCACCCCCCACCCCCACCCACCCACACCCCTACCCCCCCCCCCACCCACACCACCCCCACCCCCCACCCACCCCACCCCCCCCACCCCCACCACCCCACCCCCCCTCCCCCCCCACCCACCCCACCCACCCCCCCCCCCACCCACCCCCACCCCCCCCCCCACCCACCCACCCCCACCTCCTCCCTACCCCCCACCCCCCCCCACACCCCCCCACCCACCCCCCACCCCCCACCCCACACTCCCCCCCCACCCACCCACCCCCACCTCTCCTCTCCCCCCACCCACCCACCCCCACTCCTCTCCCTATCCCCCCCACCCCCACCCCCACCCTCTCCCTACCCCCCCCACCCACCCCCCACTCCTCTCCCTACCCCCCACCCACCCACCCCCACTCCTCTCCCTACCCCCCACCCACACTCCTCTCCTTACCCCCACCCACCCCCACTCCTCTCCCCACCCCCCACCCACCCACCCCCACTCCTCTCCCCACCCCCTCCTCTCCCTACCCCCACCCACACACACCCACCCACCCCCACTCCACTCCCTACCCCCACCCACCTCCTACCCCCACTCCTCTCCCTATCCCCACCTACCCCCTACCCCCACTCCTCTCCCTACCCCCACTCCTCTCCCTACCCCACTCCTCCCTAGCCCCCACCCAGCCCCACTCCTCTCCCTACCCCCACCCAGCCCCACTCCTCTCACTACCCCCTCCTCTCCCTACCCTCATCCACCCACCCACCTAGCTCCTCTCCCAACACCCACCACCCACCCACCCCCTCCTATCCCTACCCCCACCCACCCCCACTCCTCTCTCTCCCTACCGTCACCCACCCACCCCCGCTCCTTTCTCCATACTAACCACCCACCCACCCCACTCCTCTAACTCCCTACCCCCACCCACCCATCCCCACTCCTCTCTCTCCCTACCAAACCCCACCCACCCCCACTCCTCTCTCTTCCTACACCCACCCACCCCCACTCCTCTCCCTACCCCCCACCCACTCCCACTCCTCTCCCTACCCCCCACCCACCCCCACTTCACTCTCTACCAACCACTCCTCTCCCTACTCCCCCACCCACCCCCTCCTCTCCCTACACCCCCACCCACCCCCTCCTCTCCCTACACCCCCACCCACCCCCTCCTCTCCCTACACCCCCACCCACCTACCCCCTCCTCTCCCTACACCCCCACCCACCCCTCTCCCTACCCACCCACCCCGACTCCTCTCCCTACCCCCCACCCCCACTCCTCTCCCTACACCCTACCCACCCCCACTCCCACTCCTCTCCCTACCCCCTACCCACCCACCCCCACTCCTCTCCCTACACCCACCCACACCCACTCCTCTCCCTAGGCCCACCCACCCACCCCCACTCCTCTCCCTAGGCCCACCCACCCACCCCCACTCCTCTCCCTAGGCCCACCCACTCACCCCCATTCCTCTCCCTAGGCCCACCCACCCACCCCCCCACTCCTCTCCCTACTCCCACCCACCCCCACTCCTCTCCCTGCTCCCACCCACCCACCCCCACTCATCTCCCTACTCCCACCCACCCACCCCCACTCGTCTCACTACTCCCACCCACCCACCCCCACTCCTGTCCCTACTCCCACCCACCCACCCCCACTCCTCTCCCTACTCCCACCCACCCACCCCCACTCCTCTCCCTACTCCCACCCACTCAGCCCCACTCCTCTCCCTACTCCCACCCACACACCCCCACTCCTCTCTCTTGACCCACCCACCCACCCCACTCCTCTCCCTAGACCCACCCACCCACCGCACTCCTCTCCCTAGACCCACCCACCCACCCCCACTCTTCTCCCTAGCCCCACCCACCCACCCCCACTCTTCTCCCTAGCCCCACCCACCCACCCCCACTCCTCTCCCTAGCCCCACCCACCCCCACTCCTCTCCCTAGCTCCACCCACCCACCCCCACTCCTCTCCCTAGCATCACCCACCCACTCCCACTCCTCTCCCTATCCCCAATCCCTACCGCCACCCATCCACCCCCCTCCTCTCCCTACCCCCACACACCCACCGCCCTCTCCCTACCGCTACCCATCCACCCCCTCCTCTCCCTACCCCCACCCACCCCCACTCCTCTCTTTACCCTTACCCCCACCCACCCCCTCCTCTCCCTACCTCCAACCACCCACTCCCCTCCTCTCCCTAACCCCACCCACCCTCCTCCTAAAGTGAAGAAGAGCTGTAACTGAGGCAGCTGTTCCTGACAGTTCGAGCAGATATCGCTGTTCCCGAGCTTCAGTTACAGGGACAAGAAGGAGGGCTTCGGGAGGTTCCTGCTCTGCCCAGGGATGAGGCCACAAGCTTGGCAAAATATTGGTTTAAAGACCACAAACTGGTATACTTCCGTCTGGCTTCCGGTTTTCCACAACACTCTGCAGAAAATGCGACCAGGAGGGGGCGGTGTCCAGGCGGCTTACGAGTTGGTTGTTCCCACCAAACTCAAGTGAAGAAGTTAAACTTGAAGGGCTTCTCTGTCGATGGAGTTTCAGGCAATTCAGACCTGCAGCAGGGAACTCCAGTCATCCAGGATTTGCAGCAGTCCTCTTCCTTCAGCTCGTCTACGGTCCTTTCGTTCCAGTGGTCGACTCTGGTTTCCAAGTCCCAGAGACCTGCTTTAAACAGTTTTCAACCCATTCATTCCAGCTTGGCTGTCACTCACACAGCAGGGAGGCTGTCCTTGCCGCACAGCCAGCCAGCCAACCACGCCAGAGTGCATTCAGGTCTCATAGAATACTAAGCACAGGGAGTTTCGGGCACCTCCCTCACATCCTGTCCACCCCAGAGACTCAGGCGCCAGAGGAGGGCTTCAGCACTGAAGCCCGCCAAAGGCCAACGAACAAAGGGAACAAACCTGGTTTGGCGCGCAGAGACAAACACAAGAAGGACCTTTCCAAAAAGAAATGGTGAAAAAAGTTGACTGGAGTCTGTTTTAACAGCTAGGTCTTGGGTGCCATATTGAAAAACATGGCTGACCCGATTTTTAGCTACCGTTGTCCGTGGTCGGGACAAAATCATGGTAGTTTGATCTAAAAGACTGTCACCAGCCATTTAAACTAGGAAAGGGTAACATTTGACTGTTACATGAGTGTTTTGACTCAGGGGATGCTAGGCACCCCTCCAGCACTCTATAGGAAGATAGTGTGTGCTGGGTCTGTACATTTAAAGAGACTAGTAACTTTACATGCTCTGGGAGACAGTAGTCAGTCCCCGAGAAAGTATTTGAACCTTGGGAAGTCTGAAAGACACCCCTGTGCCACTGCACTGAAGGTGCTGTGTGACACACAAGAAAAAGATGATGCCTATGGAGTTGTCTTAAAATTCCATAACCAAAGAACACAAAAGTAAAACACACATCAAAATAGATGAAAGAGTGGGAAAAAAGGCTCACACTCTTCCCAGGTAAAAAAAGTCAAATCCTAGAAATCCAGCAAAGTTGCTGGGAGTCACAAAAGGTAAGGGAAATTAGCACATTCTTGAGAATTCTCCCTAACACTCGTCCCCCCCAGACCAAGGGATAGGAGGATTTAATCAGCTCCTGGGTGAATCTCCTTACTCCAGTCGGTCAAACATCCTGGAGAGACCATCAGCATTTTGGTGGTGACACCCGGACCTGTGTTCAATGGTAAAATCAAACCCTTGCAGGCTGATTGACCATCTCAGTAATTTAGGGTGTTCCCCTTTCATTTGCATCAACCATCTCAAGGGTTGGTGGTCAGTCTGAATCACAAAAGTAGATCCATACAAGTATGGTCTAAACTTCTTCAGTGACCACACAATAGCAAAGCATTCACGCTCAATGGTTGCCCACCTTGTCTCAGGTTCCTTCAGCTTCCTGCTGATGAAGCAAATGGGGTGCTCCCTACCTTTATCATCCTGTTGACTCAGAATTGCACCTATACCTGTGAAACATCTGTCTGCACAATGAAGCTTTGGTTATAGTCAGAAGCTCTTAGGACTGGAGCTTGACAAAGGGCTTTCTTTAGGTCTTCAAATGCTTGAGTGCACTCCTCATTCCACCTGACCTTTTTAGGGAATTTGGGAGAGGAGCCCACATACAAGGGAGAAGCTATGGTCCCATAGTTCTCTATGAAGTTCCTATAGTAACCAGTGAGGCCTAAGAAGGCTGTCACTTGGGTTTGAGTAGTAGGGGTGGCCCAGTTTTGTTCAGCTTGTACTTTGCTAGACAATGGCCTGATTTCACCTCCTCCTACCTCATGTCCAAGGTAGACCACTTTACTCTGACCAATTTGACACTTACTTGCCTTTATGGTGAGACGGGCCTTCTCAAGAGCCTGCAAAACATATCCTAAGTGGTCAACATGTTCTTTCCAAGTAGGGCTGAACACTGCAATGTCATCCAAGTATGCCATGCAGAAGAAACTTTTTTTTCTAAACAATCACTATAAACCCTCCATACCCGTCAGAACCTTTAGAATGTATCAGGTGCATTCTTTAGTCTAAAAGGCATTACCGTAAATTCGTAGAGGCCTGCTGGGGTTGAGAATGCAGTTTTCTCATTGGCATGGTCTGTCAGTGCTATTTGCCAATAGCCTGAACTGAGATCAAATGTACTGAGGTACTTGGCTGAACCAAGTCTAACCACCAGTTCATCTGTCCTGGGGAAAGGATGGGCATCAGTCTTAGTGAATTCATTTAGAACTCTATAGTCCACACAGAATATCGACTCCTTGGATCCTGCCTGTGGTACTAGAACAACTGGACTAGGCCATGGACTGGTAGAGGGCTCTATTACCCCGAGATCAAGCATCTTGTTGACCTCCTCCTTTATGTGGGATCTTACATGATCTGACACCCTGTAACCTCTGCTTTTAACAGTTAAACAGTCACCAGTGAGAATATCATGCTCGCCCCAAGGGGTCAAGCCTGGTGATAGTGAAAACAGGGAGTCAAACTGATTTAACAGAAACATGCACTCATCCTGTTGTTCAGGTGTCAAATTAGAAGAGAAATTAACTCCTTCTATGTTCTCATCTAAAGGCTGGCCTCTGAGTAGGTGAGGTAGAGGTTCACTCTCCTCCTCCTCCTCTTGAGCTGAAGGTTAGAAGCAAAGCTCCTACTTCTGGTCTTGAAACATAAGCTTTTAGACGGTTGTTGTGAAAGACTCTGGGAGCCTCCTTAGGATTGCCTAAGTCCACCAGATAGTTGACCTCTCCAAGTGTGCCCACAACCTTGAAGGGTCCTATCCATTTGTCCTGTTAGTCCCTCTGCCTTGTAAGTACCATAGCTACAACTAGCTCATCTTGAGTAAACTCAACCATGTTGGCCTTCTGGTCATTCCAATGCTTCACCAGAGCCTGACCTGCTTTCAAGTTATCTGATGCTTCTGCCATCATGTGTGACATTTGCATCCGGAGACCTATCACAGTCAGTGACTCTCATTGGCTTGGAGGAAGGAGCACTCTCAACCCATCCTTAATCAGGGCCAAGGGGCCTCTAAGTGGATTGCTATAGAGAAGCTCAATGGGACTAAATCCAACTCCCTCCTGAGGGACTTCTATATAAGCAAATAGAAGGCATGGTGGTAGAAGGTCCCACTTTCTCCTAAGGGGCTCCTCTAAACACCTATCATGCTCTTCATTGTACTGTTGAACTTCTCTACCAATCCATTTGTCTGAGGATGGTAGGCAGATGAGAACTTGTAAGTTCCTCCACAGTTTTTTCACATGGCCTGCATGTAGTGGGACATACAATTGGATACCCTGTCAGAGATAACTTTCTTAGGAAAACCTACCCTGGTAAAAATACCAAGTAGTGCCTTAGCCACAGCCTGAGCTGTACCAGTAAGCATAGGTATGGCTTCATGATACCTAGTAGCATGTTCTACTGCAACCAGGATAAACCTGTTTCCTGAAGATGTTGGAGGGTCTAAGGGACCAACAATGTCGATTCCTACCCTCTCAAAAGGAAGTCCCACCACTGGGAGAGGCACCAAGGGTGCCACATTCTTGGCTCCACTCTTGTCAGAGATTTGGCAAGTGTGACAGCTCCTACAGAACCTATCTACATCAGATCCCAACTTAGGCCAGTAGAAATATAAAGAGCGCCTTTCCTTGGTCTTCTCTGAAAACTTAAGTGACCAGCCAAAGGTATCTCATGGGCTAATTGTAGGAACTGGAGTCTGCTTTCAAGAGGCACTACAAGTCTTCTGTAGTCCCCTGGGATAGTCTCAGTCGGTTCACTGTTGAAGAGGCCATCTTCCCAGTACAACCTATGCTTCCCTTTCTATTGCCAATCCAGCTGGGAAGCTGACTTTTGGCAAAGACCTTCATGAATAGGGCACTCTCTTTGACCTCTGCTGAAGTCTGCCCTACAGGGTCTACCTTCTGCCAGTGAACACTGCAGCTCAGGGTGGTCTGCAGGATCCAGATCTCCCACAGGAGCAAGGTCCTCTTCCAGCTCTGATTCCTCAGCAGCTGATTCAACCACACAAGGTTGTTCCACACACTCAGCCTCAGCTGGTTGAGGGGTCACAGGTGTGAATTTGGACAGGCCATCTGGGATGTCCTTGTTGGTAGCTCAGGATTGCTGGCTGCTTTCTTCCTGGAGATTTTAGGTTTCCCCTTTTCCTCCTTCTTTTTTGAAATTGCAGTCAGTAAGTCCTGTGGACTGGGAGTTATAGTTTCCTCTATAATCTCCTCTTGAGGGCCTTTTAAGGTGCTCTCTCTGGCCTTCCTCGTCTGCTCCTGTTTCCTTTTGCTGGCAGGCCTGGGGATGTTTGCTACAACTCCAAGAGTTGTTAAATCATTCCATAACAGGACTCTCCCAGGTACTTCACTTTGCACACTTACAGGTATCTTGACAGTCATGTCATAACACTGGATGAGAGCTGGTAGCATTTGGACAGGGCCTCCAGCAAGCTTAGTTAGGTATTTAGGTGCCTTAGCAACATCCTCAACCTTGTAAAATGATTCATCGACTACAGTTATGCTGACCCCAGTGTCTCTGATGGCAGGGGTCTCCTGACCCTTGACAAGAACAATGTCTTTGTAATACTCTTTAGTATTGTCTGGAATGGAATTATAAACATCTAAGTTCTGTTGTTCCCACAGACCCAGGGATACTAAAGAAACACTGGCTGAGACTTTCATGGGTTCCTCAGCCAGTAAGTGAAAGTTTCCACTTGCCATTGGTACTTCATCCTCTGGGGACGAAGGCTAAGGAGACAGCGTGGATCGCTGAAGGTTTACCCTTACATCTGGGATCCCCTTTCACATGGTCAGTTGACCCACAAGCATAACATTTACCAAATGTCTTTATGAATGGGGGTTTGTTCTGACCTCCTTCTGGTTTAGCACCAGGAGGTACACCAGCCTGGTTTGGTTTCCCTTGGGGCTTACCCTTGTTATGTTTGGCGCCCTCTTTTGGAGTGGAGGTATTGGAATTCTCTTTGGTATCTTTCTTGTGCTGCTTCCCCTTATCCTTCTTCTGAGTTACCCCAGAATCATTGTGAGTAGCCCTGTTTGCAACCCACAAGTCAGCAGCCGCCCTTGCTAACTTCCTTTGGATCAATTTCCTTAGAGTCAGACAAGTGCTGTCTCAGCTCAGGAGAGCAGGCATCATAAATAGATTCCAACATAAACAGATTTCTCATACCTTCAAAGTGTTAACGCTGTAACCCTTAACCCATCCATCTAGGTTTTTCAAACATTCAGTCACCCAGGGAGCCCAAGGGGGACCATCATGCTTTTTGAGGGTTCTAAACCTCTTAAGATACTGGGAAGGGGTCCCCAACCTAGCTATCATAGCTAGTTTCACACTTTCATACTCCTTTCTGTTTATATCCCCCAACTCCATTACCACATCAGTTGCAACAGGGGGTAGCCTAGAAAAAAGCCAAGGAATCAGCTGATTTCCTGTAATGACTTGAATCCCATGGTTATATTCAAAAGCAGCCATTCAATCCAAAATATCAAGCTTAACCACATACATACTTACTGCATCTTTGAGCATGCGAGGCCTCTTAGGACTGGAAGACTTAGAGGACTCTGGGAGAGAACCAATTTCAAGAGACAACTTCTTCATTTCAAGTGCATGATTCAACTCCATTTCTCTGAGTTTGAGTTATTGATGTTTGCTTTCAGTTTGGGCTTGGATTCTTTTAAATTCTAACTCATTCTTTCCAAAGAGACACATTCAGGACTTAGTGTTGGAGCTGGTGGGGTCCTTGTGGTGAAAGGTTGAGGCCTATGAGAATGTAGAGGTAAAACAGGGCCTACATTATGAGACTCTTCGGCCTCATCTAACACATCCATAACATTAGAGTTACCCTCAGAAACATTATCATCCTCATCAACATTTTCCACATTTGCTGCAGGGGTGGGTGTTTCAGACCCACTCCTCAGACTTTGCTATTCCAACGACTTTCAATTCAACCTTTTTGCCTTTTACAGCGAGATTCCTAGCTTTACACATATCTCTCAATTGATCAACTGTTGAAGTGACTAGGGTCTCCTGTCTGTAGCTTTCTGTAACGCTCACCTGATTCCCACGGAGGCGCCTGTCTTGGCAGGGTGGTAACTATCTCGAAAAGTGAAGTGCAGGACTTCGAGTTAGACTGTGTGTCTAACTCGAAGAGTAAGATGTCTGCAGGTGAAAGAATATGGGGTTAATGACCTGGGATTGTCGGGTGTCTCTCTCTTCACTTTTCCGTGGAGCCCCAAGGTCAACGTGCTCACCTTAGATAGGTGAATGCTGGTCTCTCCATCTGCGTCTGGTGCAGGGTGCCGTTACCAGTTCCTTCACTGGGTTGAAACGTAGGCCTCTTGACTTCAGAGGATTGCTAACCGTCGTTAACTGCACGAACGGTGGGTTTCCGGGCACCTTTTATGTCCTTACAGTCTTTAGGTGCGTGGGCACGTTAGTATGGAATAGGGCTCTGTATAATGTTCTTTTCTAATGGTACCTTTTGTCTTGCAGGGCTCTTGAGGCGGAAGATGGTGGTTTGAAGAGAGCCGGAGTTCGAGCCAGCGCATAGGAATGAAGTGCTTGGAACTGCGTAAGTAAGTGCCTGTTGCCTGCTTTCGAAATGCACTCTGTCTCTTTTCTTTTGCAGCTATGAGTTCGGATGCTGAAGAGACGCTGGAAAACGCCGGAGTATTTGCAGGCGCCTAATTGTGGAGGGCGCGATGGCGCGTGAGTAAATAGCCTGCCTAATGTCTCTCCTTTTCCCTTTCAGGTGCAGGAATGCAGCGTTGAAGAAAACCGGAATTCAAGGGGTGCCGGTAAGTAAATTCCCCACAGGAATAATTATGCTTTTGTCTTCACAGGCTTTTATAACGGCGGAGGAGCAGCGCGAAGAGTTGGTAACTGCCGATGGATCAGGTGAGGAAAGCGCTGCGAGTGAAGGTTGCCGTGCTAACCTGTTGTTTCTTTGTCTTTGCAGGTGCTTCTGAAGGCTGGATACAAGAAAGGTAAGCTTTTGTTCTCACAGGTTCAGGATCGGAAGAAAGAAGACTGGAACAGACACGGTGAGCGTTCTGCTGCAGATGCAGAATAACGCGAAGCACGTTGCATCAATCGGGTGTGGTTTAAATAGCCTTGGAGTGATGAGGCGTCTTCCTCCACTGCCTCGCCTAGGTAAGAAAAGAGTTCCTGTTCTAGAAGAGTTCCAGTGTTGTATCCAGGGAGTGGAGCCTGCCCCACCCAGGTAAGAAACTAGTCCCGGCTCGCAGAGGATTCCCATATGGCTGGTAAGTAAGCAGCATGGTCTGCTGCAGGTAAGTCCACCCAAGCATCTTTATACATGTTATGAGCCCGGCGCTTCCAGTGCCGGGACCAGTGATTTTGATGAGCATGGTGCTACCGGCGCCAGGACAAGGTCCAAAAGATCCCAGTGGGGACCGGCTGGTGCCTAGGGTGAAGGTTAGGGGCCTGCTTCCAAGGACGTTGGGCTGGTCCTAGCCCCTTGGAAGCAGTGATCATGACAGCACCCCCCCTCAAGGCCCCTCCCAAGCGCGTCTTCTCCGTGGGTTTTGGCTTGTCGGGGTGATTTAGATGGAATTTCTTGACCAGACGAGGTGCGTGGACATGTTCTGAGGGTTCCCAAGACCTTTCCTGGGGGCCGTATCCTTTCCAATCAACCAGGTAGTATAACTTAGATTTGGAGATTTTGGAGTCTAGGATGTTCTTTACTTCGAACTCAAGTTCTCCATCCACTAGAACAGGTTCTGGGAGTTTGGTCAATCGGGTTTCTGGTTGTACTGGTTTTAGTAGGGAGACATGGAATACTGGATGTATTTTCATATGAGAAGGCAATTCCAATTTGACAGCCACCGGATTAATTATGGCAGAGATGAGATAGGGTCCTAGGTATCTCGGGATGAAAGTGCGGGGTCCTTTTAGAGGCAGGTGCTTAGTGGATAACCAGACCTGATCTCCCACAGAGTAGTGAGGGGCCTCTTTACGGTGTTGATCCGCTCCTTTTTTGTATAGTGCTTTAGCTCTTTGCAGATGGGCAGTGGCTTCTTTAAAAGCATGAGTGATCACCGAGTGCAAGTGATCCACAGCAGGTGTTTCGAGTTTTTGGGGAGGATCCAGGTTAGAGGTCCTGGGATGGGTTCCGTATAACAGGAAGAAGGGAGTCTTCCCGGTTCCAGAATGGGTCGAATTGTTATAAGCGTATTCAGCGATCCAAAGGATATCCTTCCAAGGGTTTTCAGTTTGTTGGAGCATGCAACGTAAATATTGCTCCAGAGTTTGATTTGTCCTCTCGGTTTGTCCGTCAGTTTGGGGATGGTGACTAGTTGAAAGTCTCACATGAATCTGGGCTAAGCGACAGCAACTTCGCCAAAAGTGGGAGATGAATTGACTTCCTCTATCGGAGACCAAAACCGAGGGGAAACCGTGTAACCAAACAATGTTTTCTAGGAATTCTCGGGCTAACACTGAAGCTGAAGGTAGGCCCTTTAGGGGAATGAAGTGAGCCATCTTGGAGAATAGGTCCACGACTACTAAAATGGCATTATACCCTGAGCACGGAGGTAAGTCAGTGATGAAATCCATGGACAGGCTATGCCATGGACAGGGAGGGATGTCAAGCGGGTGTAAGAGGCCGGCTGGTTTCTCCTTCTGACTTTTATTCTGAGCACACACACCGCAGGAGATTACAAAGTCTCTAATGTCCTTCTTCCATGATGGCCACCAGAAATGTCTTTTGACCTTTTCCATGGTTTTGGTAATGCCAGGGTGACCCTCCATTAATGAGTCATGATAACAGGAGATTACCTGTTTTTGTATTTTCTCACAGGGCAAGTACAATCGTCCTCGGAAATATGGTAGGTCTTGATCCACTGAGAAGTCCTTCCCCTTGAGTTGCCAGTCCTGTAATTCTGCCGGAGTTAGGAGTGATTTGACCGTTGTCTCGATGTCTTCAAGGGATTGAGCGCTGACCAAACCCAAAACTCTTTGTTCAGGGATTATGGGTATTGGTTCAGGATTGGTCAAGTGTTCATCTATTCCCATCCGGGAGAGGGCATCTGCTTTTCCGTTTTTACTGCCTGGTCAATAAGTAATTATAAAGTCAAACTCAGCCAAAAACAGAGCCCAGCGGAGCTGCCTGGAAGACTGAGCTTTGGCCGTCTTCAGATATTGTAAGTTGCAGTGATCTGTCATTACTGTGACTGTGTGTCTGGCTCCCAAAAGGTAATGCCGCCAGGCCTTAAATGCCGATCTGATAGCTAGAAGTTCCTTGTCTGTAATAGTATAGTTGATCTCGGGAGCCGAGAATTTGCAGGACCAAAAGGCTACAGGATGTAATTGGTGTGTAACTGGATCCCTTTGTGATAAAACTGCCCCCATAGCAAGACTAGAAGCATCTGTTTCAACGATGTAGGGGAGTTCTGGGCGGGGATGTTTCAGAACAGGTGCAGAGATGAATGTAGCTTTTAAGTCTTGGAAAGCTTGTTCCGCCTCTGTAGACCACTCAAAACGTTTGTTTTTCTTTAACAGAGCGGTGATGGGCTGGACTATTCGAGAGAATTCGGGAATGAACCTGCAGTAAAAGTTAGCGAAGCCTAACATGCTTTGAACTCCTTTTACAGAGGTTGGTGAAGGCCACTTGATGATTGCATCGACCTTTTTTGAATCCATATGGACTCCGTTAGGCGACAGTATGAATCCTAGGAATTCAACTTCAGTTACGTTGAAAACGCATTTTTCGAGCTTAGCAAAAAGGTTATGTTGACGCAATCTCTCGAGGACCTCTTTAACGTGTTTCCGATGTTCCTCTTCAGATGATGAATAGACGAGGATGTTGTCAATATAGACAACTACACACACATCTATGAGTTCTCTGAGGACGTCATTCATAAAATACTGGAAGGCGGCCGGAGCGTTGCATAGTCCAAAGGGCATAACTTGATATTCAAACAGCCCATACTTGGTGCGGAAGGCCGTCTTCCATTCATCGCCCTCTTTTACTCGTACCAAGGGGTAGGCTCCTCTGAGATCCAACTTTGTATATATACATGCGTTTTTGACTTGGTCCAGGAGTTCAGGGATCAAAGGCAACGGGTATCTGTTTTTAACGGTGATTTGGTTCAGGGCGCGGTAATCTATACAAGTTCTAAGGTCTCCTTCCTTTTTCGGAACGAAGAACAAAGCCGAAGAAGCTGGAGATTTTGAAGGACGGATAAACCCGTTAGCTAGGTATTGGTCCAGATATTGTCTGAGGTGGAGATTATCTGGATCGGTGAGGGCATAAATCCTACTGCAAGGAGGAGTAGATCCGGGTATCAGGTCTATTTGACAGTCGTAAGACCTATGAGGAGGCAGGGAGTTAGCTTGGTCCTTCTGAAAGACGTCTTGGAATTCCTGGTATTCAGGAGGTAGTTGGGGAACCTCAGAAGAGATTGCTGCCAGTGAAACGTCGGGCCGAGGATAACAAGTGGAGATACATTCTGGAAACTGAACCGTCTTTGCTCGCCAATCGATCTGAGGATTGTGCTTCTCTAACCAAGGAATTCCTAGAATGATCTGTAACTGAGGGGCCTTGATCACATCGAACACGATTTTCTCCCGGTGTCCATCTTGGCTCACTAACGTCACTTCCTGGGTGGCGTGAGTTACAGGTCCGGAGGCTATCTCCGTGCCATCCACTGTAGTAATGACGTCTTTAACTGCCTTAGGACAAAGAGGTAGATTCATCCTTGATACCATTTCACGGTCCACATAATTGCCGATTGCTCCGCTGTCGATGTAAGCTTCAATTGCATGCAAGCGATCCGGACGTTCAGGGCTAATGAGGACCATAGGCACCACGAAATGCGAGGTCACGGAACAGATTTTAACGCTCGGCAAGAGGACCTCTACACTTGTCGGGCTAGGTCGTTTCCCTGCTCAGAATTTGTGGTACAGGTAACTGCAGCTCCTACAGCCTTCTTAGCTGGTTTCACTGGACAGTCTCGAAGAAAGTGCCCCGAGTTTCCGCAATAGAGGCATAATTGCAGCTGTCTTCTCCTTTCTCGCTCTTTTTGGGTTAATGGTCCTTTCTTGCCCCCTATTTGCATGGGTTCCACGGTGTCAACTCCCCTAGCTGAGGTCTGCGGTTTAGAAAACACTTGGGTATCAAATTTGGAACGATCAGCCTTTCTGTTCTGTAATCTGTGGTCCAATTGAACAACTAGGTCAATATAGTCTGAGCAGTCTTGTGGAGGATTCACAACTTGAGCTAACACATCCTTGAGCTCTCCACGCAGGCCTCTGTAGAAAAGCGTAATTCTCTTATCCTCAGGCCATTGAGTTTCCACTATAAGTCTGTTGAATGATGCGATGTAAGTCAAGAGGTCTTGATTACCCTGTCGTAACGAAAGGAGTTCATTGTCCAAGGCCTGCCCTTGTGAATGTCTTGCGAACAGTTTCTCCATGCTGGACTGGAAAGCCTGGAAATTATGAAGAACCGGATCATCCTGAGTGACTAAAGGGATCGACCAATCTGCGGCACTGCCACTGAGATAAGAAAGCACGAAGGCCACGTTGGCCTGATCTGTTGGGAAGGCAGCTGGCCAACATAAGAAGTGTAAGCGGCACTGGTTAATGAACACTGCAAATCTCTTTGGGTCACCAGAAAAGCGTTCGGGCGGAGCCAAGGGCACATTACCGGGTAGATTGATTTGCACTGGGTTTGTGGAGGATGCTGAAGGATAGTTTCCTCCTGAAGCGGGCAAAGGTGTTTGTCCTGCCTGCGTTTGTAGCAATTGCCTAGCGAGGTCATCTGTTCGCTCCTTGGATATAATCAGCTCTCTTCTTAGAGCGTTCGTTTCCTGACGAGCTGCATGTACTTCCGCTCTTGGTTCCCCAAGCAACTGGGCCAATTGATCGGTATCCGAGGTTTCCATTGCGCCTGGGTAGGAGTTTTGCGGTGGCTTCGCGTTCTGTAACGCTCACCTGATTCCCACGGAGGCGCCGGTCTTGGCAGGGTGGTAACTGTATCTCGAAAAAGTGAAGTGCAGGACTCGATTGGCTTCCGGGGCTGGGCCTCTTCGCACTGTGTGTCTAACTCGAAGAGTAAGATGTCTGCAGGTGAAAGAATATGGGGTTAATGACCTGGGATTGTCGGGTGTCTCTCTCTTCACTTTTCCGTGGAGCCCCAAGGTCAACGTGCTCACCTTAGATAGGTGAATGCTGGACTCTCCATCTGCGTCTGGTGCAGGATGCCGTTAACAGTTCCTTCACTGGGTTGAAACGTAGGCCTCTTGACTTCAGAGGATTGCTAACCGTCGTTAACTGCCCGAACGGTGAGTTTCCGGGCACCTTTTATGTCCTTACAGTCTTTAGGTGCGTGGGCACGTTAGTATGGAATAGGGCTCTGTATAATGTTCTTTTCTAATGGTACCTTTTGTACTCTTGAGGCGGAAGATGGTGGTTTGAAGAGAGCCGGAGTTCGAGCCAGCGCATAGGAATGAAGCGCTTGGAAGTCCGTAAGTAGGTGCCTGTTGCCTGCTTTCGAAATGCACCCTAACTGTCTCTTTTCTTTTGCAGCTATGAGTTCGGATGCTGAAGAGAAGCTGGAAAACGCCGGAGTATTTGCAGGCGCCTAATTGTGGAGGGCGCGATGGCGCGTGAGTAAATAGCCTGCCTAATGTCTCTCCTTTTCTCTTTCAGGTGCAGGAATGCAGCGTTGAAGAAAACCGGAATTCGAGGGGTGCCGGTAAGTAAATTCCCCGCAGGAATAATTATGCTTTTGTCTTCACAGGCTTTTATAACGGCGGAGGAGCAGCGCCAAGAGTTGGTAACTGCCGATGGATCAGGTGAGGAAAGCGCTGCGAGTGAAGGTTGCCGTGCTAACCTGTTGTTTCTTTGTCTTTGCAGGTGCTTCTGAAGGCTGGATACAAGAAAGGTAAGCTTTTGTTCTCACAGGTTCAGGATCGGAAGAAAGAAGACTGGAACAGACACGGTGAGCGTTCTGCTGCAGATGCAGAATAACGCGAAGCACGTTGCATCAATCGGGTGTGGTTTAAATAGCCTTGGAGTGATGAGGCGTCTTCCTCCACTGCCTCGCCTAGGTAAGAAAAGAGTTCCTGTTCTAGAAGAGTTCCAGTGTTGTATCCAGGGAGTGGAGCCTGCCCCACCCAGGTAAGAAACTAGTCCCGGCTCGCAGAAGATTCCCATATGGCTGGTAAGTAAGCAGCATGGTCTGCTGCAGGTAAGTCCACCCAAGCATCTTTATACATGTTATGAGCCCGGCGCTTCCAGTGCCGGGACCAGTGATTTTGATGAGCCTGGTGCCACCGGCGCCAGGACAAGGTCCAAAAGGTCCCAGTGGGGACCGGCTGGTGCCTAGGATGAAGGTTAGGGGCCTGCTTCCAAAGACGTTGGGCTGGTCCTAGCCCCTTGGAAGCAGTGATCATGACACTTTCCATATCAGTCATGATAAAACAATTGCTTCTCTAGTGTTGCTTATCCTTGTGAGGGTTATCTAAACACAGGTAAGAGCAGTACTCTAAATGTAACAAGTATACTTTATGCCCACTGCTGTACACCAGTGTTAGGCAGAATCACATGCAGTACCCTTTGCGAACACTACATGCAATTAAGACTACAAATGTCAGTACAAATTCACCTTTGGTACAAGCCTGTACTACACAGTAAAGTGGTAGCGATGGCTGAACAGCCAGGCTTATCTCAAGAGTTGAGTGAGCAGTAGAACAAGTTACGCATAGGACCAACAAATACAGTGATTCAAACAAACACGTATTCAAAGTTTCTTGGTAAAAGAATATACATTTATTTACACAGTCAGTTTGAAAACATTACACTACCAAGAGCAGCTCAATATCACACACTAATAAAACACAAATACACAACCGGTAAGTTACTGAACAAGTTCAGCTCCCCTGAAGTGGGAGCAAAATGGCACCTCAGATACCTAATAAAGGTATGTCTGGTGACTGTTTTGTCATAATGGCGATCTAATATTTTGATACATTTTTCATATTCAGTAAGTCCAACGGCATTTTCTTCAGAAAGTGCTGGTAAATTCTCAAATTGTTCTTGCCCATAATTACCCAAACAATGTATCAACAGACATTTTTTTCTTTCATTAGAAAAGCTCAATCCATGAGCAGCAAGAACATAATGATCAAATCTTTTCTTGCATCGCTTCAATGGAGTGTTTGGTCACCCTTTGTATACATGAAATAATCGGGAGGTGGAATGCCTTGCATAGTGACTAGTTATGTGTCTTTACTTGGAAGAATTATTTTGCAGTGCATATATCTCGATGTTTGTTATTTATGGCTCACTCCATATACCTTTATGTATAGTATGTCCAGTTGTTTCAGCAGTTCTGATTTAAAATTGTTCACTTTATTATTGTGATTGTTGTTTCCTTATCACCTTTATTTCTTGTAGAAGGTGTTAATCTGCATATGTTCCTTTTATTCTTGCATTGTAATTATATGGAATACAGCATATTTTAAATGTCATTTTTCATTTGCAGCATGTTTTTCAATCCATACATTTGTTGCGAGTTCTGTTTTCTGCTAATGATTCGATGTGTCACTTATTTAGGAAGCTCTTCGAATAATGCGTATTGTGTGTTTCAAATAATGCAACTTCAGCTATATGGGCTGCAATGGTGCCGTATGTGGTTTTTGTTCACAATTAAAACCTCTTTAATATTGGCACATATGCAGTATTACGAGTTTTCCTCCTTTGGTACACATTTATTTTCTTCTGAAAACTTAAAAGGCTTGTGTGGTACTTTCGCATTTACTCCAGTTAAGTAACATTAAACTCACATAAGAGATCCCATAAGATTGAAAACTCGCAACTCCAGTAGAGATATTAAATACAGCCACGGCTCAGTCTCATGCCTATTCTATGTTTAAAACACACTCTCGATATCTAATCCAATGGGGATACTTGTTCACTGCAAAGTGCCTGACTTACTTTTTCTCAGTGAAGCTTCTCTTTCTCCAGATGTGCCTCTTTGCCAAGTCCAAATTCCTCCATAAAAAAATGAAGCAGCACAGTTACAGAAAAGTCTTCCCACGTTTCCAAGACACTTCTATCTTCCTTAATATGCTTAATCTTCCTAAATCTTCTTCGGTAGGTTGCGGTTTTTGAATTATCCCATCCTCGGCGCCACTGAAATATCTTCTCACACCACTTTTGTAGTTGTATATGTTTATTTAAGTATAGGATTAATAATCCACCTGTCACATCATAAAATGCTTCATAACTGATGCTTTCCTGTGCATCATTCCTACAACCAATACATTCTAAAGCCCTGAGGTGAGAAGGGCTGAGGACTCCTGCTGTTTTGCTGTTTGGCGAGTGGCCCAGTACGAGCATGCTAAACTCTTTGATGTCGGGTTCTACCCTGCCCATTCTAAGAAAGCGAGCCCAAAAATGATGCGATGTTGCTGGTGGAACCCCTGGAACAGTCACCCATTGCCCACTTACGACTTAAGTAAGTCGCTATTATTCATGCTCTTCTGATATACACGAACATGTACAAGATATCTCTGTCCCTTTCAACACTGCGATAAATTCTAGTGTACCAAGAAGTACCGCGTTGTTAAACACCTCCTATACGCAGGGATCAGGAGGCTCGGACACTGACGTTGTTTTTGTAGCGGACGAGCTACCTAACGTGCTCGCAGATTGTACAAACAGTGAGATAGCTTCCACACTTACCTTAGATATTGCCGTAACACCAAATTTAAAGTCTGTCAATAACTCTCAGAGCGCCTCAACTGTAAACTTGCAATTGGGTGTCGACTCACCGTACGGGGCTCCTGCTGATTGTTTGGAGCCTGCCTCGGGCGCTCTGGGTGGCGCAGGTGTGCGGGGTCCACCTCCGCTGGAAGTGTGCGGTGTGGTCGCTGTTCGGGGAGACTGCACTGATCTGGAGGTTGCTAGGGGTATGTGCGGGCTCCGTAGGGGGTGGGGAGCTCTCGTGAAAGTCACGCTTTGAGCGCGGGAGGTGAGGCCATCTTGCCTGAGGTGTGGGTTCCAGCGGACCTCTTGCTGGTGACTGTAGCTGCCGGTCAGCTGAGTGAGATTGTTTACGTCACGCCGAACGGGGCAAGTGCGGGAAATAAACAATCTACGATTTGAGGTCCAACCTGATGAAGCATGTGCTCGCGTAAACAGCATAGCGACCTCTAATGAGCAAGAGGTCGCACTCGGTTGTCAGGATGAAGACACTTCCCGAGCTGTAATTGCCACGCAACATGTAATGAGCTCTATACGGAATGATGAAAAGAGAGATTCACTGGGAGTTGCGGACAAGGTGATACAAAACTTAGTTTTAATGAACAAGGCCTGCAATGAGAGGTTGCTTAGAGAACCTATAGCAAACCTCGTAACTACGCCAAAAAAAACTCTAAAAAGAAACAACACCCAATTAACGGGTGCAAATGGCGACATATGGCAGAGAGTGTGTTATAAATGAACAAAAACTCTAGAAAAAACTTATAACGGAGATCATTTGCACGACGTATCTAGTACTATGCTGAATTCACAAAAAAGGCGGACAAATGTGCAACAAAATGATCCCGACGCCACTGATTCGACAATTGGGAAACTACAGTTGTCTGGTAACAACGATTCAATTGAGGAGGACATGTTAGACTCCTCATTGATGGAACGCCCATTTCCCAAAATTCGACACGACAGAGTGGGTTCACTTAGGAAGTCTACAACCAACCAAACTCAAGTGGCCACCTCTGAAGGTGTCTCATCTATGCCATCACCAGAATTGCAAGCCATATTGATTTCATCTATGGCGATCTCCTTGGCACCCTTCATGAAATTATATGAAAACTTACATGAGTCAACGAAAGATCTAACGACTGTGGTGGCTTTAATGAATTCCAAATTGATCCACCTAGAACAAACATGTGGGCAATCATACAGAGAGCACCATGAAGAAATTAAAAGGATAGATGCAACTCTCAAATTACTAAGCGACCAAAGGAGAAACAATATTATTGATAAAAAACGTTTTGCTGAGGTCACTAGAGAGGCACTTGCATTATTTAAACTGAATGGCACCTGCATAATTCGACCAGGGCAATTGGAAGTCCTTGAGACTGAAAGTAATTTATTTAATGGGTGCAACAGACCTCCGGACGAGCTTGAAACCATGTATTTGTATTTGTATTTTATTTATTTGTACCGCGCGCCAGGCCCAGGGGCATCTGGGCGCAAGAACTTGGTAGGCATGTTTACGATATTACATACGTACCAAACATATACATCTGATTTGTGCATTCTGTTTACACATTTACATAATCACATTTTACAGATATTTACAATAAGTACAAGAGAAGCATTAGACTTTGTAATTTACCGTAGAGAGGTCAGAAAGTCAGAAAAGGTGAGTGCCATAGGCAGGGCACACTCAGATTTGGGAGTGAAGCCAAGATTTGGTTTTTGATTTGAAGGAGTCGAAGGACGGCACAGTCCTGATATCTGAAGGAAGTGAGTTCCAAAGCTTGGTGGCCAGAACAGGGAAGCTTGAGCCTCCAACTTTTTGGAGTTTGAATCATGGAAGGGATAGGCAGTGTAACTGGGCAGTTCTTTGTGGACGAGATGAAGTATGCAGAGAGAAGTGGTTAGAGAGGTAAGTGGGAGCCTTGTTATTCAGGCAAGTGTTTTTAGTGCAATTCTTTGTTTGACAGGGAGCCAGTGCAGGTTGGTCCTTGCCTCAGAAATGTGTTGGTTTCTTGGGATGTTTAACGGCGCTCTAATGGCGTTATTCTGAGTAATTTGCAATTTGTTTAGATTAGACTGGCTGGTGCCCAGGTAGAGGGCTCTGCAGTAGTCTATCTTGGTCATGACAAGTGTTCTAGCAAGGATGATGCTATTAGGGTTGGTTAGAAACGGTCTGCAAGCCGCAATAGGTTTGCAGGTGTATGCCGACGCTGATCTAACGGCATTGGTTTGTCTTGACAGTGATAAGGTGGAGTCCAAATAGAAGCCCAAGGTTTTAGTATCCTTGGATACTTTAATGACATTGCTGTCGATGGTGAAGGATTGGTACAAGTGGTCCAATTTATTGAGCCGTTGGGCGCAGCCTAGGATGAAGAGCTCCGTCTTGTCATCGTTAAGACAAAGTTCATGTTGGGCCATCTAAGCTTGGATTACCAGGTATATTCCATTCAGAGCCTTGGTGTCTGTAATGTGGTCACCTGTAATGGGGATGAGTATATATCCCGTCCTAGCCTCTAAGCTGTGGAATGCCCTCCCCCTCACCATCAGATCAGAAGAATGCTTCAGTGCCTTCAAGTCCAAAACGAAAGCCCGGCTCTTCAATCAGCCTTGAAACTTGGATTTCTTATGTACCTGGGAGCCCTTTCCCAGCAAGCACCTGCTCCAATCTCTATTCTGTAAATAATGTATAATAAAGATTACCCCTGCTAGCTGCGCAGGGAGTATTAATTCTATTAAAGACGAAGGAGGCGAGCATTATGCTTCATCTTCATTTATTCTACTCTTCAGCAGTTCAACAAAACACATATAAGAACTGTGAAAAGTGTCATAAAAAACATTTCTCTTTTTTTAAAACTACAACCCCCATGAGTCTCTGTAGTCCATGCTCCTTCTACCAGTCACAACCCACTTCCTGTGCTTGGACTCCTCCTCTGCTTTTACTTGCTCTGACAGTCTCTCATAGTAATTAACTTGTCCTTGCCAACGTAGCGAAGGTCCTCCTGAACTTTTAAACTCAACTGCCGGTGCACTCCCGGACTCCTGTCGCTCTCGGCTACGATACTGCTTTCAGTTATTCTTCTGGTCTTCTCCTATGCGAAAAAATTACAATAGGAGATATTAGGGTGGTGTGTACGAACGTACTTGTTCATATAATGCAATGACATTTTATACCAGTACAGAAACTTGGGTGGGAATTTAATGCTCGCCTCCTTAGTCTTTAATAGAATTAATACTCCCCGCGCAGCTAGCAGGGGTAATCTTTATTCTATGACAAGACTGGAGGCGAGCATTATGCTTGTTCAAAGCTTCCCCATCACCGTATTAGCTAAACTCTCAGCTGGCTTAAAATAAAATTCTTTAAACGTTTGCTCGCTTGACCAATCTGCGGCTAGCATTATCTCGCTCAAAGGCACTCCCGCTCTTGCGGCTGAAGAGGCCATTGCTCCTCTCACTGAATGAGCTCCATACATGTCCACATTTACACCTGCGGCCTGCATGATCTCCTTAACCCATCTTGCGATGGTGGCTGACGTAACTGCGTGAAAGGGCTTTCTGCGCGCTATTAATAACTGAGTGGTATTCGCTGCTCTGTTCTCAGCGGTTCTATTCTCATACTCCTTAATGCATCGTGCTACGCACCATTTTGAGTTGTTCGGGAAATAAGGATAGTGCACTGTAGATGTTCCCGTCTTGGTCCTTCTGACTATAGAGAACGTAACGCCTTCCGGCCCGAAGGACCGTCTATTAATCTCTAGTGCTCTTACGTCCGATACTCTTTTGCAAGACACCAAACATAGTAACATAGCTAGTTTGCCTGATAACTGCTTGCGCGATAGGAACCTATCCGCCGGCCAGCTCGATAGTAGGTGTAATACTGTAGCTACCTCCCAGGTTGTCTTATACCTGGGCTCTGGAGGTACTTTAAATCTTGCACCTCTGATGAGCCTCACCGCCGCAGGATGTTCTCCTGCTGGGACGTTATCTATTGGCATGTGACCGGCTAAAATTGCCGATCTGTACACTCCTATCGTACGGAAAGCTTTCCCGGTCTGCAACAGGTTCGCTAGGAAGTTCAGAATTTCCACTACAGGTGCAGAAACGGGATGAACACTTCTGTTCTTACACCAGCTTGTCCATTTCGCCCAAGCTGCGTCATAGCTCCTCCTAGTGGATGGAGCCCAGGATTCCGCGATGAGCTGTGCAGCCTGATCCGAAATTCCCAGCAGCGCCCAACGCTTCCTGATATCCTGCACGCGACTAGCGGGAGTGTCCCTCTCACTCTCAGAGGATGACACGACCCAGCTGGGTCCGTGAGGAGTCCCTCTCCTTCGGGGAAAACTCTGGGGATGTCCATCACTATCTCCATTAAGGTGGGAAACCACACTTGAGACTTCCATAACGGCGCTATCAATACCAGCTCCGCACTCTCCGTCCGACATTTCGCTAGCACTCTGCTCAACATCACGAAGGGAGGAAAAGCATAGTGCGGGCCTCCTGTCCACTCTTGAAGGAATGCGTCGGTTCCTAAAGCTCCCGGATCTAACCTCCAACTGTAATAGCGGCTCTTCTGAGCATTGAGCCGGGAGGCAAAAAGGTCTATCTGCAACGGTCCCCATCTCGTGTTCAGCCTCTGAAACACCGCTGGATCCAGTTTCCAATCGCTGGAGTCTGTCAGGTAGCGAGAGTTCTAATCCGCTACTGCGTTCAGTGACCCAGGCAGGTACTCTGCCACCACCGACGTCCCTGATTGTAGGCAGAAATGCCACAGGTCTTTTGATAGCTCCGCTAACATCTTGGACCTCGTCCCGCCTAAATGGTTGATGTATCGCACTGCTGATATGTTGTCCATCTTCAGCAGGACACAAGATCTTACTCTTTCTTTTGTAAAAACTTTGATAGCGAACGATCCTGCCAGAAGCTCTAGACAGTTTATGTGCAGCCGAAGCTCCTCTTCGCTCCACTTGCCTCCGGTCTGTAGATGCCCACATCTGGCTCCCCAGCCCTTCCGGCTGGCATCTGATTCTATAATCAAGCATCCATATTCTTTAACCACCACTCTAGTTCTGTAATGGAATCTTGATCTAGAGGTACTTGTTAATGGTATTTCAGCCCTTGCTGCAGATGCTTTATCTTTAATCTCTGCAGCGCTCGGTAGTGTAAGGGGCCCGGAAATATTGCCTGGATAGAGGCTGCTAGAAGCCCTACTATCCTCGCTAATGTTCTGAGAGATACTTGTTGTTTCTCTAAACATACTCTGATCTCTCTCTTGATGTCTTTCATCTTCCGAGCTGGAAGTTCCAGTGTCGCCTTCCTGGTGTCCAGTACAAACCCCAGGAAGTCCAGCCTCTGCGCTGGTATGGTATCCGACTTCTCTGTATTCACAAGGAAACCTAGAGAGGTCAGAAGGTCTTGCACCCATCTCGTTTGGTACACTAGTACCTCTCGATCTTCCGCCATAAGTAGGAGGTCGTCCAGATAAATAATCAGCCTGACGCCCTTCTCCCTGATTGCTGCTGCTACTGGCTTCATCAGCTTCGTAAATGCCCAGGGTGCGGAGGCAAGCCCGAATGGCATTGTTTTGAATTGCCAAAATTGACTCCGCCAGCGAAAAGCTAGGAGCGGTCTGAACTCCTCGAGAACAGGAACCGTAAGGTAGGCGTCTTTCAGATCTAGCCGTGTCAGCCAGTCTCCTTCTCTTAAGGAGTCTCTGAGTTGATGGACGCCCTCCATCTTGAAGTGTCGATATATAATCCAGCTGTTTTGTTCCTTGAGGTTTATCACCGGTCGCACTTTCTCTTTCCTGTGCACCAGGAACATATTGCTCACAAACTTTGGGGCTGTCTCGCATTTTTCTATCGCCTGCTTGATGACTAGCTGCGCTATTTCGTTGTCCAGACACACTTGTTCTGCTTGTGCTAATTTTTGCCCTTTCGGCTTGCGATGCTGTACCGGAGCCTCCATAAAATCTATCTGTAGGCCCTTGACGGTTTGCAACACCCAGGAATCGCTTGAAAGCTCGCGCCAATTCTCTAAAAATATGCGCGTCCTCCCCCCTACTGGCGCATAGTGAATCGCTCTCACCTGGTGTGAATCCTTGACCTCGTCCTGAACCTCTGGACCGGCGGCCTCTCTGGAACCTCCCTCTGGATGGGAAGAAGGAGTCTTGACTTTTGTTCTCCCAGTATTGCGCTCTGGGGTTCTGGGGTCTTCTCCCTCCTTGACTGCGACCAGCTGCACGACCCCTGGAGCGGCTGGTCCCTCCAAAAACCCTACTAGGGAATATTTTTCGGATTGATGCTTGAGCCTTTTCTAGGGAAGCGAAAGTGCCGACAAACCGGCCCATCTCCTTTCCAAAGGTCTCTCCGAACAGTAGGCCTTGGGCTCCTTCTCCTGCTTCATACGATGATAAATCGCTAAGCTTCAAATCTATTTTGAGTAATAGGCCTTTACGTCTTTCCGACACAATGGCACAGTTTGCATTTCCAAGAAGACAGACAGCTCTCTGAGCCCACCCTGCGAGGGCTTCTGGGTCAACTTCTTCCCCTGTGTCCTTTGCCCTTTCAGCGAGGTCCATAATCTTGGCGAGAGGTCCTGCCAAATCTAATACCTTTTCCTGACAGCTCTTCCAGGATCTATCGATGCCCTTGCGGGGGTCCTTGCTCGTTTTTGACACAAAAGTCAGCATTTTCGGGTCAAGTTCAGGGGCTTCCGCTACCTTCCCTGGCAGTTGTGGGCGCGGGCACTCCGCTCGTAGACGCTGCCTCACCTCTTTGTCTAATGGTTTGCGTAGCCTTGCCGCCATATACTGAGTTACTCGGGGGGATGGTTGCCACTGGGTGGACCTTGGATTGTGGATGGTGTCTGGGTCAAACATATCATCCTGTGCTTCTAGGAGGTGCTTTTCCTTCTTTGGTCTCTTACCCCCACTGGGCTTAGCCCAGTCCTCCTCCTCGGCCTCCTCTTCCCCGAATGAGGCCTGATCCTCAGTTAGCTCCTCTTCCGAGCCAGGGTCCTCTCCGATGTTGTCATCCCCTGGAGCGGGGGTCGTGAGGTTTGGCACTGCCTGCCTTTGTAGATAAGCTTCTTTAAGCTTCGCGAAAGCGTCAGGCACCTCTGAGGCCATATCTGTCGCCTCTTCCAATGAGCCCCGGGGGTCATCAGAGGATTTCCTCTTGAGGGCCAGCTTACTCCCCTTATGTCCCTCCTTCAAGGGTTCTGTGGGCGTGCGCTTATCGACTTTGGTGCTGGTATTCGGCTGTGAAAGCATAGCTTCCAATGTCTCCAGCCTCTCCTGCAGCGGTCTCACCCCCTCTGCCACTGCATCAGTAAGACAGTTACCCAGCACTTGCTTAAAGCTGGCAGCGAGGTCATGGGACAGCTCCTCATCACTCCATTCAAATTCAGATATCTTCTCTGTGCTGTGTGCCTAAAATACCTTGATCAGGTGTCTCAAGCACGCCCACTGCTCTCTTATAATGTTATTTTTAATTATAATTATTTTCTTCTTTTTTTTTTTTTTTTTTTTACATATCCAGTGGCTGCACCTTCGTCTGTACTTTGCCTTCCGGCTCCTGTGAGGGACCTCGCACTCACTGCATCAATCTACTGCTCCTCGGCAGTGTTAGGGTCTACAGACCTGTGTCCTCCTTGAGTTCGAGGGGCTGCTGAACTGCAGGGACAGTGCTTTAGCTAAGCACGACGCACGCGACCATATGATCGCTGTAATCTTCTTAACGTTCGTTTTAAGATCACAATGTTTACTGCTCGACTCCTACGACCGCTTGTCAGCCGTGTGTAGAGGAGTCGCCGGCACTTTCTGTGACGGTAATACGCGACTCTTCGCGTTTAACTCCACCCACCCGTGGGTGGGGGCTATGCTGTGGGAGTGCAAAGCTCCGCGCTTTGTGCGCTAGCTCTGCCCACCCGCGGGTGGGAGCTACGAGCTTGATGCTGTGGGCTCGGCACGCTGCGGACCTCACGGGCGCCGGCTCCTCCTCCCCAAGGGAGGGGGCCGCTGGCCGTGAGCGCAGCTGCGGCTAGAGCTCTGCTGCTCGCGAGGCTGACTGAAACCCCAAAGGTATCGGGCATACGACACGGGGCCGTCGGCCTCGCGGCCGAAATTATGTCTAAGACTCGACTCTTTCCAAGAAAAAACTTTCTCCGAGATCCCGCGACTATCCCTCGCGGCTTGCGAATACTAAAATATCTAAAATCAATGCGCGAACGAGCGCCTGTGATAAATACTAGCAAGACCACATTACAGAAGTTTAAGTAATCTCTCTCACGTCCACACTAAAGTGCTTTAAGCTAAAAACTCTCCCTCTCACTCAGTCACTTTGCACAGACATACAGAGAGGAAAGGAATAGTACTTATCTGCTTGAAGAGCAGTAAAGGAAGAGGAGGAGTCCAAGCACAGGAAGTGGGTTGTGACTGGTAGAAGGAGCATGGACTACAGAGACTCATGGGGGTTGTAGTTTTAAAAAAAGAGAAGTTTTTTCTAACACTTTTCACAGTTGTTATATGTGTTTTGTTGAACTGCTGAAGAGTAGAATAAATGAAGATGAAGCATAATGCTCGCCTCCAGTCTTGTCATAGAATGCTGTATACTCTGAATACTTTGCACTGTATATAAAGTTTGATTATATGTATGTTCATTATGTAACCATGTCTAAAGTTGCGCCCTGATGCCTACGGGCCTGACGGTGCGCATTATAAATAAAACAAATCTGGGTGTCATCCACATAGTTAGTGTAAGAGACACTCAGATAATCAAGAACATCAAAGAGTGGTTTAGTGAACACATTATAGAGTGTGGGAGACACACACAAACCTTGTGGGACACCGCAGTGGATGGGGGCTGGGTCAGCAGCCGCTGAAGGGGAGAAGACCCTCATATGTCTATTGCTAAGAAAGGAGCTGATCCACGTAGTGGCTGAGTCTGAAAAGTGGGCAGCGGTGCGGAGGTGCTGACACAGGATTTTTGTGATTGACCAAATCGAAGGCTGCAAAAAGGTTGAGGAGTAGAAGCAAGGCCAGTTTCCCTTTATCTTTCAGGACTTCGATTTGTGTTTTCAAGTCTAACAGGGCTGTTTCTATCCCGTGCTTGGGACGGAAGCCGGATTGTCTTAGACCCAGGAGGTTGTTGAGTTCTAGGTATTCTTGAATCTGCAGGTAGGCCGCACGATCCAGAATTTTGAGTATAAAAGGGACAGTTGTAATCAGCCTGTAGTTAGTAGGGATACTCGGGTCTAATGAAGGTTTTTTTAGCAAGGGGATCACCCAGGCGTCCTTAAGATTGTCTGGAACAATGCCAGTTTTGAAGGATGAGTTTATGAATGCTGTTATGAACGGCGCATGGTCATGAGCCGAGTCCTTAATAATGGAGGCAGGGCAGGAGTCTCCTTGACAGTTTGATGGTCTAATTCTGTTGATGATGCTTTCGACTTCTGCAATGGTAAGTGGAGAGAATTCAAATGGTTTGATATTAGGTGCTGCTGGCAGAAGTGTCATAGTGGGAGAAGGCTGGCGGTTATCCAGCTTCAGTCCATTCTGTTTGTCTCTAATTTTGGATTGGAGTGAGGCAATTTCATTCAGAAGGGCAGCCTGAATATTAGTGCACCAAGTACTGTCTTTGATACACGTGTCGGGAGGGGTGGCCGGAGATTCGAGTTCCTTTAGGATCTTGAATAGTTCTCTGGTATTAGAATCTGCTTGCATAATGCAAGTATTGAAGGATTATTTTTTGGCAAGGTAGATGGCTTCTTTATAGTTAAGGGTGGCTAAGATCAATCCGTCCTTATGGGCATCTGATTGATAACTTCTCCAACAGTTTTCCGCGCAACGTTTGGTGTGGCGGAACTCTCTTAGGTGCGGTGTAAACCAAGAATCGAGGTGCGCGCGTTGTTTAGGCTTTCTCAGTTTAATGGGGGCAATAGAGTTTAAGGATCCCTGTGGAGGGAAGGTACCTCAAATGACTCAATGCTCAAAGTTGAAAAGCCGGATTGGACCTCGACCTCAAAATCTTGATATGCTACCCGATCCGAGGTTGGTGAACACGGCTTCACTGCCACCACCCACTGAGAACACTTCTCCAATGAGTAAAGATGGTCTGCCAACTCCTGTGACAACTGTCATCGAAAAAGTCGTTGACATTTCGTTTCACACATCATTTGAACAGGCCAGAAGTAATGCAAATCAATCTCAGTACGATGGACAGTGTCATGTCTTAAAGATGCCAACAGTGGAGGGTCATTAAACCTTACAGTAGTGCAACTGAATGTCTATCCAATTTTCAGCGGGGTGTTTCAAAACCCGATTAACCCGGGGAATTCAAATTGTCAGAATCAACAATACATTAAAAGAATTAAAAAAACAAAAAAACAAAATGGCAGGAAAAACAACGCACTAAGGGGGGCATGGAAATTCCTGCAGAATTTAAAAGTGGTCCAATATGTAGCCAATGACTAACAAGCTTACAGTAGTCACCCAATCAAAAACAAACAACAAACAAAATCAATTAGCTCAATTGAAGTGGACCCGGCAAGCCTATCAAATGACATACCAATTGATCTTTTAAATATGTCAACATATGATGATTCAGAGTATGTAGACTTGGAAGATGTAACTGAGTCAAGTGTGAATGTCAAACCTCAGAATGATGATGTTACAGAGCCCAGCATGAATGTCAAACTTAAGAATGACCAAAAGGTCCAAAAAGACATTTCTAAGGAGCGGGCAAAAGTCGTTTTGGAAAGCAACGTGGTGTCAGAAGAAATTGTGTTGAGTCCCCGACAACATGGAGCTTGTTTGACTCTTTGTTCAGACGTCCCATTAAAGGACAGAATCTGCCATATTATTGTCTAAAAGACCACACTACATTCAGATCCAACTCCTTTACTTAGCCCAATATTTATGACTCTACAGCAAAAGAGGTTGCAGGCGACTGCCAACTTACCCGTAGGCACCATGGAAAGATTAGGCTCAAAATCTTGCCTTCCTATAAAGACTGTGGTTTTAAATGGACAAAGGGATCTGACTGTGACCCCCGTCAACCCTGAAACACTCAGACTCAAACGACCGATGCTGGAGACAAATGGTTTCCACCCTCAACTCCAAACATCGAAAGATGCTAACGGAAGAACCGATGACGAGCAGATACTGGTTCATAAGATAACAATCGAGGGTCTAGAGCCTACCGGAAACCTGATTCTAAATCGTCACAACATAATTAAGCTATTTCACCTTGTGTCGAGTCTACGCGCTATAAGCTCCAACGACTTGAAAATTGTCTTGGATGAAAAACGGAACGACAAGGTGGTTTTGCATGTATCTTCACCTTTAATTGCCTCAATGATTTTAGAGGCTAATGTATCCTTGTTTTCACTGGGATTCGACGCCTACAAGTATACTGAAGTACAGCATCCATCTTCACTAACGGACGTCGAACCAGGCTGTCAAAAGGTATCAGTCATGGGCTCGCGAGCCACAGCGGTGCATATGAAGGGTACTATAGGGCTGGACTCAAAAACACATCTTCATATCCCTCAAAAAACTACACCTATGCCAGACACAATACTGCCACTTGAGATGAGTAAAGACTTGGCTATGGATGTTTATATTGGCTGTAAGGTGGAACAATTAGATAAAATCAGAATCACGATAAAAGGCAACGAACGATCGGATTGCGTTAAGGAGTCCAGCGCAAAAACTCTGAAAGCTATTGATGCTAAAAACGATTGGCAATGGCTGACGGCTTTATTGAACACTAAACATCAGCAATAACGCCAGGAGGACGAAAGGCATCAACTCTTTAAAATAGCCTCTTGGAACACACAAGGATTTACACACTTGTTTAAGTCGAACTGGCTGGATGGCTTACATATAGCATGTTTGCAAGAAACATGGTTAAGTAACGTGCCGATAGCGACAGAGTTTGAGGTAGACTTAAATCCAGCTCTAAAACCATTAAAAGGCCATCCGATGGCTGGCCTATTAACTATGGTCAGAAGATCTTTGGGCTGGAGGATATCAAACTCAACCAATCACTCCCCATTTATCCAAGAGACCTCCATGGAAATGATGGATTCACAAGGGAATTGCATTGACCAGATAATAACACTAAATGTCTATTGGAACCACAAAAGAGCGGGTAAACTTGAGTTCATAGATCAGGTATCAGAAATACTCGATCATCTGTTAGAAGTCTCAGGATGGACTAACATAATTATTTGCGGTGATCTTAACATCGACTTGTTCAAGCCGCTATAAAATGAAAAAAAAAGGTTGGCTCAAATATGGATAGACGAGATGAGCTTACGAAATTTACAAATGCTTAATGGAAACATCCGAGATGATATACCACCAGCATCAACATGGCATCGGGCGGACTTGGTCTCTACAATAGATTATATTTTTGTGTCCGAAGCCTTGCATCCTAGAATAAACTACTTGAAGGTCCTGAAAAAAAGATGACAGTGACCATGACATGTTGACAATGGAATTTAGATCTGGAACAAAAGCTCCAACGCTTACGTGGTCCCATAACATTTTGGTGAAATCAAACAAAGTGCGGTTGACACTAGAGGAGCATGAACTGACTCTATTGACAAAACAATACTGTCAACCTAATGCGAACCTTGAATATGATCAGTTACTGACGCAATTTAAAATCAAGTTTTTAATTTAATTTAATTTAATTTAATTGTCGCACAGAACTCTTAGCCATGACCAGCAAGGAGATTGAAGACTGGATCGCAGCATTCTCAAACACCTATGCAGCGATTAAAACAAATATGCGGGCCCCTGAGGCCAAGACCACTAATATATTCGATATTGAAATTAGAGATGCCAAACGAACTCTAAGAGCTGACCTGAGGAAATTACGTAAAGCTTCCATTACATCATACAACTATCTGACTTCAAGCAAGAAGCTGAAAAATGCCTATAGAACATGGCTAAAGCAGAAACGCTATGCAATAAAATTGCTCAAATGGCAAATAACAGTCCAAACACTATGTACGGGGAACTCCCGAACCATATGGGGATTACGGAGTACGGCTCGTGGAGACACCAGTATCCCCTTAACCAATTCAATCGGCATTAGCCAATGGGAGGAATTCCTGAAAACCCGGAACGGCATGGACCAGGCATAGCCACAGGAGAAGATGCCCCAGGATCTACCTTTGATCCCATTTAAAGTGTCAGTCGAATCTCTGATAATTAGGATAAAAAAGCTCAAATCTTCAAGAGCTCCGGGACCTAATGGCTTAGCTAATGCCGTATTAAAGAGCAACCCGGAGTACTGGGCAGAGGTACTCGAGATCCTCTTTGAAAAGATTCTGAAGGAAGGCCAAATCCCTGAATAATGGCAGACAGCAATCTTGATTCCTGTATATAAGAGAGGCGACCGCACAGACCCTGGTAATTACCGTCTACTTTCTATGCTGGACTGCACGGGCAAGTTATTTGCAGCATATCTTCTACACGAACTCCAAACATGGGCAGACAGAGAAAAGATTCTTGACCGTTTCCAATGTGGATTTAGAAGCGGATATTCTACTACACATAACCTGGTAGTAATGGATATTCTTTGTAACAAGGCCAGAACATCAGGTAATCCACCTTTATACGCCTTGTTCATAGATTTCAAGTCCGCCTTTGATCTAGTCCCCAGGGAATTACTATGGGCCAAACTTGAAAAACTGGGATGTCCCAAAGAATTACTATACTATCTCAAGTTATTGCACTACAATACCACAGTTTCCCTGAAGCTGGACGCTAAAGGGAATATGACGAATAAGATCAATCAAAACTGTGGCGTGAAACAAGGATGTGTTACGGCACCAATATTGTATAACCTGTTTGTTCACGATATACCTAAAGTGCTATCATTGGAAAATAACTGCCCCCCCAAGATTGGATCCACCCACTGTGTGGTGCTAGCATATGCTGACGATTTAGTCATCTTGGACCACACCATTAGCGGCATACGTAGATCAGCTGAGGCACTATGGTCCTATACTCAATCGAATGGGCTGGCTATTAATCTAAACAAAACACAGATGGTAATGTTTAGTTCCAAGAAGACAGCAAGAATCGGTCTAAACATATATGGGACGGCAATCAAATATACCCCATATTATAGATATCTGGGTGTCGAGGTTGAGCCCAAGGGGCACTATACCATTTGCAAACAAATCAGAATCACAAGAGCTGCCTAAGTCACAGCACTTATTTATCGTTTTTCTACATCCTATTGTGGCTATACCATCTGGGCAGCACGCCAACTATACCTTCAGGTCTTAACACCAATGATAATCTACGGCCTGGAGGCACTGCAATTGATAGACCTTGACTGGCTTCAAACCCTCGAAGGAAAATTTGGCCATCCTTAGATTAGAGCTCGGCCTTATTTCCTGGAAGTCTCTTGTACTCAGGAAAAGAGCCGAATTATATCTAAAAGCAACACCTGATACAGCCAATTTATTGTTAGCAGCGATTCACTGCGTAATCAACAAAGCATCTTCATACTCTCTTATGAAAAAGAACATCATTAACTACCTTGAAGCGATTGGCTGGACCCAAAAACAAGTAGTGGTCTCCACTCCTTTGCTGAGAGCGCTAGCCAAGAAATCTGAATTACACGATTGGATCAACAATTTTGCGCACTTGGAAAATCTAAAGCGCTATAAATTTGTGCAATTCATGAGTTACACTCTTAAGAAACCATTACCATATCTGAATATATGCCCTTCGCCACGGCTACGACGATTCATTCTCTTGCTAAGGATCGATCAGCTGCCTGTACTGGCCATAAGTGGGATTAAGAACAATCTCCCCCTACCTGAATGTTTCTGCAGGTTGTGCAAGGACAGAATGGAATCTGAAACGGGTAAACATGTTCTTACTAGATGTGTCGCTATGATAAAGGTCTACACAACATTTTACACAGATTTTGTCCATAACTTGGAACACGTTGGCAGTAATGAATTCTGGCAAAGAGCCGTTAACGCAAAGGGAAAAGGAATGAAATTATACATTGCTATGTACAATGTTTGGACGACTATTGAGAAATCATTGGGCATAAACATATAGCAAACTGCCAATTCATGGATGTTCTCCTTCTTTTGTTTCTATGGGAATGTTATTCTCAGAAAAAAAAAAAACAGATTACAAATTTGCCATCAGCAATTGCTTTCTGGACTTGAAGTTTTGATTACGTAAAAGATTTAATACTCATTTACTGGTGGATCATGGACATATACATATATTTTTTTTTAAGTTTGAATTTTGAATGTTACTTGTTTTTCTTTTTATTCTCAATTTTCTTTTCCTCTTCTGCTTATTTTACCTCTTATGCTACTATTCTCTGCATTCATTTAATATGTTACTATTTATCTTTAATGATCAATTGTTTTTCTTTAAATGTAATTTTTTATGTCATGTGAAAAGCTTATAATAAGCTATAACAGATTAATAATAAATTAAATTAAATTAAAATCAAGAATGGAGGGTCAAAACATATGAACTTTGTTCGTTCCCACTGCTTTGACCTAGAGATCTTACAACACAAGCGCCAGATGCCGAAAACCTAGATGATGATGCCCGAAAACAAGGAATAAAGACCGCAAGGCAAAGTTATACAAATTGGATAAAATCACACAAGCACATTATGCTACAGAATGATGCAGAACAAATGTTAACGGTGCTAAATAATAAAAATACGAAGGAATTCTGGAGCATTATTAATAACATACAAGCCCCTCAAAGTGCACTTCAAACATGTATGGTGTCTGAAACAGCTTGGACTACCCATTTTGAAGATCTGTATAAAACGAACGAGACACCGTGTGATCATGTGGAAGAATCCTCTAAACCGTGGTCACTGACCTTTCCGGAAGAAGACGTAGTGGCTATAATTAAGAAGGCATCAAGCTCGAGAGCCCCTGGTCCAGATGGCCTCACAAACTTTACCATCAAACAGTACCCGGAACTATGGGCCGACTTATGCGTGACTTTATTCAGGAGGATAACATGAATCATCAAACACCTAAATCCTGGAAATCGCCTGTGATTGTACCGGTCTTTAAAAAAGGAGACAGCACAATCCCCAAAAATTACCTCCCAGTCGCATTGTTGGACGTATTAGGTAAGATCTATGCCACAATGCTCCAACAAAAACTAGTAGACTGGGTGAAAAAATGGAATCAAACAGGTAGTCTGTTCATTAAACCTACTACTGCTAAACATGATCAAAAACGAGGCAATTAAATCGAACACGAAAGTTCACTTAGCCTTCATCGATTTCTCCTATGCGTTTGATACCATCGACAGACACATTTTGTGGGATAAATTGCGAAAGTGGGAGTGTCCGGTGGACTTAATAGCTGCAATTGGAGAACTCCATAACGAAAATTCAATAACAATTCGATTGGACCAAACAGGACTACTATCTGCACCAATTAATACTTTTAAAGGTGTATAACAGGGATGCCCTTTGGCTGCAGCAATATTTAGCCTATTTATATCGGATATAGGAGTTTCAATAGAGGCAGCAAAAACATTTCCGTCAAAAATAATTAACTCTCATCTAAGTTGGCTGCTCTACGCTGATGATTTGATCGTGATGGACGCAACGCCCTTGGGCTGCAAAGAAAACTAAATGCTGTTCAACAATATGTGACATCTAACCAGCTATCGATCAATACTAAAAAATGTGAAATCCTGGTTTTAAAAAACCTGCAAGGCGGAAGTGGGAGCAAGAGTAAAAATCTGAAATGGACCTTGGGCCAGGAAACAGTTCAGATATCCCGAAGTGTTAAATATCTGGGAATGAGAATAAGCTTGTGCATTAATGACGGCCCATGGACCACTGAAACAAAAAGGAAATGTAAACAAATTGCGAGTCAGGCATTAATTATGCAAAAGAGATTTGGTAAATTCTCACTAAAACCATTACTGGCATTTTACCAACAAAAAATAATTCCAGTCCTGACATAGGGGGCAGAAAACGCTTTAGGCTGTCCTTATGAGTTTTGGGCATCCTTGGAGAATTGCTTTCGGTCTAAAGTCTTAGCACTTCCAAAGGGACTTACGACAGCGTGTATAAGATATCACTCATATCGATTCACGCCAGGATTACCTGGAGTACACTAACAGGCCGATTCATGGAATGAATGTGCGGTGAAAAAACGGCGCACGTGTGCGAAAACGTGCGATTCGCAGTGAAATAGCGAAAATCGCAGTGCAAGTGCGATTATCGCATAGAAAACAGCGCACATCTATTCATGGAAGTCCGTGCACGCGCAAAATGTGGGATGTGCGCTGAAAAAGTGCGCGGCACATGCTGGCGCACGCTGGCGCACAGGTCATCGAACGCCGTGCGATAAGGCCACAGCGAATTCGCACATAGCGCGGCGCACATAAAAAAAGTAGGCGTAACACGGGGCGTTACACGCAGAATGGGGAACAACTCGTGAAAATGTGGGCGTCACGGGGGAAGTACAGGAGGCAAGTGCGCGGAATGCCCAAACGCTCGCCTACAACACGTATTCATGGAATGGAATAGGGAAAAACAGCGCACGGCCAAAGACGCGCACAGGCCCATACATGTCCGCCACACGAAAGCAGAAAATGTGCGCCAAAGTTCTACACGCGATTGTGCTGGGTGCGTGTATTTCAGGTGTGCGTGAGAAGTTCCACACGCGATCGGGCCTGGGGGAGCGTGTGCGTGTATTTCAGAGGTGCGCCCCCCAGAGCCCTGAGCAGCCTCCCACGAGCCATCTGCTGCTGCCTGCCTGCCTGCTGCCACCGTGCCCTGCCATTTGGTGCCTGCACATCAGCCATCTGCAGGGGTCCAGTTGCTGTGTCCACCCCTGCTGGAACAGAACACTCCCGACTGGGATACCATCGCTCCACAGCCCAGCCCCAGGACCCAGTTGCCCACTCACGCCTGCCTTGGGGGTCGCCATGTCAGGGCAAACACCATCCGAGACCACCGGCGACCCCCAGCCAGAGTGGCAGAGGGCCACCAGCTTCAGTCAGAAGGAAGTTGGTGTCCTGGTGGAGCTTGTCCTGGGGCATTATGATGCCCTCTTCGGATCACCACGCGCCGACAAGGAAGGACGGGACAGGATCTGGGACGACTTTGTGGTTGCCATCAACGCGGAGGGGGTGGCAACCCGCAACATCAAGCAAGTCAAGAAGCGCTGGGAGGACTTGAGGTCCAGGACCCTCATAAAGGCCCGGCGCCTTGTGGAGGGGGGCCGGGGCAGCATGAGTACCATCCAGCTGAGGGTCTTGGAACGCGTACGCCCAGCGCTCCATGCCCAGATCCTTCAGCGGCAGACCCGTCTGGAGTCGAGCGGTAAGTGGCCAAGCATTGCTGTGTGAGACAGGGCATGTTGCAGCGTGCTGGTTGTCTGATACTTGCCTGTATTTGTGACATAGGCCATGTACACGTGTGTGTGTGTGCAGGGACATCATGGTCATGCATGTGAGGCCAGTAATGTGTGAAGCACACGGTTGGTGTATGTGTTTAAATGCAACATGGGGAGCCCTATGCGGAATGGACACATGAGAGCATGCCAGTCTCTGTTCCTGGACATGGGTGGGGGTAAGGGATGGGTGCTGATGCCATGTACATGTATGGTGTCCATGTCTGTGTTTCTGACCTGCGTGTCTGTGACTTGTGAATGCCATGGATGCATGACACATGTCTGTGACAATGTTCAGATTCACTGATGCAGCCTAGTTATCCTTGCATCCACTGTGTCTGGGGTGTACGAGTCCAGATGGATGAAAGTACGTTGAAGTGTGGGCATGTGATAGGCATGACCCATGATGCATGTGAGTCCAAAAACAACATTGTATGCTTCAAGAGTCCCTTGGACATGTTTGCTTATGCCCATAGCATGCACCATGCCTGTTACTCCATGTGTTTTGCCTGCACTGACCCATGTGTTGTGGAGGGACATGATGGAAGTGATCTTTGACAGTGCCACTCATCTGCTATTGCTTCCTGTCTAGGGGACCATTGTACAGTACCCTGATGCTTGTGTTCTATGTCTCCCTCTACACAGCGCAAAGTGAAGAAGAGGGCGGAGACGGCGCTGTGGAGCTAAGCGGCGGGGATGCCCCCATGGCTGCAGCGGAAGGGGTGGGTGAGCCCCCACAGGGGCTTGCAACGGCGGAAGACGGGGTGGAGCCATCCAGGTTGGTGGTTTCCACAGAGGAGGAGGAGGCCGCTACTGAGCCGCACATGGGGCCTGGTGGGGGCATCCCTGCTGGTGCAAGTGGTGCAGTCCAGGGGCAGGGGCAGGAGGCAGCACAGGTCGCCGTGGAGGTGCCTGTGCATGTCACTGTCCCTGACACTGTGACTGCACCACCAGCAGGGATGCCCCATCCCAGGCCCGTCCGCAGGTAGGGGCGATGTCCATGTCATCTGACTCCCCTCCACCTGCGGACGAGGGGACCCCTGGCCATATGGAGAAGGTCCTGATTGGTGTCGCGTTGCGCACGGCTGTCATTCGTGATGAGGTGCGTGCTTCCCGGGGGGAGCACGCACATCATCACGAAGAGCACCGTGCCAACGTGGCCCAGTTGGGAGCGGTCATGGTCGGGGGTCTCGTACATGTGTCGGGCACTCTGGCGACCCTCTCCTCCTCTGTGGAGGCTATGCGCCAGTCGTACTCCATGCCGTCTTCCGGCCCAGATGCCACCAGGGCCCCCTGTGGACCTGCCCCGACCAATGCAGCCACCTCGGTGGGGATCCCATCCCTGCCACAGTCGGGAGTCGGAGGTCCAGCAGGGGTGGACACACCAGCAACTGGACCCCAGCAGATGGAGGATGTGACGGCATCATCGGGCAGGGCACGTGCACGACGGCATCGGTGGATTCCAGCAGCCTGGATGCCGTCGTGCTGGCACAGGCAGTTGCGTCGGAGGCAGCGGCAGGCTCGACATGGGAGGCATCATGGCTCGGGGCCATCAACATCAGGGGTGCAGGCATCGGCCGGAGGGCAGGAGAACCCTGGAATGGGAATGGCTTCCATGTGGGAGCGGTTGGGCCAGCAGATAGGTGCGGAGCGGCAACGGGCAGAGGAGGAATGGCTCACAATGGTCAGGGCGGAGGACTCCATGCGGAGGGCGTTGAGGCGGGCTGAGTGCCTCGAGGGGCTTCGCAGGGAGTTGGAGCTGGACACTGCATTATCCCTGCGAGACCTCGGGGCCAGGGAACATGCCTGCCTCCAAGCCATTGAACAGGAGTTCGATGATGCCCTGGCCCATGTCAACAACCAGTGAGCCGTCAGACTAGCCCGCTGCCCTTGTAAATAGTTATGTAGTTAGTGTTAGGTTTCCTTCGCTTTTTTATTTATTTTGGACCTTTTGGACAATGGACCACATTTTTGTATATAGTTTTTTTATTAGGTAGTATTTTTATATAGGTTTCATTTCTTCAGTTGGGATCATGGACCCTGGATTGTTTATCTGTATATAGTTGACTGTTGGATTTTAGTTTTTTTTTGGGATTTACCCATGGAGCAATGGTTTTCGGTTTTGTTTTTACCTTGGATTTACTTTCTTGAACTGTGACTTTGGACACCTTTCCTTTGGATTATGATTTGTGGTTTTTCATTATTTTACGGACATGCTGCTTTTGGTTTTTGATTCCCATTGTCATTTGTTTATTTTTAATTCCATTTATGCTGTTTTTAATACATTTTTTACATCAAACTTCAATGTGTAGTATCATCTCATTGGTATCATGCATATCATGATATGGGTTTTGAGATTCACTGACACCCATTGGGTGTATGTGAGGGACATGTGTTCATTTCCAAACTTGCAATTTGGGGTTCTATCATGCCATTGCCATTTCTAAGTGGGTGGATGCAATACTCGGGTGGGTGTTTGGCATTTGGAGGCTGACCATAAGGACCAGGGATCTAGACTGTGATGACATGTTGGCTGGGGGACATGTGTGGGGGCCTGCTGGCAGGTGCCCCGCAATGCTGGGGGGTGGGGCTGCAGGGGGACATGAGTGGGACATGAGTGGGGGCCTGCTGGCAGGTGCCCCGCAATGCTGGGGGGTGGGGGTGCAGGGGGACATGAGTGGGACATGAGTGGGGGCCTGCTGGCAGGTGCCCCGCAATGCTGGGGGTGGGGGTGCAAGGGGACATGAGTTGGTGATCAGTAGTGCAAGGAGACATGTGCCTTTGCTGGGGGGCATGCCCATGTTGGGTGGGCTGCCTGCGGGACATGACCAGGGATGCAGGGTAGTTCCCTGTGGTGTGGGCTGCCTGCAGGGGCCGTGGAGGGTGTACAGGGAACACCTGGGAGGACCCACACTGCCAAATCACATGTAGGACTCCCCGCACCCCTGAAATACACGTACCCTGCTGAAATCGCATGTGAAACTTCTCGCGCACCCCTGAAATACACGTACCCTGCTGAAATCGCGTGTTGAACTTCTCGCACACCCCTGAAATACACGCACCCTGCTGAAATCGCGTGTGAAAATTCTTGCGCACCCCTGAAATACACACGCCCAAACCAATCGCGTGTGGAACTTTTCGCGCACCCCTGGAATACATGCACACGCTCCCCCAGGCCAGATCGCGTGTGGAACTTCATGCGCACCCCCGAAATACACGCGTCCAGCACGATCGCGTGTAGAACTTCTTGCGCACCCCTGAAATCCACGTACCCAGGCCCGATCGCGTGTGAGACTTCTCGCGCACCCCTGAAATACATGCACACGCTCCCCCAGGCCAGATCGCGTGTGAAACTTCTCACGCACGCGTGTTCCCGAAACCCGTAATACACATTCCCCGCTTTGCGTTTGCTCTTTGCCAGTCCGGTAAACTGGTTCAGGGTTGGCGCAGCCCTTTGCGATGGTTTTGCGATCTTTTCCTTGCGCGAGAGCGTTCTTGGGGGCGTAACTGGCGCTGCTGCAGGGTCGCTGCGCCACTCTGCACCACGTCTGCTTTTGGAGGTGAGAATCCATGAATACGCTGCACGCAGAAATTGATTTTATCGCACGCGGCTGGCGCAGACATTCGCTCGGGCACACTGTGCGCCAGCCGCGTGCGACACTTTTGTGAGGAATTACATGAATCGGCCTGTAAGCCTATTTCGAAAAACATGCTCTCGTGCACAAATTCCACAATTTGACATTTAATATAATACCACACCGGCTAACTCCAGTCTTGCATCAATGTGGATGAATAGATGTGAAGCACTATTAGTGGAATATGATATCACCTCTGCCATGCTCCACGAAAATCCCGACGCGGCGAAACAAAAAATCTGGCGCGCCGACTGGGAGCAAACTTGTATCCAGAGATCTGCCGCAAAATGTATGAGTGAGCGCCTCTAGAAACACGGGCCTTCAATAGTTTACAACGCTATATGATACTGTTTCCTGATCCGCAAGCACGAAGGCTGTTCACATTGTTCTGACTAAACATGTTTAAAACCGCGGAGCGACTCTGTTCATGGAAAAGCAACGCCCTCTTAAACTCTGAATGCAGACTTTGCACGCAAGCAAAAGAAACTCTTAATCATCTGGTGCTATGTTGTACCAAATTACGAACAGAAAGAACTATTCATCTGGGACCTTGGAGTCTAAATCATCCCTCACTTTGTGCAGACGACTGGTGGGAGTATATGTTTCAGGGAACTGACTTAAAACTGGTACTTCCTCTAACGAGGCTGCTAGCGATAATTGAAAACTGTCTAATGTTGGACTAAGGTGCGGACAGCTGAAGGTGAATTGTATGACATTGAGATTGATGCAAATGAAGACTGTTGAGTCCTGATGAGAAAGTCTGGAGACTGTTTGTTTGTTTGTGCTATTTGTTTATATGTTGTAACCAATTTTAAAGGTTTGATAAAAACCAATAAAAACATTTTTTTTAAAAAATACATTCTAACATTCTAGTATCCCGGCTTCCCAGTACATTCTACATTCCATACATATAGCTCATCTGTACGGTTCATAGTGACATTTTCGAACGTCATATTTTCGAAATGACATTTTTTCAACACCAAAAAGCCCCAAAAAAAAATGTTGAATGCTTTTTTTTAAAAACTTTTTTTTAAATGGGGGTTCCCCCATACCCCTGTTTTTTTTTTTTTTACAGAAACTTTTATTTTTACTAACTCAACAAAAACAAAACATAAAATAAAAAAAACATTCAGAATTTTTTATTTTCTGCATATCTTTTTCGAAAAAATGGCATTTCGAAAATATGTTTTTGACAATTTAACTGGATAGCCATCTGTACATATGAATAACAATGTAAAACAGAACACCATTGAATTACTAATGACTTACCCAATAAAATACTACACTGGTAGATAGATACTTAATATAAGCCTTGGGTCGAGTAATCATAACAATTATTTCGTACTTATTCCATATCACAAATGTGTCTTGAGGCAATTAGCTTAACATATAAAATAATATTTATTCACAAGTTCCAACCCGTTTCGAGAAAATCTTTCTCTTCATCAGGGTTTAATTTTCAAATCAATTCTATAAAATCGCATAAATAGTATAATTTTTGAAATTCATTCAATATCACTTTTCCATCATGATCAGAATTCTTAAATTCAAAATTATCAAAATTATTTAGATAATTGAGGCAGTCTCATTCAAAATAATGAATGTTGGAGGGGTGTGAGCAGGGTGATTAGAGGGTTTTGCCGGAGGCCCATCTCACTCATTTTTGCTCTGACCCAGCTGGTCAACCATGGAACCTGATTTTGGTTTATTTTTACTATGAATTAACGTTTCTTAACGCATGCGTGACTACGTTTTGAATTTAATTCAAATGTTAAAGCGGAGGTAGAGGCGAGGTAGAGGCAGTCATCGGCAGTCTCTCTACCCTTTCTACAGTGGGAGGACCCACTAAATACCTGTTCTAAGAGCGGAGCGGAGCGGTGAGCGGAGCTAGAGGCGAGGTAGAGGCAGTCATCGGCAGTCTCTCTACCCTTTCTACAGTGGGAGGACCCACTAAATACATGTTCTAAGAGCGGAGCGGCGAGCGGATCTAGAGGCGAGGTAGAGGCAGTCATCGGCAGTCTCTCTACCCTTTCTACAGTGGGAGGACCCACTAAATACCTGTTCTAAGAGCGGAGCGGCGAGCAGAGCTAGAGGCGAGGTAGAGGCAGTCATCGGCAGTCTCTCTACCCTTTCTACAGTGGGAGGACCCACTAAATACCTGTTCTAAGAGCAGAGCGGCGAGCGGAGCTAGAGGCGAGGTAGAGGCAGTCATCGGCAGTCTCTCTACCCTTTCTACAGTGGGAGGACCCACTAAATACTTGTTCTAAGAGCAGAGCGGCGAGCGGAGCTAGAGGCGAGGTAGAGGCAGTCATCGGCATTCTGCGGCATGTCGGCGCCCCGCGACCTTCCGAAAATGAAGCCTCGCGTTTCACGTGAAGCCCCTCCACAGGTAAGCTTAACGATCTCTACATGTCCACAAGAAGAGCAACAAGTGCGGCTAGATTGCTCAGTGGAGCAAAGACTTCTAAGAAGTAACTTTAAATGTGTCGATGGTTCGTCAATGAAACACCCGGCTACCAAACCGAAGGCCCCAAGGATCATCTCTCTGACACCTTCGGTCAGCGAATTTTCTGGTAGCACCCTGTCATCCCCGAAAACCTGTTTTGATTATGAAAATCCTTTCAGCGGGGGTCACCGTTCTCCTCATGTATCATGCCTGACGCCTATGGAGTCGTTATCCAGTGCTGCGAAACATACGGAATCCATAGAAGCGGAGGCAGCTAACTCCTCGCACCCTTCAACTAACCAACACGCGCCTTCCTTGGACCCTTTCGTTTCCTCAGTTGGGAGGGGACGCAGTGTTGGTGACCTTTCGTATTCACCGTGCTTCCAGGGCACGGCGCCTTCCTCAACTCCTCCGCCGTCTGCCTTGCGGGTGTCTCCCCCCTCCTCCCCTTCCTGTACCGGCGTCCAGCCTGCCCAGCCTTCCCGCCAGGTTCCGACGATGGCGAGGGGTGCGGACAATTCGGCGGTCGGAGGACCGCCGGCGTCTACCCCTGTGCTCGCAGCCTGGGCAGACGGTCTTGAGGGGGAGAGGCCACAGGACGACGGAGGCGAAATTACAACCACGAACTCAGAGACGCAGCCTCAAGCACCGATGTCGAAACTCTTTCCTCTTGGCTGCACCGATGCTGCCCCTGGTAACGCTCTGTCTACTCCAGCGACAATCCCTTCCGCATTGGATGAGCCTGTAACTGATTTACCAGAGCCCATCAGCAATCACGAAAAAACTCTGCAGGTACCGGTCAGAATCCTGGCCCAAATTCATGCAACCAACAAACATTTACCTTCAATAAGTCCACAAAGGGAAAAAAATCCTGGAAACCATTCAAGTCCCAAAAATCTTTCTAAGCCTAGAACAACTAAACCCTCCAACGTCAACACATCGAATGAACATATTGAGGAAATTGTTGAAGAACCGGCTCCGGAATCTGCCACAGCCCAAATAGCCGCTAAGAACCTAAAGCGAGATGTTCAACACAAAAAAACACAAAACCCTAAAAAGAAATATAAGAAAAAAGACACAGGGAAAAAAATTCTACCCTGCCCATTGCTATCATCGGCGTTAAAAGACTTCTTTAAAAAACGATGCAAAAGAAAACTGGATGAGGCCAATGAACTCTCGGATGCAGAAATCCTAGAAGCAATTCAGGACCTCCCCCCTGTCAACAAGGCAAGAAAAACAACCTTGCATGCCAAAAAAGTAATGGATTCTCCAAGTGCCAACAAAAACAATGTCCAGAATAGGAAAAGTTCTATTATGAAAATCCAAGCGGAAAAAAGCAAACCGAATCTAAAAGAACCCACCCTAGGCTCTATGTCCGACACCCTGAAACCAGTGCAATCGCCAACACCGAACATGACTAGTTTGGGTACAACGGAGGTTGCAAATAACATCAAATCTTTCACACCTCCAAAAGGGAAAGGGCGAACTGGCGTACTGCTACCCCTAATCGCTGAACTTCCACTAAAAAATAAACCAGTCAGCGAAAATGCTCAATTGTCTCCTTCAGTTCCAAATAACCAGCAACCTCTGGTGACACAGCTAGAGCCGCAATTGTCGCTGGAACAACAAATGCAAAAACCGAAAAAACATGACCAGCTTACCCAAACAGATGAAAATCTACTCTCTCCAGAGCTATTGCTGCACTCTTCACCACATCCACGTTCGCCGCCAAGGAACAGGAGACTTAGTGAAATAACCCCCCCAAATTCAAAAGACTCCCCTTTAAAAAAAAACGACTTAGCAGCCATCATGTCGGCTATTACAATATCCTTAGCTCCTTTTGGGAAGCTTTATGAAAATATTAACGACTCATTAAAGGACAGCATCACAGTTTCAGCAATGATGCATACAAAGCTGATATTTGTAGAAGGATTTATTACTGCCTTGGAGCAAACTAATAAGAAACAAAGAGAAACCTGGGACCAGAAATTATCGATTTTGGAAGAAAAACTAAGACTGCTACAAACTACAAACCCGGAAAAAAGCTCCCGGGATGAGAAAGAAGCCCAGAATTTAACCACAAACACAACCCACGAAAACAGCACCGTTTTTTCTTAACGATAAAGGTAAATTACCCCACAGAAAAACGGAGCCACCGAAAACGGGACTTACAAAGGCCAATTCCCAAAAAATATTACCCTCAATGTCAAATCAACCACTATTGAAGTTAACAAAAAGTCCTCAACTATATTCGTCTAAGAGATATAATGAACCCACAATAGAGCCACTATCTTCTCTCAAGGGAATCTCTAAAGAGAGCAGAACTTACTTTACAGATGAAGTGACGGCATACGAAAATGGTTCACCCGGCACCTACCATCCCATCCAATCGCCTCGATCTGTCGAGGACTTCATCTGCCAAAGTTCATTGATAGATGTATCTCAATATGAGGACCCAGCAGAAATTATTGATCTTGATACTGTGACGGGAGACAGTGACAGAAATCCTCATGAAACGCAATCGCCCCTACAAAAAGAAGAAATAAACAAATCTGCACCAACCCACGTCGGCAAGGGTGAGACTGATCCTAACCAGGCGGGTGATTTGAGCATCGACCAACTGTATGAAAAATTAAAATCCACTAAATCTACCATCCCAGTCTCCTTATAAGGAAAAAGTGGCGAAAACCAAATACCAACATGAATCCTCAGTAAGAACCAATGCCAAGATCCGTGATTCAGTGCGCCTTTTCAAGATACAACAAAAATCGGCAGAAGACCACTACATGATCTTGAATAGAAGAACTGTTCTCAAAATTCTCAAACAGGTTGACATACTTAACACACTAAAATCTGACGACTTTACGCTCATAGAGCCGTATCATAGAAATAAGCAAGCAAAAGCATATCTCCATATTAAGAATTCAGCGCTTCAAGCAATCCCCCAAGAAGCCTACGCAAAAGTGGCCCAAGAGGGCTTCATCCTGACTGAGATCTCGTCTCAAAAAACCACCAAGATCCAGACGGAAAGCAATAAATCCCCGGCAGTAAAAAAATATAGATATAAATCACAGACTGAAGATTTGTATATATCAAGAAGACGAGGAAGAACTCCACCACGTTGGGACAAACTAGTCTATCATGAAACCAGAACGTCGGGGATAGTCCCATCTAGAACTGCTCATTTGAGACACTACCGCTATGCTAATGAAAGAAAGGAAGACAGGAATGATTCAAGAAATTGGAAAGATCATAGAAGATCAACTTCTCCATCGCATACATTGTCAGCGCGCTGAATCGAACAAAGACCACCATCTCCAGCACATTATCTACGACCTAAAGAAGACGTAGACCAGTCTACGACACACCGACATCCTACATCAACAAAGGATACGTGGTCCTGGCTCCGAAATGCCTTTACTCCGGGTATAAAGAAATAGCAGCAAACAAGGGGAGCCAATTCACCACGCCGGCGACCCAAATTCAGAAATGAAGTCCAAATGAACGCTACTTTATCCATAGCGTCATGGAATACTAGAGGCCACAGCATCTAACTAAAATTGGCAGCTACAACCTGGGAATCCATGACATTATATGCCTCCAAGAAACGTGGCTATTGAATAAACCGGCACTTGATGGCTATAACATCGCGATCTCGCCGGCGCTAAAGGGGCCTTTTGGCAGACCATCCTCTAGCCTCCTGATAGCCATCCGGACTGGGTCTAATCTACAAATCATCAAGACAATCGTAGCCACCTATGCTTTCCTGGTAGTGCTTGTAAGAACGAACAGCGGAAATGACTCCGAAATCTGGGCAATAATTAATACCTACTGGAATCCTCAAAGAATGTCGTCCGCTAAATTTTGTGATGAAGCTGCCAGCACCATCGACAAAATAATGATTGAACACAAAACCTCTAATATTCTTGTCTGTGGAGATTTGAACTGCAATTGCCTAAAAGCGACTGATTCGACGCCAGCATCAGAAAGAGGAACTCTGTGGCTTTCGCTAATGAACTCAAAAAACCTTCGCAACGCCGCAAATGTCAATAATCAACCCACTATTCCGACATGGGAGCGAGAACAATCTATAGCAACCCTCGATTACATCTTCGTTGCAGAAAATATCTACTCAAGCATTGCGTCTTTCGAAGTAATCAGAACGGAAAGCAGTGACCACAACCTGTTAAACCTCACATGCAGAACCAAGAGATATGACCGGCAATTCTATAACGTCCCTGGTTTAAGGTGAACACGCAGCTCTCTCGTTTACGCATGAATGCCAACGACATCAAACACTTGAGTGACGATTATGAAGCTCTCATCATGGATACTAAAGCCAACGATGTAACATACAGGAGTAGCTACATCCCTCTGCTCCTGCAGTACAAAAAACCTCGGAAAAGGTTAGACAACCGAAGTGAGAACTTTACCCACACTTACAACCGGACTTTAGTGATCAGACGCCGCCACCTAAGAAAACTAAAAAAAGTTGCAACTATGATGAACTCCCCTAGCATATGGGAATCCTACCATCTCGAGCTCAGAGCATATAAACAGTGGCTAAGAAACAACAGATCACTACTCTACCAAGCTGATGCTGAAAGCATGATCACGATCATAGCTAACAAGAAAACCCGAGAATTTTGGAAACTGATCAACGAAATGAAATCTCATCCAAACTTGCCAATGATAAATGCTGTGCCGGAAGAATGCTGGTTTAACCATTTCTCTAAACTGTTTGATCATCCTCCCTCTGACACTGAGAGGGCATATCCACCAACCAAATCCGACTGGGTCGACCTATCCGATACAGAAGATATAAAGTCAATTATCATGAAACTGAAATCCTCGCGCGCACCTGGACCAGACGGTCTAGCTAACACCGACCTGAAGCAGCACCCAGAGGCGTGGTCAGCAGCCCTGAGCCTGATATTCAAACACTGTAAGGAACGAAGGATAATTCCGAGCGCCTGGACAGGCAATTATCGTCCCGATATTCAAAAAGGGCATGAGAGAAGACCCCTCCAATTATCGCCCAATTGCTCTTTTGGATGTTATCGGAAAAGTTTTTGCCACTTACCTCTTGACCCACTTTCGGACCTGGATAACAACATCGCCAGCTATGGACCCTCTCCAAACCAGTTTCCAAAAAAATGCTAGCACAGCAGCTAACTTAATGATCCTAAGCATCTTAAAAGAAAAAGTCTTGCTTGGAGCACCGAGAATCTTCCTTGCCTTTGTGGACTTGTCTCAGGCTTTTGACAGAGTAGATAGAGCCAAACTGTGGGCCAAGCTGAAAAACTGGAATTGCCCTAGCCAGATTCTCAACCCAATCATCGCTTTACACACGGATACTCATATATCAGTCAGGCTAAACAAAAGTGGACTACTCTCCAATTCTATACCGTCCAATCGAGGAGTCAAACAAGGCTGTCCTTTGGCTCCAGCTCTTTTTATCTCTTTTCTCTGTGATTTCCAAACTTCACAAGAACCAATCAGATCGTTTCCTCCGAAAATAGGATCCACAATGGTTGCTAGACTCCTATATCCAGACGATCTCATCATTTTAGACTACACCCAGGTGGGTCTCCAACGACAACTGGACAATCTGCAAAAGTACACAAAGGAGAACAATCTGGAGATTAACAACTCAAAAACCAAAATATTGATCTTCCAAAAGCAAGGTCGTAAGAAAAAAGAATCATTGAAGTGGTTTTTGAACCAATCAAAAATCGAGATAGTACCCTCATTCAAATATTTGGGAGTAACCATCGATAGTTCGAAAAAATCTCTCAGCACGCAGAAAATCCTGTGGCGTAAAACCAAAAACTTAACAGCACAACTACGCGCAGTGGGCAGAAAATATGGTAAATGTAGTCTTCTTCCTGCAATTCAATTCAATAAATCCAAAATAATTCCAGCCTTGACATACGGCATGGACGCGAATCTCTCCATTCCTACGACCCTATGGGCAAAGCTAGAAGGTTTCATCTGGAGAACAACTCTAGGCTTACCTAAATCGACAGCAGTGGCTCCTATAAGGCGCAAACTCGGCCTGCTCTCCCTGGAGGCTGTAGTTGCACAGAGCTCGATTCAACTTTACAAGAAACTGCGTAACAAAGACAGCTTGGAAATATATAAAATGATCTCTGAAGAAATATCGAAGGGAACCAACAAATCCCTTACCAACTGGGTTGAGAAGCAAAAGCTTACGCTGCAAGAAATAGCCTGCTCAGAAGAGGAATTAATTCAGAATCCCATGAGAATAAAATCTAAAATGGAATGGTTGGATTGGATAAAAACTAACGACAACTCAACTACGATCAAGCTACTAACCCACACCTGCCACCAATTTATAACAAATTAAAGCAACCAATGGAGTACTGTCTGAAATATCCGTCTAAGCGCCTTATGAGAACTCTACTCAAAGCCCGTTTAAATCTTCTACCGACTCAAGAGGTTCTGGCAATTTGGGCCGCATCGAAAGATAAATCCTGCAGACTCTGTGGAGATTCCCAATCCACAGAAACAATCAAACATCTTTTGATGACTTGTCCTTCAATTGACCACGAAAGAGAGGCCTTTCTCGGCCCTATGTTAAAATCTTCATATCTCATCGACAACAATGTCTGGTGGAATCGTTTGATCACGGGAGCGAAAACTAGATGGCTAATAGCGGCTTCTAAGCTAATAGACATTGCTTTGGAGAAAATTCAGCAAAAAAATTCAGCAATCGAAACCCTCAATCAACCAGCGGTATGAGCAAGCCAGTGTACACAGGAAACGGTAGACTTCTTTCTTTTTCTCTTCAGTTAACAACAAAGAAAGACTTTTCTTCTTCTTTTGTAAAAATCTAATTTTGATTAAAGACAAATAAAAAAAATTAAAAAAAATTCAAATGATATAATACTGAACATAATCTCATAAATAATACTGCCATACATTTAGCAGCTAGTGTACGTAAATATTAAACACCACATTACTCTTCTGCTGATGATTCATGGTAATTGCTCAGCATATCTACATCTAACACGTCCAATATCATTTTGTGCATGGATAGAGTTATATTCCATTTTCATGATTAGCCAAATCAAGGTGGGTATTCTTCAACCCTAAATTAAACATCAATGTGCTCTAAATACATTCTTGATTTTAAAGAATACATCCTCACCTTAATGTGAGATTATCCGTACTTCCTGGATTTCTATTCCTATCTATGAATGTTCCATGTGTTAATCTGTATGGCCAGAGGAATCTGTTGCCACCTGGATGACAGATCCCTGGGGACTAGCGGGTGAGACACCTTCAGGTTTCGCACAGTTCCCTTCCCCAAGACTTAAGTTCATCAACATCAGAAAGTCTGTAAAAGTCGTCTGCCACTTTTAAGCGCCTCTTGATGCTGGTGATAGATCAGGTATAAATTGCAGTTATGTTCAAAAGTAACTTCAGAATCTTTAGGAGAAGGTATTTCTTTGTAATGTGCAATTGTGTGCTCCTCTTGCACGCAGCTCAGTATTCAATAAATGTGGAATTGCACTTGTTAAGGTTTCATTCAGTTTTTCGGATTCAGAGGACACAGGTTGCACTTATAACACACCCTCCCTTTTACCTGTGGTGTAAGGTCACTATTTAGGTGAGGGTTGCACACAAACATATGTGTTATTCAGGCCACTGTGTCATACTTCCTCCCAAATGTTTATTTAAGCGCAAGTTGCATTCACAACGCCCATATTGTTCAGCCAGCGGTAAAATGATTTTGTTGTTTGTTTCAAACAAAAATGTCCAATGCTCAGAGATTTTAAAAAACATGTCATCTCTCAAACGCGACCACTCCGATATAATGTATTCGACTTGTAAATTGAATACTAATTTGTAGTGGAATACCCCGTGCAGTTCCGGTAACAACGGTGCCAGTAAGTGTACTGGCACCGTTGTTACTGGACCGGTACACTCCGAGTTCTGTGAGCGGCTGCCATCCCGCCCACCAGGACAGACCTGGCGGGTGGGATGGCAACCGCCCGCAGACTTTGACGTAGGCACCTGCACTGTTGCACATGGTACCGGTGCTTCCGTCGTCCCCATTCCCATTGAGCCCTAGGGGGTTTCTGCAAGGGGATCGAGTGTTGCTGCCCGGGAGAGACTTTGTCTGGAATCCGGAATACAGGTAGGTGATCTGACTGAGGGGTAGAACAAGGCAGAGCCTACCAAAGTATACTGCGTTCCAGAAGCCAGTAAGGGAGGGAGCCCAGCGATAAGTTCGCTGGGGAGAGGTTTGGGTCTGTGGAAAGCCGAAACAAAAAAGGGTTAGAAAGCCTGCCAGGAAGGAAAACAAGGAGTGTAATGCTCTGGAAGGCGGAACTGACAAAGCGACGCACTGGGTCCCTGCATCAGACAGCTCATATCCTTGCACTGTATCACAGCGAGGCGTAGAAACGGGAGACAAAGAAGAAGGACCAAAGACTAGAGAGGTGCAAAGAACACCTGGCGCCATCGTGGAAGTAGCTTGTGTAACTAAACCCACATGCCTCCATCTCCTCCACAAAGACAAATGTTGGGAGCGAGGTGTGACATCTTGGTTGCTTCTTCTTAGTCTCAGTACTGGCAATTGTCATGTGTGAAATGAGGGGAGCTGACGTAAAATAAACATAAGCGTCGGGGGAGGGTTAGGTCAGTCATCACTAGGAGAAGGGGGAGACCATGTCTCGCTCATCTTACATTTAACCCTTTTTGCTCTCTTTCTGGTACGTCTGGACTGATGGTATCTCATACCCTTTTCTCAGTCAATGGCACATGTATAACAATACACCATAACTGCCCTGGAAATAGAGGGTTCTTCTTGGAAGGGAAATTGGGAATACTGTGTCTCGCCTAAGTATATCTCACTCCCAATCCCCAAGGACCCTCCACCCAAGTAATCCTCCCGTGCTTCTCCACCCCCAGTGTCGGAATTCAATAGCGATGGCCTTTCTCTGGCCACATGCGTAGAGGATCCATGTTTAATAGGAGTGAGAATACCCTCAGGTTCCTCACAGTATGATCTAATCACTAGTCAAGACCTAGATATACTAGCCACCACGGAAACTTGGCTTCACGCTGCCTCCGGCCCCAGTATTACATTAACACTACCTGAAGTTTACTCCATCCTCAGACAAGATAGGCTCTCAAAAACAGGAGGGGGAGTAGCACTAATATTCAAAGAGGCCATATCCATTAGACCCGTACCTCACCAAGGGGAAGGGAACGTAGACATTCTATCAACCAAACTATCACTCTCCCCAAAAAACACGATTAACTTACATGTCATCTACCGACCACCGGGACCCCCCACGGACTTCAAAGGGCAAGTCACACACCTTCTTTGTAATAATATTAAAAAATCGACTAAAAGCCTACTCCTAGGTGACCTCAACTTAGGTTTTAATGACTTGAACGACAAAACTGCCACCTCCATCACCAAGGATCTCCTCGATCTTGGCTTCTCACAGAAAATCTTCCTCTCCTACCCACTCAAAAGGCTGCATCATAGACTGGGTGATCGACCATAATTGTGACACAGCCATCACATCCAACACTGCCCTCCCATGGACAGACCACAACTGCCTTCTCTTCACCATCCCATTAATGCTGTGCACCAAAGCGACCACTTTAGCACCAGCTACATTAGCTAGAAGCGCCAAAAAACTCACTGCAGATAACATCTGTGCCATTCTTGACCTCCCATGCCTAGCACCACCATTCTCCACAGACCCTAACATCCTTGCAGAGATAGTCAAAGACACCCTCACACACGCAATCAATACCATTGCGACACTTGAAAAAAAAAAAGAGAAAAAATCATTCCACTCTAATTCTTGGTTCACTGAGGAGCTCCAAACCCTGCGCAAAAGCAAACGCCAGGCACTAAAAAACTGGCAGGCTAACCCCTGTGATCTCACTAAAGAAAACCTCCATTCAATCGCTAAAAATACAAAGACTCTATCTTCAATGCCAAATCTGGAGCATACAACCATCGCATCTCTAACGCCAACTCCCAAACCAAAGAACTCTTTACTATCTTTAAAGAACTAACAGTCCCACCCATCTGCACCCATCTGCACTGACGAGATCGTTAAAGATAAAGCATGGTGCACCAGCATACAAACTGCTATGCTAGATAAAATAAACCTCAGACCACTTCAACGCTCTGCCCAAGCAGAACCATCCGACCTTGACACTGCCTAATTCCAATAAAAACAACCTTCCCAAATTCTCATATATGGAAATCACAGAAACAGATGTCATAGACATTCTTAAGCATCTCAAACCGTCACAATGCAAGGGTGAGGTGTGCCCCCCAAAATCATAAAGGATTGTGCTGAGCCACTCGCTCCCCTCATTACCGCCTTCATTAATGCCTCTTTCAGAACAGGCACAGTCCCTGCGACGCTAGACCCTTCACAACCCAATAACTACCGACTCATAACAACAGTTCCGTTCCTTCGCAAAATACTAGATAAGGCCGCCCACAGACAAATCCAACTGTACCTTGAAACCCACTCTATCTTAGGTAATAGACAGTCTGGATTTCGCAAAGGGCACAGAACTGAAACAGCCCTATTAGACTTAAAAAACCAAATCACACATATCCTTGACAAAGGTAAGCCTGCACTCCTCCTATTAGACCTCTCAGAAGCCTTTGATCTGGTTGATCACAACACCCTTACCAGTCATCTCACACAGGCTGCTCCTTTCTCCAGTCACGCAGCTACCTGGGTGACTTCCTTCTTAAAAGGCAGAGCTATGAAAGTGTTTTCTAATACAGCTAATGCAGAGCCTACCATCAGTAACTGCGGTGTTCCCCAGGGATCCTGTACTCTATAATCTCTTCACTAAACCGCTTTTTGATAAATTGGATGCACTTGGGATTACATACACTAGCTATGCTGGTGACACCCAAGTGCTCCTTCCTCGTACAGGGATTTATCACCAAGATGCCACAAAACTACAGAAAATATACTCCACCATCCAAGCCTGGATGGCTGCAAATGGCTTGTGCCTTAATTGGGACAAGACCGGATTCCTCGTTCTTGGTCAAAAGTCTACTCTAGCCAATCTTGGCGCGTGCTACTCTAACTTCCATATCGACAACTGTGTCATCCCAGTCTTATCCTCTGTTAAAACTCTAGGGGTCCACATTGATGCTACACTACCAATGGACAAACAAGTCAGCGCCATTGTCTCTGCCTCCGCCACGAGCACCAAACGTATCAACGCCATAAAGCCGTTCTTAACCAAGAACAACTGCCTGTCCATTGCCAGAGCTACTATAGGAGCCAAGTTGGATTACTGCAACGCACTCCTAGCTGGCACCTCCAATAAAAATCTTAAGAGACTCCAAACTACCCAAAATAACTCACTCAGAGTAGCACTTAGTATACCAAAAAGAGACCACATCACACAAGCGAGAAAGACTGTACACTGGCTCCCAGTCAAAGACCGCATCACATTCAAAATTCTCACTACTACTCACAAATGCATCAACCTCTCAGCAGCATCATACCTATCAGACACACTATCCAGATCTCACTCAACTAGGCCCATCAGACTTTGCTACTCTAACCAACTCATGGTACCGCGCATCAATAGAGCTAAGGCAGGTGGGATAGGCTTCCCTTAGCTTGCCCCCAAGCTTTGGAATGCTCTCCCTACAGATCTCAGAGCTGAACCGTCTCTCCGTGCCTTCCGCAAAAATCTTAAAACTGCCCTCTTCAACTAACTGACCTCAATCACGTACACCCTATCTATCTGCATGTCCTCTCCGCTGCGCATGCTATCTATGCTATCTATTACTAGTATGTTGGCATATATCTAGTACCAGTATGCTGGCACGCATTGTCTGTATTGTTTGTATGTAACTAAGTAATGATCACTATCTGTAACAAGTGCCACGATGCCCCTGGGCTGCTGTGCGCTCAACAAATGTGAATAAATAAATAAATAAATAAATATGTATGTATGTATGCATTTAGGTATTTGTAATGCGTAAAACACAGGGAAGTGTACCGAGCAGAAGGAACTGCATTTGGGCGCAGGTGGAATAGGTGAAAGAAGTCTGTGGAAGAGCCTGTTTCACCTGTCAAAGTGTGTCCAGCACTACGAGCGCTTGGCACGAAATGTAAGAAGTCTGTGGAAGAGCCCGTTTCACCTGTCAAAGTGTGTCCAGCACTACGAGCGCTTGGCACGAAATGTAAGAAGTCTGTGGAAGAGCCCGTTTCACCTGTCAAAGTGTGTCCAGCACTACGAGCGCTTAGCACGAAATGTAAGAAGTCTGTGGAAGAGCCCGTTTCACCTGTCAAAGTGTGTCCAGCACTACGAGCGCTTGGCACGAAATGTAAGAAGTCTGTGGAAGAGCCCGTTTCACCTGTCAAAGTGTGTCCAGCACTACGAGCGCTTGGCACGAAATGTAAGAAGTCTGTGGAAGAGCCTGTTTCACCTGTCAAAGTGTGTCCAGCACTACGAGCGCTTGGCACGAAATGTAAGAAGTCTGTGGAAGAGCCTGTTTCACCTGTCAAAGTGTGTCCAGCACTACGAGCGCTTGGCACGAAATGTAAGAAGTCTGTGGAAGAGCCTGTTTCACCTGTCAAAGTGTGTCCAGCACTACGAGCGCTTGGCACGAAATGTAAGAAGTCTGTGGAAGAGCCTGTTTCACCTGTCAAAGTGTGTCCAGCACTACGAGCGCTTGGCACGAAATGTAAGAAGTCTGTGGAAGAGCCTGTTTCACCTGTCAAAGTGTGTCCAGCACTACGAGCGCTTGGCTCGAAATGTAGGAAGTCTGTGGAAGAGCCTGTTTCACCTGTCAAAGTGTGTCCAGCACTACGAGCGCTTGGCACGAAATGTAGGAAGTCTGTGGAAGAGCCTGTTTCACCTGTCAAAGTGTGTCCAGCACTACGAGCGCTTGGCACGAAATGTAGGAAGTCTGTGGAAGAGCCTGTTTCACCTGTCAAAGTTTGTCCAGCACTACGAGCGCTTGGCACGAAATGTAGGAAGTCTGTGGAAGAGCCCGTTTCACCTGTCAAAGTGTGTCCAGCACTACGAGCGCTTGGCACGAAATGTAGGAAGTCTGTGGAAGAGCCCGTTTCACCTGTCAAAGTGTGTCCAGCACTACGAGCGCTTGGCAAGAAATGTAGGAAGTCTGTGGAAGAGCCCGTTTCACCTGTCAAAGTGTGTCCAGCACTACGAGCGCTTGGCACGAAATGTAGGAAGTCTGTGGAAGAGCCCGTTTCACCTGTCAAAGTGTGTCCAGCACTACGAGCGCTTGGCACGAAATGTAGGAAGTCTGTGGAAGAGCCCGTTTCACCTGTCAAAGTGTGTCCAGCACTACGAGCGCTTGGCACGAAATGTAGGAAGTCTGTGGAAGAGCCCGTTTCACCTGTCAAAGTGTGTCCAGCACTACGAGCGCTTGGCACGAAATGTAGGAAGTCTGTGGAAGAGCCCGTTTCACCTGTCAAAGTGTGTCCAGCACTACGAGCGCTTGGCACGAAATGTAGGAAGTCTGTGGAAGAGCCCGTTTCACCTGTCAAAGTGTGTCCAGCACTACGAGCGCTTGGCACGAAATGTAAGAAGTCTGTGGAAGAGCCCGTTTCACCTGTCAAAGTGTGTCCAGCACTACGAGCGCTTGGCACGAAATGTAGGAAGTCTGTGGAAGAGCCTGTTTCACCTGTCAAAGTGTGTCCAGCACTACGAGCGCTTGGCACGAAATGTAGGAAGTCTGTGGAAGAGCCTGTTTCACCTGTCAAAGTGTGTCCAGCACTACGAGCGCTTGGCACGAAATGTAAGAAGTCTGTGGAAGAGCCTGTTTCACCTGTCAAAGTGTGTCCAGCACTACGAGCGCTTGGCACGAAATGTAGGAAGTCTGTGGAAGAGCCTGTTTCACCTGTCAAAGTGTGTCCAGCACTACGAGCGCTTGGCACGAAATGTAGGAAGTCTGTGGAAGAGCCCGTTTCACCTGTCAAAGTGTGTCCAGCACTACGAGCGCTTGGCACGAAATGTAGGAAGTCTGTGGAAGAGCCCGTTTCACCTGTCAAAGTGTGTCCAGCACTACGAGCGCTTGGCACGAAATTTAGGAAGTCTGTGGAAGAGCCCGTTTCACCTGTCAAAGTGTGTCCAGCACTACGAGCGCTTGGCACGAAATGTAGGAAGTCTGTGGAAGAGCCCGTTTCACCTGTCAAAGTGTGTCCAGCACTACGAGCGCTTGGCACGAAATGTAGGAAGTCTGTGGAAGAGCCCGTTTCACCTGTCAAAGTGTGTCCAGCACTACGAGCGCTTAGCACGAAATGTAGGAAGTCTGTGGAAGAGCCCGTTTCACCTGTCAAAGTGTGTCCAGCACTACGAGCGCTTGGCACGAAATGTAGGAAGTCTGTGGAAGAGCCTGTTTCACCTGTCAAAGTGTGTCCAGCACTACGAGCGCTTGGCACGAAATTTAGGAAGTCTGTGGAAGAGCATGTTTCACCTGTCAAAGTGTGTCCAGCACTATGAGCGCTTGAAACGAAATGTAAGAAGTCTGTGGAAGAGCCTGTTTCACCTGTCAAAGTGTGTCCAGCACTATGAGCGCGTGGCACAAAATGTAAGAAGTCTGTGGAAGAGCCCGTTTCACCTGTCAAAGTGTGTCCAGCACTATGAGCGCGTGGCACGAAATGTAAGAAATCTGTGGAAGAGCCCGTTTCACCTGTCAAAGTGTGTCCAGCACTATGAGCGCTAGGCACGAAATGTAGGAAGTCTGTGGAAGAGCCCGTTTCACCTGTCAAAGTGTGTCCAGCACTATGAGCGCTTGGCACGAAATGTAGGAAGTCTGTGGAAGAGCCTGTTTCACCTGTCAAAGTGTGTCCAGCACTACGAGCGCTTGGCACGAAATGTAAGAAGTCTGTGGAAGAGCCTGTTTCACCTGTCAAAGTGTGTCCAGCACTACGAGCACTTGGCACGAAAGGTAGGATGTCTGTGGAAGAGCCTGTTTCACCTGTCAAAGTGTGTCCAGCACTACGAGCGCTTGGCACGAAATGTAGGAAGTCTGTGGAAGAGCCTGTTTCACCTGTCAAAGTGTGTCCAGCACTACGAGCGCGTGGCACGAAATGTAGGAAGTCTGTGGAAGAGCCTGTTTCACCTGTCAAAGTGTGTCCAGCACTACGAGCGCTTGGCACGAAATGTAAGAAGTCTGTGGAAGAGCCTGTTTCACCTGTAAAAGTGTGTCCAGCACTACGAGCGCGTGGCACGAAATGTAAGAAGTCTGTGGAAGAGCCCGTTTCACCTGTCAAAGTGTGTCCAGCACTACGAGCGCTTAGCACGAAATGTAGGAAGTCTGTGGAAGAGCCCGTTTCACCTGTCAAAGTGTGTCCAGCACTACGAGCGCGTGGCACAAAATGTAAGAAGTCTGTGGAAGAGCCTGTTTCACCTGTCAAAGTGTGTCCAGCACTATGAGCGCGTGGCATGAAATGTAAGACGTCTGTGGAAGAGCCTGTTTCACCTGTCAAAGTGTGTCCAGCACTACGAGCGCTTGGCACGAAATGTAGGAAGTCTGTGGAAGAGCCTGTTTCACCTGTCAAAGTGTGTCCAGCACTACGAGCGCTTGGCACGCAATGTAGGAAGTCTGTGGAAGAGCCTGTTTCACCTGTCAAAGTGTGTCCAGCACTACGAGCGCTTGGCACGAAATGTAGGAAGTCTGTGGAAGAGCCTGTTTCACCTGTCAAAGTGTGTCCAGCACTATGAGCGCTTGGCACGAAATGTAGGAAGTCTGTGGAAGAGCCTGTTTCACCTGTCAAAGTGTGTCCAGCACTATGAGCGCTTGGCACGAAATGTAGGAAGTCTGTGGAAGAGCCCGTTTCACCTGTCAAAGTGTGTCCAGCACTATGAGCGCTTGGCACGAAATGTAAGAAGTCTGTGAAAGAGCCCGTTTCACCTGTCAAAGTGTGTCCAGCACTATGAGCGCTTGGCACGAAATGTAGGAAGTCTGTGGAAGAGCCCGTTTCACCTGTCAAAGTGTGTCCAGCACTATGAGCGCGTGGCACGAAATGTAAGAAGTCTGTGGAAGAGCCCGTTTCACCTGTCAAAGTGTGTCCAGCACTATGAGCGCGTGGCACGAAATGTAAGACGTCTGTGGAAGAGCCCGTTTCACCTGTCAAAGTGTGTCCAGCACTATGAGCGCATGGCACGAAATGTAAGACGTCTGTGGAAGAGCCCGTTTCACCTGTCAAAGTGTGTCCAGCACTACAAGCGCTTGGCACGAAATGTAGGAAGTCTGTGGAAGAGCCCGTTTCACCTGTCAAAGTGTGTCCAGCACTATGAGCGCGTGGCACACAATGTAAGAAGTCTGTGGAAGAGCCCGTTTCACCTGTCAAAGTGTGTCCAGCACTATGAGCGCGTGGCATGAAATGTAAGACGTCTGTGGAAGAGCCCGTTTCACCTGTCAAAGTGTGTCCAGCACTACGAGCGCTTGGCACGAAATGTAGGAAGTCTGTGGAAGAGCCTGTTTCACCTGTCAAAGTGTGTCCAGCACTACGAGCGCTTGGCACGAAATGTAGGAAGTCTGTGGAAGAGCCTGTTTCACCTGTCAAAGTGTGTCCAGCACTATGAGCGCTTGGCACGAAATGTAAGACGTCTGTGGAAGAGCCCGTTTCACCTGTCAAAGTGTGTCCAGCACTACGAGCGCTTGGCACGAAATGTAAGAAGTCTGTGGAAGAGCCCGTTTCACCTGTCAAAGTGTGTCCAGCACTATGAGCGCGTGGCACAAAATGTAAGAAGTCTGTGGAAGAGCCCGTTTCACCTGTCAAAGTGTGTCCAGCACTATGAGCGCTTGGCACGAAATGTAGGAAGTCTGTGGAAGAGCCTGTTTCACCTGTCAAAGTGTGTCCAGCACTATGAGCGCTTGGCACGAAATGTAGGAAGTCTGTGGAAGAGCCTGTTTCACCTGTCAAAGTGTGTCCAGCACTATGAGCGCCTGGCACGAAATGTAGGAAGTCTGTGGAAGAGCATGTTTCACCTGTCAAAGTGTGTCCAGCACTATGAGCGCCTGGCACGAAATTTAGGAAGTCTGTGGAAGAGCATGTTTCACCTGTCAAAGTGTGTCCAGCACCATGAGCGCTTGGCACGAAATGTAGGAAGTCTGTGGAAGAGCCTGTTTCACCTGTCAAAGTGTGTCCAGCACTACGAGCGCTTGGCACGAAATGTAGGAAGTCTGTGGAAGAGCCTGTTTCACCTGTCAAAGTGTGTCCAGCACTACGAGCGCTTGGCACAAAATGTAGGAAGTCTGTGGAAGAGCCTGTTTCACCTGTCAAAGTGTGTCCAGCACTATGAGCGCTTGGCACGAAATGTAGGAAGTCTGTGGAAGAGCCTGTTTCACCTGTCAAAGTGTGTCCAGCACTATGAGCGCTTGGCACGAAATGTAGGAAGTCTGTGGAAGAGCCCGTTTCACCTGTCAAAGTGTGTCCAGCACTACGAGCGCTTGGCACGAAATGTAGGAAGTCTGTGGAAGAGCCTGTTTCACCTGTCAAAGTGTGTCCAGCACTACGAGCGCTTGGCACGAAATGTAGGAAGTCTGTGGAAGAGCCTGTTTCACCTGTCAAAGTCTGTCCAGCACTACGAGCGCTTGGCAGGAAATGTAAGAAGTCTCTGGAAGAGCCTGTTTCACCTATCAAAGTGTGTCCAGCACTACGAGCGCTTGGCACGAAATGTAGGAAGTCTGTGGAAGAGCCTGTTTCACCTGGCAAAGTGTGTCCAGCACTACGAGCGCTTGGCACGAAATGTAGGAAGTCTGTGGAAGAGCCTGTTTCACCTGTCAAAGTGTGTCCAGCACTACGAGCGCGTGGCACGAAATGTAGGAAGTCTGTGGAAGAGCCTGTTTCACCTGTCAAAGTGTGTCCAGCACTACGAGTGCTTGGCACGAAATGTAGGAAGTCTGTGGAAGAGCCTGTTTCACCTGTCAAAGTGTGTCCAGCACTACGAGCGCTTGAAACGAAATGTAAGAAGTCTGTGGAAGAGCCTGTTTCACCTGTCAAAGTGTGTCCAGCACTATGAGCGCGTGGCACAAAATGTAAGAAGTCTGTGGAAGAGCCCGTTTCACCTGTCAAAGTGTGTCCAGCAGTATGAGCGCGTGGCACGAAATGTAAGAAATCTGTGGAAGAGCCTGTTTCACCTGTCAAAGTGTGTCCAGCACTATGAGCGCGTGGCACGAAATGTAAGAAGTCTGTGGAAGAGCCCGTTTCACCTGTCAAAGTGTGTCCAGCACTATGAGCGCTTGGCACGAAATGTAGGAAGTCTGTGGAAGAGCCTGTTTCACCTGTCAAAGTGTGTCCAGCACTATGAGCGCTTGGCACGAAATGTAAGACGTCTGTGGAAGAGCCCGTTTCACCTGTCAAAGTGTGTCCAGCACTACGAGCGCTTGGCACGAAATGTAAGAAGTCTGTGGAAGAGCCCGTTTCACCTGTCAAAGTGTGTCCAGCACTACGAGCGCGTGGCACAAAATGTAAGAAGTCTGTGGAAGAGCCCGTTTCACCTGTCAAAGTGTGTCCAGCACTATGAGCGCTTGGCACGAAATGTAGGAAGTCTGTGGAAGAGCCTGTTTCACCTGTCAAAGTGTGTCCAGCACTATGAGCGCTTGGCACGAAATGTAGGAAGTCTGTGGAAGAGCCTGTTTCACCTGTCAAAGTGTGTCCAGCACTACGAGCGCTTGGCACGAAATGTAGGAAGTCTGTGGAAGAGCCTGTTTCACCTGTCAAAGTGTGTCCAGCACTACGAGCGCTTGGCACGAAATGTAAGAAGTCTGTGGAAGAGCCTCTTTCACCTGTCAAAGTGTGTCCAGCACTACGAGCGCTTGGCACGAAATGTAAGAAGTCTGTGGAAGAGCCTGTTTCACCTGTCAAAGTGTGTCCAGCACTACGAGCGCTTGGCACGAAATGTAAGAAGTCTGTGGAAGAGCCTGTTTCACCTGTCAAAGTGTGTCCAGCACTACGAGCGCTTGGCACGAAATGTAGGAAGTCTGTGGAAGAGCCCGTTTCACCTGTCAAAGTGTGTCCAGCACTACGAGCGCTTGGCAAGAAATGTAGGAAGTCTGTGGAAGAGCCCGTTTCACCTGTCAAAGTGTGTCCAGCACTACGAGCGCTTGGCACGAAATGTAGGAAGTCTGTGGAAGAGCCCGTTTCACCTGTCAAAGTGTGTCCAGCACTACGAGCGCTTGGCACGAAATGTAGGAAGTCTGTGGAAGAGCCCGTTTCACCTGTCAAAGTGTGTCCAGCACTACGAGCGCTTGGCACGAAATGTAGGAAGTCTGTGGAAGAGCCTGTTTCACCTGTCAAAGTGTGTCCAGCACTACGAACGCTTGGCACGAAATGTAGGAAGTCTGTGGAAGAGCCTGTTTCACCTGTCAAAGTGTGTCCAGCATTATGAGCGCTTGGCACGAAATGTAGGAAGTCTGTGGAAGAGCCCGTTTCACCTGTCAAAGTGTGTCCAGCACTACGAGCGCTTGGCACGAAATGTAGGAAGTCTGTGGAAGAGCCCGTTTCACCTGTCAAAGTGTGTCCAGCACTACGAGCGCTTGGCACGAAATGTAGGAAGTCTGTGGAAGAGCCCGTTTCACCTGTCAAAGTGTGTCTAGCACTACGAGCGCTTGGCACGAAATGTAGGAAGTCTGTGGAAGAGCCCGTTTCACCTGTCAAAGTGTGTCCAGCACTACGAGCGCTTGGCACGAAATGTAGGAAGTCTGTGGAAGAGCCCGTTTCACCTGTCAAAGTGTGTCCAGCACTACGAGCGCTTGGCACGAAATGTAAGAAGTCTGTGGAAGAGCCTGTTTCACCTGTCAAAGTGTGTCCAGCACTACGAGCGCTTGGCACGAAATGTAAGAAGTCTGTGGAAGAGCCTGTTTCACCTGTCAAAGTGTGTCCAGCACTACGAGCGCTTGGCACGAAATGTAGGAAGTCTGTGGAAGAGCCTGTTTCACCTGTCAAAGTGTGTCCAGCACTACGAGCGCTTGGCACGAAATGTAAGAAGTCTGTGGAAGAGCCTCTTTCACCTGTCAAAGTGTGTCCAGCACTACGAGCGCTTGGCACGAAATGTAAGAAGTCTGTGGAAGAGCCTGTTTCACCTGTCAAAGTGTGTCCAGCACTACGAGCGCTTGGCACGAAATGTAAGAAGTCTGTGGAAGAGCCTGTTTCACCTGTCAAAGTGTGTCCAGAACTACGAGCGCTTGGCACGAAATGTAGGAAGTCTGTGGAAGAGCCTGTTTCACCTGTCAAAGTGTGTCCAGCACTACGAGCGCTTGGCACGAAATGTAAGAAGTCTGTGGAAGAGCCTGTTTCACCTGTCAAAGTGTGTCGAGCACTACGAGCGCGTGGCACGAAATGTAGGAAGTCTGTGGAAGAGCCTGTTTCACCTGTCAAAGTGTGTCGAGCACTACGAGCGCGTGGCACGAAATGTAGGAAGTCTGTGGAAGAGCCTGTTTCACCTGTCAAAGTGTGTCCAGCACTATGAGCGCTTGGCACGAAATCTAAGAAGTCTGTGGAAGAGCCTGTTTCACCTGTCGAAGTGTGTCCAGCACTATGAGCGCGTGGCACAAAATGTAAGAAGTCTGTGGAAGAGCCCGTTTCACCTGTCAAAGTGTTTCCAGCACTACGAGCGCTTGGCACGAAATGTAGGAAGTCTGTGGAAGAGCCCGTTTCACCTGTCAAAGTGTGTCCAGCACTACGAGCGCTTGGCAAGAAATGTAGGAAGTCTGTGGAAGAGCCCGTTTCACCTGTCAAAGTGTGTCCAGCACTACGAGCGCGTGGCACGAAATGTAAGAAGTCTGTGGAAGAGCCCGTTTCACCTGTCAAAGTGTGTCCAGCACTACGAGCGCTTGGCACGAAATGTAGGAAGTCTGTGGAAGAGCCCGTTTCACCTGTCAAAGTGTGTCCAGCACTACGAGCGCTTGGCACGAAATGTAGGAAGTCTGTGGAAGAGCCCGTTTCACCTGTCAAAGTGTGTCCAGCACTACGAGCGCTTGGCACGAAATGTAGGAAGTCTGTGGAAGAGCCCGTTTCACCTGTCAAAGTCTGTCCAGCACTACGAGCGCTTGGCACGAAATGTAAGAAGTCTCTGGAAGAGCCTGTTTCACCTATCAAAGTGTGTCCAGCACTACGAGCGCTTGGCACGAAATGTAGGAAGTCTGTGGAAGAGCCTGTTTCACCTGGCAAAGTGTGTCCAGCACTACGAGCGCTTGGCACGAAATGTAGGAAGTCTGTGGAAGAGCCTGTTTCACCTGTCAAAGTGTGTCCAGCACTACGAGCGCATGGCACGAAATGTAGGAAGTCTGTGGAAGAGCCTGTTTCACCTGTCAAAGTGTGTCCAGCACTACGAGCGCTTGGCACGAAATGTAGGAAGTCTGTGGAAGAGCCTGTTTCACCTGTCAAAGTGTGTCCAGCACTACGAGTGCTTGGCACGAAATGTAGGAAGTCTGTGGAAGAGCCTGTTTCACCTGTCAAAGTGTGTCCAGCACTACGAGCGCTTGAAACGAAATGTAAGAAGTCTGTGGAAGAGCCTGTTTCACCTGTCAAAGTGTGTCCAGCACTATGAGCGCGTGGCACAAAATGTAAGAAGTCTGTGGAAGAGCCCGTTTCACCTGTCAAAGTGTGTCCAGCAGTATGAGCGCGTGGCACGAAATGTAAGAAATCTGTGGAAGAGCCCGTTTCACCTGTCAAAGTGTGTCCAGCACTATGAGCGCGTGGCACGAAATGTAAGAAGTCTGTGGAAGAGCCCGTTTCACCTGTCAAAGTGTGTCCAGCACTATGAGCGCTTGGCACGAAATGTAGGAAGTCTGTGGAAGAGCCCGTTTCACCTGTCAAAGTGTGTCCAGCACTATGAGCGCTTGGCACGAAATGTAAGACGTCTGTGGAAGAGCCCGTTTCACCTGTCAAAGTGTGTCCAGCACTACGAGCGCTTGGCACGAAATGTAAGAAGTCTGTGGAAGAGCCCGTTTCACCTGTCAAAGTGTGTCCAGCACTACGAGCGCGTGGCACAAAATGTAAGAAGTCTGTGGAAGAGCCCGTTTCACCTGTCAAAGTGTGTCCAGCACTATGAGCGCTTGGCACGAAATGTAGGAAGTCTGTGGAAGAGCCTGTTTCACCTGTCAAAGTGTGTCCAGCACTATGAGCGCTTGGCACGAAATGTAGGAAGTCTGTGGAAGAGCCTGTTTCACCTGTCAAAGTGTGTCCAGCACTACGAGCGCTTGGCACGAAATGTAGGAAGTCTGTGGAAGAGCCTGTTTCACCTGTCAAAGTGTGTCCAGCACTACGAGCGCTTGGCACGAAATGTAAGAAGTCTGTGGAAGAGCCTCTTTCACCTGTCAAAGTGTGTCCAGCACTACGAGCGCTTGGCACGAAATGTAAGAAGTCTGTGGAAGAGCCTGTTTCACCTGTCAAAGTGTGTCCAGCACTACGAGCGCTTGGCACGAAATGTAAGAAGTCTGTGGAAGAGCCTGTTTCACCTGTCAAAGTGTGTCCAGCACTACGAGCGCTTGGCACGAAATGTAGGAAGTCTGTGGAAGAGCCCGTTTCACCTGTCAAAGTGTGTCCAGCACTACGAGCGCTTGGCAAGAAATGTAGGAAGTCTGTGGAAGAGCCCGTTTCACCTGTCAAAGTGTGTCCAGCACTACGAGCGCTTGGCACGAAATGTAGGAAGTCTGTGGAAGAGCCCGTTTCACCTGTCAAAGTGTGTCCAGCACTACGAGCGCTTGGCACGAAATGTAGGAAGTCTGTGGAAGAGCCTATTTCACCTGTCAAAGTGTGTCCAGCACTACGAACGCTTGGCACGAAATGTAGGAAGTCTGTGGAAGAGCCTGTTTCACCTGTCAAAGTGTGTCCAGCATTATGAGCGCTTGGCACGAAATGTAGGAAGTCTGTGGAAGAGCCCGTTTCACCTGTCAAAGTGTGTCCAGCACTACGAGCGCTTGGCACGAAATGTAGGAAGTCTGTGGAAGAGCCCGTTTCACCTGTCAAAGTGTGTCCAGCACTACGAGCGCTTGGCACGAAATGTAGGAAGTCTGTGGAAGAGCCTGTTTCACCTGTCAAAGTGTGTCTAGCACTACGAGCGCTTGGCACGAAATGTAGGAAGTCTGTGGAAGAGCCCGTTTCACCTGTCAAAGTGTGTCCAGCACTACGAGCGCTTGGCACGAAATGTAGGAAGTCTGTGGAAGAGCCCGTTTCACCTGTCAAAGTGTGTCCAGCACTACGAGCGCTTGGCACGAAATGTAAGAAGGCTGTGGAAGAGCCCGTTTCACCTGTCAAAGTGTGTCCAGCACTACGAGCGCTTGGCACGAAATGTAAGAAGTCTGTGGAAGAGCCTGTTTCACCTGTCAAAGTGTGTCCAGCACTACGAGCGCTTGGCACGAAATGTAGGAAGTCTGTGGAAGAGCCTGTTTCACCTGTCAAAGTGTGTCCAGCACTACGAGCGCTTGGCACGAAATGTAAGAAGTCTGTGGAAGAGCCTCTTTCACCTGTCAAAGTGTGTCCAGCACTACGAGCGCTTGGCACGAAATGTAAGAAGTCTGTGGAAGAGCCTGTTTCACCTGTCAAAGTGTGTCCAGCACTACGAGCGCTTGGCACGAAATGTAAGAAGTCTGTGGAAGAGCCTGTTTCACCTGTCAAAGTGTGTCCAGAACTACGAGCGCTTGGCACGAAATGTAGGAAGTCTGTGGAAGAGCCTGTTTCACCTGTCAAAGTGTGTCCAGCACTACGAGCGCTTGGCACGAAATGTAAGAAGTCTGTGGAAGAGCCTGTTTCACCTGTCAAAGTGTGTCGAGCACTACGAGCGCGTGGCACGAAATGTAGGAAGTCTGTGGAAGAGCCTGTTTCACCTGTCAAAGTGTGTCCAGCACTACGAGCGCTTGGCACGAAATCTAAGAAGTCTGTGGAAGAGCCTGTTTCACCTGTCGAAGTGTGTCCAGCACTATGAGCGCGTGGCACAAAATGTAAGAAGTCTGTGGAAGAGCCCGTTTCACCTGTCAAAGTGTTTCCAGCACTACGAGCGCTTGGCACGAAATGTAGGAAGTCTGTGGAAGAGCCCGTTTCACCTGTCAAAGTGTGTCCAGCACTACGAGCGCTTGGCAAGAAATGTAGGAAGTCTGTGGAAGAGCCCGTTTCACCTGTCAAAGTGTGTCCAGCACTACGAGCGCGTGGCACGAAATGTAAGAAGTCTGTGGAAGAGCCCGTTTCACCTGTCAAAGTGTGTCCAGCACTACGAGCACTTGGCACGAAATGTAGGAAGTCTGTGGAAGAGCCTGTTGCACCTGTCAAAGTGTGTCCAGCACTACGAGCGCTTGGCACGAAATGTAGGAAGTCTGTGGAAGAGCCTGTTTCACCTGTCAAAGTGTGTCCAGCACTACGAGCGCTTGGCACGAAATGTAGGAAGTCTGTGGAAGAGCCTGTTTCACCTGTCAAAGTGTGTCCAGCACTACGAGCGCGTGGCACGAAATGTAAGAAGTCTGTGGAAGAGCCTGTTTCACCTGTCAAAGTGTGTCCAGCACTACGAGCGCTTGGCACGAAATGTAGGAAGTCTGTGGAAGAGCCCGTTTCACCTGTCAAAGTGTGTCCAGCACTACGAGCGCTTGGCACGAAATGTAGGAAGTCTGTGGAAGAGCCCGTTTCACCTGTCAAAGTGTGTCCAGCACTACGAGCGCTTGGCACGAAATTTAGGAAGTCTGTGGAAGAGCCCGTTTCACCTGTCAAAGTGTGTCCAGCACTATGAGCGCTTGGCACGAAATTTAGGAAGTCTGTGGAAGAGCCCGTTTCACCTGTCAAAGTGTGTCCAGCACTACGAGCGCTTGGCACGAAATGTAGGAAGTCTGTGGAAGAGCCCGTTTCACCTGTCAAAGTGTGTCCAGCACTACGAGCGCTTGGCACGAAATGTAGGAAGTCTGTGGAAGAGCCTGTTTCACCTGTCAAAGTGTGTCCAGCACTACAAGCGCTTAGCACGAAATGTAGGAAGTCTGTGGAAGAGCCTGTTTCACCTGTCAAAGTGTGTCCAGCACTATGAGCGCTTGGCACGAAATGTAGGAAGTCTGTGGAAGAGCCTGTTTCACCTGTCAAAGTGTGTCCAGCACTATGAGCGCTTGGCACGAAATTTAGGAAGTCTGTGGAAGAGCATGTTTCACCTGTCAAAGTGTGTCCAGCACTATGAGCGCTTGAAACGAAATGTAAGAAGTCTGTGGAAGAGCATGTTTCACCTGTCAAAGTGTGTCCAGCACTATGAGCGCGTGGCACAAAATGTAAGAAGTCTGTGGAAGAGCCCGTTTCACCTGTCAAAGTGTGTCCAGCACTATGAGCGCGTGGCACGAAATGTAAGAAATCTGTGGAAGAGCCCGTTTCACCTGTCAAAGTGTGTCCAGCACTATGAGCGCTAGGCACGAAATGTAGGAAGTCTGTGGAAGAGCCTGTTTCACCTGTCAAAGTGTGTCCAGCACTATGAGCGCTTGGCACGAAATGTAGGAAGTCTGTGGAAGAGGCTGTTTCACCTGTCAAAGTGTGTCCAGCACTACGAGCGCTTGGCACGAAATGTAAGAAGTCTGTGGAAGAGCCTGTTTCACCTGTCAAAGTGTGTCCAGCACTACGAGCACTTGGCACGAAAGGTAGGATGTCTGTGGAAGAGCCTGTTTCACCTGTCAAAGTGTGTCCAGCACTACGAGCGCTTGGCACGAAATGTAGGAAGTCTGTGGAAGAGCCTGTTTCACCTGTCAAAGTGTGTCCAGCACTACGAGCGCGTGGCACGAAATGTAGGAAATCCGTGGAAGAGCCTGTTTCACCTGTCAAAGTGTGTCCAGCACTACGAGCGCTTGGCACGAAATGTAAGAAGTCTGTGGAAGAGCCTGTTTCACCTGTAGAAGTGTGTCCAGCACTACGAGCGTGTGGCACGAAATGTAAGAAGTCTGTGGAAGAGCCCGTTTCACCTGTCAAAGTGTGTCCAGCACTACGAGCGCTTAGCACGAAATGTAGGAAGTCTGTGGAAGAGCCCGTTTCACCTGTCAAAGTGTGTCCAGCACTACGAGCGCGTGGCTCGAAATGTAAGAAGTCTGTGGAAGAGCCCGTTTCACCTGTCAAAGTGTGTCCAGCACTATGAGCGCTTGGCACGAAATGTAGGAAGTCTGTGGAAGAGCCCGTTTCACCTGTCAAAGTGTGTCCAGCACTATGAGCGCTTGGCACGAAATGTAGGAAGTCTGTGGAAGAGCCTGTTTCACCTGTCAAAGTGTGTCCAGCACTATGAGCGCTTGGCACGAAATGTAGGAAGTCTGTGGAAGAGCCTGTTTCACCTGTCAAAGTGTGTCCAGCACTATGAGCGCTTGGCACGAAATGTAGGAAGTCTGTGGAAGAGCCTGTTTCACCTGTCAAAGTGTGTCCAGCACTATGAGCGCGTGGCACAAAATGTAAGACGTCTGTGGAAGAGCCCGTTTCACCTGTCAAAGTGTGTCCAGCACTACGAGCGCTTGGCACGAAATGTAAGAAGTCTGTGGAAGAGCCCGTTTCACCTGTCAAAGTGTGTCCAGCACTACGAGCGCGTGGCACAAAATGTAAGAAGTCTGTGGAAGAGCCTGTTTCACCTGTCAAAGTGTGTCCAGCACTATGAGCGCGTGGCACGAAATGTAAGACGTCTGTGGAAGAGCCTGTTTCACCTGTCAAAGTGTGTCCAGCACTACGAGCGCTTGGCACGAAATGTAGGAAGTCTGTGGAAGAGCCTGTTTCACCTGTCAAAGTGTGTCCAGCACTACGAGCGCTTGGCACGAAATGTAGGAAGTCTGTGGAAGAGCCTGTTTCACCTGTCAAAGTGTGTCCAGCACTGTGAGCGCTTGGCAGGAAATCTAGGAAGTCTGTGGAAGAGCCTGTTTCACCTGTCAAAGTGTGTCCAGCACTATGAGCGCTTGGCACGAAATGTAGGAAGTCTGTGGAAGAGCCCGTTTCACCTGTCAAAGTGTGTCCAGCACTATGAGCGCTTGGCACGAAATGTAAGAAGTCTGTGGAAGAGCCCGTTTCACCTGTCAAAGTGTGTCCAGCACTATGAGCGCGTGGCACGAAATGTAAGAAGTCTGTGGAAGAGCCTGTTTCACCTGTCAAAGTGTGTCCAGCACTATGAGCGCGTGGCACGAAATGTAAGACGTCTGTGGAAGAGCCCGTTTCACCTGTCAAAGTGTGTCCAGCACTATGAGCGCATGGCACGAAATGTAAGACGTCTGTGGAAGAGCCCGTTTCACCTGTCAAAGTGTGTCCAGCACTACAAGCGCTTGGCACGAAATGTAGGAAGTCTGTGGAAGAGCCCGTTTCACCTGTCAAAGTGTGTCCAGCACTATGAGCGCGTGGCACACAATGTAAGAAGTCTGTGGAAGAGCCCGTTTCACCTGTCAAAGTGTGTCCAGCACTATGAGCGCGTGGCATGAAATGTAAGACGTCTGTGGAAGAGCCTGTTTCACCTGTCAAAGTGTGTCCAGCACTACGAGCGCTTGGCACGAAATGTAGGAAGTCTGTGGAAGAGCCTGTTTCACCTGTCAAAGTGTGTCCAGCACTATGAGCGCTTGGCACGAAATGTAGGAAGTCTGTGGAAGAGCCTGTTTCACCTGTCAAAGTGTGTCCAGCACTATGAGCGCTTGGCACGAAATGTAAGACGTCTGTGGAAGAGCCCGTTTCACCTGTCAAAGTGTGTCCAGCACTACGAGCGCTTGGCACGAAATGTAAGAAGTCTGTGGAAGAGCCCGTTTCACCTGTCAAAGTGTGTCCAGCACTATGAGCGCGTGGCACAAAATGTAAGAAGTCTGTGGAAGAGCCCGTTTCACCTGTCAAAGTGTGTCCAGCACTATGAGCGCTTGGCACGAAATGTAGGAAGTCTGTGGAAGAGCCTGTTTCACCTGTCAAAGTGTGTCCAGCACTATGAGCGCTTGGCACGAAATGTAGGAAGTCTGTGGAAGAGCCTGTTTCACCTGTCAAAGTGTGTCCAGCACTATGAGCGCCTGGCACGAAATTTAGGAAGTCTGTGGAAGAGCATGTTTCACCTGTCAAAGTGTGTCCAGCACCATGAGCGCTTGGCACGAAATGTAGGAAGTCTGTGGAAGAGCCTGTTTCACCTGTCAAAGTGTGTCCAGCACTACGAGCGCTTGAAACGAAATGTAAGAAGTCTGTGGAAGAGCCTGTTTCACCTGTCAAAGTGTGTCCAGCACTATGAGCGCGTGGCACAAAATGTAAGAAGTCTGTGGAAGAGCCCGTTTCACCTGTCAAAGTGTGTCCAGCACTATGAGCGCGTGGCACGAAATGTAAGAAATCTGTGGAAGAGCCTGTTTCACCTGTCAAAGTGTGTCCAGCACTATGAGCGCTAGGCACGAAATGTAGGAAGTCTGTGGAAGAGCCTGTTTCACCTGTCAAAGTGTGTCCAGCACTATGAGCGCTTGGCACGAAATGTAGGAAGTCTGTGGAAGAGCCTGTTTCACCTGTCAAAGTGTGTCCAGCACTACGAGCGCTTGGCACGAAATGTAAGAAGTCTGTGGAAGAGCCTGTTTCACCTGTCAAAGTGTGTCCAGCACTACGAGCGCTTGGCACGAAATGTAGGATGTCTGTGGAAGAGCCTGTTTCACCTGTCAAAGTGTGTCCAGCACTACGAGCGCTTGGCACGAAATGTAGGAAGTCTGTGGAAGAGCCTGTTTCACCTGTCAAAGTGTGTCCAGCACTACGAGCGCGTGGCACGAAATGTAGGAAGTCTGTGGAAGAGCCTGTTTCACCTGTCAAAGTGTGTCCAGCACTACGAGCGCGTGGCACGAAATGTAAGAAGTCTGTGGAAGAGCCCGTTTCACCTGTCAAAGTGTGTCCAGCACTATGAGCGCTTGGCACGAAATGTAGGAAGTCTGTGGAAGAGCCCGTTTCACCTGTCAAAGTGTGTCCAGCACTACGAGCGCTTGGCACGAAATGTAGGAAGTCTGTGGAAGAGCCCGTTTCACCTGTCAAAGTGTGGCCAGCACTACGAGCGCTTGGCACGAAATGTAGGAAGTCTGTGGAAGAGCCTGTTTCACCTGTCAAAGTGTGTCGAGCACTACGAGCGCTTAGCACGAAATGTAGGAAGTCTGTGGAAGAGCCTGTTTCACCTGTCAAAGTGTGTCCAGCACTATGAGCGCTTGGCACGAAATGTAGGAAGTCTGTGGAAGAGCCTGTTTCACCTGTCAAAGTGTGTCCAGCACTATGAGCGCTTGGCACGAAATGTAGGAAGTCTGTGGAAGAGCCTGTTTCACCTGTCAAAGTGTGTCCAGCACTATGAGCGCTTGGCACGAAATTTAGGAAGTTTGTGGAAGAGCATGTTTCACCTGTCAAAGTGTGTCCAGCACTACAGGCGCTTGGCACGAAATGTAGGAAGTCTGTGGAAGAGCCTGTTTCACCTGTCAAAGTGTGTCCAGCACTACGAGCGCGTGGCACGAAATGTAGGAAGTCTGTGGAAGAGCCTGTTTCACCTGTCAAAGTGTGTCCAGCACTACGAGCGCTTGGCACGAAATGTAGGAAGTCTGTGGAAGAGCCTGTTTCACCTGTCAAAGTGTGTCCAGCACTATGAGCGCGTGGCACGAAATGTAAGAAGTCTGTGGAAGAGCCTGTTTCACCTGTCAAAGTGTGTCCAGCACTACGAGCGCTTGGCACGAAATGTAGGAAGTCTGTGGAAGAGCCTGTTTCACCTGTCAAAGTGTGTCCAGCACTACGAGCGCTTGAAACGAAATGTAAGAAGTCTGTGGAAGAGCCTGTTTCACCTGTCAAAGTGTGTCCAGCACTATGAGCGCGTGGCACAAAATGTAAGAAGTCTGTGGAAGAGCCCGTTTCACCTGTCAAAGTGTGTCCAGCACTATGAGCGCGTGGCACGAAATGTAAGAAATCTGTGGAAGAGCCCGTTTCACCTGTCAAAGTGTGTCCAGCACTATGAGCGCTAGGCACGAAATGTAGGAAGTCTGTGGAAGAGCCCGTTTCACCTGTCAAAGTGTGTCCAGCACTATGAGCGCTTGGCACGAAATGTAGGAAGTCTGTGGAAGAGCCTGTTTCACCTGTCAAAGTGTGTCCAGCACTACGAGCGCTTGGCACGAAATGTAAGAAGTCTGTGGAAGAGCCTGTTTCACCTGTCAAAGTGTGTCCAGCACTACGAGCGCTTGGCACGAAATGTAGGATGTCTGTGGAAGAGCCTGTTTCACCTGTCAAAGTGTGTCCAGCACTACGAGCGCTTGGCACGAAATGTAGGAAGTCTGTGGAAGAGCCTGTTTCACCTGTCAAAGTGTGTCCAGCACTACGAGCGCATGGCACGAAATGTAGGAAGTCTGTGGAAGATCCTGTTTCACCTGTCAAAGTGTGTCCAGCACTACGAGCGCGTGGCACGAAATGTAAGAAGTCTGTGGAAGAGCCCGTTTCACCTGTCAAAGTGTGTCCAGCACTACGAGCGCGTGGCACGAAATGTAAGAAGTCTGTGGAAGAGCCCGTTTCACCTGTCAAAGTGTGTCCAGCACTACGAGCGCTTGGCACGAAATGTAGGAAGTCAGTGGAAGAGCCTGTTTCACCTGTCAAAGTGTGTCCAGCACTACGAGCGCTTGGCACGAAATGTAAGAAGTCTGTGGAAGAGCCTGTTTCACCTGTCAAAGTGTGTCCAGCACTACGAGCGCTTGGCACGAAATGTAGGAAGTCTGTGGAAGAGCCTGTTTCACCTGTCAAAGTGTGTCCAGCACTACGAGCGCTTGGCACGAAATGTAGGAAGTCTGTGGAAGAGCCTGTTTCACCTGTCAAAGTGTGTCCAGCACTACGAGCGCTTGGCACGAAATGTAGGAAGTCTGTGGAAGAGCCTGTTTCACCTGTCAAAGTGTGTCCAGCACTACGAGCGCTTGGCACGAAATGTAGGAAGTCTGTGGAAGAGCATGTTTCACCTGTCAAAGTGTGTCCAGCACCATGAGCGCTTGGCACGAAATGTAGGAAGTCTGTGGAAGAGCCCGTTTCACCTGTCAAAGTGTGTCCAGCACTACGAGCGCTTGGCACGAAATGTAGGAAATCTGTGGAAGAGCCTGTTTCACCTGTCAAAGTGTGTCCAGCACTACGAGCGCGTGGCACGAAATGTAGGAAGTCTGTGGAAGAGCCTGTTTCACCTGTCAAAGTGTGTCCAGCACTACGAGCGCGTGGCACAAAATGTAAGAAGTCTGTGGAAGAGCCCGTTTCACCTGTCAAAGTGTGTCCAGCACTACGAGCACTTGGCACGAAATTTAGGAAGTCTGTGGAAGAGCATGTTTCACCTGTCAAAGTGTGTCCAGCACCATGAGCGCTTGGCACGAAATATAGGAAGTCTGTGGAAGAGCCCGTTTCACCTGTTAAAGTGTGTCCAGCACTACGAGCGCTTGGCACGAAATGTAGGAAGTCTGTGGAAGAGCCTGTTTCACCTGTCAAAGTGTGTCCAGCACTACGAGCGCTTGGCACGAAATGTAGGAAGTATGTGGAAGAGCCTGTTTCACCTGTCAAAGTGTGTCCAGCACTACGAGCGCGTGGCAGGAAATGTAGGAAGTCTGTGGAAGAGCCTGTTTCACCTGTCAAAGTGTGTCCAGCACTATGAGCGCTTGGCACGAAATGTAGGAAGTCTGTGGAAGAGCCTGTTTCACCTGTCAAAGTGTGTCCAGCACTACGAGCGCTTGGCACGAAATGTAGGAAGTCTGTGGAAGAGCCTGTTTCACCTGTCAAAGTGTGTCCAGCACTACGAGCGCGTGGCACGAAATGTAGGAAGTCTGTGGAAGAGCCTGTTTCACCTGTCAAAGTGTGTCCAGCACTACGAGCGCGTGGCACGAAATGTAGGAAGTCTGTGGAAGAGCCTGTTTCACCTGTCAAAGTGTGTCCAGCACTACGAGCGCTTGGCACGAAATGTAGGAAGTCTGTGGAAGAGCCTGTTTCACCTGTCAAAGTGTGTCCAGCACTACGAGCGCATGGCACGAAATGTAGGAAGACTGTGGAAGAGCCTGTTTCACCTGTCAAAGTGTGTCGAGCACTACGAGCGCTTGGCACGAAATGTAGGAAGTCTGTGGAAGAGCCTGTTTCACCTGTCAAAGTGTGTCCAGCACTACGAGCGCGTGGCACGAAATGTAAGAAGTCTGTGGAAGAGCCGGTTTCACCTGTCAAAGTGTGTCCAGCACTACGAGCGCTTGGCACGAAATGTAGGAAGTCTGTGGAAGAGCCTGTTTCACCTGTCAAAGTGTGTCCAGCACTACGAGCGCTTGAAACGAAATGTAAGAAGTCTGTGGAAGAGCCTGTTTCACCTGTCAAAGTGTGTCCAGCACTACGAGCGCGTGGCACAAAATGTAAGAAGTCTGTGGAAGAGCCCGTTTCACCTGTCAAAGTGTGTCCAGCACTATGAGCGCGTGGCACGAAATGTAAGAAATCTGTGGAAGAGCCCGTTTCACCTGTCAAAGTGTGTCCAACACTATGAGCGCTAGGCACGAAATGTAGGAAGTCTGTGGAAGAGCCCGTTTCACCTGTCAAAGTGTGTCCAGCACTATGAGCGCTTGGCACGAAATGTAGGAAGTCTGTGGAAGAGCCTGTTTCACCTGTCAAAGTGTGTCCAGCACTACGAGCGCTTGGCACGAAAAGTAAGAAGTCTGTGGAAGAGCCTGTTTCACCTGTCAAAGTGTGTCCAGCACTACGAGCGCTTGGCACGAAATGTAGGATGTCTGTGGAAGAGCCTGTTTCACCTGTCAAAGTGTGTCCAGCACTACGAGCGCTTGGCACGAAATGTAGGAAGTCTGTGGAAGAGCCTGTTTCACCTGTCAAAGTGTGTCCAGCACTACGAGCGCGTGGCACGAAATGTAGGAAGTCTGTGGAAGAGCCTGTTTCACCTGTCAAAGTGTGTCCAGCACTACGAGCGCTTGGCACGAAATGTAAGAAGTCTGTGGAAGAGCCTGTTTCACCTGTAAAAGTGTGTCCAGCACTACGAGCGCGTGGCACAAAATGTAAGAAGTCTGTGGAAGAGCCCGTTTTACCTGTCAAAGTGTGTCCAGCACTACGAGCGCTTAGCACGAAATGTAGGAAGTCTGTGGAAGAGCCCGTTTCACCTGTCAAAGTGTGTCCAGCACTACGAGCGCTTAGCACGAAATGTAGGAAGTCTGTGGAAGAGTCCGTTTCACCTGTCAAAGTGTGTCCAGCACTACGAGCGCGTGGCACAAAATGTAAGAAGTCTGTGGAAGAGCCCGTTTCACCTGTCAAAGTGTGTCCAGCACTATGAGCGCTTGGCACGAAATGTAGGAAGTCTGTGGAAGAGCCTGTTTCACCTGTCAAAGTGTGTCCAGCACTATGAGCGCTTGGCACGAAATGTAGGAAGTCTGTGGAAGAGCCTGTTTCACCTGTCAAAGTGTGTCCAGCACTATGAGCGCTTGGCACGAAATGTAGGAAGTCTGTGGAAGAGCCTGTTTCACCTGTCAAAGTTTGTCCAGCACTATGAGCGCGTGGCACGAAATGTAAGACGTCTGTGGAAGAGCCCGTTTCACCTGTCAAAGTGTGTCCAGCACTACGAGCGCTTGGCACGAAATGTAAGAAGTCTGTGGAAGAGCCTGTTTCACCTGTCAAAGTGTGTCCAGCACTATGAGCGCGTGGCACAAAATGTAAGAAGTCTGTGGAATAGCCTGTTTCACCTGTCAAAGTGTGTCCAGCACTATGAGCGCATGGCATGAAATGTAAGACGTCTGTGGAAGAGCCTGTTTCACCTGTCAAAGTGTGTCCAGCACTACGAGCGCTTGGCACGAAATGTAGGAAGTCTGTGGAAGAGCCTGTTTCACCTGTCAAAGTGTGTCCAGCACTATGAGCGCTTGGCACGAAATTTAGGAAGTCTGTGGAAGAGCCTGTTTCACCTGTCAAAGTGTGTCCAGCACTATGAGCGCTTGGCACGAAATGTAGGAAGTCTGTGGAAGAGCCTGTTTCACCTGTCAAAGTGTGTCCAGCACTATGAGCGCTTGGCACGAAATGTAGGAAGTCTGTGGAAGAGCCTGTTTCACCTGTCAAAGTGTGTCCAGCACTATGAGCGCGTGGCACGAAATGTAGGAAGTCTGTGGAAGAGCCTGTTTCACCTGTCAAAGTGTGTCCAGCACTATGAGCGCTTGGCACGAAATGTAAGACGTCTGTGGAAGAGCCCGTTTCACCTGTCAAAGTGTGTCCAGCACTACGAGCGCTTGGCATGAAATGTAAGAAGTCTGTGGAAGAGCCCGTTTCACCTGTCAAAGTGTGTCCAGCACTATGAGCGCGTGGCATGAAATGTAAGACGTCTGTGGAAGAGCCCGTTTCACCTGTCAAAGTGTGTCCAGCACTACGGGCGCGTGGCATGAAATGTAAGATGTCTGTGGAAGAGTCTGTTTCACCTGTCAAAGTGTGTCCAGCACTACGAGCGCTTGGCACGAAATGTAGGAAGTCTGTGGAAGAGCCTGTTTCACCTGTCAAAGTGTTGCCAGCACTATGAGCGCTTGGCACGAAATGTAGGAAGTCTGTGGAAGAGCCTGTTTCACCTGTCAAAGTGTGTCCAGCACTATGAGCGCTTGGCACGAAATGTAGGAAGTCTGTGGAAGAGCCTGTTTCACCTGTCAAAGTGTGTCCAGCTCTATGAGCGCTTGGCACGAAATGTAGGAAGTCTGTGGAAGAGCCTGTTTCACCTGTCAAAGTGTGTCCAGCACTATGAGCGCTTGGCACGAAATGTAAGACGTCTGTGGAAGAGCCCGTTTCACCTGTCAAAGTTTGTCCAGCACTACGAGCGCTTGGCACGAAATGTAAGAAGTCTGTGGAAGAGCCTGTTTCACCTGTCAAAGTGTGTCCAGCACTATGAGCGCGTGGCATGAAATGTAAGATGTCTGTGGAAGAGCCCGTTTCACCTGTCAAAGTGTGTCCAGCACTACGAGCGCTTGGCACGAAATGTAGGAAGTCTGTGGAAGAGCCTGTTTCACCTGTGAAAGTGTGTCCAGCACTACAAGCGCTTGGCACAAAATGTAAGAAGTCTGTGGAAGAGCCCGTTTCACCTGTCGAAGTGTGTCCAGCATTACGAGTGCTTGGCACGAAATGTAGGAAGTCTGTGGAAGAGCCTGTTTCACCTGTCAAAGTGTCTCCAGCACTACGAGCGCGTGGCATGAAATGTAAGAAGTCTTTGGAAGAGCCTGTTTCACCTGTCAAAGTGTGTCCAGCACTACGAGCGCTTGGCACGCAATGTAGGAAGTCTGTGGAAGAGCCTGTTTCACCTGTCAAAGTGTGTCCAGCACTATGAGCGCTTGGCACGAAATGTAGGAAGTCTGTGGAAGAGCCTGTTTCACCTGTCAAAGTGTGTCCAGCACTATGAGCGCTTGGCACGAAATGTAGGAAGTCTGTGGAAGAGCCTGTTTCACCTGTCAAAGTGTGTCCAGCACTATGAGCGCTTGGCACGAAATGTAGGAAGTCTGTGGAAGAGCCCGTTTCACCTGTCAAAGTGTGTCCAGCATTACGAGTGCTTGGCACGAAATGTAGGAAGTCTGTGGAAGAGCCTGTTTCACCTGTCAAAGTGTGTCCAGCACTACGAGCGCTTGGCACGAAATGTAGGAAGTCTGTGGAAGAGCCCGCTTCACCTGTCAAAGTGTGTCCAGCACTACAAGCGCTTGGCACAAAATGTAAAAAGTCTGTGAAAGAGCCTGTTTCACCTGTCAAAGTGTGTCCAGCACTACAAGCGCTTGGCACAAAATGTAAGAAGTCTGTGGAAGAGCCTGTTTCACCTGTCAAAGTGTGTCCAGCACTATGAGCGCTTGGCACGAAATGTAGGAAGTCTGTGGAAGAGCCCGTTTCACCTGTCAAAGTGTGTCCAGCACTACGAGCGCTTGGCACGAAATGTAAGAAGTCTGTGGAAGAGCCCGTTTCACCTGTCAAAGTGTGTCCGGCACTACAAGAGCTTGGCCGAAATGTAAGAAGTCTGTGGAAGCGCCCGTTTCACCTGTGAAAGTGTGTCCAGCACTATGAGCGCGTGGCATGAAATGTAAGAAGTCTGTGGAAGAGCCTGTTTCACCTGTCAAAGTGTGTCCAGCACTATGAGCGCGTGGCATGAAATGTAAGATGTCTGTGGAAGAGCCCGTTTCACCTGTCAAAGTGTGTCCAGCACTACGACCGCTTGGCACGAAATGTAGGAAGTCTGTGGAAGAGCCTGTTTCACCTGTCAAAGTGTGTCCAACACTATGAGCGCGTGGCATGAAATGTAAGAAGTCTGTGGAAGAGCCTGTTTCACCTGTCAAAGTGTGTCCAGCACTATGAACGCGTGGCATGAAATGTAAGACGTTTGTGGAAGAGCCCGTTTCACCTGTCAAAGTGTGTCCAGCACAAGCGCTTGGCACAAAATGTAAGAGGTCTGTGGAAGAGCCCGTTTCACCTGTCAAAGTGTGTCCAGCACTACAAGCACTTGGCACAAAATGTAAGAAGTCTGTGGAAGAGCCTGTTTCACCTGTCAAAGTGTGTCCAGCACTACGAGCGCTTGGCACGAAATGTAGGAAGTCTGTGGAAGAGCCTGTTTCACCTGTCAAAGTGTGTCCAGCACTATGAGCGCGTGGCACAAAATGTAAGAAGTCTGTGGAAGAGCCTGTTTCACCTGTCAAAGTGTGTCCAGCACTATGAGCGCTTGGCACGAAATGTAGGAAGTCTGTGGAAGAGCCTGTTTCACCTGTCAAAGTGTGTCCAGCACTATGAGCGCGTGGCACAAAATGTAAGAAGTCTGTGGAAGAGCCTGTTTCACCTGTCAAAGTGTGTCCAGCACTATGAGCGCTTGGCACGAAATGTAGGAAGTCTGTGGAAGAGCCTGTTTCACCTGTCAAAGTGTGTCCAGCACTACAAGCGCTTGGCACAAAATGTAAGAAGTCTGTGGAAGAGCCTGTTTCACCTGTCAAAGTGTGTCCAGCACTATGAGCGCTTGGCACGAAATGTAGGAAGTCTGTGGAAGAGCCTGTTTCACCTGTCAAAGTGTGTCCAGCACTATGAGCGCGTGGCACAAAATGTAAGAAGTCTGTGGAAGAGCCTGTTTCACCTGTCAAAGTGTGTCCAGCACTATGAGTGCTTGGCACGAAATGTAGGAAGTCTGTGGAAGAGCCTGTTTCACCTGTCAAAGTGTGTCCAGCACTACAAGCGCTTGGCACAAAATGTAAGAAGTCTGTGGAAGAGCCTGTTTCACCTGTCAAAGTGTGTCCAGCACTATGAGCGCTTGGCACGAAATGTAGGAAGTCTGTGGAAGAGCCCGTTTCACCTGTCAAAGTGTGTCCAGCACTACGAGCGCTTGGCACGAAATGTAAGAAGTCTGTGGAAGAGCCCGTTTCACCTGTCAAAGTGTGTCCGGCACTACAAGAGCTTGGCCGAAATGTAAGAAGTCTGTGGAAGCGCCCGTTTCACCTGTGAAAGTGTGTCCAGCACTATGAGCGCGTGGCATGAAATGTAAGAAGTCTTTGGAAGAGCCTGTTTCACCTGTCAAAGTGTGTCCAGCACTACGAGCGCTTGGCACGAAATGTAAGATGTCTGTGGAAGAGCCCGTTTCACCTGTCAAAGTGTGTCCAGCACTATGAGCGTGTGGCATGAAATGTAAGACGTCTGTGGAAGAGCCCGTTTCACCTGTCAAAGTGTGTCCAGCATTACGAGTGCTTGGCATGAAATGTAAGAGGTCTGTGGAAGAGCCCGTTTCACCTGTGAAAGTGTGTCCAGCACTACAAGCGCTTGGCACAAAATGTAAGAAGTCTGTGGAAGAGCCCGTTTCACCTGTCAAAGTGTGTCCAGCATTACGAGTGCTTGGCACGAAATGTAGGAAGTCTGTGGAAGAGCCTTTTTCACCTGTCAAAGTGTGTCCAACACTACGAGCGCTTGGCACGAAATGTAGGAAGTCTGTGGAAGAGCCCGCTTCACCTGTCAAAGTGTGTCCAGCACTACAAGCGCTTGGCACAAAATGTAAGAAGTCTGTGGAAGAGCCTGTTTCACCTGTCAAAGTGTGTCCAGCACTATGAGCGCTTGGCACGAAATGTAGGAAGTCTGTGGAACAGCCCGTTTCACCTGTCAAAGTGTGTCCAGCACTACGAGCGCTTGGCACGAAATGTAAGAAGTCTGTGGAAGAGCCCGTTTCACCTGTCAAAGTGTGTCCGGCACTACAAGAGCTTGCCCGAAATGTAAGAAGTCTGTGGAAGCGCCCGTTTCACCTGTGAAAGTGTGTCCAGCACTATGAGCGCGTGGCATGAAATGTAAGAAGTCTTTGGAAGAGCCTGTTTCACCTGTCAAAGTGTGTCCAGCACTATGAGCGCGTGGCATGAAATGTAAGATGTCTGTGGAAGAGCCCGTTTCACCTGTCAAAGTGTGTCCAGCACTATGAACGCGTGGCATGAAATGTAAGACGTTTGTGGAAGAGCCCGTTTCACCTGTCAAAGTGTGTCCAGCACAAGCGTTTGGCACAAAATGTAAGAGGTCTGTGGAAGAGCCCGTTTCACCTGTCAAAGTGTGTCCAGCACTACAAGCACTTGGCACAAAATGTAAGAAGTCTGTGGAAGAGCCTGTTTCACCTGTCAAAGTGTGTCCAGCACTACGAGCGCTTGGCACGAAATGTAGGAAGTCTGTGGAAGAGCCTGTTTCACCTGTCAAAGTGTGTCCAGCACTATGAGCGCGTGGCACAAAATGTAAGAAGTCTGTGGAAGAGCCTGTTTCACCTGTCAAAGTGTGTCCAGCACTATGAGCGCTTGGCACGAAATGTAGGAAGTCTGTGGAAGAGCCTGTTTCACCTGTCAAAGTGTGTCCAGCACTATGAGCGCGTGGCACAAAATGTAAGAAGTCTGTGGAAGAGCCTGTTTCACCTGTCAAAGTGTGTCCAGCACTATGAGCGCTTGGCACGAAATGTAGGAAGTCTGTGGAAGAGCCTGTTTCACCTGTCAAAGTGTGTCCAGCACTACAAGCGCTTGGCACAAAATGTAAGAAGTCTGTGGAAGAGCCTGTTTCACCTGTCAAAGTGTGTCCAGCACTATGAGCGCTTGGCACGAAATGTAGGAAGTCTGTGGAAGAGCCTGTTTCACCTGTCAAAGTGTGTCCAGCACTATGAGCGCGTGGCACAAAATGTAAGAAGTCTGTGGAAGAGCCTGTTTCACCTGTCAAAGTGTGTCCAGCACTATGAGTGCTTGGCACGAAATGTAGGAAGTCTGTGGAAGAGCCTGTTTCACCTGTCAAAGTGTGTCCAGCACTACAAGCGCATGGCATAAAATGTAAGAAGTCTGTGGAAGAGCCTGTTTCACCTGTCAAAGTGTGTCCAGCACTATGAGCGCTTGGCATGAAATGTAGGAAGTCTGTGGAAGAGCCCGTTTCACCTGTCAAAGTGTGTCCAGCACTACGAGCGCTTGGCACGAAATGTAAGAAGTCTGTGGAAGAGCCCGTTTCACCTGTCAAAGTGTGTCCGGCACTACAAGAGCTTGGCCGAAATGTAAGAAGTCTGTGGAAGCGCCCGTTTCACCTGTGAAAGTGTGTCCAGCACTATGAGCGCGTGGCATGAAATGTAAGAAGTCTTTGGAAGAGCCTGTTTCACCTGTCAAAGTGTGTCCATCACTATGAGCGCGTGGCATGAAATGTAAGACGTCTGTGGAAGAGCCCGTTTCACCTGTCAAAGTGTGTCCAGCACTATGAGCGCGTGGCATGAAATGTAAGACGTCTGTGGAAGAGCCCGTTTCACCTGTCAAAGTGTGTCCAGCATTACGAGTGCTTGGCACGAAATGTAAGAGGTCTGTGGAAGAGCCCGTTTCACCTGTGAAAGTGTGTCCAGCACTACAAGCGCTTGGCACAAAATGTAAGAAGTCTGTGGAAGAGCCCGTTTCACCTGTCTAAGTGTGTCCAGCATTACGAGTGCTTGGCACGAAATGTAGGAAGTCTGTGGAAGAGCCTGTTTCACCTGTCAAAGTGTGTCCAGCACTACGAGCGCTTGGCACGAAATGTAGGAAGTCTGTGGAAGAGCCCGCTTCACCTGTCAAAGTGTGTCCAGCACTACAAGCGCTTGGCACAAAATGTAAAAAGTCTGTGAAAGAGCCTGTTTCACCTGTCAAAGTGTGTCCAGCACTACAAGCGCTTGGCACAAAATGTAAGAAGTCTGTGGAAGAGCCTGTTTCACCTGTCAAAGTGTGTCCAGCACTATGAGCGCTTGGCACGAAATGTAGGAAGTCTGTGGAAGAGCCCGTTTCACCTGTCAAAGTGTGTCCAGCACTACGAGCGCTTGGCACGAAATGTAAGAAGTCTGTGGAAGAGCCCGTTTCACCTGTCAAAGTGTGTCCGGCACTATGAGCGCGTGGCATGAAATGTAAGAAGTCTGTGGAAGAGCCCGTTTCACCTGTCAAAGTGTGTCCAGCACTATGAACGCGTGGCATGAAATGTAAGACGTTTGTGGAAGAGCCCGTTTCACCTGTCAAAGTGTGTCCAGCACAAGCGCTTGGCACAAAATGTAAGAGGTCTGTGGAAGAGCCCGTTTCACCTGTCAAAGTGTGTCCAGCACTACAAGCACTTGGCACAAAATGTAAGAAGTCTGTGGAAGAGCCTGTTTCACCTGTCAAAGTGTGTCCAGCACTACGAGCGCTTGGCACGAAATGTAGGAAGTCTGTGGAAGAGCCTGTTTCACCTGTCAAAGTGTGTCCAGCACTATGAGCGCTTGGCACGAAATGTAGGAAGTCTGTGGAAGAGCCTGTTTCACCTGTCAAAGTGTGTCCAGCACTATGAGCGCGTGGCACAAAATGTAAGAAGTCTGTGGAAGAGCCTGTTTCACCTGTCAAAGTGTGTCCAGCACTATGAGCGCTTGGCACGAAATGTAGGAAGTCTGTGGAAGAGCCTGTTTCACCTGTCAAAGTGTGTCCAGCACTACAAGCGCTTGGCACAAAATGTAAGAAGTCTGTGGAAGAGCCTGTTTCACCTGTCAAAGTGTGTCCAGCACTATGAGCGCTTGGCACGAAATGTAGGAAGTCTGTGGAAGAGCCTGTTTCACCTGTCAAAGTGTGTCCAGCACTATGAGCGTGTGGCACAAAATGTAAGAAGTCTGTGGAAGAGCCTGTTTCACCTGTCAAAGTGTGTCCAGCACTATGAGTGCTTGGCACGAAATGTAGGAAGTCTGTGGAAGAGCCTGTTTCACCTGTCAAAGTGTGTCCAGCACTACAAGCGCTTGGCACAAAATGTAAGAAGTCTGTGGAAGAGCCTGTTTCACCTGTCAAAGTGTGTCCAGCACTATGAGCGCTTGGCACGAAATGTAGGAAGTCTGTGGAAGAGCCCGTTTCACCTGTCAAAGTGTGTCCAGCACTACAAGCGCTTGGCACAAAATGTAAGAAGTCTGTGGAAGAGCCTGTTTCACCTGTCAAAGTGTGTCCAGCACTATGAGCGCTTGGCACGAAATGTAGGAAGTCTGTGGAAGAGCCCGTTTCACCTGTCAAAGTGTGTCCAGCACTACGAGCGCTTGGCACGAAATGTAAGAAGTCTGTGGAAGAGCCCGTTTCACCTGTGAAAGTGTGTCCAGCACTATGAGCGCGTGGCATGAAATGTAAGAAGTCTTTGGAAGAGCCTGTTTCACCTGTCAAAGTGTGTCCAGCACTATGAGTGCGTGGCATGAAATGTAAGACGTCTGTGGAAGAGCCCGTTTCACCTGTCAAAGTGTGTCCAGCACTATGAGCGCGTGGCATGAAATGTAAGACGTCTGTGGAAGAGCCCGTTTCACCTGTCAAAGTGTGTCCAGCATTACGAGTGCTTGGCACGAAATGTAAGAGGTCTGTGGAAGAGCCCGTTTCACCTGTGAAAGTGTGTCCAGCACTACAAGCGCTTGGCACAAAATGTAAGAAGTCTGTGGAAGAGCCCGTTTCACCTGTCAAAGTGTGTCCAGCATTACGAGTGCTTGGCACGAAATGTAGGAAGTCTGTGGAAGAGCCTGTTTCACCTGTCAAAGTGTGTCCAGCACTACGAGCGCTTGGCACGAAATGTAGGAAGTCTGTGGAAGAGCCCGCTTCACCTGTCAAAGTGTGTCCAGCACTACAAGCGCTTGGCACAAAATGTAAAAAGTCTGTGAAAGAGCCTGTTTCACCTGTCAAAGTGTGTCCAGCACTACAAGCGCTTGGCACAAAATGTAAGAAGTCTGTGGAAGAGCCTGTTTCACCTGTCAAAGTGTGTTCAGCACTATGAGCGCTTGGCACGAAATGTAGGAAGTCTGTGGAAGAGCCCGTTTCACCTGTCAAAGTGTGTCCAGCACTACGAGCGCTTGGCACGAAATGTAAGAAGTCTGTGGAAGAGCCCGCTTCACCTGTCAAAGTGTGTCCGGCACTACAAGAGCTTGGCCGAAATGTAAGAAGTCTGTGGAAGCGCCCGTTTCACCTGTGAAAGTGTGTCCAGCACTATGAGCGCGTGGCATGAAATGTAAGAAGTCTGTGGAAGAGCCTGTTTCACCTGTCAAAGTGTGTCCAGCACTATGAGCGCGTGGCATGAAATGTAAGATGTCTGTGGAAGAGCCCGTTTCACCTGTCAAAGTGTGTCCAGCACTACGAGCGCTTGGCACGAAATGTAGGAAGTCTGTGGAAGAGCCTGTTTCACCTGTCAAAGTGTGTCCAACACTATGAGCGCGTGGCATGAAATGTAAGAAGTCTGTGGAAGAGCCTGTTTCACCTGTCAAAGTGTGTCCAGCACTATGAACGCGTGGCATGAAATGTAAGACGTTTGTGGAAGAGCCCGTTTCACCTGTCAAAGTGTGTCCAGCACAAGCGCTTGGCACAAAATGTAAGAGGTCTGTGGAAGAGCCCGTTTCACCTGTCAAAGTGTGTCCAGCACTACAAGCACTTGGCACAAAATGTAAGAAGTCTGTGGAAGAGCCTGTTTCACCTGTCAAAGTGTGTCCAGCACTACGAGCGCTTGGCACGAAATGTAGGAAGTCTGTGGAAGAGCCTGTTTCACCTGTCAAAGTGTGTCCAGCACTATGAGCGCGTGGCACAAAATGTAAGAAGTCTGTGGAAGAGCCTGTTTCACCTGTCAAAGTGTGTCCAGCACTATGAGCGCTTGGCACGAAATGTAGGAAGTCTGTGGAAGAGCCTGTTTCACCTGTCAAAGTGTGTCCAGCACTATGAGCGCGTGGCACAAAATGTAAGAAGTCTGTGGAAGAGCCTGTTTCACCTGTCAAAGTGTGTCCAGCACTATGAGCGCTTGGCACGAAATGTAGGAAGTCTGTGGAAGAGCCTGTTTCACCTGTCAAAGTGTGTCCAGCACTACAAGCGCTTGGCACAAAATGTAAGAAGTCTGTGGAAGAGCCTGTTTCACCTGTCAAAGTGTGTCCAGCACTATGAGCGCTTGGCACGAAATGTAGGAAGTCTGTGGAAGAGCCTGTTTCACCTGTCAAAGTGTGTCCAGCACTATGAGCGCGTGGCACAAAATGTAAGAAGTCTGTGGAAGAGCCTGTTTCACCTGTCAAAGTGTGTCCAGCACTATGAGTGCTTGGCACGAAATGTAGGAAGTCTGTGGAAGAGCCTGTTTCACCTGTCAAAGTGTGTCCAGCACTACAAGCGCTTGGCACAAAATGTAAGAAGTCTGTGGAAGAGCCTGTTTCACCTGTCAAAGTGTGTCCAGCACTATGAGCGCTTGGCACGAAATGTAGGAAGTCTGTGGAAGAGCCCGTTTCACCTGTCAAAGTGTGTCCAGCACTACGAGCGCTTGGCACGAAATGTAAGAAGTCTGTGGAAGAGCCCGTTTCACCTGTCAAAGTGTGTCCGGCACTACAAGAGCTTGGCCGAAATGTAAGAAGTCTGTGGAAGCGCCCGTTTCACCTGTGAAAGTGTGTCCAGCACTATGAGCGCGTGGCATGAAATGTAAGAAGTCTTTGGAAGAGCCTCTTTCACCTGTCAAAGTGTGTCCAGCACTATGAGCGCGTGGCATGAAATGTAAGACGTCTGTGGAAGAGCCCGTTTCACCTGTCAAAGTGTGTCCAGCACTATGAGCGCGTGGCATGAAATGTAAGACGTCTGTGGAAGAGCCCGTTTCACCTGTCAAAGTGTGTCCAGCATTACGAGTGCTTGGCACGAAATGTAAGAGGTCTGTGGAAGAGCCCGTTTCACCTGTGAAAGTGTGTCCAGCACTACAAGCGCTTGGCACAAAATGTAAGAAGTCTCTGGAAGAGCCCGTTTCACCTGTCAAAGTGTGTCCAGCATTACGAGTGCTTGGCACGAAATGTAGGAAGTCTGTGGAAGAGCCTGTTTCACCTGTCAAAGTGTGTCCAGCACTACGAGCGCTTGGCACGAAATGTAGGAAGTCTGTGGAAGAGCCCGCTTCACCTGTCAAAGTGTGTCCAGCACTACAAGCGCTTGGCACAAAATGTAAAAAGTCTGTGAAAGAGCCTGTTTCACCTGTCAAAGTGTGTCCAGCACTACAAGCGCTTGGCACAAAATGTAAGAAGTCTGTGGAAGAGCCTGTTTCACCTGTCAAAGTGTGTCCAGCACTATGAGCGCTTGGCACGAAATGTAGGAAGTCTGTGGAAGAGCCCGTTTCACCTGTCAAAGTGTGTCCAGCACTACGAGCGCTTGGCACGAAATGTAAGAAGTCTGTGGAAGAGCCCGTTTCACCTGTCAAAGTGTGTCCGGCACTACAAGAGCTTGGCCGAAATGTAAGAAGTCTGTGGAAGCGCCCGTTTCACCTGTGAAAGTGTGTCCAGCACTATGAGCGCGTGGCATGAAATGTAAGAAGTCTGTGGAAGAGCCTGTTTCACCTGTCAAAGTGTGTCCAGCACTATGAGCGTGTGGCATGAAATGTAAGATGTCTGTGGAAGAGCCCGTTTCACCTGTCAAAGTGTGTCCAGCACTACAAGCGCTTGGCACGAAATGTAGGAAGTCTGTGGAAGAGCCTGTTTCACCTGTCAAAGTGTGTCCAACACTATGAGCGCGTGGCATGAAATGTAAGAAGTCTGTGGAAGAGCCTGTTTCACCTGTCAAAGTGTGTCCAGCACTATGAACGCGTGGCATGAAATGTAAGACGTTTGTGGAAGAGCCCGTTTCACCTGTCAAAGTGTGTCCAGCACAAGCGCTTGGCACGAAATGTAAGAGGTCTGTGGAAGAGCCCGTTTCACCTGTGAAAGTGTGTCCAGCACTACAAGCGCTTGGCACAAAATGTAAGAAGTCTGTGGAAGAGCCCGTTTCACCTGTCGAAGTGTGTCCAGCATTACGAGTGCTTGGCACGAAATGTAGGAAGTCTGTGGAAGAGCCTGTTTCACCTGTCAAAGTGTCTCCAGCACTACGAGCGCGTGGCATGAAATGTAAGAAGTCTTTGGAAGAGCCTGTTTCACCTGTCAAAGTGTGTCCAGCACTACGAGCGCTTGGCACGCAATGTAGGAAGTCTGTGGAAGAGCCTGTTTCACCTGTCAAAGTGTGTCCAGCACTATGAGCGCTTGGCACGAAATGTAGGAAGTCTGTGGAAGAGCCTGTTTCACCTGTCAAAGTGTGTCCAGCACTATGAGCGCTTGGCACGAAATGTAGGAAGTCTGTGGAAGAGCCTGTTTCACCTGTCAAAGTGTGTCCAGCACTATGAGCGCTTGGCACGAAATGTAGGAAGTCTGTGGAAGAGCCCGTTTCACCTGTCAAAGTGTGTCCAGCATTACGAGTGCTTGGCACGAAATGTAGGAAGTCTGTGGAAGAGCCTGTTTCACCTGTCAAAGTGTGTCCAGCACTACGAGCGCTTGGCACGAAATGTAGGAAGTCTGTGGAAGAGCCCGCTTCACCTGTCAAAGTGTGTCCAGCACTACAAGCGCTTGGCACAAAATGTAAAAAGTCTGTGAAAGAGCCTGTTTCACCTGTCAAAGTGTGTCCAGCACTATGAGTGCTTGGCACGAAATGTAGGAAGTCTGTGGAAGAGCCTGTTTCACCTGTCAAAGTGTGTCCAGCACTACAAGCGCTTGGCACAAAATGTAAGAAGTCTGTGGAAGAGCCTGTTTCACCTGTCAAAGTGTGTCCAGCACTATGAGCGCTTGGCACGAAATGTAGGAAGTCTGTGGAAGAGCCCGTTTCACCTGTCAAAGTGTGTCCAGCACTACGAGCGCTTGGCACGAAATGTAAGAAGTCTGTGGAAGAGCCCGTTTCACCTGTCAAAGTGTGTCCGGCACTACAAGAGCTTGGCCGAAATGTAAGAAGTCTGTGGAAGCGCCCGTTTCACCTGTGAAAGTGTGTCCAGCACTATGAGCGCGTGGCATGAAATGTAAGAAGTCTTTGGAAGAGCCTGTTTCACCTGTCAAAGTGTGTCCAGCACTATGAGCGCGTGGCATGAAATGTAAGACGTCTGTGGAAGAGCCCGTTTCACCTGTCAAAGTGTGTCCAGCACTATGAGCGCGTGGCATGAAATGTAAGACGTCTGTGGAAGAGCCCGTTTCACCTGTCAAAGTGTGTCCAGCATTACGAGTGCTTGGCACGAAATGTAAGAGGTCTGTGGAAGAGCCCGTTTCACCTGTGAAAGTGTGTCCAGCACTACAAGCGCTTGGCACAAAATGTAAGAAGTCTCTGGAAGAGCCCGTTTCACCTGTCAAAGTGTGTCCAGCATTACGAGTGCTTGGCACGAAATGTAGGAAGTCTGTGGAAGAGCCTGTTTCACCTGTCAAAGTGTGTCCAGCACTACGAGCGCTTGGCACGAAATGTAGGAAGTCTGTGGAAGAGCCCGCTTCACCTGTCAAAGTGTGTCCAGCACTACAAGCGCTTGGCACAAAATGTAAAAAGTCTGTGAAAGAGCCTGTTTCACCTGTCAAAGTGTGTCCAGCACTACAAGCGCTTGGCACAAAATGTAAGAAGTCTGTGGAAGAGCCTGTTTCACCTGTCAAAGTGTGTCCAGCACTATGAGCGCTTGGCACGAAATGTAGGAAGTCTGTGGAAGAGCCCGTTTCACCTGTCAAAGTGTGTCCAGCACTACGAGCGCTTGGCACGAAATGTAAGAAGTCTGTGGAAGAGCCCGTTTCACCTGTCAAAGTGTGTCCGGCACTACAAGAGCTTGGCCGAAATGTAAGAAGTCTGTGGAAGCGCCCGTTTCACCTGTGAAAGTGTGTCCAGCACTATGAGCGCGTGGCATGAAATGTAAGAAGTCTGTGGAAGAGCCTGTTTCACCTGTCAAAGTGTGTCCAGCACTATGAGCGTGTGGCATGAAATGTAAGATGTCTGTGGAAGAGCCCGTTTCACCTGTCAAAGTGTGTCCAGCACTACGAGCGCTTGGCACGAAATGTAGGAAGTCTGTGGAAGAGCCTGTTTCACCTGTCAAAGTGTGTCCAACACTATGAGCGCGTGGCATGAAATGTAAGAAGTCTGTGGAAGAGCCTGTTTCACCTGTCAAAGTGTGTCCAGCACTATGAACGCGTGGCATGAAATGTAAGACGTTTGTGGAAGAGCCCGTTTCACCTGTCAAAGTGTGTCCAGCACAAGCGCTTGGCACGAAATGTAAGAGGTCTGTGGAAGAGCCCGTTTCACCTGTGAAAGTGTGTCCAGCACTACAAGCGCTTGGCACAAAATGTAAGAAGTCTGTGGAAGAGCCCGTTTCACCTGTCGAAGTGTGTCCAGCATTACGAGTGCTTGGCACGAAATGTAGGAAGTCTGTGGAAGAGCCTGTTTCACCTGTCAAAGTGTCTCCAGCACTACGAGCGCGTGGCATGAAATGTAAGAAGTCTTTGGAAGAGCCTGTTTCACCTGTCAAAGTGTGTCCAGCACTACGAGCGCTTGGCACGCAATGTAGGAAGTCTGTGGAAGAGCCTGTTTCACCTGTCAAAGTGTGTCCAGCTTTCACCTGTCAAAGTGTGTCCAGCACTATGAGCGCTTGGCACGAAATGTAGGAAGTCTGTGGAAGAGCCCGTTTCACCTGTCAAAGTGTGTCCAGCACTACGAGCGCTTGGCACGAAATGTAAGAAGTCTGTGGAAGAGCCCGTTTCACCTGTCAAAGTGTGTCCGGCACTACAAGAGCTTGGCCGAAATGTAAGAAGTCTGTGGAAGCGCCCGTTTCACCTGTGAAAGTGTGTCCAGCACTATGAGCGCGTGGCATGAAATGTAAGAAGTCTGTGGAAGAGCCTGTTTCACCTGTCAAAGTGTGTCCAGCACTATGAGCGCGTGGCATGAAATGTAAGATGTCTGTGGAAGAGCCCGTTTCACCTGTCAAAGTGTGTCCAGCACTACGAGCGCTTGGCACGAAATGTAGGAAGTCTGTGGAAGAGCCTGTTTCACCTGTCAAAGTGTGTCCAACACTATGAGCGCGTGGCATGAAATGTAAGAAGTCTGTGGAAGAGCCTGTTTCACCTGTCAAAGTGTGTCCAGCACTATGAACGCGTGGCATGAAATGTAAGACGTTTGTGGAAGAGCCCGTTTCACCTGTCAAAGTGTGTCCAGCACAAGCGCTTGGCACGAAATGTAAGAGGTCTGTGGAAGAGCCCGTTTCACCTGTGAAAGTGTGTCCAGCACTACAAGCGCTTGGCACAAAATGTAAGAAGTCTGTGGAAGAGCCCGTTTCACCTGTCGAAGTGTGTCCAGCATTACGAGTGCTTGGCACGAAATGTAGGAAGTCTGTGGAAGAGCCTGTTTCACCTGTCAAAGTGTCTCCAGCACTACGAGCGCGTGGCATGAAATGTAAGAAGTCTTTGGAAGAGCCTGTTTCACCTGTCAAAGTGTGTCCAGCACTATGAGCGCGTGGCATGAAATGTAAGATGTCTGTGGAAGAGCCCGTTTCACCTGTCAAAGTGTGTCCAGCACTACGAGCGCTTGGCACGAAATGTAAGAAGTCTGTGGAAGAGCCTGTTTCACCTGTCAAAGTGTGTCCGGCACTACGAGCGCTTGGCACGAAATGTAAGAAGTCTGTGGAAGAGCCTGTTTCACCTGTCAAAGTGTGTCCGACACTACGAGCGCTTGGCACGAAATGTAAGAAGTCTGTGGAAGCGCCCGTTTCACCTGTCAAAGTGTGTCCGGCACTACAAGAGCTTTGCACAAAATGTAAGAAGTCTGTGGAAGCGCCCGTTTCACCTGTCAAAGTGTGTCCAGCACTACGAGCGCTTGGCACGAAATGTAAGAAGTCTGTGGAAGCGCCCGTTTCACCTGTCAAAGTGTGTCCAGCACTACGAGCGCTTGGCACGAAATGTAAGAAGTCTGTGGAAGCGCCCGTTTCACCTGTCAAAGTGTGTCCAGCACAAGCGCTTGGCACGAAATGTAAGAGGTCTGTGGAAGAGCCCGTTTCACCTGTGAAAGTGTGTCCAGCACTACAAGCGCTTGGCACAAAATGTAAGAAGTCTGTGGAAGAGCCCGTTTCACCTGTCGAAGTGTGTCCAGCATTACGAGTGCTTGGCACGAAATGTAGGAAGTCTGTGGAAGAGCCTGTTTCACCTGTCAAAGTGTCTCCAGCACTACGAGCGCGTGGCATGAAATGTAAGAAGTCTTTGGAAGAGCCTGTTTCACCTGTCAAAGTGTGTCCAGCACTATGAGCGCGTGGCATGAAATGTAAGATGTCTGTGGAAGAGCCCGTTTCACCTGTCAAAGTGTGTCCAGCACTACAAGCGCTTGGCACGAAATGTAAGAAGTCTGTGGAAGATCCTGTTTCACCTGTCAAAGTGTGTCCGGCACTACGAGCGCTTGGCACGAAATGTAAGAAGTCTGTGGAAGAGCCTGTTTCACCTGTCAAAGTGTGTCCGGCACTACGAGCGCTTGGCACGAAATGTAAGAAGTCTGTGGAAGCGCCCGTTTCACCTGTCAAAGTGTGTCCGGCACTACAAGAGCTTTGCACAAAATGTAAGAAGTCTGTGGAAGCGCCCGTTTCACCTGTCAAAGTGTGTCCAGCACTACGAGCGCTTGGCACGAAATGTAAGAAGTCTGTGGAAGCGCCCGTTTCACCTGTCAAAGTGTGTCCAGCACTACGAGCGCTTGGCACGAAATGTAAGAAGTCTGTGGAAGCGCCCGTTTCACCTGTCAAAGTGTGTCCAGCACTACGAGCGCTTGGCACGAAATGTAAGAAGTCTGTGGAAGAGCCCGTTTCACCTGTCAAAGTGTGTCCAGCACTATGAGCGCGTGGAATGAAATGTAAGACGTCTGTGGAAGAGCCTGTTTCACCTGTCAAAGTGTGTCCAGCACTACGAGCGCTTGGCACGAAATGTAGGAAGTCTGTGGAAGAGCCTGTTTCAACTGTCAAAGTGTGTCCAGCACTACGTGCGCTTGGCACGAAATGTAAGAAGTCTGTGGAAGAGCCTGTTTCAACTGTCAAAGTGTGTCCAGCACTACGTGCGCTTGGCACGAAATGTAAGAAGTCTGTGGAAGAGCCCGTTTCACCTGTCAAAGTGTGTCCAGCACTACGAGCGCTTGGCACGAAATGTAGGAAGTCTGTGGAAGAGCCTGTTTCACCTGTCAAAGTGTGTCCAGCACTACAAGCGCTTGGCACGAAATGTAGGAAGTCTGTGGAAGAGCCTGTTTCACCTGTCAAAGTGTGTCCAGCACTACGAGCGCTTGGCACGAAATGTAGGAAGTCTGTGGAAGAGCCTGTTTCACCTGTCAAAGTGTGTCCAGCACTACGAGCGCTTGGCACGAAATGTAGGAAGTCTGTGGAAGAGCCTGTTTCACCTGTCAAAGTGTGTCCAGCACTACGAGCGCTTGGCACGAAATGTAGGAAGTCTGTGGAAGAGCCCGTTTCACCTGTCAAAGTGTGTCCAGCACTACAAGCACTTGGCACGAAATGTAAGAAGTCTGTGGAAGAGCCCGTTTCACCTGTCAAAGTGTGTCCAGCACTACAAGCGCTTGGCACAAAATGTAAGAAGTCTGTGGAAGAGACCGCTTCACCTGTCAAAGTGTGTCCAGCGCTACGAGCGCTTGGCACGAAATGTAGGAAGTCTGTGGAAGAGCCTGTTTCACCTGTCATAGTGTGTCCAGCACTACGAGCGCTTTGCACGAAATGTAAGAAGTCTGTGGAAGAGCTTTGTAAAGAATTAGACAAGCCTGGTTTTACTCTAGAGGAAGAGAAACTTTACAACAAGGGTGAGATACATGGAAGGAAACATGAGAATTGCATATTATTAGTGGAGGATGAAAACACAAACACTTTGAAACAATTAGCTGCATAGGTATTGCAGAAAAGACATTAAACATTTTTGTCGACTTGGGGTCAAGTATGCATTGCTACTAAAGAGGATGGACCGATTGCTGTTTGGCGGAAATATGACACTTAATCGGATTCGCATGAGTCTAGATCAATGGGCATTTTTCTGCACTGTTTCTGTTGAGTAGAGCTACGACACAGGGGTGCCCCTTATCTCCGTTGCTGTAGGCACTCACAATGTAACCCCTGGAAATATTGATACCGGACCACCAGGGTATACAGGGTATTGGAAGTGGGGAGTAGAGTTTAAGCTTTCCCTATGTGTTGCTGATATACTGGGATACTTGGAGGACGTCCATGCCTCTCTCCTGTGTTATTTTCCCTCATGGACAACTTTGGGGCCTTTTCTGGGATGAAAATCAACAAATAGAAATCATTGATTATGCCGATGCGTGTAATGGACCCGGGCTTGGACCAGAGGAAACTTGTGTTCGGTGTTTATGTGGCAGGAGTGTTATGCTACGCTATGCTACAGCCATTACACCTCTATATTAGGTCATTGCTTGACCTGAGACAGCCTCCTGCTTTCAGCCTTGAGCAGAATACGCCAAGACCCAGTACCTCTATCCTCCATCTTCTCTCAGCACGTGTTACAGTATTACCATATATAGTATACAGCTGTTGTACTCAGCGCATGTAACTGCAAGGCTTCTACAGACCAAGCTGCTTTCAGTATTGCAAGATATCTGGCCCGTCATGGCAAACACCACCTACCATTGTGGAAGTACTAAGAATATTAGTGATTTGCTTATGGCATACTACATAACCTGTGCTCCGAGTGGTCTGAGAACTGCCTGCCACTGGTCATTCTGTACTTTCCCTTACTATCTATCACCTGTTATAACCTGTCAGCCTGGTGTCCAGTCTCCTTATTGCTGCAGCCTTAGGCCGAGGTGACCCTTGAGAGGGGTCCGCCTTGGCCACCACAGAATGGTGCCATCAGACTCTTCGGCCTGAACTGTGCAGGACATCTCTGAGGATTGCCATCGAGAAGACACGACTGCAAGGCCCAGGAAATAAGGTCCTCGAGATACCATAGGTCACTTCTATGAGGCAGATGATCTCCTTCACAACAGCATGGCTCTGACCCTCTTCCCCGCCAGCTGATGGGTAAAAAGAATCGTTTACTTATTTTGTATTCATGTTTCCCATTGCAAGTTTCCATTCCCCTCCAGCACTCATACGATCCATTGCTATTTCTGCTGTCTCTTTCTACACAGTGATTAGACTGCCTTCCCTGTGACCTTTGGCATGCGTATGTCTGTCGCAATTATTGTGGGTGTCCTTGTGATCTGGGCTGTTGGTTGGCAACAGTTTAAAGACATATGCTCGGTAGAGTGCCCAAGATTCAAGTGGTGCCACAGGCTTTCCTGTGCGTAGTTATTATTGCCCCTTTTGAGAGACCAATCGGGTTACGAGTACAAGTACAAACGCGTTGTCAGAAAAGTAAATAGTAAGATTCCCCACCGTATTTACTCTTTACTAGCTCCACAGACGGGGCCCAGCCACCGCCCTGATTTACTTCCTATTTTCACATAGCTGCACACTGCAGACGTGGCAGTCTTTGCAGGGCTGCCTGAAGCCTGCCAGCCCCAGCAAGACTTCCCCTTTTCTTTCACACCATGTATAGCGGCACATTTTAAAGGGACTTTCAAGGCACACTGCTTTAATGCTGTGCACATGCCATAAGTGCTTATTTGTCATGTTATGCAAAACCGCACCTGTTAGGGTTGAATTTCGATTTCTGTGGGTTACAGAGGCAAGGGGACAGTCTCCTGCCTCCAGATGGTGTGATTTTGAGTTTAACTCAAACTTCGGTGCCACATGATCTACAGTTCATGAACTTGGCTGTTTTTGGAATGAACAACCTTTGTGTTATGGCACATGGCCCCCAGAATTGCGTGAAACTCAGAAGAATAGGCCCTTTGCTGTCTCTTAAGAGATCTTTCTCAGCGTGCATCGCTTTACAAGTGTGGTGCATTCTTTGGGTTGCCGTTGTTACAGGCGCCATTGATTTATGCCCTTTTAGTTATCGTCTGTCACTGGGCTAATTTTGCCTTCTCTCTGTGGCTTGCCTTTGTCACCCACTCTGAGGAGTCTCTGTGGTACGCCATTACCACATATTGCCTTGAACTACTCCAGACGTCTCTATATTGCTGCCTGCAGGCCTGCCTCGTTTTGGAATTTTAATATGCCCGTGAGTAATTTGTTTGCGGAGTGAATTGTCAGTTTATATCTTGATTGATACTGTGCATTGCCCTAACCTTGGGATATTGTTTAACAAAGACACACTAGTGCCCATACACAGCTACATGCATGGCTACCATGCTCAAGGGGTGGCATTGATTGACATAGAAACAAAGTATACCCTACATTTTCGTGATTTGCTGCCCCTTCACTACTTTATCTACTACAACACCCAAAGCCTTACAGTCTATATAAGTGTTATTTCTACTACTGAAGAGGCGATGCCCATGGAACTCAGCCATCTAGCAGTTAAGTGCCAGGAAGTTAACCAGCAGCGGTTCCTCTAGTCCATCTTGTATATGACTTTCTCTTTATATTCTGCAACCTCTTACTAGCCTTGCTTGCTCCTGTCTGACCTTGTGTACCACCTCCCTTGTTTGTCTTTCTCGCTGTCACCATCGGTAAACACCAATTATCGTTAGGTTGTTTGCGCCTTCCATCTTGGCCTGCAGCACCTGTATGCCAATATCCCCTTCGTGACTCCTTCTATTTTCATTCCTAGACTGCGCAATGGGCTCATCTAAATCACCACCAACATCCGAAGTAGGGACCAATGCTTTCGTCATGTATTCGTCATATGGCTTGTTCATTTAGAAATATCTTAGGGATTGGAATTTATTTTCCCGTTTTCAATGGGCGCTTGGGGGTCATTTGATATGGATCACCTTGAGCTGACCTTTAGAATAGAGAAAGTCTACGCTGTATCAAGACCATTGATCTGCTTCCTTTGGTATAATGAATCTATGAAACGATTACGCGACATTCAGACTGGATCACTTACACATACTCAGGCTGAGCTAGAAAAGGATTAAGAACAATAGAAGCAGCCATCCAAGGCCAGTTGGCTGGCCAAACAGTAAACACACACTCAACACTGGCTTCTGACAGACACTGTTAAACTAACTCCATTAGAAGCACCTACAGCGCAACCTGCTGACCTTTCAAATGAACTACCACCTTACTCGTCTCCACTTATTGCCATCACCCCACCTACACCGCCTTAACCCCAAACCCTCCACAGGCTTTCCCGCCTCCCCTCACACCCCAGTCACCTCCTCATTTTTTACATTCTGCTGCCAAAGCCTCACCCCTGGCGTTTTCTACCCCTATTGCCCCCGCCCAACACCAACAGCGTCACAGCCTGGAACACAAGTGGACATCTGACTATTTAAAAAGATCACTCACTGCAGCAGATTATACACTGCAGCGTTACAGGAACTCACTAAATAGCACCTCCAATGGTCACATGCCTCCATGTCTGCACCCAATTCGCTACCATGTCAAATCTGACTGGACCCCAATCGCTGCCTGCAAGCAAAACCAGTCTGAATCCCTCCTCTGACTGCCTATCTAGACTGAGTGGCTGCTTCACTAAATATTCTGGTATTGCAAATGCTGGGGAACAAGCTAAACCTGCATTAAGATCTAATTTTGTGACTGGTCTCCTCCCATAAATGTCAATATTCAGAATGTTCAGATTGGTTGGCAAGCTGAATCTATCAAGAAAGTACTGCAGGCAGCTCAACATTTCTATGATAAAATGAAAAGGCAAGAACAAGATGGGGTTACATGTCTTATGGCTTTGTAAATACAGCATGTTCGACAAAAGACTGCCTCTGGCAATCGGGGACTCCCAGTAAATCAATGCCAACCCTCTGCCAACCTCCTCCTCCTTTTACCCAGGGCCACAACAGACTTTGCACACCCATTTCTGTCTGCCCACCAACCACTGCCAGGGCAACCGTTCTGCAGATATTCTAAACAAACTGGGCATCTGATTCAACAATGCTCTACCAAACCTGCCAAGCCACAGCAATATCGTCCCACTACTCCTCGAAATTATTTAATTCCCAATGGCAATTCCAATCTCTATCCCCTGCCCCTGTATCCTCCCCCTCTGCCCCCTGCGACTCCTAATGGGGGCTACCAAAATGTCCCCATCTCCTATAGCCCACAATGAAATTGCCAGAGGGACCCTGCCGTGCTGTCTGCTGCTTTGCTCCCGCTGGACCAGTCCATTCCCCATCTCAAATGTCATATTCAAGAAAGAAAACAGAGAGATGGATTGAATACATACTATTGAGAAAGAGAGATCTTATCGACTGTAGACGGATTTACTCATCGATGCAAGGCCTGCAGGAGTCTGTCCCGAGCTTATATTGGCGAATTTAGGAATATGTCATTTTTTATATTTATCGCTGCTGGAATGTATTAATGTTGGTTAATTTTAATTTGCAGCATGAAATTGTGTCTTTTACTACTTGTTTGAGCTTAATCGTGTTCATTAATTTGCATTTGTTAAAGGTTGTTTTAACCAAATAACAATAAAATAAAAGAAGTGATCAGCGTACATTGTTTAGTTGACATGGGTGCCTGGCTCTCGACGGTGCGAGCTGCAGAATTCCCCCATGTTCCCGTCCATTGGTATGTCTGGCACCTCCATTCCTCACCCAGTGTCACATGAGTTATCTGTGTCTATTGGTCCCATAACAGAACCACATGCCTTTTCATTGAGCCCTTGTACCATTTACTGTTCTCCTGATGGTATTTATGTAGAGGTTCCGCAATCTAGGGAAGCTGAATGCTTGTTACTCCTGCAACAGCCCTCTTCCCAGGGCCGCCTTCTGACCCTCGATCACTCGTCACACCCACACAAGCTACACAGGTACAACAGCTCTTTGACTCTTTGCCTGTTGTCCGCTGGGTCGCACATACAAGCGATGCAGACCACATCCCCTCTGCTAAACCCGTCCATATCACCCTTAATCCCGTAGAGGATCTCCCCACAAGCAGAGGAAGGTATCAGGCCTGTTATCTCCTCCGTCATTGATCAGGACCTTCTCTACCACACCACCAGCTCATGTAATACTCCCATATTACTGATCCCAAGAAAGAGACAGACAAACTCCGTTTTGGGCAGGACTTGCGCACCCTAAATAAAGCGGTTATGCCCTCCCATCCGGTTGTCCTGGACCCCCTGCCCATTCTCTCTTGTATCCTGCCCAATGCAACATTTTCCACTTGCATTGTTCTTGCCTCTGCCTTCTTTTCTGTCCCCATTCACCCCAACTCTCAGTACCCCTTTGCCTTCACGTACAAGGGACATCAGCTCACCTACAGATCGTATCCTATGGACTTCGTGGACTCCCCATCTCGCCTCTCACAGATTATGCAGGAAGACCTCTAAGATCACACCTTCCTAGGGGTGAAGGGGGAGGCTCCACCATGATCCAATACATTGATGAACTACTCCTAGCGTCCCCTTCCTTCCAGGACTCGCTCTAAGACTCCAGGGTCTTCCTCACAGCGCTAGCTGCCAAGGGTTGCCTTTCAGCTCCCATCAGTATGATCAGCACAAATTGCTGAACTCATTGCCTTCATACAGGCTTGCACAATCGCCACACAACGCGCAGCCACTACATAGACTGATTCACGTTATGTCTTTGGTATTGCACACGACTACGGGACCCTCTGGAAACAAAGAGGTTACCTAACTGGACAAGGTACTCTCATTCTTAATGTACCCTATGTTGAAGCACTGCTAAATGCCATTTTGCTACCCACCGAGTTGGCCATTGTGAAATGTAAGGCCCTCAATCAGTTTCCCGACAGCATTTCACAGGGAAATGCATTGGCAGACTGCCATGCGGAAAATGCTCCCAATATGGTCCGCATGCTCTGAATTATGTGCCACTATTTCTACTAATTTGGGGGTCCCCCAGCATACCTTTCGGTCCTGGCGGACCTCCAACAAGCAGCCCCCAAGGCAGAGAAACATAGCTTGGAAAGTAAATAATGTGTTTGTTGCTCTGATCACCTATGGCATGATAATAGGGGCCGATTAGTGGCCCACTTTCGTTATTACCTTATTTAGCACGTGTTGCTCACTCTGTGTCCCATTCAAGCAAGGGAAAGATGATCTCTGACGTCCAGAGATATTGGTTTGCTCCCAAGTTCCCCTCCATTGCTCAGAAATACATTGATAGTTGCCCAACATACCTCACTTGCAATCCCGGGAAGCTGGCGAAAACCACTCCATGGCCACATGAAGTCCCTTACGGTCCCTTCGTGATTCTGCAAATTGACTTCATGTGTATGACTAAATGTGCCTCTTTCGAATATGTCCTTGTGGTAATTGATACATTTTCAGGATGGACTGAGGCTCACCCTTGTAAATATGCGGACTCCATTACAGTAGCAAAAAAACTGTTGAAAGAGTTCATCCCGCGTTTTGGCCTCCCAGTTTCGATAAACTCTGATAGAGGAACCCATTTCACAGGACAAACTGTACAGAACATTTGCAGTGCCCTATGTAAACTACAGAATTTTCACTGGTCGCATCACCCACAATAGGCCGGGTCAGTGGAACGCCGAAACCTGAATGTGAAGAACCGCCTTGCCAAAGTTACCATGATACAGGCCTAGGTTGGCCTGATGCCCTCCCTCTTTTACTCATGGACATATGAAATAGCGTAAACAGAGTACATGGCCTCCCCCCTCATGCAACTATAAGGGGGAGGCCTATGCAAATGCCAGTTCCTCCTCCAGCCTCTCCTGAACTTTATGATTTGCAACTGAATGATGATCTTGTTGTTTCATATTGAAAAAGACTAATGCCCGTTGTCAGTTCTCACATCCAGATAATCCAAGAAGCCCTTCCGTGATCGCCTGAAACACTGTGCCACAGCCACTTGCCTGTGGACTGGGTGGTCCTGAACTGCATCAGCGAAATTCCTCTCGTCATCCTCCCTGGAAAAGATCTTTCAAGGTCCTGCTGACAACTCACACTGCAGTCCGCTGTAAAGGCCATGACGCCTGGGTCCACGCCAGCCAGTGTGTGAAAACGGCACCTTTGACTGACAACAGAGAACAGCAAGGTGTCCAGGACTAAGACACCCTGCTGTGTGCCAGGACCAAAGACACAGCCAAGCTGCATTCTTCAGGGGTCAAGGTTAAAGACACCCATCTTCAGCTACTGGCGGAGTCCAAGCAGCCAGACCCTGTGACACCCCATCCAACTCTCTTCAACGATAAAGCACTGCTACCTATCCCAAGGCATAACTTGCAGAGTGCTGCAACCATTTCACCTGAAGCCAGCAGTTGAACCACCCACACCAGTAGCACGCCACTTCTACACCAGTCTCCTATGGGTGGCCGACTGCTCTCAATACTGTGGTACACCAGTCTCCTACAGGTGGCCCAATGCTCTCAATACTGTGCTACACCTGTCTTCTACGGGTGGCCCAATGCTCTCAATACTTTTGTCATCAAGCAGCGACAATAACGCTGCGCAACTGGAGTCTAGGTGCATAGGTCCTCCAGCCACCAGGCTTTGGGGGGCCAACTGAATGTGCCCATCGCCTCAGCTCTAGGATTAATTTCTTCAGTGCTTCTTTTTCTATGCCACCCACACCAGACCCATGCAAAGCTTCTGGGTTTTCTTCTCACTGGTGTGCATGCCTGCTCTGCACTGTCTGCCTTATTCACCTAGCAGGTATTGTCAGGCACACCCATCTGTGTCTGTGAGTAGCTGCCTCACCATACGAGCATAGCTGACCAGTGGTCACACAACTTCCAGCTCTATGCCTACCTCATCGTCATTCCTGCCGGCATCATAAACTGTATCATCATTCTCTCTCCAATCTGCCAGGTCCTGTGACATCCAGACAGTTTGGAATTTTTGGGCACAAGGCCCCACTCTCCGTAGGGCTGCACAAGTTAGGAATAACGCTGTTATTAACCGATAACTGCATTAGTCCTGTTTTGATTTCAAACATGCAATTTATGCCCACTATGGCCGCTTCATGATTACTGCTCACTTTTACCATTCTCAGGGCACCCAGGCAAATATTCCTTGGAGAAGATACTGCTCCGATTTCTTATTGCCGCCTGTGCTGCTCCATTTATCCTACGTCTTGGACCCCACTATTTCTCTCCCTCCTCGTGGGTCTACACACAGCGCTCTCTATGCACACCAGACAGGAGATTTCATGAACCAATAGATCTGCATGCACACTGGTATTGCACACCTACCCGTCATTATGCTGTTCGCTGCCACGCTAGTGGCACTACCACAACTTACTGCAGCCATCCTACACCCAGAATCAAACACCTTCCTAGATTCCTCTTGGTCATATGCTGATCTGCTGAACGCCTCTGACTGTTACGTATGCTCACACACCCATATATACACCAGTGGAGGGATTGCCTTTATCCGGGTCCTGTTCAATTTGGCTGAATGGTATTATTTCCTTAACCTGACTGATCCTAACCGCTCCACATTAGATCATTCATTTCCAAGTGAAGTGTTCAGCCCTGGCAGCTCAGTCCTCCTACCTCCCAAGATCTCAACAGCATTCATTCCCACCGCCATCATTTCATGATAATAGCACCATACCTATAGGATCAATGCCAGCCACCTAGTTGATTCACTGCCGTACAAATATCACCCTCTTCCACCACCGCCACCGCCACTGCCACCACCACCACCACCACCCGATAACTCCTCCCAGGTCGAGGACATCATTAGACACCTCCCGGGTGTTGGTCCTTGGTTAAATATCTGGGAGTTCTGATAGCAAGACAGGTATCTGCGCTTTCAATTTTGACTCCCTCCTAGAGGCTCTAAATTGGATCTGGGAAGGCGGGGCTCACTCACATTGGGCCTCATATCGAGGTGGCCGGTAAGGGGTTAACGGCGCTGGTAAAGGTGCCAGAGCCGTTAACCCCTTACCGCCCTATTACGAGGCCCCCCTTGCGGGACCCGCTCTGGACACCTGGTTTTACCAGACGTCCTTAGCGGGTCCCGCGAACAGCCCAGCATGCTAACAATGGGCCCGTCATTAATGGGCCCGTGGTTAGCATGCTCCCCATTCCCATTGAGCCCTATGGGGGCTCAAATGGGAATGGGGATGGTCCGGGTTCCCTGACTGGGGAAATACCGGGCCCTCCAAGGTCGGAATGGCCCGGTATTTCCCCATTAAGGGAACCCGGACCCGGACCAGGGTTCAGAGGCAGCCATGCCCTTGTTAAGGGCATGGCTACCTCCAAACTCGTAATGAGGCCCATTATCTTGGTATGGGCGTAGGACGGTGGTAAACATGAATGTTCTCCCACAACCCCTATAGCTTGTCACATCCTTGCCCTCAAAGCTCCCCGAGATTGTGTAGGGACCTCCAGAGATCTGTAAACTAGTTTGTTTGGGAAAACAAGAGCTTGAGGATTAAGAGAACCACCCTCACTCTTCCAAGCGAGGAGGGAGGGTTTGGGTTTCCGGACTTTTCTTTATATTATAACGCTGCCCGGTTGAGAGTGCTTCTGGAACATATGACGTATGACCAGGGTACCCATTGCACATACTTGGGAGGATATAGACACATACCCAGCTAAAGTGAGAGACTACTTATGGGCTCTGTATAGCGATACCTCGGACAGGTTGAGGGATCACCCATGCCTGGGGGTTCTATGGTCATTATGGAGAAAGGGCAAGTTTATGGATAGTCTATCTTCTTGGCTGTCACCAATGACATCGGTCTGGGGTCCCAATGCAGGGCTGGGCGGAGGGGTCTTTACAATACGCAAGCATGGTCTGATGGGAGATTGGGGAGAGCAGGGCTACTGTTTAAAGACAAGATTTATTTGGAATATAATGCGTTTAAAGAGGTGCTGGACAGAGAAAATATTTCCCTCTTTGAATACCTGCGCCTGAAAGGGGTATTTACTGACCAGAAATGGGGCGATAAATTATAACATCCACTCACACCATTTGAGAAGCTGACAGCATTAGTCAACGATCATATGGGTTCCTTTAAGGAGTAATGGGGATGGGACATACACTAAAGTGCCGGGGGTCGAGCCGCTGTATTAGTCTCCCTTCTTCCCCTTCATACTGTTGGATTGGTGAGGGTCTGCTGTGGGGACAGCTGGGAGAAATATGTGAGGTGTAAGGGAAAGCCGAGGGTGAGGGATATGAATCTATTTCTATCAAGGAGTCACTGCTTGATGGGTGAAATGTCTCTCATGAGACAAGCGAAGAACAGCATGGTTTTACTGCCGAGACGTCATAGGAGTGTTGTGTCTATGTCTGCTGCCCGGACAATTTGTCATTGAGATCTAGTTGCAAGAAATCCCCAAATCAAAGTTGGGAAGGGTCCGGCGTGCGGAGAGGGGGTTGAACTTGGAGATGTGGTGATTATTGATTTTATATGTAATGCTTAAAACTACAATAAAAATTAAAATATAATAAAAAGAAAAACGTCAATAGCTAGGACACCATACCTCAATAATAACAATTCGTACTGGAAAATCTTAGTAACCACCAATGCCAGCAAAGAGGGGTGCAGAGTACTGCTGGCACAGAAAGATGCATTCTTGGAATACACCATTGCATTTGTGTCAAGAACATTAAGGGCGGGTGAAAAGAATTACTCCACTATAGAAAAGGAGTTACCAACCACAAAATGGGCATTGGGGAAGGTTAGAGCCTTTTCATGCGGTAAAACACTTGGACCCCAAACCCTTAAGATAATAGAAACAAAGAATGGACAATGTATCATTCCGGACCAGGACACCGGTGACCATCTTACAGGAATATGCATGGGGTCAAGAACATGCACCCGGGGTCAAGAACAGAGCTGCCAACTGTCTGTCCAGGCTCACGAAGAAGCAGAAGAGGAATAGCAGGTTCTGCCCATAGAGGACATGACACTTACAAAGATCAGACTGAGCTTAGAAAAGGAAGGGTTTGAACAAAACCACCAAGCTGGGGCTGAACGATGACGCATTTGGGAGAGTCAAAGATGACTTACACTTGGAAGAATCATCCTCCAGAAGGAGTGCACATGAAAGGCGTCCAGGGACTGGAAACAGACAGGGCATTTGGTGGCCTGCATGTGATGTACAGATGCAGAGCACTATGAGGGAGGGTGTTGAATATGAGAACAGTGAGAAATCCCGAGCCACTCGCACCAATCCCATGACAATCACCACAATGACCAGCTTACAATGGGAAAGAGTAGGCTTTCACATTATAGGACCAATACTGGACCGAACACAGCACACATATCGCATGATACATGAAAGTATGGTCCGCTCATAATATTTGCACAAAGGGTGTAATGAGATGTTTAGAGGAGGCCTTTAGAAGGATTAGATATCCCACAGTAATCCTTATGGACAATGGTGCCCAATTAGTAACGAAGTAGATGGAACCTATTATGGAGTCCGCTGACTCCCTTCTCCAGAGACAATAATGCACCAGGCACACACAGGTACATCCAAACACCTTTATTTATTTTGATGTCTTTTCAAAGATCCAGCACAGCAGCCGCGCAGCCCCGCTCCTCGCCAACTCACTGCTCCCTTCTCATGTCCAACCTCCATCTTTAAGTCATCCTAGAACCGTCCCATTTCTCCTCGTTCCCCCGTCACCACAAGCGGTAGCACTCTCCTGCCTGCGCATCCAGCATGGCCTGGTGGCGCAAGAACCCTGAACCCTGCCTGCCCCACACATCGCACCTTAAGTCAGCACTCGCTCATAGCACACATTCACCCACTGTCTTACATCACACACATCAAATCAAGCGCACACAACACTCCTCCTACCCATGACCATATCACACATACACACAACGATCAAGCACACAAGAAAAACATAACAAACAACAGAGAAGAAACAATGGGCGCCCTGACCTGCATACACTCGACACACAAAATAACTGTGATAGTCACAGCAAATTCCAAAGTACAAAAAAAACAAAGAAATAATGGGCCTCATTACGATTTTGGCGGTAGCCATGCCGCTATTGGTGGCATGGCTGCCGCCAAAATCGGGTTCGGGTCCACAGAATGGGGAATTACCAGGCCATTCTGAGTTCGGAGGGCCCGGTAATTCCTCCCTCCAGGAACCCGGGCCCGGACCTTCCCCATTCCCATTTCAGCCCCTATAGGGCTGAATGGGAATGGGGGAGGGAGCTAACAGGTCGATTACGACCGGCCCGTTGTTAGCTCCCTCTTCCCCTCGCGTAAAACCAGACGTGCAGAGCGTGTCCCGCGAGGAGACCTCATAATGAGGCCGAACGGGTTTAACGGGTCCGCCTCCTTTTGCAGCACCCGTTAACCCGTTCCGCCTCAGTCGTAAGGAGGCCCAATGTATTATTGTTCTCGTGATTTTGACAGTTTAGTATGCAGGATGCCAGTCTAGGCCAACAAGGCTGTTCTGGGTTTAACAACTCAGCGCATATTTGTTGGTTCCTAACAACGCCAGCTTCTATAGCATTGTTACTGTGGCTTAATGGAAACTCAACTTTGAAGTTATTTACCAGCACTGAGCCTTTTGGAATTTGGATTTCAGTAATCATATGGAATTTGCTTAATAGCCTTGAAGATGAACTTAATAGATTGAAACACATGTTGGCTGAAATTAAACTGTGAAAATCATGAGAACAATATTACAATATGGGCCTCATTACAGGTTTGGCGGTAGCCATGCCCTTAATAAGGGCATGGCTGACACCAAAACCGTGTCTGGGTTCCCTGAATGGGAATTACCGGGCCATTCCGAGTTTGGAGGGCCCGTTAATTCCTCCTTCAGGGTACCCGGGCCCGGACCTTGCCCATTCCCACTTGAGCCCCCATAGGGCTCAATGGGAATGGGAGAGGGAGCTAACAACGGGCGATTACAACCAGCCTGTTGTTAGCATCCTGGTATGCTAGCGTGTCCCGCTAAGGACGCCTGGTTTGACCAGGCGTTCCAGAGTTGGTCCCGCTGCAGACCTCGTAATAGGGCGGCCCGGAATGAATGGTACCGGTCCCTTACCGGCACCATTCATTCCGTGGCCGCCTAGGTTGTAATGAGGCACTATGTCTTAGTGTGTTTTGTAGTTTGGCATTTGCTGTGTCTATCACAGATATTTTGTGTGGTAAACGCAAGCAGATCAGGGCACCCATAGTTTCTTCTCTGTAGTGTTATTTGGGCAGCACCAACCCGGTGCCTAGATCCATGCTGCCACATTAACCAAGCAATTAGAGTTCCTATTTCCTAGTAGGTGAGAGGATGTTTCTCATGCCTGCAGGAGCCCTGTGCATTCCCCCATCTACAAAATAATGCATAGTACAGGGTGCACACATTCAATTTGCAAGCTACTAGACAGTCAAAAGGTCACTTGCCACCTTAATAATAATAACCGGGGCCCAACTCGAATTGAGTGACTTGCCAATCTCCAACCAGGGGTTACACAACAACTTGCCTTTGAACTTTACTTTATTCGATGTATAGTGCACACACCATAACTGGACGGGAGGCATACACTCTGACCTCTCTATCTCCCCCCCAACTAGTCACCCCTCTCTCCAGGACAGACCATTCTCTCCTCTCTGCCCACCTGGCTCCCTTTGGCCCCTGACCGCGCCCACCCCACCCCCTAAAGTCCCACCAACCTTGTTCAATAACATCCGCCCGATGAAATGAGTTACTGTGGCTGCCTTTGCCTCCACCTTCAACCCCCCTAACCCTCCCACCTCTGACTCTATCTCGGACTCTGTCCTCGGCAACCTCCACCTGTCCATCACCAGCACTCTTGACATTCTTGCCCCAGTCATGAGGATCCATCTGAAACCTGCCTCTAAGTGTAACACCTGGTACAACACTGAACTTGCTTCCCTGAAACAAAAGTGCAGGGCAGCAGAACGGAAGTGGCAAACCTTAGGCTCATCCCCTGACAAACTGTCCTTCCGCCTGCTCCAAAGGGAATACAGACTTGCCATGCGTGCAAAGAAAAGCGCCCACATACAAGCACGGGTCTCCGGAGCATATAACAACACAGCTGAACTTTTCAAGATCTGCAGGGAACTAGCTAACCCGTCTACAGTCTCCTGCTCCCCTACTCCTTCCCAGGCCCTCTGCAATGCACTGGCCTCACACTGTGCCACCAAAACTCAGGACATTCTGACTACCCTTGCGACACACCATCACAACGTATCCCACACACGCTCACCTCCATCTCCCCCTCCCTCCTCCTTCCTCCTTCCTCCTTTGCCTCCTTCTCCCATGTCACACCTGAAGAAGTTACCAGAGTTGTCCGCTCCATGAAGGTCTCTTCTAAACAGGTCTCCCCTTGCTCATTCAGGACCATCAAGGATAACATCGGCTCTCTTGCCCCTGCCCTCACTGATTTCGGCAATCACTCTTTTGCCACTGAATGTTTCACTTCCCCCCTTAAGCACACCTTGTGTGCCCACTCCTGAAAGAAACATCCTCAGACCCTGCATGCCCCGCCAGCTACCGCCCTATTTCCATCACCCATTTCTTGGGGAAGCTGCTTGAGAAGCTGGCCTTGCCCCAACTCAACTCACACACTGAACTTGTTGGTTCAGTGTGTGAGTTGAGTTGGGGCAAGGCTCAATCTGGATTCTGATCATCCAGAAGCACGGAAACCACCTTCTGAACACCCGTGAAGAACTGCTGCCATCTCTAGACTCCAACTCCCCAGCTGTCTTTATCCTTCTCGATCTCTCCTCTGCCTTTTACACAACATCCTCATACAAAGGCTCCACGATACCCTTGCTACCGATTCCCAATTTTGCCCCATAGGGCATAATGGGAGTGGGGAAGGCGCCAATTACGCCACCGTAAATTACGGTGGCGTAATTAGCACCATGGTCCCTTAGCGCCATGGATTTTAACGCCTGCAAAAAGCAGGCGTTAAAATCACCATGGCGCTAAGGGACCTTGTAATCAGGCGTTAAGGGTCGGCGCCGTTTATGGCGCCGTTAACCCCTTAACGCCTGATTCGTAATGAGGCCCACTGAATCTGTTGGCTGTCTCCATGACAATCACTCTGGCTTCACCGCTGCCAGAAGCACAGAAACTGCTCTCCTGAACATCCATGAAGACCTGCTCTCCAACCTTGATTCCAACACCCCGTTTCCTCATCTTACTTGATCTCTCTTCTGCCTTTGACATGGTCACCCATGCCATCCTGCTCAACCGTCTCCGTGATAACCTGGGTATCACCGACCACGCCCTGGCTTGGCTGACTTCTTTCCTTTCTGATCAACCCTCCCAGATCCAACTTGGGTCCTTCCTCTCCTCTATCTCTACCTGTGGTGTTACCCAGGGGTCTAACCTCTCTCCCTGGCTGTTCAACCAATACCTGGCACTTCTTGCCCACCGCATTGCCACTCTCTGCCCCAACTTTCAGTGCTATGTGGATGACACTCAACTCATTTTCAGGCTCCCTTCAGCCACCTCTTCTCCTTCTCTCATCTCCAACTGTCTTTCTGCTATCCAGGAGTGATGTGCTGCCAATGATCTCTGCCTTAATGCCAGTAAGACTGAGATTCTCCTCATAGGCACACCCACTTGCTCCTTTCCTGTCTCTCTCTGGCCGGCCTCTCTTGGCCTTCTTCCTGCTCCCACCTGTGAGGCTAATAACCTCAGGGTCAGCTTCGACTCCACACTCTCCTTCTCTCCTCACATCTCTGATGTCTCTAAGAAGTCACACTACCAGCTGCACCTCCTCAGAGGTATTCTTCGTTTTCTCTCGCTCCCCCAGAAGCTCACTGTCTCCGGAGCTCTGGTTCTCTCTAGGCTGGACTACTGCAACAGCCTCTTTCTAAATCTGCCTGTTTCTATTCTCTGCCCTCTACAACTCATCCAGAACAGGACTGCGAGACTTGTCCTTATCCTCAAGCCCAGGGATCATATCTCTTCAGGACTGAAATCTCTGCACTGGCTCCCAGTATCTGCAACGATTAAGTTCAAACCCCTCTGCATTGTCCTCAAAGCCTTCTGGGGCCTCAATACCTTCAACTCTTTCTTCCTAAATATCTTCCTTCTCGAGCTCTTCGCTCATCCGCCTCCAACTCCCTCAGGTTCAGTCGTTTCTCCAAGCAACGAGTTGGTGGTAGATCTCTTTCTTCGGCTGGTGTCTCCCTTTGGAACAGCCTTCCTGCATCCCTGAAAATTGAGGAGAACCATCTCTGGTTCCGGAAGCACATCAAGACCTTTTGCCTCTGCTTTCTCTCCTCCTCTCCCCTGCTGAACTCCTGCTGAAACTTAAACTGCACTGGTCACCTGGCTACCCTCTGTTCTCGGGCCCAGGTCCCTTCCCCGCCAGGGGCACACTTGCACTGCCCCCCTGGAAACCCTTGCATTCTGGGGCTGGTTCTGTATCCCTACAGCCCCCTACTAGCACTTGAAACCTGATGCCTGCACTTATTGTTCCTATTATTGTTTCTATTATTTACTGTTATCCTATGTACTGCACTTCCCCTTCCCCCTCACACTGTTCCCCTTCCCCACCCCTCATGCACTTGCACGATTTCAATGTCACCTGACCTAGTAAGATCGCTGTCGGTCTTCCCTCCGTTCCCCTCCCTTGCCTCGTTGCGCCTTCAAACACTTGTGTATAAGGCTATGATAAATGCCACATCATATCATATCATTTCAAAGGGGCATCCTTCTCTTCAGACTCCTTCCCGAGTGGGATTTCCCTGGGTTTCTGGGAGCTAGAATTCCTGATAATATCAAGCACTATTTTAAATACAGTGTGCTAGTCAATGGAGTGGACACTCATGCCCTTAGGGATAGTGGGTGCAGCAGAACTGTAGTGGACTCTACCTTGGTAGACGCAGAGGAAGTTGCCAGAGCTCCTCTGTTACCCACTAAGTTAGCTGATGGACCCCCTCCCAAGTTCCCATTTATGCCTGTAAATCTTACTATAGCTCGTACTGTAGTCAGGATTCCAGTGAGCATTCAGAGGCAAGTCCCAGGAAAGGTCCTGCTGGGGAATGATCTCAAAGCTTTAGGGCTTGTGGGTGACACAGCAGAGAGACCATGCACAAGGTCACAAACAAGGGCTGCATTGGCCAAGACCATTGCCGAGCCTAAGCCAAAGGGGAAACACAAGGCTAAAAGGAGTCAGAAAAGACAAAAGAGGAAAAGAAAACATTCCCTCAAACTCACCTACCACTGAGGTGGAGGTAGCTGGTCAAACACCTGAACCTGATGAGGTGTTACTTGAAATCCTCAACCCCCGTGACCATCCTGAACTGCAGAGTTTGTTAGTGGAAGGGGGTCCTAAGAGGGCTGCGTTCAGTAAGGGCCCGTGAGTGCCCACCTCTGGAAGGCCTAAGGAGACAGGCCTGCACCCAGCTTGAGGGTGAACCGCCTGGGAAACACAGGATTTATTGGGAAGGTGGGCTACTCTACAGTGAGCCTACAGAGTCTACAGAAGGAGACCATAGGAGGTTGGTGGTTCCCCTTGTTGTAAGACCCTTCCTCTTGCATCTGGCGCATTAATTCCCCCTAGCTGGTCACCTTGGCATCAAGAGAACCACGCAGAGGTTATCCATGCACTTCTACAGGCCCAAGAAGGGGGTGAAAGTATAAAGTCACTGCAGGAGTTGTGCCACCTGCCAGTTATCTGGGAAGAGTGGCACAACAAATCAAGCTCCATTGGTACCACTCCCAGTTGTGGGGGTACCATTTGAGAGGGAAGGGATAGACATTTTTGGCCCCTTTGACCCCAACAAACATCCTCAGACAATTGGTGCTGGTCGACCATGCCACCAGGTATCCCGAGGCTCTCCCATTGAAGACTGTGGGTGCCAAGTCAATTGCAAAAGCTTTACTTGGCATATTTACTAGGGTTGGCTTCCCTAAAGAAGTTGTGTCTGATAGGGGAAGCAACTTTATGGCGAAGTATATGCAGGCCATGTGGAAGGAATGTGGTGTCACCTATACGTTTTCATCCACATACCAATGGTCTCGTTGAGCGGTTTAACAGGACCCTTAAGAACATGATTGGTGCAACATGATGTGCAACAGTGCCGTTGCATCCGTCAAAGTCTGCGGGCGGGTGCCGTTCCACCCGCCAGGTCAGACCTGAACTCAGAGTGTGCCGGTCCAGTAACAATGGAGCCGGTAGCTTACCGGCACCATTTTTACCGGAGCCGGCACACTCATAATGAGGCCCATTGACACAGGAGATAGTGTACCTACTAAAGGTAGAGAATACAGGATGTCAGACAAAGTAAGGTCTTACATTAAGACAGAGGTGAATAAAATGTTGGATCTTGGGGTGATTGAACCCTCTAGTAGTCCTTGATCCAGCCCAGTGGTTTTGGTTCCAAAGGCAGGTACCTCCGAGTTGAGGTTCTGTGTGGATTACAGGGCTCTGAATGCTGTCACCAAGACAGATGCACACTCCTTGCCTAGAACAGATGAGCTGGTGGATACTTTGGGTGCCTCCAAATACCTCAGCACATTTGACCTCACTGCAGGTTATTGGCAAATAGCCCTTGCCGAACATGCCAAGGAGAAGACAGCTTTCTCAACACCAGTGGGTCTTTAACAGTTCAGGGGAATGCCTTTTGGGTTGAAGAATACACCTGCCACTTTCCAGAGGCTTGTGAATCATGTCCTTAATGGGTTGGATACATTCTGTCTAGCATATCTGGATGATATAGCAGTTTTCAGTGCACCTGGGAGGATCATGTGATACACCTTAGGATTGTGTTGCAGGCTGTGCACAAGGCCCACTTGACCATAAAGGAGCTATGTGACTCCCTATCAAAATATTTCATCACTAAAGTTGAGACTATCTGGGCTAACATTGCCGGGAGTCTCGCCCCTCTGGCTCAGATTTCTTTACCTGAAAATCTCCCTGTCTCTGATGTGACTGGTTATCCTTGTCCCATGTGGTCTATTTTCCTTCTTTTCTCAGACGATATGGTGTCTAAGGCACTGTAAAAGAGTCTTGTGCTCCTTCCGATCCACTGCCTCTTGGAGTTATGAAAGAGCTATCAGCCAATCTTCTGGGTGAGATTAAGACCACGGTTAACACCTCTTGTCAGTATGGCTCGATCCCCTCTGAGCTGAAGGCTGCTCTTGTTATTCTCCTTCTGAAGAAGCCGCCTCTGGATCTTTCTCTCCCATCTAATTTCTGCCATATTTTTCTTCTTCCTTGCCTTGTGAAACTTCTTTAATCACTGGTTTCCCCTCTACTGTCCTCTTTTGTGGAATCGTCCAGGATGCTTCACCCAGCCAAGTCTGGCTTTCATCGTGGCAGGGGCACTGAAAGTGTCCTTGTCTCTGTGCAGGATGACATGGTCAGGCTAGTCTATCAGGGAGGTGTCAGCGCCCTGATCCTTTTAGATCTTTCAACGGCATTCAACACCATGGATCATGCTACCCTGCTCTCCCACTTGGACCAAATTGGTGTTTCGGGTCAGATACTGGCCTGGTTCGGCTCCTTTCTGGCTGATAGATCCCAAAATCTTTCTCTCCGTTTCTTTCTAAACCTTCTCTCCTCAGTCGTGGTGTCCCTCAGGGTTCTGCTTTGTCCCCCATTCATTTTAACATCTATATTTTTATGTTGGTCTGTCTCATCCGCTCCTTTGGCGTCAGGTGCTATTCGAATGCTGACGATAACCAGTTACAGGTCCGCTTATATCTGGATCAGGCTGAGGTGTCGGTGTGCCTACATAAGTTCCTGACTGACGTAGTTGAGTGGATGGGATATAACTGGCTGAAATTGAATGGGGACAAAACAGAGGTGCTGGTGGTGGGTTCACCTCCTGACCCCTTACTGTGGTCCTCTTCTTTCTGGCCTTCTTCTTTGGGGCCGCTCCCGGTACCTTCCTTGTAGGTAAAAAATCTTGGAGTCATTATTTCGGCCAATTTATCTATGTCAGCCCAAGTATCGGTGGTATGTCAGATGGGGCACTTGAAAATCTTAAGAAAGGTGCTCCATCTGATTCCAGCAATGCTACGTACTTCTGTAGTAGCAGCTATGATTCTGAGTAGGCTGGATTATTGTAATTCCCTATACTTGGCGCATCCCTCAAGTTGGTAGACTGGTTAAAGCGCCTCCAGAATCTGGCAGCTAAGATGGCAATGGGTACCCCATATGAGTCCCATATATCCCCTGTATTGCGCTCTCTCCACTGGCTTCCAGTGGCACAACGTATTCAGTACAAGGCACTTTGCATTGGGCACCTTGCTCTGCATGATCGAGGTGCGGAGTACCTACGTGTTAAATCCGAACACTATGTTCCCAACCACTCACTGCGGTCAGCCTCTGCAGGCCTGCTGCGTGTGCCCGCCTTCCGCCGTTCTCGACTTGTGGGGGCGTGCCTTTTCAATCAAAGCAGCACAATTGTGGAATAACCTCCCTCCTGCTTTGAAATCCCTCTCTAACCATCTTTCCTTTTGGAAGGCATTGAAGACCCACCTCTTCTGAGCTGCCTGTCTAATATAGTTTTGTTGTGTTTTCTGTTTTAGTGGCTCTTTACCTCTCAGCGCCAAGATGCCTTCGGGCGAGCGTGCACTTTGTAAATAGTCATAACATAACATAAAGGCCAGTAAGTTCCAGATTGGACAATGTTTAGTGGTCTATCTTGGGCATGAAGTAGGTGGAGGGAGGAATCAGCCTCTACCCAGTAAAGTACAAGCAGTACAAGACTGGCCTACTACCACTACACAGACCGAAGTGAGAGCCTTTTTAGGACTGCCGGGGTACTACAGGAATTTTTCTTGGCAGACTATGGCACAATAGCTGCTTCTCTGACTGCTCTCACAACTCCTAAGAAACCCAAGAAGGTAACTTGGTCTGAAGAGTGTGGGAAGGCCTCCAATGGCTTAACAGTCTCCTTGTGCTAGGCCCCTGAATACCAAAGACCTTTTATTGTGCTGACAGGTGCCTCTGACACTGGCATAGGAGTTGTACTATTACAAGAAGATGAGAAGGGTAAGGAACACCCTATTGGCTTCATTAGTCGCCAGCTTAAGGACAGAGAGCTCAGATGGTCCACAGTAGAGAAAGAATGCTTCTCTGTTGTGTGGGCCCTAAGGAAGCTGAGGCCCTACCTCTATGGGACCCACTTCACTGTGCTAACTGACCATAAGCCCTTAAAGTGGCTGATGAACATGAAGGGAGAGAATCCAAAGTTGCTTAGGTGGTCCCTAAGTCTGCAAGGCTTTGACTTCACTATTGAGCATAGGCCAGGGGTCCAGCATAGCAATGCTGATGGGTTGTCCAGAATGTTTAACCGACCTGAACAAGAGACTCATCCAGGGGTGGATTAGTTCCCCCTGTCCTTAGTCTGGGAGGGGCGAGTGTTAGGAAAGATTCCCATTTATGTGAAGTTTTTCCTCCAGTTGTGTAACCCCCAACTTTTTGCTGCTGTTTTACACCTTAGTCCGACTTTACCAGTGAAGCACAGCCTTCAGCCGCACTCCTCTGGGCTTTCGCTCACTTTTTATGTGGAAACTGACATGCCCTTAAAGACAGTCAGTACTGGGAGACTTTGTTTCCCTTAGTCCTTTCCAATGTTGCAACTTTTCTGCAACATGTTGCAAGTGTACCTTACAGTACAGTGCACTTGGGTCTTCCTGTCATTTGTAAAGGCCCTAGACACCCTCAAAGGATTGTTTAGGAGAAGTGCAGATGTGCTGTGGACAGTGCTGGTGGCAGCTTATCTTTTCGTATATTTTCAACCCTTTCCTGTCAGGTAAACCATGTTTACCGCGTTTGTCACAAACAGGTGGCCTGGCTCCAAAATGGCCATGCCACGAAGTTCTTTGTCCTGTCCTTTGGCCATCTTGCCCCTTCACAGGGGTCAGTCTTCATTTGGGCATGCATTCTCCCACGAAACGCCAAGCTTTCGCAGGCTTCTGCATGCCTTGTGTGTGTTTCCAGGATGTGGGTTGGACTGTCTGGTTCCAAAACACATCCTAGGTACCAAAGAGTGCTCTGAATGACTGGGACCACTGTGGTCCGTGATTGGTCCACCTAGGGTGTGCCTGTATGTGAGCAGATCTCTCATTGGGTCCTCTTCGTTTTGGCGCAAAGGAGATTCTGGATAAGAGAAGGCCCCAAACACCCATACCGTTTCAATCTCTTGAGTTCTCATTGAACGAAGGATAGAATCCAATTATCCTGAAACTAAGAAGCCGAGGAACTGCTGGTGACCCGCTGGAAGGTTTGGCACCCACAGCCTGCTGCTGTCCCACTGGACCCCTCTGTATCTGATCGAACTGGAAGGTCTGCGAAGATGCTTTGCCCCATTGGAATAGTGGGATTAACTATTCTCGCCATCTTCATCAAACCCTGCAAGTAAGCCTTCTCGTAAGTGTCCCTGGGCCAACCAGTGGGCTGACCAGATTGCGCAGGACCTTTGCTCTGACACTGCCACCTTTTCGAGGAGACTCTCACACCGAATTTCGTACATTTTACGTTCCCAGGTCTGAAGTAAAGAGAGTGCGCCCGAAACCCGAGTGCACACGGTAACAGTGTCGCCCAGCAGTGGTGACGAACTTCGCAGGTACATTGCTGCTGTGCCCATCTGTGCCCTGAAGCCTGCTACTGTGAAACTGGCCTGATCCATCCACCAGAAGCGGAGAAATTGCCACTGTCCCGTTTGGGAATCATCACTTTAACTTCATGGTTGAAAGCAGCAGAGCCGCACAATTACTGCATTTGAACCTGCAACCGAAGTGGACTCGACTGCCGAAGTATGGTCCGGAGTGGGCCAGGGGTCAGTGAGTACTTGCAACCCTTACTGGTGGCCCCTAGCGCATCCACTTGTTTTTACGCAAAATTGCCTCCCGTATGCCCCTCTCCTTTCCACATATAGCCTGAGCTATCAAACTATTCCCAACTCCTGGAACCTGTTCTGCCCTCTTGGGGAGACCCTCCACAAATAGTGGGAACTTATTCTGCATCACCTCACCTGCCTTCCTGAGCTGCTACAGACCCTACAAGAGACCCTGTTTTAACTCATCTGCACTATTGCGTGTGCCAGCATTGCAAGTACATTTGAGCAATAGACTCCCCTCTTCTTAGGGACTGGACTGCCTTTCAGTTAGCATTGTGATTGCTGCAGAATTGCCTAAAGACTCTTTGCACTGCCTGCTTCATTCCCTTTTTAGGTTGTGGACCCATTTTGTGCATTAACCCGTTAGGCCACTTGGTCTTGTATATATGCATTTTAGTAGGATTGTGTTGGTATAAAAATATTGCTGTTATTACTGTGTGTTGAAACTTAATGGCCTTGAATAAATGTATTTGCATGTTTGATATATATACACCTGACTGGGTGTGATTTGTAGAGTCCTTTACTCTGTGTGCTCATTGAGGTCCTTCAGTCACCCTCACCCCTCCTGAGACCTAGTCTTGACCGCTGCCAATGCTACCTTGATTGGTCTGGCTTATCCAGAAGGTTATCCTGTTCCAAGAAACTAGGCTGGCATATTGAGCCTCTGCCCACCAGGTCAGAGTTCAGAAATCCGTCTCAACACCCCCTTAGCTTTTGTTTTGCTAGGAAGGGAGCATCCCTCATAGTGATAGGACTAGTTAGGCATTTTGGTTCTTTTATTTTAATAAAACTCATTGGGCCTCATTACGAGTCCGGCGGTAACCGCGGTGGTAAAACCGCCTGGTAAAACCGCCTGGTTACCGCCGGACTCGTATTACCATTCCGCCTCCGTGATTCCCGGAATTACCGGGGCATTACAACCCCGGTTTCCTGGGAATCACGGAGGCGGAATGGTGTTAATCCCCATTCCCATCGAGTCCTATGGGACTCGATGGGAATGGGGATCATGGAAACACCGGCAGCATCTCGTAATGCTGCCGGTGTTTCCTCGTCTGCATGCAGGCGGACGGTATTAAACCCGCCACGTCAGACCTGGCGGGAACATCACCTCCCGCCTGCAGGAGTTGTGATCGCCCAGCATGAAAACAATGGTGGTGGCGGGTTTACCGCCACCGTTGTTTCCATACCGGGCGATTTGTAATGAGGCCCATTGAATATGACCCACAATTGTCTGAATCCTTCTTCTGGTTCACGACACTAGACAAAAAACACCTCACCCTGATGGCTAAAATGACGTTATCGACTACGAAAGTGCACATCGGGTGTTCCCTTTCTTACAATTCTCACCTCATGAAGTTTTTACTATCAAATGAGTGTTCTTCACGTGAACGGGAACGACAACTGCCAATGCGTGTATTACGCGTGTGCGATCCCTTCAGCAACCTTCAGCAAAGTGTTGTGATCCAGCATGCAGAGGATGCGGGTAGGCTTATTTTTTACACCACCACTGGAATATTTTCCCACTATAAACAGATACAGATGTTCATTGTTATACCACTCAGTGGAACTCATTCTGTTAATCTTGGCAGGAAGGAGGGTTGACTGGACCTGCAAAGGTTTGAACCAGTGGCCATGGGGTTAAACGCACATTTTGCGCTAGCCTAGGATCTGCGGGGCATGGACACCTCTTCCACGAAGAGGCCCAGGGGCAGGAGGCAAGGGTGCAGGGACGAAGGGTGGGAGACAGACTACTTCAGAATCCAAGTACAGCCTGTGCAGAGAGACAGAAAGACAGTACAGCTGCTACTTACCTTATGGTGCCTGAGCTTCATGCAGGGTACGAAGACACAAGAAAAGGGTGTTCAGATCTGGAAAAGGCAGATATGATTAGATTATTACAACAAACAATGACAAGTCATGAATTAACGATATATAATCGAAACGTTCAAAGACGGGGCTGCTCTTCTCCTCTCGCTGCCCCACAACTCACCCTCCATCAGATTCGGAGGATAAAGGATTAACTGCACTCCACCCGGTGCCGGGAGGCAAAGTCGGCCATCCAACATGGCCAGCAATTAAGGCTGTTGCTGGTTGTCTCTGCCAGTTTCCGCCAGCGAGGACGTGATGCACCTCCCTCCAATGGTGCCCCCTGTGAGCCAGGCACCACACCGTCACCAATCCTCTGAACTGTAAGTAAGCACCCTGCTGCTGCCGCCATCACAATAGGAATCCCTACTAAACCGAGTGTAATCAATCTTTCCTGCGCCCTTGTCATCTCCCTCCAAGTTCCTCTCACCTGCGCTATGGTCCCCCACCTAACTCAAAGTTCGGTGCTAGGAGTAAATTGCCCTGCGACCACCCTCCCTCGATGTATCAGGCTCCATGAGGAATCTAGGCCAAGAGTGAAGCAAGGCCCCTCATCATGGCCCCAGAACTACATAGTCCACAAACCACCATGACATCGAGAGTTCGCTGCATCCACAGACAGCCTGCAGGCATGCATACTATATGAAATGATTATGTTAGGCTGCCAAGGTGACGGGCTTGTTGACCCCTTGCGTTCACCAACCCCCTAAACAGCACATAGAATGGGCTACCCTCACTGGCCTGGCCGATAGAACCGCAATACAGTCCCGCAGCCTCAATTTGAAATCCCAGACTGACCATGGAGAGAGGCTTACACTTCTACCTTTTCTAAAACATGCTGCCCTAATGTACCATGGCCAGACTATGAAGCGAGAGTTGCTGCCTTTGTCCGCATCAGTTCAGCAACCACACCTCTGAATGACAATGCTTGCAATGTACCTACTGCTGCCAAAGGTAGCTGCCCTAAAATGTCCATACCTCTGAATGACAATGCTTGCAATGTACCGACTGCTGCCAAAGGTAGCTGCCCTAAAATGTCCACACCTTTGAATGACAATGCCTGCAATGTACCTACTGCTGCCAAAGGTAGCTGCCCTAAAATGTCCACACCTCTGAATGACAATGCTTGCAATGTACCTACTGCTGCCAAAGGTAGCTGCCCTAAAATGTCCACACCTGTGAATGACAATGCCTGCAATGTACCTACTGCTGCCAAAGGTAGCTGCCCTAAAATGTCCATACCTGTGAATGACAATGCCTGCAATGTACCTACTGCTGCCAAAGGTAGCTGCCCTAAAATGTCCATACCTGTGAATGACAATGCCTGCAATGTACTGACTGCTGCCAAAGGTAGCTGCCCTAAAATGTCCATACCTCTGAATGACAATGCTTGCAATGTACCTACTGCTGCCAAAGGTAGCTGCCCTAAAATGTCCATACCTGTGAATGACAATGCCTGCAATGTACTGACTGCTGCCAAAGGTAGCTGCCCTAAAATGTCCATACCTCTGAATGACAATGCTTGCAATGTACCTAGTGCTGCCAAAGGTAGCTGCCCTAAAATGTCCACACCTCTGAATGACAATGCCTGCAATGTACCTACTGCTGCCAAAGGTAGGTGCCCTAAAATGTCCATACCTGTGAATGACAATGCTTGCAATGTACCTACTGCTGCCAAAGGTAGCTGCCCTAAAATGTCCATACCTGTGAATGACAATGCCTGTAATGTACCGACTGCTGCCAAAGGTAGCTGCCCTAAAATGTCCATACCTGTGAATGACAATGCCTGCAATGTACCTACTGCTGCCAAAGGTAGCTGCCCTAAAATGTCCATACCTGTGAATGACAATGCCTGCAATGTACCTACTGCTGCCAAAGGTAGCTGCCCTAAAATGTCCATACCTGTGAATGACAATGCCTGCAATGTACCTACTGCTGCCAAAGGTAGCTGCCCTAAAATGTCCATACCTGTGAATGACAATGCCTGCAATGTACCGACTGCTGCCAAAGGTAGCTGCCCTAAAATGTCCATATCTCTGAATGACAATGCTTGCAATGTACCTACTGCTGCCAAAGGTAGCTGCCCTAAAATGTCCATACCTGTGAATGACAATGCCTGCAATGTACTGACTGCTGCCAAAGGTAGCTGCCCTAAAATGTCCATACCTCTGAATGACAATGCTTGCAATGTACCTACTGCTGCCAAAGGTAGCTGCCCTAAAATGTCCACACCTCTGAATGACAATGCCTGCAATGTACCTACTGCTGCCAAAGGTAGCTGCCCTAAAATGTCCACACCAGTGAATGACAATGCCTGCAATGTACCTACTGCTGCCAAAGGTAGCTGCCCTAAAATGTCCACACCTCTGAATGACAATGCCTGCAATGTACCTACTGCTGCCAAAGGTAGCTGCCCTAAAATGTCCACACCTGTGAATGACAATGCCTGCAATGTACCTACTGCTGCCAAAGGTAGCTGCCCTAAAATGTCCACACCTGTGAATGACAATGCCTGCAATGTACCTACTGCTGCCAAAGGTAGCTGCCCTAAAATGTCCATACCTGTGAATGACAATGCCTGCAATGTACCTACTGCTGCCAAAGGTAGCTGCCCTAAAATGTCCATACCTGTGAATGACAATGCCTGCAATGTACCTACTGCTGCCAAAGGTAGCTGCCCTAAAATGTCCATACCTGTGAATGACAATGCCTGCAATGTACCTACTGCTGCCAAAGGTAGCTGCCCTAAAATGTCCATACCTGTGAATGACAATGCCTGCAATGTACCGACTGCTGCCAAAGGTAGCTGCCCTAAAATGTCCATACCTCTGAATGACAATGCCTGCAATGTACCTACTGCTGCCAAAGGTAGCTGCCCTAAAATGTCCATACCTCTGAATGACAATGCCTGCAATGTACCTACTGCTGTCAAAGGTAGCTGCCCTAAAATGTCCATACCTGTGAATGACAATGCCTGCAATGTACCTACTGCTGCCAAAGGTAGCTGCCCTAAAATGTCCATACCTCTGAATGACAATGCCTGCAATGTACCTACTGCTGCCAAAGGTAGCTGCCCTAAAATTTCCATACCTGTGAATGACAATGCCTGCAATGTACCTACTGCTGCCAAAGGTAGCTGCCCTAAAATGTCCATACCTGTGAATGACAATGCCTGCAATGTACCTACTGCTGCCAAAGGTAGCTGCCCTAAAATGTCCATACCTCTGAATGACAATGCCTGCAATGTACCTACTGCTGCCAAAGGTAGCTGCCCTAAAATGTCCATACCTGTGAATGACAATGCCTGCAATGTACCTACTGCTGCCAAAGGTAGCTGCCCTAAAATGTCCATACCTGTGAATGACAATGCCTGCAATGTACCTACTGCTGCCAAAGGTAGCTGCCCTAAAATGTCCATACCTGTGAATGACAATGCCTGCAATGTACCTACTGCTGCCAAAGGTAGCTGCCCTAAAATGTCCATACCTCTGAATGACAATGCCTGCAATGTACCTACTGCTGCCAAAGGTAGCTGCCCTAAAATGTCCATACCTCTGAATGACAATGCTTGCAATGTACCTACTGCTGCCAAAGGTAGCTGCCCTAAAATGTCCATACCTGTGAATGACAATGCCTGCAATGTACCTACTGCTGCCAAAGGTAGCTGCCCTAAAATGTCCATACCTCTGAATGACAATGCCTGCAATGTACCTACTGCTGCCAAAGGTAGCTGCCCTAAAATGTCCATACCTGTGAATGACAATGCCTGCAATGTACCTACTGCTGCCAAAGGTAGCTGCCCTAAAATGTCCATACCTCTGAATGACAATGCCTGCAATGTACCTACTGCTGCCAAAGGTAGCTGCCCTAAAATGTCCATACCTGTGAATGACAATGCCTGCAATGTACCTACTGCTGCCAAAGGTAGCTGCCCTAAAATGTCCATACCTCTGAATGACAATGCCTGCAATGTACCTACTGCTGCCAAAGGTAGCTGCCCTAAAATGTCCATACCTCTGAATGACAATGCTTGCAATGTACCTACTGCTGCCAAAGGTAGCTGCCCTAAAATGTCCATACCTGTGAATGACAATGCCTGCAATGTACCTACTGCTGCCAAAGGTAGCTGCCCTAAAATGTCCATACCTCTGAATGACAATGCCTGCAATGTACCTACTGCTGCCAAAGGTAGCTGCCCTAAAATGTCCATACCTGTGAATGACAATGCCTGCAATGTACCTACTGCTGCCAAAGGTAGCTGCCCTAAAATGTCCATACCTCTGAATGACAATGCCTGCAATGTACCTACTGCTGCCAAAGGTAGCTGCCCTAAAATGTCCATACCTGTGAATGACAATGCCTGCAATGTACCTACTGCTGCCAAAGGTAGCTGCCCTAAAATGTCCATACCTCTGAATGACAATGCCTGCAATGTACCTACTGCTGCCAAAGGTAGCTGCCCTAAAATGTCCATACCTGTGAATGACAATGCCTGCAATGTACCTACTGCTGCCAAAGGTAGCTGCCCTAAAATGTCCAATGTATAATTATTAATGTACCTGCCACTGCCAGCGGTGCTCGAGAACCTCAGTGACCAATACTCTACCTTCCTCTTTGATGATATTACAATCCCAGTGTCGACATCTGTCAAGAAGCTCAGAGTCTACTTGGACTCTGCACTCCCGATGTCACAGCAAGTAAACACAATAGCCTCCTCAGCGGCTTATGCAGCCAAATTATTCAACGCTGCCAAACCCTTCCTAACCACAGAGAGCTTCCTCACTATCGCCCGGGCAGTCAGTGGCTCAAAGTTGGATTATTGCAATGCATTTTTTGTGGGCACATTCTGCAAAAAACATCCTGAAGCTCCAAGGCATCCAAAATAACATGATCCGTTCAGCTCTCAGCATCCTTAAGAGAGACCATATCGCAGCTGCCAGGAGAGCGGTACATTGGCAACCAATACAACCAAACAAATCATCTTTACAGCTATGTCCATTACACAGAAATGCCTCTCCAAGTCTGCACCCCCCTACCTTTCCCAGAACACCACCAGAGTCCACTCCGCCATCCCGACGAGACCTCCCTATTCACACGGCATTGTCCAACCCAAAGGCAGGCGCACGAGAGCAGGTGGCTCAAGATTCCCGTACCTGGCAGCCAAACACTGGAACGCCCTGAACCGTCCCACTGGCTGCTCGGCAAGGCCCTGGAAACCTGCTCTTTGAATAATCTGCAGTGCACTCTCCTTCAGATACTGTCAGATAATCGTGAGCAACTGGTTGTAACAGCGCCTCGAAGCCGCCGGGCTGCTGCTGCGTGCTTTATAAGTGAAATAAACTGAAGGCTTATCAGCAGAGACAAAATTGTACTGCTGGAGGTGCAACAGCCATTTGGCTTTTCTGGCCGGCAGGTGAGAGGATGTGCACATGAAGATAGGCAACAGGTGTTTGTGATCCGTAACTGCTGTGAATCTTCTGCCATAGAGATAGAGGTGGAAATGACGACACCCCCACAGTACGGCAATTGCCTCCTTCTCAATATGCGAGTATCGCTGCTCTGTCATTGTGAGGGCTCTTGACGCGTATGCAATGGGCCTCTTCTCCCCTTCTTTGGTGACCTGCATGAGGATGTCCCCTAGGCCGACAGGGCTCGCATCCACAAATAGTTCAGTTGGGAGTTCGGTGTCGTAGTAGGCCATCTTTGTGTCGATGGACAGTGACTCTTTGATGTTTTCAAAAGACTCCTGACATGCCTGCCCCATTTCCACTTTGTGTTGAGCTTGGTAAGTTCTCGCAGGGGTTCAGAGAGAGTGGCCAAGTTACGGATGAACCTCCCACCGTACGCCATCCCCAGGAAGCTGCGCACTTCGGTAGGTGTCATCGGCGGACTCGCAGCATGGATGTCAGCAACCTTCTGGGGGTCCAGGGAGATGCCAGTGCTGCTTAACTTGTAGCCAAAGAAAGATATTTCCTTTTTGAAGAATTCACATTTTTCTTTGTGAATAGTTAACCCAGCGTCTTCTAGTCTGCCCAGGAGCGTCTGCAGTCTCCTCAAGTGTTCTTCTCTGTCCTGAGCATGGATCAGGAAATCGTCACTCACATTTAGGACACCTGGCATGTCCCGGATGACCTCCTGAATAGTCTGTTGGAAAACTTCGGCAGCGGACGAGATCCCAAAGCTTAGACGTTTATATCTCCGTAAGCCCAGGTGTGTCAAGAAAGTGGTTATGTATCGAGAGTCCTTATGCAGCTTGAGCTGGTGGTATCCTGCTTTCAGATCAACCTTGGAGAAGACTCGTGACCCAGTGAGATCAGCCACGATTTCGTCAAGCATAGGTGTGATATGGTGCTCCTGCTTGATTGCAGTGTTTGGTAGACGCATGTCTATACAAATCCGGACTTTTCCCGGCTGTTTGGGTTTTGTTGAGACCACCATCGGGGAAACCCATGGTGTCGGCCCAGTTACCTCTTCTATTATGCCTGCTTCTTCCAATGCTTTAAGTTCTTTCTCCACTTGTTCACGCATGTGGAACGGGGTTCTCCTGTGTCTTACGGCCTTTGGCTGGACCGACTTGTCTATGTGGAGCTTGATTGTCTTTCCTTTCAAACACCATATCCCGTTTTGTAGGTTGGGATACTGTGCCAGGATCTTCACGACCTCTTGTGCTTCCTTCACGTGACAGACGAAATTGACTAGCCCTAGGTCTTCAGCCGCATCCCCACTCAGAAAGCATTCGATCCCTGCATTTACGACGTAGATTTTTTACGGTAGCCTTTTTTCGCCATGGCTGAGGGTGGTGCAGAATCTGCCAACCACCGGTAGGGGCTTCCTACAGCCATACGCAAACAGTAAAGTGTCTGTGTTCTTCAGATCTGGTTGTGCTTGCAGTGTTTGGAATGTGCTTGTGGGCATAACATTTACGGACGCTCCCGTGTCAATGGTCATCCATACCTGCTGGTTTTGGGGAGTGACCTGGCATTTGCGCCTCCGGAGCCTTTTTTTTGCATCGCATGTCCCTGATCCAGGGCTGACACCAGGTAGACTTTTCTCCCTTTTTTCCACTGTTCCATGCCGGATTTGTTTTAGGTCCCTGTGATGTCATCCTCTTCTTCCTCAGTCGAAGAGTTTGCCGTTTCGACTCGCCTTGCATTGGCTTGCTTCTTTTTCTTGGTCCCGCTCTTCTCTTGGGGAGTATTCAGGGGCGGCAGTGGGGTGCCCGATGACCGGCACATCTTAGCATAAGCTAAGTGGTCCTTTCTGCCACATGCCCCACATGTTGTTCCTTGCGCGGGGCAGTTTCGCCGTCCATGTCGCGGTCCACCACACCATCGACATTCCGTGGGTCCTGGGATTCGTGGCTGCCACCTAGCTTGTGCGTAGTTGCCGCCAGCCTCATCCCTTGCGGGCTGTCTGTTGGTGACATGGGCCACCATTGCTGTCGTGAGGGCAGGCTGTAGTTTTTGAAGAGACGCCCCCATGTTGGCGGCCCTGGTGTGTGCCAGTTCCCTTTGACGACCCAATTCCAGAATGCGTGTTAGAGAGATGCCCTTCTCACTCAGTACCATCCTTCTCAGTTTCTCCAAATGGATGCCGTTGATGAGCTGTCTCCGGATTTCTTTCTTGACATTCATGAACTCACACGATATTGCCAGCTTCCTCAGTCGGGTATGGTAGGCATCCAAGGTCTCCTCTACTCCCTGAATAGTGGTGCAGAATATAAAGGTTTCATAATCAGGGTTGAGCTGTGGGAGAAAATGAGCCGTCAGGGCATCCTTCGCTTGCTGGTAGATGTCCTGGCCATCATCAATGGTTAGCGAGTTAAAGATACGTAGTACCTCGTCCCCCACGTTTAGCAACAGGTGCAATCTCATCTTCCTGTCAGTGGTTATGTCCTTGCATTCGATCGCCATTTCGAATTTTTGGATCCATAGTTGCCACCGGGGGCCAACTGATGATGGGTCCGTAAATGGATCAAACGGCTGAATCATTGCCGAGGATTTCCCTTGTGGGTGAGCTTGTGGTGATGACATTAACAGATTGTCCGCAATTCTAGAAGGCGTGCCGGGCCTGGGGGTGGACGTGCCGGTCGCCATGGCGGGGCCTCACTGTGTCTTAATGGGGTATGCACGCCTCACCTTAATGCCTGTCCTCAGGTGACTGTGCCTCTCCACGGTTGAAAGTCTCAAACTGTGGTGGATGGGCAGCTGCGTCGATCCAGGTGCTCACCATGTGCAGTAGCCTTGAACACCCGAATATGGAGCAAGTGTGAAGGCCTCCCACGCTGTGCCATGGCGCCTATGACTCTTGGAAGGCAATGGGTGGTTGTTGGTGGCCCGTGTTGAAGATCAGCTCGATTGGCATGGAAGAAGAGGAGAGGAAGAGGGTGGGGGTTTTGTGTGTCCCCCCACCGGGTGTCCAAAAATGTTGCATATAGCCGTGAGTCAACAACAGCTGGCAGAGCGTCGAGCACGTGTGCTGGGTTCTGTTTCCCTCGTCGCCATTGTTATGTCCTGTCTCCGCGCCTCGGCACGAGGGGAGACAGAACGTGCAGGGCCTTATCAGTAGGCCGCAGTGGCGCAGCTCCAGCGGAAGCGAAATGAGACACGCCACACTCTGTTCGTTACTGTGCCCGGAAATGCTCCCTATCCGGTGGGGTGGGGCTTTTATTGAGACGCCCTGCGTCACTGCGTTGCAGGACGCAGGGCGGATATAACACACACAACTAAGAAAGGCATGTTCAGGCATGTGCTGCTAGGGAAGAACACACTGCAATGCTTTAGTGACATGACTAAAAAACAACCACTGCAAAGCTGAAGAGAAACCTATTCCACGTGTTTCTTAAATATTGTTTAGTCTAATTAGATGTGTGTTCATCACTTCCTAGCATTCCCAAACGTCTCAGCCTTTTCCGTTGCCCTGGCGGGTGAAGTCAGATATAGTGGGAGCGGTAGATGCCATTGAAGTCTATGGACGAGTAAGGGGCTGTCCATGATTATGAACTAACTACATGGTGTGTAATACCTGACAAGACGTGTGACTAGTAGTGCATTGCAATCAATAGGATCCTATATCGCTATACACCAAAGCACCGTACATACAGTAACTAAATGGTCAAATCATATGCATGACGGATATATACAATTAGACAGAGAAAATCAAGAAAAGAACATGCCAAGTGAAAAACATAAAAAGAAAAAATGTCCAGATATTACAAACTAAACAACGTGGTAGTCAAGCAAATTACAAAGTTAGCAAATGAATAAACATTAAAACAGCAATACACTAAAATAAGGAACAGATATAGTTATAATACGGACGAGGAAACCACAAAGATGTGCAATACCAAGCAGAACAGAATGCACAAGTAGTTACCAACATTATTCATGCAAAATATCACTTGACACCCACCTGGAAAGCATCCCAATTTCCTTTAGATGCCATTCATAGGAGACAACACATAACAATCTCAGAGACAACTGAAGCATAAGTAGCAGAACACAATGGGGATCAGACCATTATCCACAGTTCCTGAAGTCCTGTAAGACAAACCTGAGCAAGCCTGACACATCAGCAAGTGGCCTCAGAGATGGTTGTTTCAGCTGAGTGGCCCCACGGTTAAACAGAATACCACTACTAAGACAATGTCACCCCTCCTGTGAGCATGGTAGCTCCCAGGATGGGTGTGACGGTCAAATGGTGCTAAGCAGGTGACCAACATAATAAATATGACGAGCCGCTTCCGGCTCATCAGTCCAACGAAGATCTGGCTCCGGTGTCGTCTTTTCACAGCACCATGCTGATGCTGCACCGAGTGCAACAGGCCCAATGGCGGGGCCCTGCACTGGGACGGCGCCCCTGCGGGGCAACTCCGTCCCACATCATGCTGCTGGTCGTGCGACCACGACTGCATGGGCAACCGCGGGCTGGGTGCCCCCAGAGCCGGTGATGCTGTGATCTGGGTGCCCCCAGCCCACGTGGGTATCTCCGGTGATCCAGAGAAAGCAGGGCGATCCCTGCTCAACATCCACAGCGTGAGCGCAGCACTGACATCCCTGTCGGGTGGTCCCGACATTCGAAGTGGCCCGCTCCGGTGGTTGCCCGTATGACCGCACTGTCTCACCCAGCCACACACCTGCACTACCTCCTTACACTTGGGTCTGTATCTTTAACCCTACAGTCCCCTTACCTGCACTTATCAGAGACCCCTGGTCTGAGCTTTAAACCCTGCACTTGCCACCTTGCTGGCTGCACTACCAGTCGTTTTGTTTTTATCCCTTGCTCAGCACTTTCCACTCCCCACCCCCCCTGCACTTCCCCCTTCCCGCTCCCCTGCACTTGCGCATTCTCAATGTCACTGGGCCTAGTAAGATCATTGTTTTGTCCTCCCTTGTTCCCCTCCCTTGCCTCGTCGTGCTCTGAAACACTTGTGTCATATCTCACTGCCTCACCAGTCAGTCTACAAAGGAAGGCCCACTCACTCCATTCGCCCCTGCCACAAAGCTACAGTGGGGCAGCCGGCAACGCCTCTGCAGGAGCCTGGGGAGGCACTGTTGTGTCCTAAGACCCTCCTGGGCTCGTGCAGCAGCCATGTAATTTGTGACATGTGGGTGGGGTGTCATCAAACTAATAAATGGCTGAGCGGCTTCCCGCTCTACAGTTAATTGCCACTGCAACCCTGGCTGCCCGTGTCGGATTTCAGCGTGTGCTGCTTCTGCGCACCATGCTGTGGGCCTCCCCCACACAGCCCTTCACCTTCGGTGCCTGGGACCGCTGTGCCCCATAACATCTGGCAACAAAGGTGGGATGTGGCACCCCGAGCTAGACGGGCTTGGCCAGTCCCGCCACCATAGTGGTAAAGCTCGCTCCCCAGGTGGGGGAGCTCGTACCCAGCCATAAGAGGACACAGCCTGGCCCCTGCCAGCAGGCTGGCCTCCCCGGCTCTGGCGAAGCTAACCGCTGGAGGGGCCGGAGGGGCATCTGGACCTTTGCCTCCCCGACGCCCATAAGTGGCTTGCTCCCTCAAGGAGGTGGGGGGGGGGCAATTGAAGACCATATGTGTGGCCACCACGAGGGGCACGGCCTCCCCGTGCAAACAACGAAAAGCACCACAAGACCAGCCCTGCCAGCTGGACCTCGCTTATCCTTGCAGCCCACTAGGGGGCCAGGAGTGGGTCCAGCATGGGGCCGTCCCATTAATTTTTACCCACATGTGTGCTCCCGACTGACGGAGCTGTTAGGGAGAATTCTCTGTTTAGGCTGAATTTCCTAACCTAGTGAGTCCCCCAGCAGCTTTGCTGGATTTCTGGAGTTTGTTTTTGTCCATCCTGCCCAGAGTGTGACCCTTTTCTCTCACTCTTGGACATGTATGTGTGTAATTCCTTTGAATGTCAATGTGTTCGATGGGCTATGGGGTCTTTTACTCCATAGGGTCTCATATGTTTTTCTATGTGTGTCACACTGCACCCTACGTGTCGTGACACGGGGGCGCCCTAGCAGATCCCCCCACCATAGACTCCATACTCGGGGACTGACTACTGTCTCCCCGGGCATGTAAAGTCACCATTGGCTTTACTAGACCTAAATTTGCTAACAGAACTAGTACCAACCATCTTATTGTGGACGTGCTAGTAGGGGTAATTCGATTACTCCTGGATCTGTTACTCGAGGGGGCACTGTCCCGTCCCCCCTCGTCGAGTTTTGGCTGGTGGCAGTGGAAACTACTTGTTATGTTCGACCCCGAGCATAACTCTATGGGATTTGTCCCATTGTTGAAGATTGATACTTTTTCTCGTTAATCTCCAACGTACCACCGATCTACTTATCTTAAAGAGGTTTATCGAGTGGTATTTTCTGCCAGAACTCGGTTTGTAAAATGGCGTCTGTGTTCGTCTCTGTGACTCCTAAACCAAAGGTTGAGCCCTTTGTTCCACTTTTGGCGGGCCTCTGGACAGAGACCCTCCAAAGTGGTGCCATTCTGTCTGGGTTACCTCAGGGGTGTGGGAGGGGGTTTAGACACCCTGGACCGAGTTGCCTTGCCAACTCAGGTCGCACTCTGGAGTGATTGGCCCAGGTGGTGAGCCTTCCCGCTCACCACTTAGCATGTGTTGATTGACAGCTAGGCTGAATGAATGGGGGGCGTCTGCATAAAAGCAGGGCTTTTGGGACTGGATCTTCAGATGTCGCCACAGGACCTAAAGAATCGGACGAGGGTAACGCTGAGCCGACCTACACGACGACACCTCCGGTGGAGCCCTGCGGAATCGTCTCACAATCTCCCGACGACAGAGGAGATCTCCCTGCCGGAGAGTCTCTTCCCCTGGCTGGTGGGAACAACCAGTCTACATCTTCTTTATACCTTTTATTTGCCCAGGACGCAGTGGTCGAATTGCCCGTGCACAGCACCCGGCAACCGGATAGCCACTACCCCTGTTCCGCAACTGAAAGGTGGTGCCTTGTGACGGAGCACTCCGCGGCTGGTCTCTTCCCTGGTGGTGCACCGGACATCTTTCCTTCGACGACGAGAGCATCTCATCTCTTGGCCAAGACCCATCGTGCATCCACCACCAGGAACAACTGCCCCCGCCGGAGCTGCCTCCACAACAAGGTACCGTAACCGCCTGGCTTCCCTTATCGATCGGTTCGTGTGAGGTATCTGATTCCTCCCCGTTCCGTTGGGTTGCCTCCAAGCTTTATTCACTCTTTGTTCTGAACTGGTTCCACCTGTCGCTAACATTTTGCTAACAAAGACTTGAGCGCATCTTCCGTAGAAACTTTCTGCGACATCGTGCCTTGCCTCTCACCGAGTGGGCCTGGCCGCTGAACTTTATGACCTATTGTGATTATTGCCTTCCTGCCTTGCATTTTACCCGCTTCAGTACGAACCGTGTTGACTTCATTACCTGCCTATCTCTTTTCTCCCTTCCTCACTAAATATTTGAGTGTCATCTAGGTTGAGGTATACACCTCTGTCTGAAAATAAGTGGTACCGGTAGAACCTAGAGTTGTCGATATTGTGTTCAGGGGGATTGATCGTTTTCCATTACGCAGAGTAATTGTGTTTTGATTTGTTTGCCGTGATTTGCTTTAGTGTTTTTCATAGACGTTCTGTTATAAATAAATAACTTGCCTCGTTGCGTGTTTGCTTGCCTTGCTGTGAAGAATTGCCCTATTTTGTATACTCCCTATACTGACCAACTTTTCTTGAGAGAAGTCTGACTGCTCAGCCACAGCTACCACTTGAATCTGTGTGGTACAGACTGCTACCAAGTGGGTTCTTCGCAACACCTGTAGTCCTAAACCTTTTGCAGTGGTCCCAGAGGGAACTGCACAGGTTTCCGCCTAACAGGAGCCTTGCATTGTTTCCAAAGTTTATGGACTAATAAAAGTTACCCAAGTCCACAGTTGCCGCAATACACCCAAAGTAACTTATTGCAAATGTATGTGTTGTTGCTGGTGCCTGTGATCACCCAGGGGTGTTTAAACTGGTCTCCTGCATTCCAGTGTGTGCTTAAATTGTACCTAGAGATATGTCCCTGTCACTCTGGTGTAGGTGTGACCCTGTGACTGTGGCAATCCTAGGAGCGATGCAGCCCCAGCGTGTGTCATGAGCCAGTCATGTCCCCGGCCCCAACGGGCAGTTATGCGTGTTCTGTGCTGTGCTCCCGCCCTTACAGTGGTCTCAAAGTTGGACTCCCTATCCTTGTAACTGCCTAATGGTCTGGGTGTAATGTGATGTCTACCGCATACTAAAAATGGAATATGTAACAAGTTTGGTTGGTGCTGCCATTATGTTGTTCTTGTTTGCGTTGTTTTGTTTTATATTCCTGGCATGTCAAGTTGCGTCCTAAGCCCCTCCTGGGCTTGTGCAGCAGCCATGTGATTTGTGACACATGGGAGGGGTGTCATCAAACTAATAAAGAGCTGAGTGGCTTCCCGCTCGGCAGTTCATTCTCACTGCAGCTCTGGCTGCCCGTGTCTGATTTCAGCAGACGCTGGCGCATACATGCCAACATTTCAACCCACCTCTGCGGGACATTACATACGAAAAATCGGGAAACAAAGATTTTCCCATAGGAATGTATTGAGCAAAGATTTATTTTAGGCGGGAGAACGTGAAAAATAGCAATATTTTCCACGAAAAATTCGGGAGTCTCCCGCCTAAATCGGGAGGGTTGGCATGTATGCTGGTGCTATGCACCATGTTATGGGCCTCCCCCACACAGCCCTTTCTCCACTGGGGCCCGGGACCGCCAGGCCCCATAACAGCCACTAAGCATCACCAGCCAAGGCACTCCCCACTCAACTACACCCCACCAAAGTCAAGGGCACAGACTTCAAGCTCTACAGTGGTCCCGCAGCATACATGCCAACCCTCACAATTTGAGCAGGAGATTCCTGATTGTTTCACCAAAAATGGTGCTATTTTTCACGTTCTCCCTCCTGAAATATCTTTATTCCCAATGAAATCCAATGGGAAAATTCACTTCTCCCGATTTCTGTTACAAAATCTCCCTCCCAGCTGTGGCAAATTTTGGCATGTATGCCGCAGCTCCATGGCCACAATGACAGCCACTATTACGGTGCTTTGTCAGCCCCTCCCCTCCAGAGTTGAGAGATATACATTCATGCAGTGGTGGGTGTTACGTTCTGGCTCCGCATGGAGGCAGAACGTTGTAGGCCTCTGAGGTAGGCCGCAGTGGCGCAGCTCCAGCCGGAGCGAAAATGAAACAAGCCACACGTTGTTGGAGTCTGTGCCCGGAACTGCCTCCCTTGCGCGGGGGTGGGGCTTTTATTAAGACGCCCTGCGCCACCGCGTAGCGGGGCGCATGGCGGATATAACAGTAGGTATCCTCTATACATTATTGTCTGTTACTTTACAATGCAAAGAGAGAGGCACAGGCTGGAAGGTTTCGAATTAATCTGAAACCTCTGGAAAGTGCTCCGGGCAACCCTCCAGACCATCGTTCTTTGCCTGTCAACCCACTGCAGAAAGGGGAAAGCCCGAATTGATTGGTCACATCCTTTCTGCGTGAGACCACAAGCATCCCCAGACATGTTTTGGCCTGTTTTGTTACTGTACGACAGCAGGTAGTTGTGGCATGGCAAGTTCGACAAATATTGCCAAAGTAAAAACATGGGAATCCATTTTGGCAAATATCTTTCAGTAGTGATTATTTTGGTTTGAACTTTTTTCAATATCATAAACAACAAATGTGTCTTTGTCATGGTTACTTCACAGCAATTCAACTTACACCTGGTTTACTTCCATGCCAGGCCTAATACTTCAGTTTACACCTGGATTATTTCCAGGCAGTGCCTACTAATTCAAAGATTCACTGTGCGGGTATAGTCGCCTGTCTGATAGCTTTCCACAACTAATAGTGCTTCTGAAGTTTTAGATCCACTGACAAACACAACTTCACAACAGCTTCAGCAGTTTGCAGCTTTCTAACTTTTAACAACCTTTGAAGAAATTAGTGCTCTTTCACACTTTCATGCAGGCAATGCACCTCTCCATCTGAACGTTCCCCTTCCAGAATGGCATCCTTTTTGTCTATTGTGCTGGGTTCTAAGAGACTGGTACGAAAGACTGTTAAAAGCACCTGTGCCCCTCTCTATTTGGTGCTCCCACCAGATATTCAGACACAGTAAAACATTTGGGCTGCATCTGGCAGTCAAGTATGGACTGCAACTCTCAGGTCAGTCAAATGGTTAAATCAGTCTATTATCAACCGAGACTCCTAAAACCAGTCATCCCTCGTATTGCAGAGAAGGACCGGCGATAAATGTGGTCAGAATATTGACCAATGCCAGGCTTGACTATTGCAGTGCCCTCCTTATGGGAGTCCACAAATCTCAAATGAAAAGATTGCAGGTAGCTCAAAGTTCCACCATTAGACTGATCTTGTTAGGAAGAAGAATAGAAATGTGCCAATAGTGAAGGAATCTTCATTGGCTTCCGGTTTCCCAGAGAATTTTGTTCAAGGTACTCTGTCTGGTGTTTAAGTGTATCCACGGGATGGCACCAGCCTACCTAAATGCAAAAGAGCGATACTTGCACTCTAGCGACCAGCACCTTTTGCAGGTACCATTGGTTAGAACGATCACATGGGGTGAGAGACGGTTCTCTGCCTTTGGCCCTCGAGCATGGAATGCTGTCCCTTTGGAGCTCCGAAGTCTTGACTCTCGGGCTATTTTTAGGAAATAACTAAAAACCCATTTGTTCGCCTAATTTTGGTTTCTTTCAAATGTTAGCCTGAGCGAGTGTGATGCAGCAACTAACTGACTTAGCTCATACCTGCGCCTAGATGCATATTTGCCTGGTCCCTTCAGGGTGTGCACGTTATAAATAATAAAATAAAATCAATCGAATCAGCAACCACTGATAAGGATATGATTTTGACTTTCCTCCTTTGGGTTTTGGCAATTCAAGTTTTTTACCAGCTTTCAATTTATGGAACAGTCATAGGTTAATAACCTTCACCTTTAAAAACTTTTCACTAGCCCTTTCTTTCTGTTGCCCATATCTGTTTAATTCTGTTTAATTCTGAATTCTGAATGGTGCCGGTGCTCCAGGCATCTCCCATTCCCATTGAGCCCTATGTGGCACAAATGGGAATGGAAGGTACTCATACCGGCACCCGCGATAGGGCCATTACCGGCACCGGCCGTGTCTTAATGGCCCAGTAATTGCTCATTCGTGGGTGCTGGTAAAATTACGAGTTTGGAGGCAGCCGTGCCGGTAAAACCGGCACGGCTACCGCCAAACTCGTAATGACCCATAATCTATTCTACGGTCACTTGGCTTTAATGATACGCTTTCTGCTGCTTTATAAAGGATTCCTTGGTCCTTGGTTAACTTCCACTTTAGAATCACTTTCACTCGTACACGATTGTACTTAAACTGTTTTCATTAGTTTGGTATTCAAAGAATATTGTTAAAGCAATTTTGCTCATACGCAAGTGTTACTTTTGTTGCTTTCTTATTGTTGAAGCAATTTCACTTGTATGTGAGTGACTCTTTATCGCTACTGTTGCCTGCCTTTAACGTGTGAAAGGGATTAGAGCATCCCGAATCACTCACCGGCTTCCACCTTTGCTTTTGATCCCATCACGTACCGCAGGACTTCCACTCTTCTGGCTCTACACAAAAAGGCACACTTCCTCGCTGAAGATGTCTTTGTTTACTTGTGCCTGAGACCCCCTGGTGCACGCCAGCCACCAGCAACTGTCTTGAAGCTCCCAGGCTCACGCCAGCCACCCGACACAGCCTCCTGCATGCTTCCTGAAGCGCAAGCCTCTGCAAATCGGCTCACAGGGGAGAAAGCCTCCCTTCTTCACGCTTCCCGCGGCCTAATCTCTGCACTTGGAAAGGGGCCCTCTCAGGACTGGCAGCTGGAATCTGCCCTGCAGTGGTACCGGCGCCCTCTCTTTCCTCCAATTTCTGCTTGGACTGCCACCTGAAACAGCATGCCTGCTTCTGCCACAGCTTCTCCTGCTGCTGCTTTCTCCTTCTAATGACCTGCCCCTGAGGGGGCCTTTTAAGCCTGTCTCCCTCAGGTGTGGGTCGTTTGAATGACCACTCCTGCAACACTGCTCTTGAGCCCTCTTCCTCGTCCCAGTACTTAGGGAATTCTGGGTATTTAAGTCCCCAACAACAAAATTAGATTTTAGAGCCAGATTTCTACTTTTGAACTCAAGTTCATTTCTTCTAGGTATATTTAAAGAACCATCACAAGGATTTTCTTGGAAAGGGGAGGCCAGTTCGTTTACGCCGGTGTTCAGTCATATTTTCGAATGCAATATTTTCGAAAGTCAAAATGTCGAAAATATTTATTCGAAAATAATAATGTTGAATTACAAAAAAGTCCTTTTTCGAATTGATGTTAATACAAGGTAAGTTTTTATGTATGTTTTATTAAGTGTTTTTGAACATCAATAGTATATACCAGGTAATACTTTGCTTACATATATATATAGGTAAAATAAATATATATTTATTTTAAACTTCAATTTTAAATAAATAAATAACAAATTGCAAACTGTTAACGTTGAACATTTAGTATACATTTTCTCCAATAGATGGCGCTATTGTTTAAGAAATGAGATTGTTCATTTTGTTTATATATGGTAATTGAATGCTACGTAAGGTTGCGTTACTCTACGTATGCGTAGGCGCCATTTTTAAAGTTCATTCTTGCAGCGTTTCCATCATGTTCGGGTCTCCGTGCTTTCGTGTGGACTTCTTTTTGGATTTTCAAGTTTTTTCACCCTTTTCCATGGATGCAATGGATTTTTTTTTACTGGATTCGATGGATGTTTTGGTTTTTCCGAGCTATGGATTTTTTTTCGGGTTGGATCGTGGATTTTTTTTCATGGACTTTCTTGGATTTTCAACTTTTTTTCCTTTCCGGATTTCACTGTTATGGATCGCACATGTGGATTTTTTTTTGGATGGTGTTTTTCCCTGGATTGCTTTTTGGGTTCCTTGAATTTTGCTGCTTGGTGCTTTTTACGGTTACTGCTTGGATTTGTCATGGTGGATTGGTGATTCCTCAAAAACGTGAGGTTTTTTTAACATTATAAATTATACGCTATTGAATCTAGGTAGTTGTCTTTGTCATTTTCATTAAAATTACGTACTATTTGCTCAAGGCGTTGTTCATAGTCTCTGTATTTTTTCTTTTTTAACTCTGTGTTTGCGAGTGAAATTGCTTGTGAGACTCGAAATTCCTGATGTGATTGTTCATTGTTTAATACTTTCAAAAAATGCCACAAATTGGGGTTATTTGTGTTGAAAGTTTTATTAATACGGCTATGCCATCCTTCCAGTGAATTGTTTGTTCTAGGTCGCCCTTCCAATGTGGCTTTGTAGCAATTCCATAAGGTTATACTGTATTTTGGCCTTCTTCTGGTGCCATTCCTAGTTAATTGTCCAATCCATGTGTTCTCCATGTAATCTAACATGTCCGAATTTTCTTCCTCATGATTTTTAAAATAGTCACTCACTGTCTATTAAATGTTGAAATGTATAACCTGATCTTCTTTCACAAATGCTAATCCGAATAGTTTTTTTATGTTATGTTGAAAAGTGCTGTCATCTGTGTATTTACTACTTAGTCCAAGTTTCTGCAGTTTTTTCCATATCGACTGAGTAAAATGAAAAAAGCACCCTTGTATGCTAGAATCAGGGTATATTGAAGAAAATGCCTTAATCTGTGCTAATTCAAAATCCATGATTATGTTTGTGGGTTTCGAATCTGGTACAGTGTCCTTGATTTTGGTCAACATGATTGTGTAGGTTTCTTCTTTTTTTTTGGGCATTAAAACATAAACAAGTGGAATTAGTTTGTTATTTATTGTTCCATGTATTGAATAAAATTGTTGGAAGGGGTTCGGGCATGCTTTGAAAGTTGTGTCACCTTGCCACTGGGCACTTTCACTTAGATGCTTGAAATTGGTTGCAGTTGAAAATATCAACATTTTTTCGTCTCGTACATCAACGGTAGAATGGTGGAAATTTTCTCCATTAGCTGTCACTCTAAACACTTCTGGTATGGTGATGTCATTGTATGTTGTAGGTGCTGGTGGCAGATTTTCCTTTTGCTGTTTCTTGCGGTTTACTGTTCGTTGCATCTGTTTTCACCAGGCATCTGCGCAGATATGTGTGAAGGTAACGTGTCACATACCGTTGATATTACCAAACCGCTTGCCTGTCCGGGGTTTTCTATTGCCTTTCTTTTTAGCTCTTGGAGAGTTTGTTTTATTACTATATTTGTCTTGTCCGGTAGATGGTTGTGTTCTCCCTTTACTTTTTGTATTGGAACATTCAACTATAACTCGTGCGGCACATTTTGATCATCCATATTCAATGCATTTCCAGTACGAGCGTTCATTTTTTTCCAATTCCTTATTATAAATGTATCCGTTCAAAACCAGCTGTTTTCCGCCTTTTTGCGAGGTTATGTATTCAACCCTTTCTGTCATGTTCAATCTAAAATAACGTAAAAAAATGTTTTACTATGTTTGCCATACACTAATAATAATATATTTTTCGATTTAAATATCTAGTTACATATTTTTTTTTTTTATATTACCTGATTGTTTGCCTGACGTAGCCGAATCGAATCCACTGTAGTTCGCTCTGACTCTGGTTCCGTCAGGTAATGACAGTTGTCCACAACCGTCATCTGTTCCTTTTGTGTTTAGGCAAGGTTCTTTACTCGTGGGTGTCACATATTGGCTTAACCCTTACGACTCTTGATTCTATGGGGTTTTCGTTAGTCATAATGTACTTTATCTACAGATTGGCAAACGGTTATGTGTTGGTGGTCGAGAGGGGGGTGGTAGAGTTTCGCCGTAGAGGTAAGGGGGGTTGGAGAGGTAAGCCCCCATAAAAATGGACGATTACCATTACTTCACATCGGTATGTTAGTACTATTGTTCGACATTTTTGTTTCGACTATTTGACTTTTCCTATTATATGTATATATTTTCGCCATATTTGTTTTTGACATTTTTTTTTCGACATTTTTGTATTTCGGTATTATGTTTTCGACATTATGACTATAAACCGTTTACGCCATTATTCACAGATTTCCTTTCACTGTACCTCTGCGAGTTATGGTGATTTCTAACTTTATAAGTCTCAGAAGGGTTTTCATTTTTTTGGATGTTTAATGATTTTAAATTAACTTTATCCACATTAAGATGTTCAGCTTCTGGAACAGACAAATCATAACAACAATAAGCCATTACATATTTTTGTACTTCTGAAATGTTTTTCCTTTTTGGGGGAAAAATACAGCGTCTCGTCCCATGGGTCTTCCTCACCACCCTGAGCCTTGTCTTCTCCCTGGTGATCATCCCACAGAACACCACCCCCAAGGTCAAGATCAGGAAGTTTATGTCTTTCCCTTGATGCCTGGGAGGAGGCTTTAGGCATGGATTTAGTGAGGATTCCCTTGATGCCTGGGAGGAGGCCTTAGGCAGGGATTTAGTGAGGAGTCCCTTTACACCTGGGAGGAGGCTTTAGACAAGGATTTAGTGAGGATTCCCTTGATGCCTGGGAGGCGGCTTTGGGCAGGGATTTAGTGAGGATTCCCTTGATGCCTGGGAGGAGGCTTTAGGCAGGGATTTAGTGAGGATTCCCTTGACGCCTGGGAGGAGGCCTTAGACAGGGATCTAGTGAGGATTCCCTTGACGCCTGGGAGGAGGCCTTAGACAGGGATTTACCGAGGAGTCCCTTGATGCCTGGGAGGATGCTTTAGGCAGGGATTTAGTGAGGATTCCCTTGATGCCTGGGAGGAGGCCTTAGGCAGGGATTTAGTGAGGAGTCCCTTTACACCTGGGAGGAGGCTTTAGACAAGGATTTAGTGAGGATTCCCTTGACACCTGGGAGGAGGCTTTAGGCATGGATTTAGTGAGGAGTCCCTTTACACCTGGGAGGAGGCTTTAGACAAGGATTTAGTGAGGATTCCCTTGACACCTGGGAGGAGGCTTTAGGCAGGGATTTAGTGAGGATTCCCTTGACGTCTGGGAGGAGGCTTTAGGCAGGGATTTAGTGAGGATTCTCTGGACACCTGGGAGGAAGCTTTAGGCAGGGATTTAGTAAGGATTCCCTTGCTGACTGGGAGGAGGCTTTAGGCAGGGATTTAGTGAGGATTCTCTGGACACCTGGGAGGAAGCTTTAGGCAGGGATTTAGTAAGGATTCCCTTGCTGACTGGGAGGAGGCTTTAGGCAGGGATTTATTGAGCATTCCCTTGACACCTGGGAGGAGGCTTTAGGCAGGGATTTAGTGAGGATTCCCTTGACACCTGGGAGGAGGCTTTAGGCAGGGATTTAGTGAGTAGTCCGTAGGATTCATCACATCCCCTATTGTCACAAAATCTGGGGAATTACCTGCCTCAAATGTTTCGGTCACTGCTCCTGATATGGCACCATAATGTAAAAATGCATTTTGGAACATTGAGGAGGACAGGGAATTCCCTTAGTTCTGCTCTGCACTCATAGTTCGGGCAGTTTCTAGCTTAGAAAGTACTTGTTTGCCGAGCTGGAGATGCAGAATTTCTGTGGGAGATTTATCCCATTTCACATTTTCCATATTTTTCTTTTAGTCTGGGCTATTGGGTGGTGCCTGCACCATCTATAAGCCAAAACTGTTGCATTAGAGTGCAGATAGAGATAAATGGCATATGAGGAGGGAACCAAAGCTTGTAGACATTGTTTGGTTATTTGCCCACCCAAACCAAGCCTACAAACCAGGCTTACAAGGCGTTCATCATCGACAGACACAACATCCCTGTTGCCAACTCCATAAAAACTCTAGGCGTGTACCTAAACTCCTCACTTAGCATGACTCAAGAAGATAGTTCAGGAGCAACGTGCTCGCCTTGGAAGCAAGACAACACGGAGCAACACAGGTTCGATCCCTGGGTCCGCACTTAGAAACCTCTTGGTATTAAGCACGTTATAAATAACCTATCATATCATATCATGACTCGACAGATCAGCCACAGTGCCTCTTTGTCAGGCTACGCCACGAAGCTCATCAACGCCAGTAAACCTTTCCTGTCCGCCAAGAATAGGCTTGAAGTCGTCCGTGCCCTCATCGGCTCCAAACTATACTATTGTAAACCAGTACTACTTTGTGGCACCTCTGAAAGAAATTTGAACAAGCTGCAAATAATTCAGAACAATGCCCTCTGGGCTGCGCGAGACATTGGTAAGTACGACCACATCTCAGAGGCCAGAAAGTCGGCACACTGGCTTCCAGTTAAAGACAGAATTAAATTCAACATCCTGTCCATCACCCACTGCTGCCTTTTGAATGACCCCCCCACCTCAAACAAAAGCTCAAGAAACACACCCTGACAAGGCCTGTAAGAACATCCCACAAGCATCGCCTCATCACTCCTAGATTTAACCGCAAAAGGTCTGGGGGTTCCAGCTTCCCTGTCCGGGCTGCCACCCCCTGGACTGACGCCCCCCCCACCTGCCCAACTAACCACCCTACAACATTTTCAGAAGAAATCTCAAAACCCACCTCTTCAACTACCTGGTTCTCCTCCTGCTCTTAGTAACTGTTTTCTGCTCCTTTGTACCTAGTGCCTAGATGCCTACGGGCTACGCGCACTTCTATACATGTTTAACTAGAACAATGTAATGCCAATGGCCATGCTAATCCCTATGGAAGAGTCCCATCCCCTGCACATCAAGGTTTAATGTGATTCAACAACATTTAAGACTATCTAACTAGTCAATTGCAGTCACACGTTTTATACTCCACAAAAATGTTTTTAGAAAGAATGGTTTCACCCAATCATTTTTATAGCAATCATCTCCATGCAGAGAATTTGTCAACACAACATATTATAAGCAATTATATTTTAAACTGTACAATGAACAATATTCTTAAATCAGCAGTCCATGAATCACGTGCTCTATGCATTTTGGGACGTCTCTTCCCTTCCTCGGGAGCTATTGTTCGTCTTTTTCCGTTCCTCAAATCGCACACTGATCTATAACAGTTAGAGAATAGAGATAGAGAGTAGACTTATTTGGTGAGATCTAATCTATGTGAAACCATTATTTAAATGTACATCATAAAGCGATATATTTGTCATTATCCTTTTCCCTAATATTCACCTGGTGTCAGTCTAGCTAACACAGCCCACGCTGTGTACTGTATTCTGCAATGCTGAGGCCTTAAGTCGTATTCCATAACTTTAGCAATGCCTAATCATTTAAAACAAAAATGTCAGGTATTTGTACTTAATACTGCCTTCTCTCTATGTTAATATCTCACTTCTATTCTATCCTCACCTAATATGGAAGATGTCCAGTCTGTTAGCTGTATCTACATCTTTCTTGTGACATCCATAAAAAAGAGGGCCTGCCTACAAATGTTCACTATAATGGGTAGTTGAATATATAGGTGGATAACAGATGAAGTTCTAAATATAACATTAGACCAATCATGCAATCTTCAGGGGGCGATGAGGTGGTAGGATTTTTTCTTTTAATGAAGAAAAGACTTGTTGGACATGAGAGACAGACGCAGAAGGTGATTCAGTGATTAAGGAGGAGGTTTCAACCAGTACTTCCTTGTTACCATTGAGGCAGTGAGCGAAGCAAAACTCAGATCCCAAGAACAAGGTTCCGGCTGACCAATTAATGTGCGGGTTGTGCCTTTGAAGCCAAGGAATTCCCAGAACCTCTGAGTCAAAGATGAGGTCTGTTTGATTAAAGGCCCTAAAGACAGGGGTCGGCCATCGATTCCTTCCACTTTTTGTACTTCTTCCTTGGCTAAACAGGGTATAGCATTCTTTACTGCCCAGTCGTCATCCATGAACATACCCATCGCTCCACAGTCCACAAGGGCTAGAACTGTAATTGTTTTTTATGGGTTGTAGCACAATCTTGATTTGTAGGACCACTAAGGATGCCCTTGAGAGAGATTGAGGTAAGGCTGAGATGCTGACGCTATTGTTTTCCTCCCGATTACTTGCTCCACTTAGGAGCGGGAGCTGGTGTTTCCCACACGTCTAAGAGGAACTATGGATCTCCTAACCTGGCCATATGGTTAGGAGATACGCAATATAGGCATAAACCCTGTTCTACACGCCAAGCCCTCTCTTCACAGGTTAGTGGTCCTCTGAGCAAGCCCAATTGCATGGGCACTGGGTTAGTAGACTGGACTAGTCCTGTGTTGGACGTAGAAGGATAGGCAGGATCTACGAGAGGGATCTTGGATAAATATTGCAGACTTTTCTTTTCATCTGACCGTCTTTCCTGAAGTTTGAAGTCAATCTGGAGACCTGCAATATAAATGAAAAACCATATAAATGAAAAACCAGCCAGCGGAATGAATTGAAGATACTCAAACAGGCCGCTAAAAGGCCACCAAAACGGGGGAGGACCCCCAAGGGTCACAACACAGATCAATCCACTAAGAATGAAACAATCGTTAAAAATACTGTATTTATTTAGAATTTTTACTCGTTAAAATAAGTATTAAATCATCTGAAGTTCTGTACAAAAAATACGCAAAGTGACAACATTAATGTATCAATCATAAAGTGCATTGTATAAAGTGACTGAGTGCTAGTTTCACTGTTGGCTGTAAGTGAAAAAGTCAAAGAAATAAATCACAGTAGACCTAGATGCTACTAGATTGATCCCAAAAAGGGGTTTCCCGTGCGAGCGAAGAAAGTCACTCGATAAGGGAAACCACAATCGCCTATTCAGATCTGAAGGCAAAAGGGCCAAAATATAAATCAACAAAGGGCAATCTAGTCACTAAAGGATCATGCAGCCAACCACAATGGTTAGCTACAGCACTGCACAATATAATGAACACATAAACATTGAAAAAAACGCTAAAATTAGCCAAGGGATGCTATGCGAGACAAGCATCAAGAAGAGCCTGGGAATTACCTGGTCTGGACATCCTTGCTAACTCAGCTTTCATGTCTTCATGCAGACCACGCCTGAAGAGTGTAAAGCAGGCTTCCTGCGACCACTCTGCTTCTTTAGCCAAATGTTTGAATTTTGTCACATAGGGGATACTCCAACAATTTCTCTTGTGCAGTATTCACCAAATCAGGACGGTAAACATGACCTTAAACGCATTAATGAAGGCAGAATAGTTATCCAGCAAAGGATCTGCAGCTGAAACAAAATAAGCCACTCATGACAAAGCTATTCCAGTTAAATGGGAAACCACAAACCCAACTGTGGCTCTTTCAGTGGCATAGAAAAGATGTTTGAATGTAAAGTGTATCATACAGGAATCCAAAAAGGTTCTCGTCTTTTTAGGTGAGCCATCATTAAATGGTTCTGTACTTCAACAGTCAATACTTGCATTCCTCTTAATACCTCTTGCATGGAATCCATGTCGATTAACGGTATTGGGCGTCTCAAACTATCAGGTTTTGAGCTCATCTTAGATTTTCTGATAGCCTAGTCTGGCCGTGACTGACTGTGCCTGCTGGTTCTCATGGTGTGGGATTCTGCCGGTGACTGACTGCGCCTGCTGGTTCTCATGGTGTGGGATTCTGGCGGTGACTGACTGCGCCTGCTGGTTCTCATGGTGTGGGATTCTGGCGGTGACTGACTGCGCTTGCTGGTTCTCATGGTGCAGGATTCTGGCGGTGACTGACTGTGCCCACTGGTTCTCATGGTGTGGGATTCTGGCAGTGACTGCACCTGCTGGTTTTTATGGTGCGAGAATCTGGCGGTGACTGACTGCGCCTGCTAGTTCTCATGGTGCAGGATTCTGGCAGTGACTGACTGCGCCTGCTGGTTCTCATGGTGTGGGATTCTGGCGGTGACTGACTGTGCTTGCTGGTTCTCATGGTGCGGGATTGTGGTGGTGACTGACTGCGCCTGCTGGTTCTCATGGTGCAGGATTCTGGCAGTGACTGACTGTGCCTGCTGGTTCTCATGGTACGGGATTCTGGTGGTGACTGACTGCACCTGCTGGTTCTCATGGTGCAGGATTCTGGCGGTGACTGACTGCACCTGCTGGTTCTCATGGTGCGGGATTCTGGCGGTGACTGACTGCGCCTGCTGGTTCTCATGGTGCGGGATTCTGGCGGTGACTGACTGCACCTGCTGGTTCTCATGGTGCGGGATTCTGGCGGTGACTGACTGCACCTGCTGGTTCTCATGGTGCGGGATTCTGGCAGTGACTGACTGCGCCTGCTGGTTCTCATGGTGCGGGATTCTGGCAGTGACTGACTGCGCCTGCTGGTTCTCATGGTGTGGGATTCTGGCGGTGACTGACTGCGCCTGCTGCTTCTCATGGTGCAGGATTCTGGCGGTGACTGACTGCGCCTGCTGGTTCTCATGGTGCAGGATTCTGGCGGTGACTGACTGTGCCCACTGGTTCTCATGGTGTGGGATTCTGGCAGTGACTGCGCCTGCTGGTTTTTATGGTGCGAGATTCTGGCGGTGACTGACTGCGCCTGCTGCTTCTCATGGTGCAGGATTCTGGCAGTGACTGACTGCGCCTGCTGGTTCTCATGGTGCAGGATTCTGGCGGCGACTGACTGCGCCTGCTGGTTCTCATGGTGTGGGATTCTGGCAGTAAATGACTGCGCCTGCTGGTTCTCATGGTGCGGGATTCTGGCAGTGACTAACTGCGCCTGCTGGTTCTCATGGTGTGGGATTCTGGCAGTGACTAACTGCGCCTGCTGGTTCTCATGGTGCAGGATTCTGGCAGTGACTGACTGCGCCTGCTGGTTCTCATGGTGCAGGATTCTGGCGGTGACTGACTGTGCCCACTGGTTCTCATGGTGTGGGATTCTGGCAGTGACTGCGCCTGCTGGTTTTTATGGTGCGAGATTCTGGCGGTGACTGACTGTGCCTGCTGGTTCTCATGGTGCGGGATTCTGGCGGTGACTGACTGTGCCTGCTGGTTCTTATGGTGTGGGATTCTGGTGGTGACTGACTGCGCCTGCTGGTTCTCATGGTGCGGGATTCTGGCGGTGACTGACTGCGCCTGCTGGTTCTCATGGTGTGGGATTCTGGCAGTGACTGACTGCGCCTGCTGGTTCTCATGGTGCGGGATTCTGGTGGTGACTGACTGCGCCAGCTGGTTCTCATGGTGCGGGATTCTGGTGGTGACTGACTGTGCCCACTGGTTCTCATGGTATGGAATTCTGGCAGTGACTGCGCCTGCTGGTTCTCATGGTGCGGGATTCTGGCAGTGACTGACTGCGCCTGCTGGTTCTCATGGTGCAGGATTCTGGCAGTGACTGACTGTGCCCACTGGTTCTCATGGTGTGGGATTCTGGTAGTGACTGTGCCTGCTGGTTTTTCCGGTGCAAGATTCTGGCGGTGACTGACTGCACCTGCTGATTCTCATAGTGCATGATTCTGCCGGTGACTGACTGCGCCTGCTGGTTCTCATGGTGTGGGATTCTGGCGGTGACTGACTGTGCCTGCTGGTTCTCATGGTGTGGGATTCTGGCAGTGACTGACTGCACCTGCTGGTTCTCATGGTGCGGGATTCTGGCGGTGACTGACTGTGCCTGCTGGTTCTCATGGTGTGGGATTCTGGTGGGGACTGACTGCACCTGCTGGTTCTCATGGTGCGGGATTCTGGCGTTGACTGACTGCGCCTGCTGGTTTTCATGGTGCGGGATTCTGGCAGTGACTGACTGCGCTGCTGGTTCTCATGGTGCGGGATTCTGGTGGTGACTGACTGCGCCAGCTGGTTCTCATGGTGCGGGATTCTGGTGGTGACTGACTGTGCCCACTGGTTCTCATGGTGTGGGATTCTGGCAGTGACTGCGCCTGCTGGTTCTCATGGTGCGGTATTCTGGCAGTGACTGACTGCGTCTGCTGGTTCAGGATTCTGGCAGTGACTGACTGTGCCCACTGGTTCTCATGGTGTGGGATTCTGGCAGTGACTGCACCTGCTGGTTTTTATGGTGCGAGATTCTGGCGGTGACTGACTGCGCCTGCTGGTTCTTATGGTGCGGGATTCTGGTAGTGACTGACTGCACCTGCTGGTTCTCATGGTGCAGGATTCTGGCGGTGACTGACTGCGCCTGCTGGTTCTCATATTGCAGGATTCTGGCGGTGACTGACTGCGCCTGCTGGTTCTCATGGTGTGGGATTCTGGCAGTGACTGACTGTGCCCACTGATTCTCATGGTGTGGGATTCTGGCAGTGACTGCACCTGCTGGTTTTTATGGTGTGAGATTCTGGCGGTGACTGACTGCGCCTGCTGGTTCTCATGGTGCGGGATTCTGGCGGTGACTGACTGTGCCTGCTGGTTCTTATGGTGCGGGATTCTGGTGGTGACTGACTGCGCCTGCTGGTTCTCATGGTGCGGGATTCTGGCGGTGACTGACTGCGCCTGCTGGTTCTCATGGTGCGCGATTCTCGTGGTGACTGACTGCACCTGCTGGTTCTCATGGTGCGGGTTTCTGGCAGTGACTGACTGCGACTGCTGGTTCTCATGGTGTGGGATTCTGGCGGTGACTGACTGCACCTGCTGGTTCTCATGGTGCAGGATTCTGGCGGTGACTGACTGCGCCTGTTGGTTCTCATGGTGCAGGATTCTGGCGGTGACTGACTGTGCCCACTGGTTCTCATGGTGTGGGATTCTGGCAGTGACTGCGCCTGCTTGTTTTTATGGTGCGAGATTCTGGCGGTGACTGACTGCGCCTGCTGGTTCTCATGGTGCGGGATTCTGGTGTTGACTGACTGTGCCTGCTGGTTCTCATGGTGCGGGATTCTGGCGGTGACTGACTGCGCCTGCTGGTTCTCATATTGCAGGATTCTGGCGGTGACTGACTGCGCCTGCTGGTTCTCATGGTGTGGGATTCTGGCAGTGACTGACTGTGCCCACTGGTTCTCATGGTGTGGGATTCTGGCAGTGACTGCACCTGCTGGTTTTTATGGTGCGAGATTCTGGCGGTGACTGACTGCACCTGCTGGTTCTCATGGTGCGGGATTCTGGCGGTGACTGACTGTGCCTGCTGGTTCTTATGGTGTGGGATTCTGGTGGTGACTGACTGCGCCTGCTGGTTCTCATGGTGCGGGATTCTGGCAGTGACTGACTGCGCCTGCTGGTTCTCATGGTGCGGGATTCTGGTGGTGACTGACTGCACCTGCTAGTTCTCATGATGCGGGTTTCTGGCAGTGACTGCGCCTGCTGGTTCTCATGGTGTGGGATTCTGGCAGTGACTGACTGCGTCTGCTGGTTCTCATGGTGCAGGATTCTGGCAGTGACTGACTGCGCCTGCTGATTCTCATGGTGCAGGATTCTGGCGGTGACTGACTGCACCTGCTGGTTCTCATGGTGTAGGATTCTGGCAGTGACTGACTGCGCCTGCTGGTTCTCATGGTGTGGGATTCTGGTGGTGACTGACTGCGCCTGCTGGTTCTCATGGTGTGGGATTCTGGCGGTGACTGACTGCGTCTGCTGGTTCTCATGGTGCAGGATTCTGGTGGTGACTGACTGTGCCCACTGGTTCTCATGGTGTGGGATTCTGGCAGTGACTGCGCCTGCTGGTTTTTATGGTGCGAGATTCTGGCGGTGACTGACTGTGCCTGCTGGTTCTCATGGTGCAGGATTCTGGCGGTGACTGACTGCGCCTGCTGGTTCTCATGGTGTGGGATTCTGGCAGTGACTGACTGCGCCTGCTGGTTCTCATGGTGCGGGATTCTGGCGGTGACTGACTGCGCCTGCTGGTTCTCATGGTGTGGGATTCTGGCAGTGACTGACTGCACCTGCTGGTTCTCATGGTGCGGGATTCTGGCGGTGACTGACTGTGCCTGCTGGTTCTCATGGTGTGGGATTCTGGTGGGGACTGACTGCGCCTGCTGGTTCTCATAGTGCGGGATTCTGGTGTTGACTGACTGCGCCTGCTGGTTTTCATGGTGCGGGATTCTGGCAGTGACTGACTGCGCCTGCTGGTTCTCATGGTGCGGGATTCTGGTGGTGACTGACTGAGCCAGCTGGTTCTCATGGTGCGGGATTCTGGTGGTGACTGACTGTGCCCACTGGTTCTCATGGTGTGGAATTCTGGCAGTGACTGTGCCTGCTGGTTCTCATGGTGCGGGATTCTGGCAGTGACTGACTGCACCTGCTGGTTCTCATGGTGCAGGATTCTGGACTGACTGTGTCCACTGGTTCTCATGATTTGGGAATTTTGGCAGTGACTGTGCCTGCTGGTTTTTATGGTGCGAGATTCTGGCAGTGACTGACTGCGCCTGCTGATTCTCATGGTGCATGATTCTGCCGGTGACTGACTGCGCCTGCTGGTTCTCATGGTGTGGGATTCTGGCAGTGATTGACTGTGCCTGCTGGTTCTCATGGTGTGGGATTCTGGCAGTGACTGACTGCGCCTGCTGGTTCTCATGGTACGGGATTCTGGCGGTGACTGACTGTGCCTGCTGGTTCTCATGGTGTGGGATTCTGGTGGGGACTGACTGCACCTGCTGGTTCTCATGGTGCGGGATTCTGGTGTTGACTGACTGCGCCTGCTGGTTTTCATGGTGCGGGATTCTGGCAGTGACTGACTGCGCTGCTGGTTCTCATGGTGCGGAATTCTGGTGGTGACTGACTGCGCCAGCTGGTTCTCATGGTGTGGGATTCTGGTGGTGACTGACTGTGCCCACTGGTTCTCATGGTGTGGGATTCTGGCAGTGACTGCGCCTGCTGGTTCTCATGGTGCGGGATTCTGGCAGTGACTGACTGCGCCTGCTTGTTCTCATGGTGCAGGATTCTGGCAGTGACTGACTGTGCCCACTGGTTCTCATGGTGTGGGATTCTGGCAGTGACTGTGCCTGCTGGTTTTTATGGTGCGAGATTCTGGCAGTGACTGACTGCGCCTGCTGGTTCTCATGGTGTGGGATTCTGGCGGTGACTGACTGTGCCTGCTGGTTCTCATGGTGTGGGATTCTGGCGGTGACTGACTGCGCCTGCTGGTTCTCATGGTGTGGGATTCTGGCAGTGACTGACTGCGCCTGCTGGTTCTCATGGTGCGGGATTCTGGCGGTGACTGACTGTGCCTGCTGGTTCTCATGGTGCGGGATTCTGGCAGTGACTAACTGCACCTGCTGGTTCTCATGGTGCGGGATTCTTGTGGTGACTGACTGCACCTGCTGGTTCTCATGGTGCGGGATTCTGGTGGTGACTGACTGCGCCTGCTGGTTCTCATGGTGCGGGATTCTGGCAGTGACTGACTGCGCCTGCTGGTTCTCATGGTGTGGGATTCTGGCAGTGACTGACTGTGCCCACTGGTTCTCATGGTGTGGGATTCTGGCAGTGACTGCACCTGCTGGTTTTTATGGTGCGAGATTCTGGCGGTGACTGACTGCGTCTGCTGTTTCTCATGGTATGGGATTCTGGCGGTGACTGACTGCGCCTGCTGGTTCTTATGGTGCGGGATTCTGGTAGTGACTGACTGTGCCTGCTGGTTCTCATGGTGTGGGATTCTGGCAGTGACTGACTGCGCCTCCTGTTTCTCATGGTGCGGGATTCTGGCGGTGACTGACTGTGCCTGCTGGTTCTCATGGTGTGGGATTGTGGCAGTGACTGACTGTGCCTGCTGGTTCTCATGGTGTGGGATTCTGGCGGTGACTGACTGCGCCTGCTGGTTCTCATGGTGCAGGATTCTGGTGGTGACTGACTGTGCCCACTGGTTTTCATGGTGTGGGATTCTGGCAGTGACTGCGCCTGCTGGTTTTTATGGTGTGAGATTCTGTTGGTGACTGACTGTGCCTGCTGGTTCTCATGGTGCAGGATTCTGGCGGTGACTCACTGCACCTGCTGGTTCTCATGGTGTGGGATTCTGGCAGTGACTGACTGCGCCTGCTGGTTCTCATGGTGCGGGATTCTGGCAGTGACTGACTGCGCCTGCTGGTTCTCATGGTGTGGGATTCTGGTGGGGACTGACTGCGCCTGCTGGTTCTCATGGTTCGGGATTCTGGCAGTGACTGACTGCGCCTGCTGGTTCTCATGGTGCAGGATTCTGGCAGTGACTGACTGTGCTCACTGGTTCCCAGATCTCTCTCTGCGTCAGGGGCCTCCCTCTGGAACAGCCTTCCTGCCTCCCTGAAACTTGAGGAGAACCATCTTCGGTTCCGGAAGCACCTCATGGAGCGGGATTCTGGTGGTGACTGACTGCGCCTGCTGGTTCTCATGGTGTGGGATTCTGGTGGTGACTGACTGCGCCTGCTGGTTCTCATGGTGTGGGATTCTGGCGGTGACTGACTGCGCCTGCTGGTTCTCATGGTGTGGGATTCTGGCGGTGACTGACTGCGTCTGCTGGTTCTCATGGTGCAGGATTCTGGTGGTGACTGACTGTGCCCACTGGTTCTCATGGTGTGGGATTCTGGCAGTGACTGCGCCTGCTGGTTCTCATGATGTGGGCTTCTGGCAGTGACTGTGCCCACTGGTTCTCATGGTGTGGGATTCTGGCAGTGACTGCACCTGCTGGTTTTTATGGTGCGAGATTCTGGCGGTGACTGACTGCGCCTGCTGGTTCTCATGGCGTGGGATTCTGGCGGTGACTGACTGCGCCTGCTGGTTCTTATGGTGCGGGATTCTGGCGGTGACTGACTGCGCCTGCTGGTTCTCATGGTGCAGGATTCTGGCGGTGACTGACTGCGCCTGCTGGTTCTCATGGTGCAGGATTCTGGCGGTGACTGACTGTGCCCACTGGTTCTCATGGTGTGGGATTCTGGCAGTAACTGCGCCTGCTTGTTTTTATGGTGCGAGATTCTGGCGGTGACTGACTGCGCCTGCTGGTTCTCATGGTGCGGGATTCTGGTGTTGACTGACTGTGCCTGCTGGTTCTCATGGTGCGGGATTCTGGCAGTGACTGACTGCGCCTGCTGGTTCTCATGGTGCGGGATTCTGGTGGTGACTGACTGCGCCTGCAGGTTCTCATGGTGCGGGATTCTGGTGGTGACTGACTGCTCCTGCTGGTTCTCATGGTGTGGGATTCTGGCGGCGACTGACTGCGCCTGCTAGTTCTCATGGTGTGGGATTCTGGCACTGACTGCACCTGCTGGTTTTTATGGTGTGGGATTCTGGCGGTGATTGACTGCACCTGCTGGTTCTCATGGTGCAGGATTCTGGCAGTGATGACTGCGCCTGCTGGTTCTCATGGTGTGGGATTCTGGCACTGACTGCACCCGCTGGTTTTTATGGTGCGAGATTCTGGGGGTGACTGACTGCGCCTGCTGGTTCTCATGGTGCGGGATTCTGGTGGTGACTGACTGTGCCTGCTGGTTCTCATGATGCGGGATTCTGGCGGTGACTGACTGCGCCTGCTGGTTCTCATGTTGTGGGATTATGGCGGTGACTGACTGTGCCTGCTGGTTCTCATGGTGCAGGATTCTGGTGGTGACTGACTGTGCCCACTGGTTCTCATGGTGCGGGATTCTGGCAGTGACTGACTGCGCCTGCTGGTTCTCATGGTGCGGGATTCTGGCGGTGACTGACTGTGCCTGCTGGTTCTCATGGTGTGGGATTGTGGTGGGGACTGACTGCGCCTGCTGGTTCTTATGGTGCGGGATTCTGGTGGTGACTGACTGTGCCAGCTGGTTCTCATGGTGCGGGATTCTGGTGGTGACTGACTACGCCCACTGGTTCTCATGTTGTGGGATTCTGGCAGTGACTGCGCCTGCTGGTTCTCATGGTGCGGGATTCTGGCAGTGACTGACTGCGCCTGCTGGTTCTCATGGTGCAGGATTCTGGCAGTGACTGACTGTGCCCACTGGTTCTCATGGTGTGGGATTCTGGCAGTGACTGTGCCTGCTGGTTTTTATGGTGCGAGATTCTGGCGGTGACTGAACGCGCCTGCTGATTCTCATGGTGCATGATTCTTCCGGTGACTGACTGCGCCTGCTGGTTCTCATGGTGTGGGATTCTGGCGGTGACTGACTGTGCCTGCTGGTTCTCATGGTGTGGGATTCTGGCAGTGACTGACTGCGCCTGCTGGTTCTCATGGTGCGGGATTCTGGCGGTGACTGACTGTGCCTGCTGGTTCTCATGGTGTGGGATTCTGGTGGGGACTGACTGCGCCTGCTGGTTCTCATGGTGTGGGATTCTGGTGTTGACTGACTGCACCTGCTGGTTTTCATGGTGCGGGATTCTGGCAGTGACTGACTGCGCCTGCTGGTTCTCATGGTGTGGGATTCTGGTGGTGACTGACTGCGCCAGCTGGTTCTCATGGTGCGGGATTCTGGTGGTGACTGACTGTGCCCACTGGTTCTCATGGTGTGGGATTCTGGCAGTGACTGCACCTGCTGGTTTTAATGGTGCAGGATTCTGCCAGTGACTGACTGCGACTGCTGGTTCTCATGGTGCAGGATTCTGGCAGTGACTGACTGTGCCCACTGGTTCTCATGGTGTGGGATTCTGGCAGTGACTGTGCCTGCTGGTTTTTATGGTGCGAGATTCTGGCGGTGACTGACTGCACCTGCTGATTCTCATGGTGCATGATTCTGCCGGTGACTGACTGCGCCTGCCGGTTCTCATGGTGTGGGATTCTGGCAGTGACTGACTGCGCCTGCTGGTTCTCATGGTGCGGGATTCTGGCGGTGACTGACTGTGCCTGCTGGTTCTCATGGTGTGGGATTCTGGCAGTGACTGACTGTGCCCACTGGTTCTCATGGTGTGGGATTCTGGCAGTGACTGCACCTGCTGGTTTTTATGGTGTGAGATTCTGGCGGTGACTGACTGCATCTGCTGGTTCTCATGGTGTGGGATTGTGGTGGGGACTGACTGCGCCTGCTGGTTCTTATGGTGCGGGATTCTGGTGGTGACTGACTGTGCCAGCTGGTTCTCATGGTGCGGGATTCTGGTGGTGACTGACTGTGGGTGGATCTCCTTTGAGCTCTCTGTATGCCTGCACGTTGTCCCTGGCAGATCAGGAATCACTTACCTGCACTAAAAGGACTCGTCTGTGATCAGCATTTGTGGGCTCACATACGGGGAATGACTGTGGGTGGATCGCCTTTGAGCTCTCTGTATCCCTGCACGTTGTGCCTGGCAGATCAGTAATCACTTACCTGCACTAAAAGGACTCATCTGTGATCAGCATTTGTGGGCTCACTTTGGGAGAGCGACTGTGGGTGGATCGATCTTTGAGCTCTCTGTATCCCTGCACGTTGTCCCTGGCAGATCAGTAATCACTTAGCTGCACTAAAAGGACTCATCTGTGATCAGCATTCGTGGGCTCACTTTGGGAGAGAGACTGTGGGCGGATCGCCTTTGAGCTGTCTGTGTGCCTGCACGTTGTCCCTGGCAGATCAGGAATCACAAACCTGCACTAAAAGGACTCATCTGTGATCAGCATTTGTGGACTCACATACGGGGAATGACTGTGGGTGGATCTCCTTTGAGCTCTCTGTATCCCTGCACGTTGTCACTGGCAGATCAGTAATCACTTACCTGCAGTAAAAGGACTCGTCTGTAATCAGCATTCGTGGGCTCACTTTGGGAGAGCGACTGTGGGTGGATCGCCTTCGAGCCCTCTGTATGCCTGCACGTTGTCCCTGGCAGATCAGTAATCACTTACCTGCAGTAAAAGGACTTGTCTGTAATCAGCATTCGTGGGCTCACTTTGGGAGAGAGACTGTGGGCGGATCGCCTTTGAGCTGTCTGTGTGCCTGCACGTTGTCCCTGGCAGATCAGGAATCACTTACCTGCACTAAAAGGACTCATCTGTGATTAGGATTTGTGGGCTCACTTTGGGATAGCGACTGTGGGTGGATCGCCTTTGAGCTCTCTGTATCCCAGCATGTTGTCCCTGGCAGATCAGGAATCACTTACCTGCACTAAAAGGACTCGTATGTGATCAGCATTTGTGGGCTCAAATACGGGGAATGACTGTGGGTGGATCGCCTTTGAGCTCTCTGTACTTCTGCACGTTGTCCCTGGCAGATCAGTAATCACTTACCTGCACTAAAAGGACTCGTCTGAGATCAGCATTCGTGGGCTCACTTACGGAGAGCGACTGTGGGTGGATCTCCTTTGAGCCCTCTGTATGCCTGCACGTTGTCCCTGGCAGATCAGGAATCACTTACCTGCACTAAAAGGACTCATCTGTGATCAGCATTTGTGGGCTCACTTACAGGGAGCGACTATGGGTGGATCGCCTTTGAGCTCTCTGTATACCTGCACGTTGTCACTGGCAGATCAGTAATCACTTACCTGCACTAAAAGGACTCATCTGTGATCAGGATTCGTGGGCTCACTTTGGGAGAGCGACTGTGGGTGGATCGCCTTTGAGCTCTCTGTATCCCTGCACATTGTCCCTGGCAGATCAGGAATCACTTACCTGCACTAAAAGGACTTGTATGTGATCAGCATTTGTGGGCTCACATACAGGGAATGACTGTGGGTGGATCTCCTTTGAGCTCTCTGTATGCCTGCATGTTGTCCCTGGCAGATCAGGAATCACTTACCTGCACTAAAAGGACTCACTGTGATCAGCATTCGTGGGCTCACTTTGGGAGAGCGACTGTGGGTGGATCGCCTTTGAGCTCTCTGTATCCCTGCACGTTGTCCCTGGCAGATCAGGAATCACTTACCTGCACTAAAAGGACTCATCTGTGATCAGCATTCGTGGGCTCACTTACAGGGAGCGACTGTGGGTGGATCGCCTTTGAGCTCTCTGTACCTCTGCACGTTGTCCCTGGCAGATCAGGAATCACTTATCTGCACTAAAAGGACTCATCTGTGATCAGCATTTGTGGGCTCACTTACGGAGAGCGACTGTGAATGGATCACCTTTGAGCTTTCTGTATGCCTCCACGTTGTCCCTGGCAGATCAGGAATCACTTACCTGCACTAAAAGGACTCGTATGTGATCAGCATTTGTGGGCTCACATACGGGGAATGACTGTGTGTGGATCTCCTTTGAGCTATCTGTATCCCTGCACGTTATCCCTGGCAGATCAGTAATCACTTACCTGCACTAAAAGGACTCATCTGTGATTAGGATTTGTGGGCTCACTTTGGGAGAGCGACAGTGGGCGGATCGCCTTTGAGCTCTCTGTATGCCTGCACGTTGTCCCTGGCAGATCAGTGATCACTTACCTGCACTAAAAGGACTCATCTGTGATCAGGATTTGTGGGCTCACTTACAGGGAGCGACTGTGGGTGGATCACCTTTGAGCTCTCTGTATGCCTGCACGTTGTCCCTGGCAGATCAGTAATCACTTACCTGCACTAAAAGGACTCATCTGTGATCAGCATTTGTGGGCTCACATACGGGGAATGACTGTGGGTGGATCTCCTTTGAGCTCTCTGTATGCCTGCACGTTGTCCCTGGCAGATCAGGTATCACTTACCTGCACTAAAAGGACTCGTATGTGATCAGCATTTGTGGGCTCACATACGGGGAATGACTGTGGGTGAATCTCCTTTGAGCTCTCTGTATGCCTGCACGTTGTCCCTGGCAGATCAGGAATCACTTACCTGCACTAAAAGGACTCGTATGTGATCAGCATTTGTGGGATCACATACGGGGAATGACTGTGGGTGGATCTCCTTTGAGCTCTCTGTATGCCTGCACGTTGTCCCTGGCAGATCAGGAATCACTTACCTGCACTAAAAGGACTCATCTGTGATCAGCATTTGTGGGCTCACATGCGGGGAATGACTGTGGGTGGATCTCCTTTGAGCTCTCTGTATGGGTACGTTGTCCCTGGCAGATCAGGAATCACTTACCTGCACTAAAAGGACTCATCTGTGATCAGCATTTGTGGGCTCACTTACAGGGAGCGACTGTGGGCGGATCACCTTTGAGCTGTCTGTATGCCTGCACGTTGTCCCTGGCAGATCAGTAATCACTTACCTGCACTAAAAGGACTCATCTGTGATCAGCATTTGTGGGCTCACTTACAGGGAGCTACTGTGGGCGGATCGCCTTTGAGCTGTCTGTATGCCTGTACGTTGTCCCTGGCAGATCAGGAATCACTTACCTGCACTAAAAGGACTCATCTGTGATCAGCATTTGTGGGCTCACTTTGGGAGAGCGACTGTGGGTGGATCGACTTTGAGCTCTCTGTATGCCTGCACGTTGTCCCTGGCAGATCAGTAATCACTTACCTGCACTAAAAGGACTCATCTGTGATCAGGATTTGTGGGCTCACTTTGGGAGAGCGACAGTGGGCGGATCGCCTTGAGCTCTCTGTATGCCTGCACGTTGTCCCTTGCAGATCAGTAATCACTTACCTGCACTAAAAGGACTCATCTGTGATCAGGATTTGTGGGCTCACTTTGGGAGAGCGACTGTGGGCGGATCGCCTTTGAGCTGTCTGTGTGCCTGCACGTTGTCCCTGGCAGATCAGTAATCACTTACCTGCACTAAAAGGACTCATCTGTGATCAGCATTTGTGGGCTCACTTTGGGAGAGCGACTGTTGGCGGATCGCCTTTGAGCTCTCTGTATCCCAGCACGTTGTCCCTGGCAGATCAGTAATCACTTACCTGCACTTAAAGGACTCATCTGTGATCAGGATTTGTGGGCTCACTTTGGGAGAGCGACTGTGGCCGGATCGCCTTTGAGCTCTCTGTATCCCTGCACGTTGTCCCTGCAGATCAGTAATCACTTACCTGCACTAAAAGGACTCATCTGTGATCAGGATTTGTGGGCTCACTTTGGGAGAGCGACAGTGGGCGGATAGCCTTTGAGCTCTCTGTATGCCTGCACGTTGTCCCTGGCAGATCAGTAATCACTTACCTGCACTAAAAGGACTCATCTGTGATCAGGATTTGTGGGCTCACTTACAGGGAGCGACTGTGGGCGGATCGCCTTTGAGCTGTCTGTATGCCTGTAGGTTGTCCCTGGCAGATCAGGAATCACTTACCTGCACTAAAAGGACTCATCTGTGATCAGCATTTGTGGGCTCACTTTGGGAGAGCGACTGTGGCTGGATCGACTTTGAGCTCTCTGTATGCCTGCACGTTGTCCCTGGCAGATCAGTAATCACTTACCTGCACTAAAAGGACTCATCTGTGATCAGGATTTGTGGGCTCACTTTGGGAGAGCGACAGTGGGCGGATCGCCTTAAGCTCTCTGTATGCCTGCACGTTGTCCCTCGCAGATCAGTAATCACTTACCTGCACTAAAAGGACTCATCTATGATCAGGATTTGTGGGCTCACTTTGGGAGAGCGACTGTGGGCGGATCGCCTTTGAGCTCTCTGTATGCCTGCACGTTGTCCCTGGCAGATCAGTAATCACTTACCTGCACTAAAAGGACTCATCTGTGATCAGCATTTGTGGGCTCACTTTGGGAGAGCGACTGTGGCCGGATCGCCTTTGAGCTCTCTGTATGCCTGCATGTTGTCCCTGCAGATCAGTAATCACTTACCTGCACTAAAAGGACTCATCTGTGATCAGGATTTGTTGGCTCACTTTGGGAGAGCGACAGTGGGTGGATCGCCTTAAGCTCTCTGTATGCCTGCACGTTGTCCCTCGCAGATCAGTAATCACTTACCTGCACTAAAAGGACTCATCTATGATCAGGATTTGTGGGCTCACTTTGGGAGAGCGACTGTGGGCGGATCTCCTTTGAGCTCTCTGTATGCCTGCATGTTGTCCCTGCAGATCAGTAATCACTTACCTGCACTAAAATGACTCATCTGTGATCAGGATTTGTGGGCTCACTTACAGGGAGCGACTGTGGGCGGATCGCCTTTGAGCTCTCTGTATGCCTGCACGTTGTCCCTGGCAGATCAGTAATCACTTACCTGCACTAAAAGGACTCATCTGTGATCAGGATTTGTGGGCTCACTTACAGGGAGCGACTGTGGGCGGATCGCCTTTGAGCTCTCTGTATGCCTGCACGTTGTCCCTGGCAGATCAGTAATCACTTACCTGCACTAAAAGGACTCATCTGTGATCAGCATTTGTGGGCTCACTTACAGGGAGCGACTGTGAATGGATCACCTTTGAGCTCTCTGTATCCCTGCACGTTGTCACTGGCAGATCAGTAATCACTTACCTGCAGTAAAAGGACTCGTCTGTAATCAGCATTTGTGGGCTCACTTTGGGAGAGCGACTGTGGGTGGATCGCCTTTGAGCTCTCTGTATGCCTGTACGTTGTCCCTGGCAGATAAGGAATCACTTACCTGCACTAAAAGGACTCATCTGTGATCAGTATTCGTGGGCTCACTTTGGGAGAGCGACTGTGGGTGGATCACCTTTGAGCTCTCTGTATCCCTGCACGTTGTCCCTGGCAGATAAGGAATCACTTACCTGCACTAAAAGGACTCATCTCTGATCAGCATTTGTGGGCTCACTTTGGGAGAGCGACTGTGGCTGGATCGCCTTTGAGCTCTCTGTATGCCTGCACGTTGTCCCTGGCAGATCATTAATCACTTACCTGCACTAAAAGGACTCATCTGTGATCAGCATTTGTGGGCTCACTTACAGGGAGTGACTGTGAATGGATCACCTTTGAGCTCTCTGTATCCCTGCACGTTGTCACTGGCAGATCAGTAATCACTTACCTGCAGTAAAAGGACTCGTCTGTAATCAGCATTTGTGGGCTCACTTTGGGAGAGCGACTGTGGGTGGATCGCCTTTGAGCTCTCTGTATGCCTGTACGTTGTCCCTGGCAGATAAGGAATCACTTACCTGCACTAAAAGGACTCATCTGTGATCAGTATTCGTGGGCTCACTTTGGGAGAGCGACTGTGGCCGGATCGCCTTTGAGCTCTCTGTATCCCTGCACGTTGTCCCTGGCAGATAAGGAATCACTTACCTGCACTAAAAGGACTCATCTCTGATCAGCATTTGTGGGCTCACTTTGGGAGAGCGACTGTGGCTGGATCGCCTTTGAGCTCTCTGTATGCCTGCACGTTGTCCCTGGCAGATCATTAATCACTTACCTGCACTAAAAGGACTCATCTGTGATCAGCATTTGTGGGCTCACTTTGGGAGAGCGACTGTGGCCGGATCGCCTTTGAGCTCTCTGTATGCCTGCATGTTGTCCCTGCAGATCAGTAATCACTTACCTGCACTAAAAGGACTCATCTGTGATCAGTATTCGTGGGCTCACTTTGGGAGAGCGACTGTGGGTGGATCACCTTTGAGCTCTCTGTATCCCTGCACGTTGTCCCTGGCAGATAAGGAATCACTTACCTGCACTAAAAGGACTCATCTCTGATCAGCATTTGTGGGCTCACTTTGGGAGAGCGACTGTGGCTGGATCGCCTTTGAGCTCTCTGTATGCCTGCACGTTGTCCCTGGCAGATCATTAATCACTTACCTGCACTAAAAGGACTCATTTGTGATCAGCATTTGTGGGCTCACTTACAGGGAGCGACTGTGAATGGATCACCTTTGAGCTCTCTGTATCCCTGCACGTTGTCACTGGCAGATCAGTAATCACTTACCTGCAGTAAAAGGACTCGTCTGTAATCAGCATTTGTGGGCTCACTTTGGGAGAGCGACTGTGGGTGGATCGCCTTTGAGCTCTCTGTATGCCTGTACGTTGTCCCTGGCAGATAAGGAATCACTTACCTGCACTAAAAGGACTCATCTGTGATCAGTATTCGTGGGCTCACTTTGGGAGAGCGACTGTGGGTGGATCGCCTTAAGCTCTCTGTATGCCTGCACGTTGTCCCTCGCAGATCAGTAATCACTTACCTGCACTAAAAGGACTCATCTATGATCAGGATTTGTGGGCTCACTTTGGGAGAGAGACTGTGGCTGGATCGCCTTTGAGCTCTCTGTATGCCTGCACGTTGTCCCTGGCAGATCATTAATCACTTACCTGCACTAAAAGGACTCATCTGTGATCAGCATTTGTGGGCTCACTTTGGAAGAGCGACTGTGGCCGGATCGCCTTTGAGCTCTCTGTATGCCTGCATGTTGTCCCTGCAGATCAGTAATCACTTACCTGCACTAAAAGGACTCATCTGTGATCAGGATTTGTGGGCTCACTTACAGGGAGCGACTGTGGGCGGATCGCCTTTGAGCTCTCTGTATGCCTACACGTTGTCCCTGGCAGATCAGTAATCACTTACCTGCACGAAAAGGACTCATCTGTGATCAGGATTTGTGGGCTCACTTACAGGGAGCGACTGTGGGCGGATCGCCTTTGAGCTCTCTGTATGCCTGCACGTTGTCCCTGGCAGATCAGTAATCACTTACCTGCACTAAAAGGACTCATCTGTGATCAGGATTTGTGGGCTCACTTACAGGGAGCGACTGTGGGTGGATCTCCTTTGAGCTCTCTGTATCCCTGCACGTTGTCCCTGGCAGATCAGTAATCACTTACCTGCACTAAAAGGACTCATCTGTGATCAGCATTTGTGGGCTCACTTACAGGGAGCGACTGTGAATGGATCACCTTTGAGCTCTCTGTATCCCTGCACGTTGTCACTGGCAGATCAGTAATCACTTACCTGCAGTAAAAGGACTCGTCTGTAATCAGCATTTGTGGGCTCACTTTGGGAGAGCGACTGTGGGTGGATCGCCTTTGAGCTCTCTGTATGCCTGTACGTTGTCCCTGGCAGATAAGGAATCACTTACCTGCACTAAAAGGACTCATCTGTGATCAGTATTCGTGGGCTCACTTTGGGAGAGCGACTGTGGGTGGATCACCTTTGAGCTCTCTGTATCCCTGCACGTTGTCCCTGGCAGATAAGGAATCACTTACCTGCACTAAAAGGACTCATCTCTGATCAGCATTTGTGGGCTCACTTTGGGAGAGCGACTGTGGCTGGATCGCCTTTGAGCTCTCTGTATGCCTGCACGTTGTCCCTGGCAGATCATTAATCACTTACCTGCACTAAAAGGACTCATCTGTGATCAGCATTTGTGGGCTCACTTACAGGGAGCGACTGTGAATGGATCACCTTTGAGCTCTCTGTATCCCTGCACGTTGTCACTGGCAGATCAGTAATCACTTACCTGCAGTAAAAGGACTCGTCTGTAATCAGCATTTGTGGGCTCACTTTGGGAGAGCGACTGTGGGTGGATCGCCTTTGAGCTCTCTGTATGCCTGTACGTTGTCCCTGGCAGATAAGGAATCACTTACCTGCACTAAAAGGACTCATCTGTGATCAGTATTCGTGGGCTCACTTTGGGAGAGCGACTGTGGGTGGATCACCTTTGAGCTCTCTGTATCCCTGCACGTTGTCCCTGGCAGATAAGGAATCACTTACCTGCACTAAAAGGACTCATCTCTGATCAGCATTTGTGGGCTCACTTTGGGAGAGCGACTGTGGCTGGATCGCCTTTGAGCTCTCTGTATGCCTGCACGTTGTCCCTGGCAGATCATTAATCACTTACCTGCACTAAAAGGACTCATCTGTGATCAGCATTTGTGGGCTCACTTTGGGAGAGCGACTGTGGCCGGATCGCCTTTGAGCTCTCTGTATGCCTGCATGTTGTCCCTGCAGATCAGTAATCACTTACCTGCACTAAAAGGACTCATCTGTGATCAGTATTCGTGGGCTCACTTTGGGAGAGCGACTGTGGGTGGATCACCTTTGAGCTCTCTGTATCCCTGCACGTTGTCCCTGGCAGATAAGGAATCACTTACCTGCACTAAAAGGACTCATCTCTGATCAGCATTTGTGGGCTCACTTTGGGAGAGCGACTGTGGCTGGATCGCCTTCGAGCTCTCTGTATGCCTGCACGTTGTCCCTGGCAGATCATTAATCACTTACCTGCACTAAAAGGACTCATCTGTGATCAGCATTTGTGGGCTCACTTACAGGGAGCGACTGTGAATGGATCACCTTTGAGCTCTCTGTATCCCTGCACGTTGTCACTGGCAGATCAGTAATCACTTACCTGCAGTAAAAGGACTCGTCTGTAATCAGCATTTGTGGGCTCACTTTGGGAGAGCGACTGTGGGTGGATCGCCTTTGAGCTCTCTGTATGCCTGTACGTTGTCCCTGGCAGATAAGGAATCACTTACCTGCACTAAAAGGACTCATCTGTGATCAGTATTCGTGGGCTCACTTTGGGAGAGCGACTGTGGGTGGATCACCTTTGAGCTCTCTGTATCCCTGCACGTTGTCCCTGGCAGATAAGGAATCACTTACCTGCACTAAAAGGACTCATCTCTGATCAGCAGTGGTGGGCTCACTTTGGGGGAGCGACTGTGGCTGGATCGCCTTTGAGCTCTCTGTATGCCTGTACGTTGTCCCTGGCAGATAAGGAATCACTTACCTGCACTAAAAGGACTCATCTGTGATCAGTATTCGTGGGCTCACTTTGGGAGAGCGACTGTGGGTGGATCGCCTTAAGCTCTCTGTATGCCTGCACGTTGTCCCTCGCAGATCAGTAATCACTTACCTGCACTAAAAGGACTCATCTATGATCAGGATTTGTGGGCTCACTTTGGGAGAGAGACTGTGGCTGGATCGCCTTTGAGCTCTCTGTATGCCTGCACGTTGTCCCTGGCAGATCATTAATCACTTACCTGCACTAAAAGGACTCATCTGTGATCAGCATTTGTGGGCTCACTTTGGAAGAGCGACTGTGGCCGGATCGCCTTTGAGCTCTCTGTATGCCTGCATGTTGTCCCTGCAGATCAGTAATCACTTACCTGCACTAAAAGGACTCATCTGTGATCAGGATTTGTGGGCTCACTTACAGGGAGCGACTGTGGGCGGATCGCCTTTGAGCTCTCTGTATGCCTGCACGTTGTCCCTGGCAGATCAGTAATCACTTACCTGCACGAAAAGGACTCATCTGTGATCAGGATTTGTGGGCTCACTTACAGGGAGCGACTGTGGGCGGATCGCCTTTGAGCTCTCTGTATGCCTGCACGTTGTCCCTGGCAGATCAGTAATCACTTACCTGCACTAAAAGGACTCATCTGTGATCAGGATTTGTGGGCTCACTTACAGGGAGCGACTGTGGGTGGATCTCCTTTGAGCTCTCTGTATCCCTGCACGTTGTCCCTGGCAGATCAGTAATCACTTACCTGCACTAAAAGGACTCATCTGTGATCAGCATTTGTGGGCTCACTTACAGGGAGCGACTGTGAATGGATCACCTTTGAGCTCTCTGTATCCCTGCACGTTGTCACTGGCAGATCAGTAATCACTTACCTGCAGTAAAAGGACTCGTCTGTAATCAGCATTTGTGGGCTCACTTTGGGAGAGCGACTGTGGGTGGATCGCCTTTGAGCTCTCTGTATGCCTGTACGTTGTCCCTGGCAGATAAGGAATCACTTACCTGCACTAAAAGGACTCATCTGTGATCAGTATTCGTGGGCTCACTTTGGGAGAGCGACTGTGGGTGGATCACCTTTGAGCTCTCTGTATCCCTGCACGTTGTCCCTGGCAGATAAGGAATCACTTACCTGCACTAAAAGGACTCATCTCTGATCAGCATTTGTGGGCTCACTTTGGGAGAGCGACTGTGGCTGGATCGCCTTTGAGCTCTCTGTATGCCTGCACGTTGTCCCTGGCAGATCATTAATCACTTACCTGCACTAAAAGGACTCATCTGTGATCAGCATTTGTGGGCTCACTTACAGGGAGCGACTGTGAATGGATCACCTTTGAGCTCTCTGTATCCCTGCACGTTGTCACTGGCAGATCAGTAATCACTTACCTGCAGTAAAAGGACTCGTCTGTAATCAGCATTTGTGGGCTCACTTTGGGAGAGCGACTGTGGGTGGATCGCCTTTGAGCTCTCTGTATGCCTGTACGTTGTCCCTGGCAGATAAGGAATCACTTACCTGCACTAAAAGGACTCATCTGTGATCAGTATTCGTGGGCTCACTTTGGGAGAGCGACTGTGGGTGGATCACCTTTGAGCTCTCTGTATCCCTGCACGTTGTCCCTGGCAGATAAGGAATCACTTACCTGCACTAAAAGGACTCATCTCTGATCAGCATTTGTGGGCTCACTTTGGGAGAGCGACTGTGGCTGGATCGCCTTTGAGCTCTCTGTATGCCTGCACGTTGTCCCTGGCAGATCATTAATCACTTACCTGCACTAAAAGGACTCATCTGTGATCAGCATTTGTGGGCTCACTTTGGGAGAGCGACTGTGGCCGGATCGCCTTTGAGCTCTCTGTATGCCTGCATGTTGTCCCTGCAGATCAGTAATCACTTACCTGCACTAAAAGGACTCATCTGTGATCAGTATTCGTGGGCTCACTTTGGGAGAGCGACTGTGGGTGGATCACCTTTGAGCTCTCTGTATCCCTGCACGTTGTCCCTGGCAGATAAGGAATCACTTACCTGCACTAAAAGGACTCATCTCTGATCAGCATTTGTGGGCTCACTTTGGGAGAGCGACTGTGGCTGGATCGCCTTTGAGCTCTCTGTATGCCTGCACGTTGTCCCTGGCAGATCATTAATCACTTACCTGCACTAAAAGGACTCATCTGTGATCAGCATTTGTGGGCTCACTTACAGGGAGCGACTGTGAATGGATCACCTTTGAGCTCTCTGTATCCCTGCACGTTGTCACTGGCAGATCAGTAATCACTTACCTGCAGTAAAAGGACTCGTCTGTAATCAGCATTTGTGGGCTCACTTTGGGAGAGCGACTGTGGGTGGATCGCCTTTGAGCTCTCTGTATGCCTGTACGTTGTCCCTGGCAGATAAGGAATCACTTACCTGCACTAAAAGGACTCATCTGTGATCAGTATTCGTGGGCTCACTTTGGGAGAGCGACTGTGGGTGGATCACCTTTGAGCTCTCTGTATCCCTGCACGTTGTCCCTGGCAGATAAGGAATCACTTACCTGCACTAAAAGGACTCATCTCTGATCAGCAGTGGTGGGCTCACTTTGGGAGAGCGACTGTGGCTGGATCGCCTTTGAGCTCTCTGTATGCCTGCACGTTGTCCCTGGCAGATCATTAATCACTTACCTGCACTAAAAGGACTCATCTGTGATCAGCATTTGTGGGCTCACTTTGGAAGAGCGACTGTGGCCGGATCGCCTTTGAGCTCTCTGTATGCCTGCATGTTGTCCCTGCAGATCAGTAATCACTTACCTGCACTAAAAGGACTCATCTGTGATCAGGATTTGTTGGCTCACTTACAGGGAGCGACTGTGGGCGGATCGCCTTTGAGCTCTCTGTATGCCTGCATGTTGTCCCTGGCAGATCAGTAATCACTTACCTGCACGAAAAGGACTCATCTGTGATCAGCATTTGTGGGCTCACATACGGGGAATGACTGTGGGTGGATCTCCTTTGAGCTCTCTGTATGCCTGCACGTTGTCCCTGGCAGATCAGTAATCACTTACCTGCACGAAAAGGACTCATCTGTGATCAGTATTTGTGGGCTCACTTTGGGAGAGCGACTGTGGGTGGATCGCCTTTGAGCTCTCTGTATGCCTGTACGTTGTCCCTGGCAGATAAGGAATCACTTACCTGCACTAAAAGGACTCATCTGTGATCAGCATTTGTGGGCTCACTTTGGAAGAGCGACTGTGGCCGGATCGCCTTTGAGCTCTCTGTATGCCTGCATGTTGTCCCTGCAGATCAGTAATCACTTACCTGCACTAAAAGGACTCATCTGTGATCAGGATTTGTGGGCTCACTTACAGGGAGCGACTGTGGGCGGATCGCCTTTGAGCTCTCTGTATGCCTGCATGTTGTCCCTGGCAGATCAGTAATCACTTACCTGCACTAAAAGGACTCATCTGTGATCAGCATTTGTGGGCTCACTTACAGGGAGCGACTGTGAAAGGATCACCTTTGAGCTCTCTGTATCCCTGCACGTTGTCACTGGCAGATCAGTAATCACTTACCTGCAGTAAAAGGACTCGTCTGTAATCAGCATTTGTGGGCTCACTTTGGGAGAGCGACTGTGGGTGGATAGCCTTTGAGCTCTCTGTATGCCTGTACGTTGTCCCTGGCAGATAAGGAATCACTTACCTGCACTAAAAGGACTCATCTGTGATCAGGATTCGTGGGCTCACTTTGGGAGAGCGACTGTGGGTGGATCACCTTTGAGCTCTCTGTATCCCTGCACGTTGTCCCTGGCAGATAAGGAATCACTTACCTGCACTAAAAGGACTCATCTCTGATCAGCATTTGTGGGCTCACTTTGGGAGAGCGACTGTGGCTGGATCGCCTTTGAGCTCTCTGTATGCCTGCACGTTGTCCCTGGCAGATCATTAATCACTTACCTGCACTAAAAGGACTCATCTGTGATCAGCATTTGTGGGCTCACTTTGGGAGAGCGACTGTGGCCGGATCGCCTTTGAGCTCTCTGTATGCCTGCATGTTGTCCCTGCAGATCAGTAATCACTTACCTGCACTAAAAGGACTCGTATGTGATCAGCATTTGTGGGCTCAAATACAGGGAATGACTGTGGGTGGATCTCCTTTGAGCTTTCTGTATGCCTCCACGTTGTCCCTGGCAGATCAGTAATCACTTACCTGCACGAAAAGGACTCATCTGTGATCAGCATTTGTGGGCTCAAATACAGGGAATGACTGTGGGTGGATCTCCTTTGAGCTCTCTGTATCCCTGCACGTTGTGCCTGGCAGATAAGGAATCACTTACCTGCAGTAAAAGGACTCATCTGTGATCAGCATTTGTGGGCTCACTTTGGGAGAGCGACTGTGGGCGGATCCCCTTGAGCTCTCTGTATCCCTGCACGTTGTCCCTGGCAGATCAGTAATCACTTACCACCAGTATAAGGAGTTGCTTGCAATTAGTTTGAAGGCTTATTTCACAGAGTGGCTGTCGTCGAGTCACCTTTGAACTCTTTGGTTGGCTTTTGGTTGACGCAGTCGAGCAGCCTTGGGGCTGTATCTTGGTTCCTCTTGCTGGCTTCTGAAGTGCTTAAAACATCTAGATTTTGGCTTGGAGCTGCCGCGAGTGGCATGTCTCCTGTTACCCGGGACTCAAGGGGTTAACGCTCGTGAGCCCCCTCCGTTGGAAAGGCGGAGTTTGACTGGGCAAGGGGGTTATGGGGCACGTGCGCTGCGAGTACCAGTTCCAGTTTGGTTGTGAAAGAATAAAGAAGTTCCTCCTATCTCTCCGTGTGTGCGTCCTTCATTTGGGCCTAGATCCCTAGGCAACATTTGGCGACGAGGATCTCTCCCGCGCACCGGAGTCCTCCTCCTACGGCAGTCCGCCTGTGGTGGCCGATCCAGCGAGCCCCCTCCTCCTGCTCCACCTCCGCGCAACACGGCACTCCGCCGAATCCGCCTTGCCGGACCTCCTCCGTCGAACCTCCGCGGAAGCGACCCCGCCCGCGCACCCGTGGGCCTTCTCTCCCAGGCGCCATGAGCACCTCCAACCCGGGGTCCAGCCAGGGCTCGCCTCAACTGCCACGGGTGGCGAAGTCGATTCAACTACGACTGCCCCCGCCGTTCACTATGACTCCTCAGGCCACCAAAGGCCCCAGATGGACCGACTGGATGGACGATTTTCGACACTTCGTGAGAGGTTCCGGCGACGGGGACTTCCCCAATATGAGAGACATTTTCCTTAACCTGGTAGGGGGAGAGATCAAAACGGTCGTCAAGGCCATTCCGCCCACAGACCAGGACACTTTTCCCAAGCTGATCGGCGCTTTGGACAAACTGCTTATCATCGAAGTCAATCGGGACTATGAAAGATACCTGTTCAATCAATGCACCCAACTCCCGCAAGAGACCGTCGACGAATTCATCACACGTCTACGGGTGAAAGGGGCGAACTGCCAATTTGATGCGTTCTCGTTAGAGGAAGCTATCCGGCTGAGGGTGATCGAGGGATGCCTCTCCCCCGCACTCAAGAAACAGCTCCTCAAGAAACCGCTCACCATGCCCGAGGTCAGTGAACTCGCCCGCATCCACGAGAGGGTGGATGCGCAGGCCTCAGCCATGGGCCATCCCAACAACGCGAAAGTGGACTCAGGGGAATTCGTGGCCGCCATACTGCCCCCCCGTCAAGGCGACAGGGGCCCTCAGCCATATAGACCACCGATTGCCCCGTCGACGTCAACCCCGCGTCTGCAAAGACAGTGCTACCGCTGCGGGATGTCCTTCCCCCACTCAGGGTCTTGCCCAGCCCTGTCCCAGCGATGTACCAACTGCGGGAGAGAAGGACACTTTCACTCCGTTTGCAGGGAGGGCGTACCATTTCCACCGATGCGGCCCCAGGCGGCCCCCAGAATGCCGTTCCGCCCGCAACCCCTGCAATACAGCCAGCCGAGACCATATCAACAGGGCCTCGGCCAGAGGCGTTACGTTCGTGCGATGGACGAATACCTAGCGGCAGGATATGCCCCTCCGTATGACCAGGCCGAACAGCCCAGACATTTCACAGACGAATACGACAACCCGCCTGCAGAATACAGGCCGGAAACCCTCTGCCAAGACGACCAGGCGGCGGCCTACTACGCGCCGCAGGACCACTACGACCAGGATGAGTTCGTGAACCTCATCCTCGACAACAAAGAGGCCAGGGAGGCCCCGCAGATCCCGCTCAAGATGGCGAATTGCCAATTTCAATTTATGATCGACTCTGGGGCCACAGTGAACATCATGGGTGAACAAGACTACGCCAGGATACCATGCCCGCCACAGCTCAGTCCGTCTCGCTCCAGAATCTTCCAGTGGGGTGCCGCCACCCCGCTCCAAACGGTGGGTCAATTCACCCAGTGCCTTCTCCTGAACGGGCGGCAAGTCGATGCGACCATTCACGTGATACGGTCCCTCGCCAAGAGCCGATGCCTCCTTAGCTACCACACGGCGTCGCACCTCGGACTAATCGAAATTCACGTGAATGCGGGAGACGTGATCACTGCCGCAGCGGCCAAACCCGGCCAGGGGAACACGGTAGATGCGATTGCCTATCATCAAACTCAATCGCTCGTCTCACAAGAAGACATCGCGGAGGCCTTCCCCAAGCTCTGCGTGGGGCTAGGAAAACTACAGGGACCCCCCATCCGGCTCCACATTGACCCCAACGTGCGTCCAGTGCCGCAACATCCCAGAAGGGTCGGATTCCACCTTCAGGAGACAGTTTCGGAGGCGCTCCAGCAACTGCTCCGCGACGACATTATTGAACCGGCGACGGGGCCGACGCCGTGGGTGTCCCCCCTTGTGGTGGTACCCAAGGAAGGGGGTAAGATCCGCTTGTGTGTGGACATGCGGGTGGCCAACACGGCGATTCAACGGGAGCGACACCCGGGACCATGTATTGAGGACATGATTGTGCTGCTGAACAGTGCCCAAATGTTCTCCAAACTGGACTTAAATCAGGGATACCATCAGCTGGAGCTCCACCCTGATTCCCGGCCCATAACCACGTTTGCGACACACGATGGGCTCTTTAGATACCGGAGGCTGAACTTTGGAATCTCGTCTGCCGCTGAGATCTTCCAGGAAACTATACGCCAGATCATCCGACCTATCAAGGGGGCTCTCAATTACAGCGACGACATTCTCGTCTTTGGATCGTCCAAGGAATCCCATGACAGGGCTCTACACGACACATGCGAAGCCCTTCAGAGTGCCGGCCTCACGCTCAACATATCAAAATGCCGGTTCAGCAGAACAAAACTCAAGTTCTTTGGACATATCTTCTCCAAGGACGGCATGCTGCATGACCCTGAGAAGGTCGAGACGATCACCAACCTCGCCGAGCCCCGACAAGTGGCGGACGTCCGCTCGTTCCTTGGCATGGCAGGATACTGTGCGAGGTACATCCCCCACTATGCCTCCATCACAGACCCGCTGAGGAAACTGCTACAGAAGGAGTCGCCGTTTGAATGGACACAGGCCTGCCAACAGGCTTTCGCGGACATCAAGCAAGCCCTCGCCGAGGCTCATCGCCTCGCATATTTTAACCCACAGTGGCACACCGAGGTGGTAGTCGACGCCAGCCCCGTAGGCCTCGGCGCCATTCTGGCCCAAACCAGTGGCGCGGATGTTAACCCCAGACACGTGATTGCATACGCGAGCCGAGCGCTATCAACACCTGAACTAGCCTACTCCCAAGCCGAGAAGGAGAGCTTGGCAGCCGTCTGGGCGTGTGAGCATTTTCATAACTTTATAATCGGAAAGAAGTTTACGCTGATCACCGATCATCAGGCACTCCTCTCATTGTTTGGGAACCCGCATACCAAGATGCCACCGAGGATCGAGAGGTGGGGCATCCGCCTCCAGGAATATGATTACGATATCGTACACCGCCCGGGGGGCGACCTTAACCCCGCTGACTACCTCTCCCGACACCCAGTAGGGGCCCCGCTGGCACGGAAGGGTGACGTTGCGTATGTGCAATATGTGGCGGCTCAGGCGCTGCCCCCGGCACTATCACTTGAAAGGGTAGCGGCCGCATCGGCAGCCGATCCCACGACAGCCCTGGCGATCAGCCTCACGACGGCCAACAAGTGGAAAGATCACCAGAGAGCCACCCTAGCTCACCCGGGCGTGAACAAGCAAGAAATCGAACGGCTAGCCAGGGTCCATGGTGAACTGGCGGTAAAGGACGATAACATTCTGCTCAGAGGGTGCAGGATCGTCATCCCTGCCACACTCAGGAGCGAGGTGGTCAGCATAGCGCACGAAGGTCACAGGGGAGCGGAGAACACAAAGAAGCAGCTCAGATGCCATGTGTGGTTCCCCTTCCTGGACGCAGCTGTGGACGAGTGGGTGAAGAACTGCCACGCCTGTCAGTGCACAGCCCCTGCAGAACGTCCGCCCCCGCTCCAACACACTCAAATACCTGAGCACCCATGGGAACGAGTAGCCATGGATTTTTACGGGCCCACTGAAGCGGGCGACTACATTCTGCTCTTCGTGGATGAACACTCAAGATTCCCGATTGCCAAGAGAGTCAGTTCCACAGCGTTCTCTCAAGTTGCGGCAACGATAGAAGAGGTCTTTAGTGAGTGGGGGATCCCCAAGTGGGTCAAATCCGACAACGGACCACCGTTCTGTGGACACGAATTTGGGACATTGGCAGAGCACCTGGGGTTCAGGCACATGAAGATCACACCACGTCACCCCCAGGCTAATGGAATGGCGGAGCGATTTATGGGATCGATTAAGAAGACCATTCAGAGGGCACGGCTGGACGCCGTTGATACACACCAAGCGCTATGCCGCTTGTTAAGAGACTACAGGAACACTCCTCACGAGGTCACAAATAAGACGCCTGCAGAGCTCATGTTCAGATATGTGGTGCGAACTCGCATCCCGAGGAGTACGGTGCAGGCTGGGCCGGCCGACCAAGATCTGCTCCAGAGAGATGCGGTGGCAAAAGAGGTTGCGAGGCGTCGCACCGATGCACGAAGAGGAGCGGTGCTGCCGGAGCTCCAGGTGGGAGACGAAGTCCTGGTACAGCAGCCGGCAAGCAGGAAGACAGACCCGCGGTTTGCTCCAAGCCCCATGAGGATTGTTGCCATGAAAGGCACGATGGTGACGGCGGAAGATGAGAACAGGACCATCACCAGAAACTGTCAGCAGTTCAGGCCATATACAAGGAGAGAGCCCACGGAAGGAACCCAAAGGGCACTTTCACCGGAACCACGGATGCCGAGGGATGATGAGTGGTTTCCCCCGGAAGGGGACCCCCGGGACATGGCCCAGAGTGAAGTGATTGAAGAGGAGCCTGATCTGGGGACTCGAGGTGAGAGGCCGAGACGGCTCATAAAGAAGCCGATGAGACTTGTTGAAGAGTGTTGAGTTATTTGTTGAGACACAGCGTGTCAAGTTGATGTTTGGACATATTGTCCGGGGGTAGTGTTACCCGGGACTCAAGGGGTTAACGCTCGTGAGCCCCCTCCGTTGGAAAGGCGGAGTTTGACTGGGCAAGGGGGTTATGGGGCACGTGCGCTGCGAGTACCAGTTCCAGTTTGGTTGTGAAAGAATAAAGAAGTTCCTCCTATCTCTCCGTGTGTGCGTCCTTCATTTGGGCCTAGATCCCTAGGCAACATCTCCCTAGAAGCTCCTGGCGGGCTCCTCCACCTGTTACTTCGGGAACATTGAACATTTGGCATCAAGAAAGAATGGCAACTGGCACGGCAGGGCAGCGACTTCACAGCATTGCACCCCAGAACTTCAGTGGCGAATGCTGAGTCCCCCTGGACATCTCCCCACGCCGCTGTAATGTGAAGAGCAGGGTGCAAGGAGGGGACAAGCTCCCCATTGATCAGCACAGCCCCAACCCCCAGTGGGGTGCGCAGTGTAAACAGCGGGTGTCCTGCGGTCCTCGGCCCAATTCCTCTGCTTCTGCAGCCCTCTCATCCACCTGCAGCAAGATGAGCTAAGGGCTATCGGCTACCATAACCCGAGGACGTAGGGGCCGCCCCATCTACCCCCTCAGCTGTTGTGGGAGAGAACGACGTGGGACAACAAAAGCAACCCCCATGAGCACCGGGACAGGGGTGAAGAACAACACACGGATCCCCCACTGGAACTGTCCGGACTGGAGGGGGTGCGCAGCAGGAGAGCTGAGTCGACTGGGGGAGCAGTGGGGTGGTTCCAGGTCTCCACCCATGGTGCACCGCGCCTCTATCCCTGAGGGCCCGGTGTCACCCTCACTCCTATAACACAGACTCTGCACAGCCATGTCCTGCAACCCCTGGGACATACCTCACTACAGTCACGCAAACTCTGGTGTCGCATTCACTCCTATAACATAGACTCTGGTGCAACCATGTGCTGTGACCCCTGGGATACCCCTCACTACTGTCACGCAAGCTCTGGTGTCGCCCTCACTCCTATAACACGCACTCTGGTGCAGCCATGTCCTGCAACCTCTACGACATCTCATACTATAATCACGCAAGCTCTGGTGTCGCCCTCACTCCTATGACACAGGCTCTGGTGCAGCCATATCCCGCAACCCCTGTGCCATCCCTCACTACTGTCACGCAAGCTCTGGTGTCACCCCCACTCCTATAACATGTACTCTGGTGCAGCCATGTCTCGCAACCTCTAGGACATCCCTCTCTACGGTCACGCAAGCCCTGGTGTCACCCTGACTCCTGTAACACGCACTCTGGTGCAGCCATGTCCTGCAACCTCTACGACATCTCATACTATAATCACGCAAACTCTGGTGTCGCCCTCACTCCTATGACACAGGCTCTGGTGCAGCCATATCCCGCAACCCCTGTGCCATCCCTCACTACTGTCACGCAAGCTCTGGTGTCACCCCCACTCCTATAACATGTACTCTGGTGCAGCCATGTCTCGCAACCTCTAGGACATCCCTCTCTACTGTCACGCAAGCCCTGGTGTCACCCTGACTCCTGTAACACGCACTCTGGTGCAGCCATGTCCTGCAACCTCTACGACATCTCATACTATAATCACGCAAACTCTGGTGTTGCCCTCACTCCTATAACGTGGACTCTGGAGCAACCATGTCCCGCGACCTCTAGGACATCCCTCTCTACTGTCACGCAAGCCCTGGTGTCACCCTGACTCCTATAACACGCACTCTGGTGCAGCCATGTCCTGCGACCTCTACGACATCTCATACTATAATCACGCAAGCTCTGGTGTCGCCCTCACTCCTATGACACAGGCTCTGGTGCAGCCATATCCCGCAACCCCTGTGCCATCCCTCACTACTGTCACGCAAGCTCTGGTGTCACCCCCACTCCTATAACATGTACTCTGGTGCAGCCATGTCTCGCAACCTCTATGATATCCCTCTCTACTGTCACACAGGCTCTGGTGTCGCCCTCACACCTATAACATGGACTCTGGTACAGCCACTTCCCGTGACCACTGAGACATCCCTCACTACTGTCACACAATCTCTGGTGTCGCCCTTACTCCCATAACAGACTCTGGTGCAGCCATGTCCCGCAACCGCTATGGCATCTCTCGCTACCGTCACGCTAGATCTGGTGTTGCCCTCATTTTATTAACATGGACTCTGGTGCAGCCATGTCCCACGACTGCTGAGACATCCCTCACTACTGTCACGCAAGCCCTGTTGTCGCCCTCCCTCCTATAACATGGACTGGGGTGCAACCATGTCCCACGACCTCTACATCATCCCTTACTACGGTCACGCAAGCTCTGGTGTCGCCCTCACTCCTATCACACGGGCTCTGGAGCAGTCATGTTTTGCAACCTCTAGGACATCCCCCTCTACTGTCACACAAGCTCTGGTGTCGCCCTCCCTCCTATAACACGGACTCTGGTGCAGCCATGTCCTGCAAGCTCTAGGACATCCCTTACTACGGACACGCAAGCTCTGGTGTTGCCCTCACTTCTCTAACATGGACTCTGGTGCATCCATGTCACGCAACCTCTAGACATCCCTCTCTACTGTCACGCAAGCCCTGGTGTCGCCATTACTCCAATAACACGGACTCTGGTGCAGGCATGTCCCGCGACCCCAGGGACACCTCTCACTACTGTTACTCAAGTGTAGAGGAGCAGCTGTATACCTCTGCAGGAGACCCTGCCGCTCTTCCTCCCATATGTTGGAGAAATTAGACCGTGCTGTGTTTGACACTCTCTGTTGTGCCGATACCGCAGCATGTATTTGAAAGAAGATACCCGTTCAGACAACCCTACCAAATGTATCCCCGAAGTGATGACAATCTAAGGGAGGAACCCCCTGAAGGAATATGAGAAAGAGCAAAGGAAGAAGCTAATGACGTCACAAGAGGCATATACAATGTCCCGAGATAGTGGCTGAAGAGGATGTGTAGATCCTAAGGAAACTAATGACGAAATAAAGAATCAATTGAGCTTTTAACTACAAAGAAGATGACACGTGCACGAAATGCTGCAGAAAATTAACTGTTCAATAATTGTACAGATGCTGAAACGCAAGGTAGACTAGGCCATAATAGATGCTGGCTGTATGTAGAAAATCGAATGCAGGCAAAGCCACCATTGTATAGAAGCTGGACATCGGTATCATGAATTTAGTAAACCAAGACCCATGAAGTGGGAAGGGAAAACTGTGTCACAGCAAAAATTAGCAGAATCTTGTAGTTGCATGGAGAGGTTGTCTGGCCTGGAGTCAAAACTGGAGCAGCCACGGTCAGCTATCTATTCTGGAAAGCAATGAATGTGCAGAGGATGCATCCTCCCTTGTTATGGTGCAAAGAAAGAACACCAAGAGTGCCAAGTTTAATTCATTTAGACCATTTAAAACATTCAAAATTTGACCAAATTGTGGTCTCCTGTCACGTGGGCCAAGAATGAAAATAGAGTTCGAACTTGAGTCCTAGACATGATAGTGAGTGCTCTCACACCTGTATATTCTCAAAGACAAGGATACTTTTGCAAGGCCATGTACAAAGATAATCTTCATGACAGAAGACATGGGTGATGAGAGATGCTGGGCTAATTGGGTGGGGAGGTAATGTCATGCCCCATCTCCTTGCACCTGGGTCTGGGTTTACGTGCTGCTAAGTGAACCAAATGTTCCAGACATGGCACAAGTGTGCCAACCAATTATATCAGTCCAAATATCGAAGGACCTTATAGTTTGAAGACCAATGAGAAACTGTGTATCTAATGTTTCTGAAGATAGAGGTAGGCATATGTTGTCCACCTGATAGTGGACAGCCAATCACAATCCCATCTCCTATAGAAAGTATACTTAGATGTTCCCCTTAACCAATCCTGACCCTTGATGGGTTTTTCATTATTGCCACATAGTATGATGTCACCTCTGACGTATTTTTGATATAAATGCTATTGTTTGTGTAAATATCGTTGAGATAACCTGAGCGTACGTCTGTTGATGTTCGTTGTACGTCCGTTGATGTTCGTTGTAAACTCCCTGTTTTAGATAATTGTTAATAAAACAGTACTTTGCCATCTTCCTGAGTTGGATCACTTTTTTGAATTCTGTGTTATTCTGTGTGATCCCATCCATTAAATGCACATTCCTAAAAGGTCCTAAGCACACGTGGTAGCAGTGTGGATGGGTCAAAGATCCAAACAAGACCTGCTCCATATTTTTGGACGGCCAGGCATCCTCCGCCATTAGCTGGAAGATCACAGAGTTTCCTGTGGAGAGCGGCCAAATAGAAATAAACTTGCAAGAAAAACTGAGACGGTGTCAGGTCCCCCATTGAAGAAATCCCTGCTCGGTTTCCATGGGTGCTCTGCGGACAGAAGGCAAAGTGTCGGATTGAAGGAGGAGTCGATACCGAAGGCCTCGAGTTGATGAATGAATGGTGAATATACTAAGAGGAATGGCAAATAAAGGGACAGGATTGTAATAATTTTGAGCAACAGAGAAATATTGTGAAGATAAGAGAGACCGCCTACGATATATAATTCAAGGAATTAGAAGGAGACATTTCAAACTCCAACGGGAGTAGAGAGAAATAAAAATACGCACAGGTCAGGACCGTGAAAGGTGATGTCAGAAACTCTGTACTGGATTAAGGCGAGAGAAGAACTACCCCATATTTATAAAAGAAAAATAAATAAGTGGGACGGTGATCACAGTATTTATAATGTGTAAATGTCTGAACAGCCTAAATGTTGTTTGTTGAATAAAGTATCAAGGAGCAATAGAATTGTGAAGAGTTGAGAAGGTATCAGTGATTAAAGATATATGGCAAAACGATTGCTGTCAATCAAAAGAATAGAAAGTCGTTGAAATAAGAGGATTGAGCAGCAATTGATGGTGCTTACTCATATTTGTTGTTTTAAAACGTTGAAAGCTGTGATTTACTTTAAAATAACATTTTTATTTAATGACCTGGTAAGTATTGACAGTCAGTTGAGACTTGTCATTATGGGGGATACTCCTCTCATGAACCTATGCAAGACACGGCCAAAACATATGCCCAAGCTCAAACAGTACAGTGCAGAATGTTTATAGGGCACGGCAGATAAAATGTTCATGCCGTGGCCACAAGGTACACAGGAAAGAAATTAGAGAAAATATTAGCAATTTCAGAACTTTGGAAGATGTACCAAGATGAAAAGCTAGATCTGCCAACTGGGGAGTGGATGATTAATCAGCATAAGGGGGAAGGCGTTAAGCCCTCAGCTCCCCTTACCTTGTCTGAAGCAAAGAGCGTTACTACAGAAGAGATAGGAGTGTATCCTTTAAAGGAATTAAGAGCAGGGACGGGGTATAGTAATCCGATATATGAACCCCCTGCTTACAGTAGTGACGAGTGTCCAGAAGAGAATGAAAGAACGGAAGATATTTATACGTTTATACAAGACAAGGAAGAAAAGAGCGAACCATCAAATTTGTCGACAGATATAGAATCAAGAGATGGAAAGGAGAAAAAGATAAGGCTGGCGAGGTAGCGCTCGTACAAAACGAATGTATGGGAGGGCAGATATTACTCAAGATAGATGGGAAAAGTATTGAGGAAGTTCGGCAAAGAGAAGATAAGGATGAACAAAGGAACGAGAGACGAGATTAAAGGAGGATGAACAGAGAAGGAAAAGTAGGGAGCAACGAGAACAGATATACCAGGAGGAGCAAGAGAAAGTTGAAGAGCGGGCAGAAAAACAGAGAAAGTACGACAATAGACAGAGCGATAGAAGCAAAGGACAGAAAGGAAAGAAAGAGGAGGAGGAAGAAGCACAAAGATTAAGGAACAAAAGATTACAGAGATGAAGGGAAGAAAAGGAAATAAGGGAAGGAGTAAGGAGTAAGGAGAGAAGAATGAAGGCAAGTGGAAGAAAGAGTTAGAAGAGATGCGAGAAAGTGAAGCAAGGCATAAAATAAGCAGTGTTGCATAGAAATTTGCTGTGCAATTCTGTCAGTTTGCTAATTAAGTGGACAGTTGTGTAGCAAAGATAGCTATTTAAGTTGCCCTGTTCAGTGAAAGCACAGCTCGCCCTGCATTCCTCTCTTGCCCTCGGTGCTCCCTTCCCCCTCTTTTGTCTGTTCATTTCAAGTCCTAATGGAGAGAAAGTGCAGCAGTAATTCTAAGCAAAAATTTCTTTTTCAAATAATTGCAAAACAGAAATAATTGGGATGCTACTTTTATTAAGCTTTCTATATGCTGTCTGGTAAAAACCAGTATTTATCAACTTTGTATTTTTATAAAAAGACAGTCATCTAATTCCATTCCTAAAATGTAGGTTGTTACATAATGCATGATTAGAGTATTGATATTGTAAAACACTGCATCACCTCCAAAGGTTAGGTTAGTATATCTAACTTTCATTGTGTCAACCATATTTCATTTTGTTGGGGAAGATGCATCATATTGATGATTGAACACTTTGAAAATGTACATGATCACATGATCAAATGCTTTAGATGGAAAACCTAGTTCTGTAACCTGTAGGTTGCATACTGTCTTGAAATAGGGAAAATCTTCCTCGGGACCAGCCCTTCAGAGCAAAAATTACCCAATTCAGCCCAAAATACAGGTTCTATTGTGCTAGGGCAGTGAACTCAAGCTAGTGAACAATGACACCTTCAGAATGTTTAGCATTTATTAGAAAACAGCATAAACAAATAATCAAACAGTAATTTGAGTATCATTTTGGAATTCAAGTATTAAAGAAGATTAGAATACAAAATACAGAGAAACATAAAGAAACATAAAGAAACATAGAGAAACACAGTCTTACGCCCCTTCAATCAGTGCTGGAGACCCGGGGTCATCTTAAGCTAGCTGCTGCCAGCCCCGCTCAGATGACAGCACTGGAAGGGACCGCAAAGAGCCTCGTCATGTTCCGGGCCCTCACTCTTGCTCGGAGCAAGTCCACGGATCATCTCCCACCTGATTCATGTGGGCATGCATTTTTGTAATCTCGTGCTGTCAGTCACCATGACGCCCTATCCTCGCACAAGAAATAAGTTTACTTATGGAAAAACCCAGCTCAGTGAAATTCCACTGTGCTCCTTTCTGTGCCCCTCCCTGCTTGGAGCCCATCTCTGCGCGAACGCTCAGGAATGTCTTATCAGTGCCTTCTCAGGGAAAGAGGATTTGTTTACCTAGCCATGCAGAGCTACAGAAAGGCAGACTATTCTAAGGGAAGCCGAGATGAATTAACCCCATGTGAACAAGTGAGCAAGCTCTAAAAGGCATGTACTCATAGCATAGCGCTTCAAAGATTGGCTATCTAAGTGCTATATAGGTGCTATAATGCTCCAAACACTCCAATACAAGTCTCTAGTAGCTATTAAACTGGGGCCTCAACCCTGCCTGTCTATGCACAATGCATAATGTGACCTACCCTCCCCTACTAGGCCTGCATACTCCTTGTAGCTCACTACTGCATAATGGAGGCGCTATCACAGATTACTGTCAGCATTTACTTTCAGCATTTAGCACAGACTTTGAATAAACTATTGGCTTTCAGGTGCTAATGCTGTCATCCAAAGCCCTGATTGGCACTTTGGCAATTTGTGTATCACGACATTCCACCTCTTTTCAAAGTTTGGGCGACAATGCTGGCTAATACCCCTCAACATGGTATGTAGTGCAGTGATGGATGAGGTAGCTAAAGATTTTGGGGCTTTGCAAAAGGTTTAAGCAAGCGATCTTCTAGCGGTTAGTCAGCGTGGCATGCATGGTTAATAAAAACACTACCTAAACAAAAATGTACACAAAGTGAACAGGGACATTTACTCTAGCCAAAACCTGGCCTACACAAAAATATCAAAAAAAAATATTATATAACTGATGGTCAGTTAAAAATCAGCATGCGGTTAAAATATCAAGGCAATCTGGTGTGGTCTAATCTACAATGCACTATTGCATTTATGTATGGTTACCAACTCTAAACCTGGCAGCCTTCTACTCTAAGGGCCTACCCTCCCCCCTGATCCCAGGGGATACAAACGTGACTATGGGCTGTGTGATTAGACACTTCCCCCATCTAATTTCATGAGCAAGATGAACATATGGGCACCAGGTTTTCTAAATAAAAACAGTTCTACTAATTAGCATCCAAACTCAATATTGCACTAGCAATCAAAAGAACAAATCAAATCAGTGTGCAGGAGACAGCCGTCCCCATAAAACCACAACACGTGTTGGTTTAACAAAAACCGTGTCACACACTATGTCATGAAATCAAGTATCAAGTCAGTCTTGTTGGCCTGCCCTATGGCAGAAAAAATGTCTTCATAGCTAAAATTCTGCAATTCCAGTGGTTGCAAATACTAGTAGCAGTGTTTCGCAGGGTAGGGCTTATCAAAGAATCTAGCCCCCTAGCTACGCGCAATATGGCGATGGGCCATAGAAATTGACTCAATTTGTATCAGCTTGATTGTAATAATGACACATTGCTTTGTGACAAATCTATATCCAAGTGTATCACTGTAATAATAGAGGCATGCATTACTGGCCTACAATTTAAATGTTACTTTACTACTGGGAAATCTAGCATGTTCACAGTTTCTACCTTGTGTGACTTAGAGAATACCCTTCTCCAAGTGGGATGCCTACCATATACAATATTACTTTTTGATGCAAACACCATTCTACCATCCGGCAGTGGGTGTTGCATAGCGTAGTTGTATGAAATGCATTTAGTCAAGTTACAGTCCAAAAAATCTTGGCGAGTACCCTCGCTGCAGTCCTTGGGGCCTCCTGTTTCAAATGCTACCATCTCTAATTAGAGCTCACACACATGGCAGCATTACTACAAATCAAAAGCCTTAACATACGCACAGCTAACTCTGGTGTGTGCACTCCTTTTATCTCAAAATATATTATGCTCCTACTTGCATAACTCTGCTGCCCCAACAATTCATGAATAATTTTCCTGGCTACGTGCAACGTAGTAATTTTGGAAAAGGCAAAACATCTCTGGTTAAAGCAATTCAGTTGGAAGAACAAAAACATTTCTTTTTTTACAAATTCATCTCAAAATGCATTTCAAACCATTTTTCAATGTGTTAGCATTCAAGTGCTGTGTCACACAGCTTTTTGTGGTGCATGATGTCACAGTCCACAACTCATTGTCCACAGTCCTTTAAACAAGAAAGGCAAAACATATCAACCAGGTTATTTCCAGCAACTGAATCATATGAATGTGCAGCATCAAATGTTTGACAATAGGCCAAGTCCGCACCGTGACAGTTCAGCAAAAGTTATTACTCTGTTGGGCACTTCTCGCAGGTTGCAGAACAAATGTCCTCACGCGTCACACACGTTAGCAGTATTGAGTGCGGTGCAGGACTGGTTCAAAGTTCACATATCACCCCACAGTGACCCGCTTTCTCTGAGAATGCGTCTGCTTGACTGATCAGTGTCACCCGGCAATTGCACACGTCTACCCCAATCATGGCAAGCTACTGTCTTGGTTTTTTGGCTAGGCAAAATCCAAACAGAAATGTTAGTATTTCATCAAAAGGTACAATGTCAGTGTTGTCCACATTAGGATGTCAATAAAACTACAATATCAGCGTTATCCACCCCTTCCCTTAACACCACCCCCACCTTCAGAAGTCTCATCAGGTAACTACACACTTTATCATTGCTACTGCAATTATCTGTCACCCTTCTTTGTGTTACTGGGGGCTTATTTGCACTCAACCATACGGGGTGTAATTGCCTAATCACAAACTCATTTGTGCAATGCGATCCTAGTTGATCAATGGTACTTCAGACTGATCTGTGATTTTACAAAAGCCATATAATAAGTACCCAGATCGCATTTCTCAATGGATCAATGTTTTTCTTTGTCACCAAAGCGATCACGAATGCCAAGCACCAACTACTTTCAGTGTCTCATGATCTTGACTTGGTATGCCCTGCTGGCATCTCTCGGTTTTCAAAGTGGCATCACTCCATATTTCAAAGGTAAAGTCCTTTTAGTCCAATACCACCTGCAGTTGCACAAGCAGCTTTGTTTATCTTTCTCCAGTTCTCCTTACAGGCAGTGTCTTTCAAGCCTCTGGTTTTCCACTTGTCATTTTCTCAAAGGGTGTCTGCTGATTTCTTGGGCCACCCCTTTGAGAGCGATAGTCTGAGTCAGTTCCTTTTGTTGCTTCAACAAATCATTCATTCTTGCACTAAGCCGTGAGGCTCCTGGATCATGGCTAATGTGCAGTGTTCATGTTATACTTCAAAGCCCCGCTCTGCATGTTGTCTCTTGCAAAAACGGCTACCTTTGTCAGTTTTTTGCTTTCATTTGGAACGCCATAATGTCTTTATCAGTTTCTCCAGCCCTGGCAATGTAGCTTGCATTTTGTTGGCTGTGTATTTTCACTTAAAGCGCCTAAAGGTTTCTTGTCCAGTGCACAGCGCTTTACTTCACTTCACACCACATCACATGGGGCACTGGGATGCAGCTTGCACAGCAATGTCTCTTGAAATGGGCAGCTGTCTTTTCTTAGCCCATTCACAGGTGCAGTCTTTCCCCACATGTTCAGATGGCGATGCGCCCAGCCTGTCATTTGCATGCAGCAGTTTTTTGTTTCTTCCAGTGTTGATACTGGGCGAATTCCTTGCTTCTGATCAGCTCTGTTATTGCATGCCAGTGTCAGAAAGTATGCGTACTTCAACATGTGTAAGGTAGATTGGTGCTCTTTATCATCTTCTCACTAACGGCAATTATTGCCTTCAGTTCAGTTTCAGCATTTTGGCTTTGCACCCCCACCTCTGCTCATTAACAGTGTCTTTCACAGGGGATGGAATGCGACTGCTTGATCATTGTTTTTCATTCCTGTGCACATGGTAGCGCCATACCAACGCAGCAAGCTTGTCTCTTTGCTCTATAACTCATAAACTGGGGCGGTTTCAAAGGAAGGCACTCGTTTCAGACAGTTCATCCAGATTAACTGTTTTCTGCGCTTCTCCAGCAACTCATAAAAGCTCCTATATCTGCTTCTGTAAACACCATTTCACTGAACAGTGCCCAGCATTCTGTGCTTTTCTCACTTCTTCCTCCCATAGCCATTTTCACGCAACCAGCCCATGACAGGAATGTCTGCAAGTTATCTTCAAGGCACAAGCTCTGCACATCAAGACTCTCATTTTCAAAAGAGGCACTTTTTCTTGTAATGTCTTTTAGCCTGTTTAAAAGTAGGCTGCTGATCAATGTCTCATTTAAAGGCATACATTTTTTTTTCTTTTTCCTCGTAACCTTGTAGTTTGGCTTCACAAACTCACTCCAATGCAATGTGCGATCTTTCAAAAGAACCTGTAACCCACTAAATCTTTGATTAGTTTTATCACACACAGATTTTTCATTCTGTTGTACCCTTGCCAGAATATAACCACGTATTTCCTTTAACCATAGTGCATTTAGGAATGTCATTTTCTGGTGCAGCTCCCTGCATGTTTTCTGCATGAATAACCCACACTCTATTTGCTTGTGGGCTGTTAATTTGTCAACAACTTTTTCACCATGAATCACAGGGAACATGTCCTTGTCTTGTATAAAATATACATGCCTTAACCCTTTAAGTGCCAAGGACGAGGTATCTCGTCCTTGGAAGTGCACACGCAGTGCCAAGGACGAGATAGCTCGTCCTTTTTGGCACCTTGTTTTGAGCGATCCCTGCACAGCAGGGATCGCTCAAAACTGTAATCCAACCCCCGGGCTATGTGAGGGGGAGGTCCCCCCTCACTGCCCGGGGGTTGGATTTCCTTCAGTTTCAGGCCGACGTGCGTAACGCACGTCGGCGTGAAACGGAAAGTAATTCCAACGCAGCAGCCATTTTCGACTGCTGCGTTGGAGAGAGAAGGTGAGTCACCTTCTTGTTCCGCCTCGATCTCCGGCTGTATTTCAAGCCGGCGATCGAGGCGGGTATCGTTGGAAAGGGGAGATCTTCCCCTTTCCAACGTTACCCATTGTGTGGCTTTGCTGCCCGCGGATCGGGCGCAGGGCGCCTCGATCCGCGGGCAGCAACGTCACGGATCAAAGCAGATCCTTTTGTGACGCGTGGGGGAGGGGGGCTGCTTACTAGGTAAGCGGCCCCCTTCCCCCGTGGCCCCAAAGCCCCCAGGGACGGTTGCATGAGGTGGGGCCCTCCATTTGGGGTGGGGGGGGTTGAGGGCCACCCCCTGTTGCGGTACATCAGGTGCTGCCAATTTAGGGTGGCCCTCAGCCCCCCCAAAAAAGCAGCCTGTGAGTTTGTATTTTGTTTTTTGTTTACCCTACTTTGCTTGGTGCAGATGGCCACATTAGTGTGACTATCTGCCCCCAGGGTGCCCAAACCCTACTGCCCCATCTATTGGGGGTCCTGCCCCACCTTTTGGGGTGGCCCTCTCCCCCCTCACCCCAAATGGAGGTGGGGTGTACCTCACGCAGCCATTTGGAGGAGGCCCAGGGAGGCCTGCATGAGGTGTGTCCCCCAGCCATTGGGGGTGGGGTAGGAGATTGCCCCCAAAAATGGTGGGACAGGCCCCCCCAGTGGGTGGGACAGTAAGGTTTGGGCACCCCGGCGCCAGATTGGCACACCAATGTGACCCTCTGCACCAAGGGGAGTTGGGTTACCAAAGGAAAAAAATGAAAATAGTGGAACGGTTTTTAGGGGGGGGTGGTGGGGCACCCCAAAGGGTCAGGGAATTTTCTAATGGGATGGGGGGTTGACCCCCTCCCCCCCGCCCGCAATGGAGTGGGTGCCAAGTCATGCAGCCCTTCCTGGGATCAGATATCTGCTCCTAGGAACGGACGCCTGAGCCCAGGGAGGGGTGCAGGACAGCCCCCCCCGTATCTGCCCCCGGGGAGGGCTACATTTTGCTGGTGTGACCGTAGGTAACACATGTTCTTTGTTTTGTTTACAGCTTTTTCTACCCGAGCAGCTGCAACGTTATGTGAGTACTGTTTTTTATTATTCTATGGTTAGGGCCCACTGTCAGTGGGGTGGGTGAGACTGGGGCTGGATTGTTGGTGGTGTGGGTGGGAATGGCCCGTCTGGGCAAATCACATCCAACTGTCCTGGAGTTGCGGCTGGGCTGCATTACACCTTTTCCCTTCGGGGAGGTATTGGCACACTGCCGAGACTCCTTGGTGGGGAGAAGCTGTAACGCAGGGCAGCCAGGGCTCCAGCAAAGTCGGCGGTAATATCCCTGGCCTTGGGCACCCTTCTCCCATGTGGGTCTTTGCTGGTGGTTCTGGGTATTACATTCTGGGCCGATTTGTGTAAGTCAGACCTCTGTGGATTCCCACGGGTGTCCTCTTTTGGGAAATGCATGGGGTTCCCCGTTTCCCTTGCTGGCTGCGACACCCTAGGCCCAAACCTGTAGGTTGCCCACATGAACAACATGGGCAGTGGCGAATGGCTTGGGGTTCCCAGTCGGTTACCCTTTTCCTTTTGCGCCCCCGGTAGGTGCACCCACACATGTGAGGTACCGTTTTCATCGGGACACGTGTGGGGACGCGGGAAGGTAGGCCACGTGTTGTTGGCGGTGTGTTTCGGTGGGTGGCCAGAGCAAAATGTCTGAGAATTGTCTTCATTTCCGGCCAATTTCAGAGACAATTCCCTGTGTCCACTCACCGAAACACGTCGCCAACAGCAGGTGTCATACCTTCTCATGTTCCCACAGGTGTCCCGACGAAAACGGTACCTCACATGTGATGGGTGCACCTACCTGGCCGCCAAGGGGAAAGCCTAAAACACAAGTAACCCCAAGTCTGTTGTCAGAGGGAAATCTCAGACATTCTGCCGACCGGCGCAACTTACAGATATGGGCCTCGGGTGTCCAAGCCACCGAGGAAAACAGGGAACCCCATGCATTTTTATAAAGAGGACACCCGTGGGAATCCGCAGAGGTGTGATTTGCGCACATCGCCCCAGATTTTTTTACCCAGACAGCTCTGCAAAGTCCGAAATGTGGGGAAAAAAACGCTTTTTCCGCACATTTCGCTCGCCGCACCCATCGAAACACGCCCCCCACAACACATGGCCTACCGTCCCGCGTTCCCACAGGTGTCCCGATGAAAACGGTACCTCACATGTGTGGGTGCACCTACCTGGCCGCCAAGGGGAAAGCCTAAAACACAAGTAACCCCAAGTCTGTTGTCAGAGGGAAATCTCAGACATTCTGCCGACCGGCGCAACTTACAGATATGGGCCTCGGGAGTCCAAGCCACCGAGGAAAACAGGAAACCCCATGCATTTTCGAAAAGAGGACACCCGTGGGAATCCGCAGAGGTGTGATTTGCGCCCATCGCCCCAGATTTTTTTACCCAGAAGCCCTGCAAAGTCGGAAATGTGGGGAAAAAAACGCTTTTTCCGCACATTTCGCTCGCCGCACCCATCGAAACACACCCCCCACAACACATGGCCTACCGTCCCGCGTTCCCACAGGTGTCCCGATGAAAATGGTACCTCACATGTGTGGATGCACCTACCTGGCCGCCAAGGGGAAAGCCTAAAACACAAGTAACCCCAAGTCTGTTGTCAGAGGGAAATCTCAGACATTCTGCCGACCGGCGCAACTTACAGATATGGGCCTCGGGTGTCCAAGCCACCGAGGAAAACAGGGAACCCCATGCATTTTCGAAAAGAGGACACCCGTGGGAATCCGCAGAGGTGTGATTTGCGCACATCGCCCCAGATTTTTTTACCCAGACAGCCCTGCAAAGTCGGAAATGTGGGGAAAAAAACGCTTTTTCCGCACATTTCGCTCGCCGCACCCATCGAAACACGCCCCCCACAACACATGGCCTACTGTCCCGCGTTCCCACAGGTGTCCCGATGAAAATGGTACCTCACATGTGTGGGTGCACCTACCTGGCCACCAAGGGGAAAGCCTAAAACACAAGTAACCCCAAGTCTGTTGTCAGAGGGAAATCTCAGACATTCTGCCGACCAGCGCAATTTACAGATATGGGCCTCGGGTGTCCAAGCCACCGAGGAAAACAGGGAACCCCAGGCATTTTCGAAAAGAGGACACCCGTGGGAATCCGCAGAGGTGTGATTTGCGCCCATCGCCCCAGATTTTTTTACCCAGACAGCCCTGCAAAGTCGGAAATGTGGGGAAAAAAACCCTTTTTCCGCACATTTCGCTCGCCGCCCCCATCGAAACACGCCCCCCACAACACATGGGCTACCGTCCCGCGTTTCCACAGGTGTCCCGATGAAAACGGTACCTCACATGTGTGGGTGCACCTACCTGGCCGCCAAGGGGAAAGCCTAAAACACAAGTAACCCCAAGTCTGTTGTCAGAGGGAAATCTCAGACATTCTGCCGACCTGCGCAACTTACAGATATGGGCCTCGGGTGTCCAAGCCACCGAGGAAAACAGGGAACCCCATGCATTTTCGAAAAGAGGGCACCCGTGGGAATCCGCAGAGGTGTGATTTGCGCCCATCGCCCCAGATTTTTTTACCCAGACAGCCCTGCAAAGTCCGAAATGTGGGAAAAAAAACGCTTTTTCCGCACATTTCGCTCGCCGCACCCATCGAAACACGCCCCCCACAACACATGGCCTACCGTCCCGCGTTCCCACAGGTGTCCCGATGAAAACCGTACCTCACATGTGTGGGTGCACCTACCTGGCCGCCAAGGGGAAAGCCTAAAACACAAGTAACCCCAAGTCTGTTGTCAGAGGGAAATCTCAGACATTCTGCCGACCGGCGCAACTTACAGATATGGGCCTCGGGTGTCCAAGCCACCGAGGAAAACAGGGAACCCCATGCATTTTCAAAAAGAGGACACCCGTGGGAATCCGCAGAGGTGTGATTTGCGCCCATCGCCCCAGATTTTTTTACCCAGACAGCCCTGCAAAGTCGGAAATGTGGGGAAAAAAACGCTTTTTCCGCACATTTCGCTCGCCGCACCCATCGAAACACGCCCCCCACAACACATGGCCTACCGTCCCGCGTTCCCACAGGTGTCCCGATGAAAACGGTACCTCACATGTGTGGGTGCACCTACCTGCCCGCCAAGGGGAAAGCCTAAAACACAAGTAACCCCAAGTCTGTTGTCAGAGGGAAATCGCAGACATTCTGCCGACCGGCGCAACTTACAGATATGGGCCTCGGGTGTCCAAGCCACCGAGGAAAACAGGGAACCCCATGCATTTTCGAAAAGAGGACACCCGTGGGAATCCGCAGAGGTGTGATTTGCGCACATCGCCCCGGGAATTTATTACCCAGGCAGCCCTGCAAAGTCCGAAATGTGGGGAAAAAAACGCTTATGCAGACACAGCAGTATGCGAATACAGGACAAGTACTAACACCTAGAATAGGTGGTGTCATTGTGGTAGGAGGACATCCTTTCACAGGGACGGGGATGAGCTTGTACCTGCAATAGGACAGGGTGACTTGATGTGCTCAGTACTATCTGTGACACCAGAGCCCCAAGCGCAAAGGTCGATGTGACGATAGGAGGCAAATCTAATCTTTTTCTTTTCTTGTAGACAGTGGGGCATCTCGTTCGTTTATACGAGAGAAAAAGTATCCAATGTCAGGTATTGCCATGAAAGCTCAAGGGTTCTCTGGAGCTAAAAGTCTAGTTCCTTTTACTGATAAATTACTGGTCTCCATAGGAGAATGTGACATGTATGTCCCTTTGTTATATTCAGGACAGACACCAGTTAACATTTTAGGAAGAGATTTAATGATGAAACTTAATATGACGATTTAATTTACTGATCAAGGAATAGTGTGCTCCACTCCAGGAATACACTATTTTAACGTAGGGGAGTTATACTGGACTTCACTGGACAAGTGGCTCTACGGGGCGTTCCAGTAGATCCAGAGATTTTTCTATATGGGGTAAGCATTTTGCTGACATGGCGACCTGGCCTGGTGGGAAAGATTGTGAGAATTCCTGATGAGTTTTTATTCAGACCGCAGATACCTATGGATGAGGAAAGTGGACAGACTATTCATATAGAGTTAGAAGCAGCTATAGTATGAAAAGAGGTGGCAATGCAAGAAAGGATAGACGATGATGGTAGACCATGGAGAACAGTGATAGCTCTTGAGGTGGGGTACAGACTATCTTACATACCCGATGATGATATGCTCAGGGAAGACCATGCTAGGTCTATACTGTGTTTATATGCTGCAGCCTGAATCTTCTTCAATGTTTGGGACGCTGCTCCTGCATGCCAACACTAGTGCTAGGTCCTCTTGCACGTTTTGGACGCTGCACCTGCATGCCAACACTAGTGCTAGGTCTATACTGTGTTTAAACGCCACAGTCTGAACCTTCTTCCACGTTTGGGACGCTGCACCTGCATGCCAATGCTAGTGTTAGGTCTATGCTGTGTTTATACGCCACATCCTGAAACATCTTCCACATTTGGGACACTGCACTTGCATGCCAACGCTAGGTCTATACTGTGTTTATACACCACAGCTGAACCTTCTTCCATGTTTGGGACGCTGCACCTGCATGCCAACACGCGAGTTAGGTCTATACTGTGATTATATGCCGCAGCCTGAATCTTCTTCAATGTTTGGGACGCTGCTCCTGCATGCCAACACTAGTGCTAGGTCTATACTGTGTTTATACGCCGCAGCCTGAACCTTCTTCCCCATTTGGGATGCTGCACCTGCATGCCAGCACTAGTGCTAGGTCTATACTGTGTTTATATGAAGCTGCCAGAACCTTCTTCCCCGTTTGGGATGATGCACCTGCATGCCAATGCTAGTGCTAGGTCTATATTGTGTTTATATGCTGCAGCCTGAACCTTCTTCCACATTTGGGACGATGCAAATGCATGCCAACGCTAGTGTTAGGTCTATACTGTGTTTATACGCCACAGCCTGAACCTTCTCCCACGTTTGGGATGCCGCAACTGCATGCCAATACTAGTGTTAGGTTTATACTGTGTTTATATGCTGCCGCCAAGGGGAAAGCCTAAAACACAAGTAACCCCAAGTCTGTTGTCAGAGGGAAATCTCAGACATTCTGCCGACCGGCGCAACTTACAGATATGGGCCTCGGGTGTCCAAGCCACCGAGGAAAACAGGGAACCCCATGCATTTTTAAAAAGAGGACACCCGTGGGAATCCGCAGAGGTGTGATTTGCGCACATCGCCCCAGATTTTTTTACCCAGACAGCTCTGCAAAGTCCGAAATGTGGGGAAAAAAACGCTTTTTCCGCACATTTCGCTCGCCGCACCCATCGAAACACGCCCCCCACAACACATGGCCTACCGTCCCGCGTTCCCACAGGTGTCCCGATGAAAACGGTACCTCACATGTGTGGGTGCACCTACCTGGCCGCCAAGGGGAAAGCCTAAAACACAAGTAACCCCAAGTCTGTTGTCAGAGGGAAATCTCAGACATTCTGCCGACCGGCGCAACTTACAGATATGGGCCTCGGGTGTCCAAGCCACCGAGGAAAACAGGAAACCCCATGCATTTTCGAAAAGAGGACACCCGTGGGAATCCGCAGAGGTGTGATTTGCGCCCATCGCCCCAGATTTTTTTACCCAGACAGCCCTGCAAAGTCGGAATGTGGGGAAAAAAACGCTTTTTCCGCACATTTCGCTCGCCGCACCCATCGAAACACACCCCCCACAACACATGGCCTACCGTCCCGCGTTCCCACAGGTGTCCCGATGAAAATGGTACCTCACATGTGTGGATGCACCTACCTGGCCGCCAAGGGGAAAGCCTAAAACACAAGTAACCCCAAGTCTGTTGTCAGAGGGAAATCTCAGACATTCTGCCGACCGGCGCAACTTACAGATATGGGCCTCGGGTGTCCAAGCCACCGAGGAAAACAGGGAACCCCATGCATTTTCGAAAAGAGGACACCCGTGGGAATCCGCAGAGGTGTGATTTGCGCACATCGCCCCAGATTTTTTTACCCAGACAGCCCTGCAAAGTCGGAAATGTGGGGAAAAAAACGCTTTTTCCGCACATTTCGCTCGCCGCACCCATCGAAACACGCCCCCCACAACACATGGCCTACTGTCCCGCGTTCCCACAGGTGTCCCGATGAAAATGGTACCTCACATGTGTGGGTGCACCTACCTGGCCGCCAAGGGGAAAGCCTAAAACACAAGTAACCCCAAGTCTGTTGTCAGAGGGAAATCTCAGACATTCTGCCGACCAGCGCAACTTACAGATATGGGCCTCGGGTGTCCAAGCCACCGAGGAAAACAGGGAACCCCAGGCATTTTCGAAAAGAGGACACCCGTGGGAATCCGCAGAGGTGTGATTTGCGCCCATCGCCCCAGATTTTTTTACCCAGACAGCCCTGCAAAGTCGGAAATGTGGGGAAAAAAACCCTTTTTCCGCACATTTCGCACGCCGCACCCATCGAAACACGCCCCCCACAACACATGGGCTACCGTCCCGCGTTTCCACAGGTGTCCCGATGAAAACGGTACCTCACATGTGTGGGTGCACCTACCTGGCCGCCAAGGGGAAAGCCTAAAACACAAGTAACCCCAAGTCTGTTGTCAGAGGGAAATCTCAGACATTCTGCCGACCGGCGCAACTTACAGATATGGGCCTCGGGTGTCCAAGCCACCGAGGAAAACAGGGAACCCCATGCATTTTCGAAAAGAGGGCACCCGTGGGAATCCGCAGAGGTGTGATTTGCGCCCATCGCCCCAGATTTTTTTACCCAGACAGCCCTGCAAAGTCCGAAATGTGGGAAAAAAAACGCTTTTTCCGCACATTTCGCTCGCCGCACCCATCGAAACACGCCCCCCACAACACATGGCCTACCGTCCCGCGTTCCCACAGGTGTCCCGATGAAAACGGTACCTCACATGTGTGGGTGCACCTACCTGGCCGCCAAGGGGAAAGCCTAAAACACAAGTAACCCCAAGTCTGTTGTCAAAGGGAAATCTCAGACATTCTGCCGACCGGCGCAACTTACAGATATGGGCCTCGGGTGTCCAAGCCACCGAGGAAAACAGGGAACCCCATGCATTTTCAAAAAGAGGACACCCGTGGGAATCCGCAGAGGTGTGATTTGCGCCCATCGCCCCAGATTTTTTTACCCAGACAGCCCTGCAAAGTCGGAAATGTGGGGAAAAAAACGCTTTTTCCGCACATTTCGCTCGCCGCACCCATCGAAACACGCCCCCCACAACACATGGCCTACCGTCCCGCGTTCCCACAGGTGTCCCGATGAAAACGGTACCTCACATGTGTGGGTGCACCTACCTGCCCGCCAAGGGGAAAGCCTAAAACACAAGTAACCCCAAGTCTGTTGTCAGAGGGAAATCGCAGACATTCTGCCGACCGGCGCAACTTACAGATATGGGCCTCGGGTGTCCAAGCCACCGAGGAAAACAGGGAACCCCATGCATTTTCGAAAAGAGGACACCCGTGGGAATCCGCAGAGGTGTGATTTGCGCACATCGCCCCGGGAATTTATTACCCAGGCAGCCCTGCAAAGTCCGAAATGTGGGGAAAAAAACGCTTATGCAGACACAGCAGTATGCGAATACAGGACAAGTACTAACACCTAGAATAGGTGGTGTCATTGTGGTAGGAGGACATCCTTTCACAGGGACGGGGATGAGCTTGTACCTGCAATAGGACAGGGTGACTTGATGTGCTCAGTACTATCTGTGACACCAGAGCCCCAAGCGCAAAGGTCGATGTGACGATAGGAGGCAAATCTAATCTTTTTCTTTTCTTGTAGACAGTGGGGCATCTCGTTCGTTTATACGAGAGAAAAAGTATCCAATGTCAGGTATTGCCATGAAAGCTCAAGGGTTCTCTGGAGCTAAAAGTCTAGTTCCTTTTACTGATAAATTACTGGTCTCCATAGGAGAATGTGACATGTATGTCCCTTTGTTATATTCAGGACAGACACCAGTTAACATTTTAGGAAGAGATTTAATGATGAAACTTAATATGACGATTTAATTTACTGATCAAGGAATAGTGTGCTCCACTCCAGGAATACACTATTTTAACGTAGGGGAGTTATACTGGACTTCACTGGACAAGTGGCTCTACGGGGCGTTCCAGTAGATCCAGAGATTTTTCTATATGGGGTAAGCATTTTGCTGACATGGCGACCTGGCCTGGTGGGAAAGATTGTGAGAATTCATGATGAGTTTTTATTCAGACCGCAGATACCTATGGATGAGGAAAGTGGACAGACTATTCATATAGAGCTGGAAGCAGCTATAGTATGAAAAGAGGTGGCAATGCAAGAAAGGATAGACGATGATGGTAGACCATGGAGAACAGTGATAGCTCTTGAGGTGGGGTACAGACTATCTTACATACCCGATGATGATATGCTCAGGGAAGACCATGCTAGGTCTATACTGTGTTTATATGCTGCAGCCTGAATCTTCTTCAATGTTTGGGACGCTGCTCCTGCATGCCAACACTAGTGCTAGGTCCTCTTGCACGTTTTGGACGCTGCACCTGCATGCCAACACTAGTGCTAGGTCTATACTGTGTTTAAACGCCACAGTCTGAACCTTCTTCCACGTTTGGGACGCTGCACCTGCATGCCAATGCTAGTGTTAGGTCTATGCTGTGTTTATACGCCACATCCTGAAACATCTTCCACATTTGGGACACTGCACTTGCATGCCAACGCTAGGTCTATACTGTGTTTATACACCACAGCTGAACCTTCTTCCATGTTTGGGACGCTGCACCTGCATGCCAACACGCGAGTTAGGTCTATACTGTGATTATATGCCGCAGCCTGAATCTTCTTCAATGTTTGGGACGCTGCTCCTGCATGCCAACACTAGTGCTAGGTCTATACTGTGTTTATACGCCGCAGCCTGAACCTTCTTCCCCATTTGGGATGCTGCACCTGCATGCCAGCACTAGTGCTAGGTCTATACTGTGTTTATATGAAGCTGCCAGAACCTTCTTCCCCGTTTGGGATGATGCACCTGCATGCCAATGCTAGTGCTAGGTCTATATTGTGTTTATATGCTGCAGCCTGAACCTTCTTCCACATTTGGGACGATGCAAATGCATGCCAACGCTAGTGTTAGGTCTATACTGTGTTTATACGCCACAGCCTGAACCTTCTCCCACGTTTGGGATGCCGCAACTGCATGCCAACACTAGTGTTAGGTCTATACTGTGTTTATATGCTGCAGCCTGAAAATACTTCCTTGTTTGGGACGTTGCACCAGCATGCCAACACCATTGTTAAGTCTATACTGTGTTTATACGCCGCAGCCTGAACCTTCTTCTGTGTTTGGGATGCTGCACCTGCATGCCAACACTAGTGTTAGGTCTATACTATGTTTATATGCTGCAGCCTGAACCGTCTTCTGCATTTGGAACGCTGCACCTGCATGCCAACACTAGTGCTAGGTCTATACTGTTTTTATACGCCGCAGCTTTAACATTCTTCCACGTTTGGGACGTTGAGTGTTAGGTCCATACTGTGTTTATAGGCCGCAGACTGAACCTTCTTCCACGTCTGGGACGCTGCACCTGCATGCCAATGCTAGTGTTAGGTCTATGCTGTGTTTATATGCCGCACCCTGAACCTTCTTCCATGTCTGGGACGCTGCACCTGCATGCCAACGCTAGTATTAGGTCTATTGCTGTGTTTATACGCCGCAGCCTGAACCTTCTTCCACGTTTGGGACACTGCACCTGCATGCCAATACTAGTGTTAGGTTTATACTGTGTTTATATGCTGCAGCCTGAACTTTCTTCCACGTTTGGGATTCTGCACCTGCATGCCAACACTAGTCCCCTGTTGTGCAACTTTCTGTAACTCTTGTTGTTCTAAATGTTTTTTGTGCCCAGTTACCCAAGGGTTTGGCTGCTGTTAGGCAGAATTATATGCAGTACCCTTTGGGAACACCACACACAATTAAGACTACAAGTGACAGTTCAAATTCACCTTTGGTACAAGCCTGTACTACACAGTAAAAGTGGTAGCAATGGCTTAGCAGCCAGACTTATCTCAAGAGTAAGTAAGCAGTATCAAATAGTTACACAAAGGACATCAATTACTATGATTCAGGCAAACACTGACTCAAGGTTTTCAAGTATATACTCTTCAGTTGTATAACATTTCACTAAAGTAACGCAGGTTAATAATCACACTCTTAATACACTACACTACTCCCAATAAGTTCTAGACAAGTAGCTCACAAAATGAAGTGGGAGCAAAATGGCACTCCAGCAATTTAAAAGGGAGAGAAAGACAAAGTTAACAGAAATTGAACCACACCAAAAGGTAAGTACTCAGGGCAATTGAGCAAGATGACCTACAGTGATAGAATCAGGTAAAAAAGGCTTAAGGCCAAAGTCAATAGGCCAAAAGTATTTTGCTCAAGATCACACGGTTCAGGGTAGTTTGCGGTAAAGTTCGTGCCACGAGTTCCGGACGAAGTTGGTCGGCAGAAAAGTTAGTTCAAAGAGAAGAGATGGACAAGCCCTCGGATTGGAGAAAGATTTCACACACTTTCCCTGTGCCTGAACGAAACGAACAACCGGATTTGCACAGTACCTTAATACGGAGAGGAAGCTGTAGCTGAGGCGAACGTTCCTGGTAGTTCCTGCAGGCTCACGGTTCCTGAAGCGACTGTCGGACATGAAGTAGGAAGACTGGAGGGTCCTGCACTACCCAGGGAAGAGACCAGCAGCAGAGCAAAGCAACGAATAAAAGGTGCGCTCCTTAAAACCCAAGCAGGGTCTGACCTTCCTGGCTATCCGGCCCACTGTAGCTCTGTACAGCGAATTCGACCAGAGGAGGGATCCTGGCTTGCAGTTTGGGCGAACTGGTTGGTCCCACCAGCTCAAGGGAAGACGTTTCCTGGAGGATCCTCTCTTGTCGTTGGAGTTGAAGATTCGGACTTGCAGCAGGGCTTCACCGGACGGTTCAGTCATGGTAGGGGTCCTCTTCTGTCAGCTCTTCGTCAGTTCTTTCGTTCCAGTGGTGACTCTGCCTTTCCAGACCCAGAGACCTGCTTTTTGTGCAGTTTTCCCCCATTCATACAGCCTGGCTGTCAATCACACAGCAGGGTGGCTGTCCTGGCAAGGACAGTCACCCAGCCAATCAAACAGGAGTGCGACTTGGGTTACCAAGGGAACCCATGGCAGGGGTCCTAAAACCCCTCCCTCACATCCTGCCTGTTAGGGAGAATTCTCATTCTATGGCTAATTTCCCTTACCTATAGAGACCCCCAGCAGCTTTGCTGGATTTGAAGGGTTTGTTTTTTTCTCCTGCTAAGAGTGTGACTCTTTTTCCCAATCTTAGGCATATTTGCTATGTGTGTTCTAGGCTATTTTTTGTGTTCAATGTCTATGGGGTTTATCTCACCCTCATAGGAACCATCTTTTTACACATGTGTTACACAGCACCCTCCGTGCAGTGACACAGGGGTGTCATAGTGACCCCCAAACATAGACTCCATACCCTGGGACTGACTACTGTCTCCCAGGGCATGTAAAGTCCCCATTGACTTTACTAGTCAATTTTTATGAACTAAACCAGTACAACCCATCTTACTATGGAGGTACTGGGAAGGGTTAATAGTTTTTCCCTGGTGTTCATTTTCGAGAGGGTACCGTACAGTCCCTCTCTCAAAGGTTTCTGGCTGGTGGCAGTGGTTACTACCGAAAATATTCGACCGCAAATATTTCCCTATGGGATTTTTCCATTGTTCGAGGCTACCACATTTACTGACAGCCTCTAACATACCGCTGGTTTATTTTATTATTAACTTTACTCCGGTAGGTTTTATTTGCCAGAACTTTAATATTAATTCTTTCTCGTGTCTTTCTCTAAACTCCTAACCCAGGTCGGGGATCCTTTGTTCGTCCTTTTGGCGGGCTTCTGCCAAGAAGCCCTCCATTCGGTGCCACTGAGTCTGGGGTGGTTCCGTTGTGTGGGAGGAGGACCCACTGTGTGAGTGACAGCTAGGCTGTATGAATGGGGATCTTTTTGCATAAAAGCAGGGTCCTGAGGACTGGAAGAGCAAGACGTCACCACTGGAACTGAGGAACCGAAGAGGAGAGAAGCCAAAGACATCTGAAACGACTGAACCACCGGTGAAGACCTGCTGCAGCGTCTCACCACTTTTATCCACACGACGAGAGGAGATCTTCATCTGAAAGAGCCTTCTTCCCTTGAGCTGGTGGGGCCAACCAATTTGTCAATCGCCTTCCCGGATCTGCCCTGGTCGAATTGCCAGTGCCCAGCACTTGGAGGCCGGATAGCCAGGCAGCCATCCACCCGGACCGCGATTTAATGGAGCGTACCTTTTATTCGTTGGGCAGCACCGCGGCTGGTTTCATACCTGGGTAGTGCAGTCACTCGAACCTTCATCCACGATGAGAGTCCCTCTTCCTCTGCTGGATCACCCAAACTGCAGGAACTACCAGGAACACCTGCCACCGCAGGAGCCTCTTCTTCATTTTAAGGTACTTTGTTCCGCCAGGCCTCCCTTGTCGTGTGGTAGCGCTAAAGGTGTTTTAAATCCTTTACCTACCTGTTGGGTTGGCCGCCCCTATCGTCTAACATTGTCTTTCTCCTTCTGCATCCACATTTTCGAATTGTTAACCAAAGACTTGACTGCAGCTACAAGAACATTTTGATCCTGGGCCCTTGCCTTGTACCATTGACTCTGGCACAGGCCTATTGACTCTGGCAAAATGAGTTAGAACTGCCTTCTCTAGATTGCTTCTCAACTAGAACTGTGTTGGTGCACCTACTTCTTATAACCACCTCTTCCTTCCCACTTTTAACACTTGTGAAGTGCCATTTTGCTCGGTTTTCATTTAAGTATTATCTATGCTAAAGTACTCCCTTGCCTAAAACTTGTGTAGAAACCTATTGGGAAGTGTTGATAAGGTGCCTAAGAAGATATTCCTGTATAACTTGTCCTTTCCCTCTCTTGTGAGAAATTGCTAGAGTGCCATTTGTGTTTGGTTTTCACTGTGCCGTTTTCCTGTTTTCACTCTTGCTCAAACGTGTCTACAATTTAACTAGGGAGTTGTGTATACTTTGCTTGACTGATTTTTAACTTGCTTTATTAACTGTTATTAATGTGTTGAACTACAAGTGTGTAAAATAAATATATATTCTTTTTTATACATAGCTTTGGTCAGTGTTTCCTTGTACCATAGTGCTGTAGTCCTATTGTGTAAACCCTGAATACTGCTCATCTGCCTCTTGAGATAAGTCTGACTGCTCAGCCACAGCTACCAACTAAATCTTTGTGGTACAGACTGATACCAAAGGGGATTTATTGCTCTCACCTGTAGTCTTAATCTTCTGTAGTGCTCCCTAGGGGAACTGCACAGGATTCTGCCTAACACTGGTGTACAGCGGTGGGATAAAAGTATTGGATTTACATTTTAGTGTGCTGCTAGGACCTTGTTTCAATTAACCACAAGGCTAACAATCACAAAAAGTTTATTTTAAACAAAGTCAAAGTATGGAAAGTTACAGCCAGGAGACCCTCCTTACTAATACTGCTGATTATTTAAGGGATCTGTGTAGACAGAAAGGTCTTCCTGTCAAAGGCAAGAAATCAGAAAGGATTGATAGACTGTTAGAAAAACAAAGTCTGGATAGTGGTGCTGTAGGGCCTACTACTCCAGCAAATGTAGCAAACATTGAGGATGATAATATTGAAAATGTTATTATTGAAGCAGATGAGGAAGAGGAGGATAACGATGCCACCCCCTCTGTTCCTCTGCCTGTTCAAAGTCCTCAGCCTGTGGCTACTGGACCCTTATCAGGTCCCACATTGAGTCCTGAATTTATCACTCTAGAAAAAATGAGACTTGAACTAGAATTCAAAAGAATTAGTGCCCAAACTGAACAGAGACATCAAGAACTAAGGCTCAAAGAATTGGAGCTCAATCATGAGCTTGAGATGAAGAAATTGTCTTTGGAAAATGCTTCTCTCCCTGAATCCTCTGGATCTTCCAGTCCAAAAAGACCCATGGATGCCTAAAGAGATTGTGGGTATGTATGCACCTAAGTTGGATGTGTTAGATTGGCTTGCTATGTTTGAATACAATCATGAGCTCCAGGATATCACAGGGAATCAGTTGATCCCCTGGTTATTCTCTAGGCTCCCCCCTGTTGCATCTGATGTGGTAATGGAGTTGAGGGAGGTGTATAGGATGGATTATGAATGTGTAAAACTAGCTTTGATAGCTAGGTTTGGGAAAACTCCGTCCCAGTACCTTAAGAGGTTTAGGACCCTCAAAAAGCATGATAGTACCCCTTGGGCTACTTGGGTTAAAGAGTGTTTGAAAAACTTAGAGGGATGGATTAATGGTTATAGAGTTAACACTTATGAAGGAATGAGAAATCTTGTCATGATGGAGTCTATCTAGGATGCCTGCTCTCCTGAGCTCAGACAGCACTTGGCTGATTCAAGGAATTAGATTCTAAGAAACTAGCTAAGGCTGCTGACTTGTGGGTTGCCACTCACAAAGATTCAGGGGTCACTCAGAAAAATGATGAGGGAAAGCAGCCTAAGAAAGACAACAAAGAGAATTCAAATAATTCTAATTCCAAAGAGGCCCCCAAAAAAAATTCTAAGGGTAAGCCCCAGGGGAAACCAAATCAGGCTAGTGTACCTTCTGGTCCCAGACTAGAAGGAGGTCAGAACAAGCCACCATTCATAAAGACATTTGGGAAATGTTATGTTTGTGGCTCCACTGATCATGTGAAAGGGGATTCCAGATGTAAGGGTAAATCTTCAGGGGTCCACAGTGTCTCCTTAGCCTTCACTCCAGAGGAGGAAGTACATATGGCGAGTGGAAACTTTCAACTACTAGCTGAAGACCCCATCAGAGTCTCAGCTAGTGTATCTTTAGTATCCCTCGGGTTGTGGGAACAACAGAATTTAGATGTGTATAATTCTATCCCTCCTAATACTAAAGAGTATTATAAAGACAGTGTCCTAGTCAATGGTCAGGAGACCCCTGCCATTAGAGACACTGGGTCCAGCATAACTGTGGTGGATGAATCTTTTTTCAAGGTGGAGGATATTGCTAAGGCACCCAAACGCCTCACCAAGTTAGCTGGAGGGCCTGTGCAGATGCTTCCCCAATTACCAGCTCTCATCCAGTGCAATGAAAGGACTGTGAGGATACCTGTTAGTGTGCAATCTGAAGTGCCTGGAAGGGTTCTTTTAGGGAATGACCTTAAGGAACTGGGGGTAGTGTCCAGTACTCCCAGACCTCCCAGCAAAAGATTGCAAGAGCTCACCAGACCTGCAAGGGAGAGGACTTTGAGAGGCTCTCCTGAGGAGATGATAGAAAAAGAAATCACTCCTACTCCACTGGAGTTACTAACTGCTATTTCAAAGCAACCAGAAGCAAAGGGGAAACCCAAGCCTTCAAAGAAGAAACCCGCAGAAAGCACTCCAGTGCTTCCAACCAGGAAATCTCCCAGGTTTTCCAAATTCACACCTGTGATTCCTACTCCAGCTGAAGCTGAGAGTGAGGTACCACCCTGTGTGGTTGAACTAGAGACTGAGGACTCAGATCTAGTAGAAGGCCAGGAACTCATTGGCGATCTTGACCCTGTGGAGCATCCTGAGCTGCAGTCTTTACTGGCAGAAGGTGGCCCCAACAGGGCAGACTTCAGTAGGGGACAAAGAGAATGTCCAACTCTGGAAGGTCTTCGCCACCAGGCAGCTTCTCAGCTTGAAGGGCAAGAGCCTGGGAAGTATAGGTTACACTGGGAAGATGGCCTCTTCTATAGTGAACCGACAGAGTCAATCCCTGGAGACTACAAAAGACTTGTAGTGCCTCAAGAAAACAGACTCCAATTCTTGCAACTAGCCCATGAAATACCTTTGGCTGGTCACTTGAGTTTCAAGAAGACCAAGGAAAGGCTCTCTCTCTACTTTAACTGGCCTAAAATGGGGGCTGAGGTAGATAGGTTTTGCAAGAGTTGCCACACTTGCCAAACTTCTGGTAAAAGTGGCTCCAAGAACGTGGCACCCTTAGTGCCTCTCCCTGTGGTGGGAGTACCATTTGAGAGGGTAGGAATCGACATTGTTGGTCCCTTGATCCTCCAACATCTTCAGGCAACAGGTTTATACTTGTTGTAGTAGACCATGCTACTAGATGCCCTGAAGCAATTCCTATGAGAACTGTTACAGCTCAGGCTGTAGCTAAGGCCCTCCTTGGTGTTTTTACCAGGGTTGGGTTTCCTAAGGAGGTAATATCCGACAGGGGGTCAAATTTTATGTCCCACTACATGAAGGCCATGTGGAAAAACTGTGGAGTTACCTACAAGTTCTCAACAGCATACCACCCACAGACAAATGGGTTGGTAGAAAGGTTCAGCAGAACCACGAAGAGCATGATAGGAGCTTTAGAGGATCCCCTTAAGAAAAAGTGGGATCTCCTACTGCCATGCCTTCACTTTGCATATAGAGAAGTCCCTCAGGAGGGAGTGGGTTACAGTCCCTTTGAACTTCTCTATGGCCATCCGGTCAGAGGTCCATTGGCCCTGATCAAGGAGGGGTTGGAGAGTGCTCCTTCGCCCACACCAGTCAGAGTTACTGACTATGTGATAGGACTATGGAGGAGAATGTCACACATGATGGCTTCAGCAAGTGATAACGTGAAAGCGGGTCAGGCTCTGGTGAAGCATTGGCATGACCAGAAGGCCAACATGGTTGAGTTTGCTCAAGACCAGCTAGTTCTTGTTATGATTCCAACAAGGCAGAGGGCCTTGCAAGACAAATGGATGGGACCCGTCAAGATTGTGGGAAAACTTGGAGAGGTGAACTATCTGGTGGATTTAGGCAATCCTAAGGAGGCTCCTAGCGTCTTTCACACCAACCGTCTAAAAGCTTATGTCTCGAGACTAGAACTGGGAGCTTTACTTCTAGCTTCAGCTCAAGAGGAGGAGGAGAGTGAACCTCTACCTGACCTCCTCAGAGGCAAACCTTTAGATGAGAAAGTAGAAGGAGTTAATCTCTCTTCTAATCTGACACCTGAACAACAAGAGGAGTGCACAGTTTTGTTAAATCAATTTGTCCCTCTGTTTTCTCTAGCACCAGGTTTGACCCCTTGGGGCCAGCATGATATCAATACTGGTGACTGTTTACCTGTCAAAAGCAGGGGTTACAGGATGTCAGAGAATGTAAGAACCCACATCAAAGGAGAGGTGAACAAGATGCTTGATCTCGGGGTAATAGAGCCCTCTACTAGTCCATGGTCTAGCCCAGTTGTGTTAGTACCAAAGGCAGGATCCAAAGAGTTGAGATTCTGTGTGGACTATAGAGCCCTAAATGCAGTCACTAAGACTGATGCCCATCCTTTGCCAAGGACAGATGAGCTGGTGGATAGACTTGGTTCACCCAAATTCCTCAGCACATTTGATCTCACGTCAGGCTATTGGCAAATAGCCCTGGCTAACCATGCCAAGGAGAAAACTGCATTTTCCACCACAGTTGGCTTATACCAGCTTTGTCGTAAATCTCCCCCCATCTCACCTGTGATCGCTTCTTGCTCTGTTCCGCAGAAGGATTCCTTTTGTGGACGGATCGGGTCTTGTATAGTCTCGCTCGAGTCTCGTCCGGCTGCAGAGCGCGTTCAGAGTTCCGGGAAGGTCGCGGGTCCAGGATGTCTAGGAAAGGGGTAGCGGTCGCTAGGAAGGAGGATTCCGGGAGCAGGATTAGGAAGGGGTGAAGGAAGAAGCCAGAAAACTAGGATAGAAAAATCGCCGAACAGCTCACACACGTCAAGTCACTACCTAAGGATAGCATTGAGAAGTGCAGGGCCGTGGGGGCGTGGCCAATTTATAGTACGGGCTGTGTGCGACGTGAAAGCTGGTGTGAGGCAAGTCGCTTGGCACGGCCATGTTGGGAGGAATAAAGAATACAAGCCCCGCCGCGATAAGGACCAGGAAGTCCAGAAGGGGCAGTTTCTATGGTTCATGACAGCATGCCTCCTCCGAAGACCTGTTCAACCAGGTTTGCCCTGGTGTATGAGATGGAACCTTCTGAGCAAGCGAAGGGTCCTTAAGTTAGAAACTGGTTCCCAGGTTCTCTCGCTGGGAGGATATCCTTTCCATTCAACCAGGTATTGCAGTCGACCCCGCTTATACCTGGAATCGCATATCCTGGACACCTCGTATTCCAACTGATCATCCACAACAACAGGACTGGGTCTGCTGGATTTTCGAGTGGATTGAATGTAGGTCTTCAATAGGGAAGTGTGAAAGACTGGGTGTATCTTCTTCCAGGAATCAGGTAGCTTGAGTCGGAATGAGACAGGATTGATGATTTCCTTTATGGAAAATGGCCCATAGTACCGAGGGGCTAATTTATTTGGTCATAGATGTCGTGGTAATAGTTTCGAGGACAACCAGACTTGATCACCAACAGAATAAGAAGGCGCTGGTCTTCTTTTGGAATCCGCATAACGCTTAGTGCGTGTCTGGGCCTGTTCCAACTATTCCTTGGCTTCCTTTTGTATGTTGATAAGAGTCGAGGGTAGGTACTGAAGTGGGATGTGGAAGAACAGAAGGTAAAACAGATGGGTGAAAACCTTGACTGCAATAGAAGGGGCTGGTCTTGAGTGCTGAGTGATCGGAATTGTTGTAGGCAAACTCGGCCAGGGGTATGAGTAGAGACCAATCGTCCTGAACCTTGGTGGCAAAACAACGAAGATATTGCTTCAAAGTTTGATTTACACGTTCAGTGGCTCCGTTGGTTTGTGGGTGATAACCTGATGAGAGAGCACGTTGGATCCCTAGGATACGACACAGATGTTTCCAGAATTGTGAGACGTATTGAGGTCCTCGGTCTGATATGATCTTGGAAGGAAGGCCATGAAGATGGAAAATATGTTCCAGGAAGATTCCAGCAAGTTCTGAGGAGGATGGTAGTTTATACAACCGTATAAAATGAGCCATATGAGTGAACAAGTCTATGGTTACCATGATGGTCGTGCATCCTCGGGAAGGTGGTAATTCCACGATGAAGTCTGTGGCAATAATTTCCCAAGGTCTGGTTGGCAACGATGGTTGCAGTAGAAGGCCCACCGGTCTCTGGTTATCATATTTGTTTTGACCGCAGATAGCACAAGTCTTGATGTACTGATGTATGTCGGTCTTCATTCCAGGCCACCAAAACTGTCTTTGTATAAGACGGAGGGTGTTAGTTACACCACGATGACCAGAGTGAAGGGTATCATGGCAGAGATTTATTATCTTCTGTTGTAATTTTTGTGTAGGAATGACCAGCGCATTGTCCTTGAACAAATATCCTTCCTTGACTCTTAGGCTCCAAGGATTCTTCCTTGAAATGTCCTTTCAGAGGTCAGATGACTGGGTTTGCACTCTGATTTTGTTTCTAGGAGGTTGACTGCTTGAGCTACAAAGATAGCGTGCGGGAACATTTTAGGATAGATCTTGTCCTCAATAGGTACGTAGTCAGGACGTCGAGATAGGGCGTCTGCAATCATGTTTTGTGATCCAGGAACATGTGTGATTTGGAATTGGTACTGAGCAAAGAAGTAGGCCCAACGTGCCTGACGACTGTTCCTGCACTCCAAGGACTGTAGGATCTGAAGATTCCGATGGTCTGTGCAGACCTGGACTGGGTATTTAGCACCCAGAAGTAGGTGTCGCCATTCAGTGAAAGCTTGGCGGATGGCCAATAGTTCCTTCTCCAGGACGGAATAGTGTGTCTCACTGGTAGTCAGGGTTCGTGAAAGGTAAGCGATGGGGTGTTCCAATTTATCCTCAAATTCTTGTTTCAGGACTGCTCCTATGGCGTAATTAGAGGCATCCGTTTCCACTAGGAATGGGCGATTTATGTCAGGTTGGGCCAGGATGGGGGCTTGCGTAAACTCTGTCTTCAAGTGTTGGAATGCCTTATCTTGCGGTGTAGACCAAATAAATGGGGTGTCTTTCTTCAGGAGAGCCACGATCGGCTGAACGATCTTAGAAAAGGTGGAAATAAATTTCCGGTAGAAGTTGGCGAGCCCCAGGAAGGATTGAACTTGTTTCACAGATGTGGGGGGCGGGCCAAGCCAGTATGGCCTTTACTTTTGAAGGGTCCATACCAATTCCTTCAGGGCTAAGGACGAATCCTAGGTAGTGAACAGAAGTAACGTGAAACAAGCACTTTTCGGGTTTGGCTAAAAGTTTGTGTTCACGGAGTCGTTGTAGCACTGCCTTTACATGTTCTTCATGCTTCAAAGGATCCTTGGAGAAAATCAGTATGTCATCCAGATAGACAATGACGAAGAGGAACAACATGTCAGAGAACACACACGGCCATGTTGGGAGGAATAAAGAATACAAGCCCTGCCGCGATAAGGACCAGGAAGTCCAAAAGGGGCAGTTTCTATGGTTCATGACAAGTTTAAGGTTATGCCTTTTGGACTAAAGAATGCACCTGCTACATTCCAAAGGATGGTTAATCAGGTTCTGAATGGGATGGATGACTTCTGCATGGCATACTTGGATGACAGTGCAGTGTTCAGCCCTACTTGGAAAGAACATGTTGACCACCTAGGATATGTTTTTCAGGCTCTTGAACAGGCCCATCTGACCATCAAGGCAAGCAAATGTCAAATAGGTCAGAGTAAAGTGGTCTACCTTGGACATGAGGTAGGAGCAGGTGAAATAAGGCCTTTGCTCAGCAAGATTGAAGCTGTGCAAAATTGGACAACCCCTTCTACTCAAACCCAAGTGAGAGCCTTCCTAGGCCTCACTGGGTACTACAGGAATTTCATTGAGAACTATGGATCTATAGCTTCTCATCTGAATGCAATCTCCTATCCAAAATTCCCTAAAAATGTCAAATGGAATGAAGAGTGCAATCAGGCCTTTGAAAGCCTGAAGAAAGCCCTTTGTCAAGCTCCAGTTCTCAGAGCTCCTGACTACCACCAACCCTTCATTGTGCAGACAGATGCTTCTAATACAGGTATAGGTGCAGTCCTCAGTCAACTGGATGAGAAAGGTAGGGAGCACCCCATTTGCTTCATCAGTAGGAAACTGAAGGAACCTGAAACAAGGTGGACAACTATTGAGAGAGAATGTTTTGCCATTGTGTGGGCTTTGAAGAAGTTTAGACCATACTTGTATGGATCTACTTTCATTATTCAAACAGACCACCAACCCTTGAGATGGTTGATGCAAATGAAAGGGGAAAACCCAAAACTGCTAAGATGGTCAATCTGCCTCCAAGGGTTTGATTTTACCATTAAGCACAGGTCAGGATGTCACCACCAAAATGCTGATGGTCTTTCTAGGATGTTTGTAACCGACTAGAGGTAAGAGACTCATCCAGGAGTGGATTAGATCCTCCTGTCCCTTAGTCTCGGGGGGGGGGGGCAAGTGTTAGGGAGAATTCTCATTCTATGGCTAATTTCCCTTACCTATAGAGTCCCCCAGCAGCTTTGCTGGATTTGAAGGTTTTTTTTTTCTCCTGCTAAGAGTGTGACTCCTTTTCCCCACTCTTAGACATATTTGCTTTGTGTGTTCTAGGCTATTTTTTGTGTTTAATGTCTATGGGTTTATCCCATCCTCATAGGAACCATCTTTTTACACATGTGTTACACAGCAACTTCCGTGCAGTGACACAGGGGTGTCATAGCAACCCCCAAAAATAGACTCCATAACCTGGGACTGACTACTGTCTCCCAGGGCATGTAAAGTCCCCATTGACTTTACTAGTCAATTTTTATGAACTAAACCAGTACAACCCATCTTACTATGGAGGTACTGGGAAGGGTTAATAGTTTTTCCCTTGTGTTCATTTTCGAGAGGGTACCGTACAGTCCCTCTCTCAAATGTTTCTGGCTGGTGGCAGTTGTTACTATCAAAAATATCCGACCGCGAATATTTCCCTATGGGATTTTCCCATTGTTCGAGGCTACCACTTTTACTGACAGCCTCTAACATACCGCCGGTTTATTTTATTATTAACTTTACTCCGGTAGGTTTTATTTGCCAGAACTTTAATATAAATTCTTTCTCGTGTCTTTCTCTAAACTCCTAACCCAGGTCGGGGATCCTTTGTTCGTCCTTTTGGCGGGCTTCTGCCAAGAAGCCCTCCTTTCGGCGCCACTGAGTCTGGGGTGGGTCCGATGTGTGGGAGGGGGAGTAGGACACCTGGACAGGGTTGCCGCTGCAACTCATGTCGCACTCTAACCTGATAGGCTGGAGGGTCTACCGCCAAGATGACCACTCCACTGTGTGAGTGACAGCTAGGCTGTATGAATGGGGATCTTTTTGCATAAAAGCAGGGTCCTGAGGACTGGAAGAGCAAGACGTTGCCACTGGAACTAAGAAGCCGAAGAGGAGAGAAGTCAAAGACATCTGCAACGACTGAACCACCGGTGAAGCCTTGCTGCGTCTCACCACTTTTCTCCACATGACGAGAGGAGATCTTCATCTGAAAGAGTCTTCTTCCCTTGAGCTGGTGGGGCCAACCAGTTTGTCAATCGCCTTCCCGGATCTGCCCTGGTCGAATCACCAGTGCCCAGCACTTGGAGGCCGGATAGCCAGGCAGCCATCTACCGAGCCCGCGATTTAAAGGAGTGTACCTTTTATTTGTTGGGCAGCACCGTGGCTGGTTTCATCCCTGGGTAGTGCAGTCACTCGAACCTTCATCCACGACGAGAATCCCTCTTCCTCTGCTGGATCACCCAAACTGCAGGAACTACCAGGAACAACCGCCACCGCAGGAGCCTCTTCTTCATTTTAAGGTACTTTGTTCCGTCAGGCCTCCCTTGTCGTGTGGTAGCGCTAAAGGCGTTTTAAATCCTTTACCTACCTGTTGGGTTGGCCGCCCCTATCGTCTAACATTGTCTTTCGCCTTCTGCATCCACCTTTTCAAATCGTTAACCAAAGACTTGACTGCAGCTACAAGAACATTTTGCTCCTGGGCCCTTGCCCCGTACCATTGACTCTGGCACAGGCCTATTGACTCTGGCTAAATTTGTTAGAACTGCCTTCTCTAGATTGCTTCTCAACTAGAACTGTGTTGGTGCACCTACTTCTTATAACCACCTCTACCTTCCCACTTTTAACACTTGTGAAGTGCCATTTTGCTCAGTTTTCATTTAAGTATTCTCTATGCTAAAGTACTGCCTTGCCTAAAACTTGCTCACAAACTTATTGTGAGGTTTTGCTAAGGTGCCTAAGAAGATATTCCTGTATAACTTGTCCTTTCCCTCCCTTGTGAGAAATTGCTAGAGTGCCATTTGTGTTTGGTTTTCACTGTGCCGTTTTGCTCAGTTTTCACTCTTGCTCAAACTTGTCTACAATTTAACTAGGGAGTTGTGTATACTTTGCTTGACTGATTTTTAACTTGCTTTATTAACTGTGATTAATGTGTTGAACTAGAAGTGTGTAAAATAAATATATATTCTTTTTAATACATAGCTTTGGTCAGTGTTTCCTTGTACCATAGTGCTGTAGCCCTATTGTGTAAACCCTGAATACTGCTCATCTCCCTCTTGAGAACAGTCTGACTGCTCAGCCACAGCTACCAACTAAATCTTTGTGGTACAGACTGATACCAAAGGGGATTTATTGTTCATACCTGTAGTCTTAATCTTCTGTAGTGCTCCCTAAGGGAACTGCACAGGATTCTGCCTAACACTGCCTACCCAGACTTTCAGGCGCCTTAAGGAGGGCTTCTGTGCAGAAGCCCACGAAAAGATGGCGAACAAAGGAATCAACCCCAGTTTGGCACGCAGAGAAAAACACGAAAAAGACTTTTACAAAAAGAAATGGTGAATAAACCCAGCCGGAGCCGAAATAAAATATATTTGGTCAAATGGATTTATGTTCGAGGCTAATATAATAGCCTAAAACAATACCATGGTTATTTAAGATAACCGCGGTAGAAGAAATAGGGTAGTTACCACTGCCTCCAGCCAAGTCTTGATGAAAAGGGAGTGAAACAGTGCTCCAAGAGAAACAGACAAAAAGGGATAAGAATTAACCCTTTCCAATACTCCATGTAAGATGGGGTGTACTGGGTCTGTGGTTTAAAAAGACTACATAAAGTTAATGGCAACTTTACATGTTTCTGGGAGATAGTAGTCAGTCCCAGAAAAATTGAGTCATTGGGAAGTCAACCCTGTGTCACTTCACTGAAGATGCTGTGTAACACACAAAACGATGATGCTCATGGAGTAGGTGAGGCTCCATAGCCCAGGATCATATATAGTGAGAAATACACTTCTATCCGCTGCCCCACCTCTTACTCCTGATACTCAGCTGGCTGTCTTACCCACCTTTGCCTGCATACCTCACGCTTGCTCTGCCTGCATCCTTAATCCACCTGCCCATTGTGCCGCCTTGCACGCACGTACTCAGCGTCCTTGATTTCATTTTACTTGTGAAGCCCTGCACCCGCGATGTCATTGCACGCATGCACATAGCGGTTATGCTGCCTTGGTATTTCTAATGCTCTGATTTTGTGATGCCTTTGTACGTATGCACCCAGCACTCATGTTGCAAATGTATTTTTGATGCCTCGTATCTGTGAACCCACAGCACGCTTACACAACTACTGGCCTACTATATCGCGACACCCGCACCGCACCCCTGCTCACCGCCACTGTGCTGCCCCGTGCCTGCAATTACTTGATGCTCATACATCAGCCAACCTCACAGCGCCACTGCACTTGTGACCATACTGTGCACCGCTCATGCGCGCCTGCTCCCTCGCTGATCTGATCCGTGCCATCCTCCGTCTCTGTACTTACACACGGTTACTATGGTCAACCAGGAGACGCTCATTGCCTGCATCGGCCGCGCTCTGTGCTGCTCCCTCCTCCTAGCCACACTGCTAGGCCCTACCCGCCTAAGCAGCAACACTCAACTTGCAGCCCCTCCATTGACCCACCCATTCACGCACTCTCCTCACCGTGCGCCACAACGCCCAACCACCATGACCACTATCCCTCTCACTCCATGCCTCAGTGGCACCTTGCGCCACACTCAGCAGCCCTCAGCTAATACCACTGCCAATTGCCCTAGCAACCCTTATCTTAACTCACCCTCCCTTTGGCTCAAACACTTTGCTTCGAAACCCACCCCCAACCAACCATGCATTGGCCCCGTGAGGAATCTTCGACTTGGATCCAGACTACATCATGCCTCCTACCACCGCACCAATACTTACCCACGGACCAACCCGTCCCACTCAGAGCCTACAGTACCCACTCCCCTCCACCCCCCCGCACCCACAACGGATGACAATCCCATTGTCAGCAACCAATCGCACGCTCATACTGCACCTCTAAAAGCTGCCTTAATCAACACCAGGTCGCTCACAGCACATGCACTCGATGTAGCTGAACTCATCACTACTCACGACCTTGACTTCTTAGCGGTCACCGAAACCTGGCTCCACGCAGCCTCAGGCCCTCTCCTATCCCTAGCGATCCCTGATGGTTATACCATTATAAGAGGCGATCGCAACACCAGCCAATCCAAAAAACACCATTAGACTTCGCCCTACCACCATTCTCCAAATCAACTCCGCTGAACTGCTCACAGTAAAGCTAGCGATCAACCACAATCAGACCATCACACTCCACCTCATCTACAGACCACCAGGTCCTCTATCGACATTTGCCGAAGATCTCTCATGTATCCTTGCCGATAACACTAAGTCTAAGAGCCAAATCATTATACTTGGCGACTTCAACCTAGGCTACCAAGACCCCCACGATACTCCCGCGCACGACATCAACAACCTGCTACTGAACTTCGGTCTTACACAACATATCAATACACCAACACACTCCAAGGGCAGGACCCTCGATTGGATTGCCACATTAAACTGCGACACTGCCATTGCCTCCAACCATCCATGCACATGGACAGATCACCACCTCATCACCTTCAGCATCCCCACCAGCCCGATCCACACTACCTCTGACATCGCACCGGCCTCCACCACTAGAAACAAGCGCAACATAACCTGCACCAAATTACTTCCACTTATCCTCCTCGTCCTCAACGATTTCTCCCTCTCATGTTCTGACCCCACAGCCCTTGTAGACACCTACAATCAGACCATGCTCAAAGCCATTGACCTCATTGCTCCATCCAAACTTCGTAAACCTAGACCCCGAGCCCACCTCAACTCCTGGTACACGCCACAGCTAAGAACGTTGCGCAAAGAAAAAAGGAACCTTGAATCACGCTGGAAAAGTAATCCTACTGATATTAACAAAGCTAGCGTCATTCTTGCCACCCTAAACTACAAAGAGGCCATACTCCAGGCTAAAAGAGACGAGTACAACAAACGCATCGAACAAGCTCAGTCTAACACCAAGGAGTTATTTAAAATCCTAAAGGAGCTGGAGTCACCTGCAACCCCCCCTGACATTTGCCCTAAAGACAGTACCTGGTGTACTAATATTCAAAAGGCCTTCCTTGGCAAAATCACCACTCTCCAAAACAAAATAAATGACAAAAAGAACAGCCTGCAGACTAGCGCGCAGCACAAAATCCTTCAGTCCAATGTTAGCACCTACCATGATACCCTAAAACCTTTCTCCTTCTCTCCCTTATCCACTATGGATGTCGAGCACATCATCAATAACCTCAAACCATCCAATTGTCAGGGCGACTTATGTCCCCCCACCATTATTAAAGAAGCATCTCACAGTCTAGCTCCATTCATCACCACACTCATAAATTCTTCTTTGAGTTCTGGGATTGTCCCCGATAACCTCAATGACGCCTGGGTCATTCCACTCCTCAAAAAACCTACTTTGGATTCTAATATACCCACTAATTTCAGGCCCATTACAACAGTCCCCTTCCTCTTAAAAATTCTTGATCGTGCAGCATACTTGCAGATCCAAGACTACCTGGAAACCAATAATCTCCTGGGACTGAGACAATCAGGTTTCCGCCCTCGGTATGGTACGGAAACTGCCCTCTTAGATCTAAAAACACAGATAGACGACCTTAAAGACAAGGGTAAGCTCGTCCTATTACTCCTCTTAGATCTCTCTGCAGCCTTCGATTTAGTAAATCACCAAATCCTCTGCCGTCACCTCAAAACCGCAGCCAACTTCTCAGACAAAGCCACGGCTTGGATCACCTCCTTTTGGAAAACAGATCCATTAAAGTCTTCTCCCCCACCACCATGGCTGATCCCGCACCAGTCACATGCGCGGTCCCTCAAGGTTCGTGTGTCTCCCCGACACTCTATAATGTGTTCACGAAACCACTCTTTGATATCTTGGACTATCTGGGTGTCACATATACCAATTACGCCGACGACACCCAGATACTCATCCCCATCTCAGGTGACCACAAAACTGACACCCTAGCCATCAACTCAATCTACCTAGTCATCCAAGCTTGGATGGCTCAGCACGAATTGTGCCTGAACGATGAAAAGACAGAGATTCTCATCCTAGGTTCTCACCAAAGACTTAGTAAGCTAGACCCGTCCTTCAAATCATTCACAATTGATGGCAATACCATCAAAGTGGCTAAAGATACAAAAACACTTGGCAACTATCTCGACGCCACCTTATCTCTCTCGAGACAGGTTGACGCCGTTTCTTCCGCAGCTTCCTATACATGCAAGCTCATTACTGCATGTCGCCCATTCCTATCTCCTGCCAACTGTACTACCTTAGCCAGGACCCTGGTCCTGTCAAAGATCGACTATTGTAACGCCCTCTATCTGGGCACTAACCACTGCAACATCAGCAAACTACAGACCATCCAAAATAATGCCATCAGAGCAGCTCTCAACATCCCCAGGAACTCCCACATCTCAGACACTAAACGGAATCTCCACTGGCTATCAGTATCCCAAAGAATCTCCCTTAAAGCCCTCTCACTAACACACAAAAGCCTTTCGCTTCAAGCGCCCAGTTATCTGGCCAGCAGATTCTCTCCTCACACCTCTTCAAGACCTCTCAGAAGCGCCCAAACCAACTGCCTCTCCATCCCTCGCTTCAACCTCCAAAGATCTGGCGGGAGCAGCTTCCCAGTCATGGCGGCTAAACTTTGGAACTCCCTGCCCAATCCACTCAGAGCAGAACCATCCTTCCATGCCTTCAAGAGCAAAGCCAAAGCCTGGCTGGCAGCCCAAGAACAACCTGTTCACTAACATCCACTTGCCCCCGCTACACTTGTGTAAATTCACCTGCTGCGATGCATGCTCTTTCTCTTGTATAGTAATTTGTATAAATTGTACATAACTGTATATTTCTTTAAATTGCACTCCTTTTATTATTATTGCCCTGTTATATTGATGTATATCAACATATCTTTAACATATCTGTAACCTAAAACATGCGCTCGGTTGCCCTTGGGCCTGGTGCGCTTTACAAATAAATAAAATACAAATACAAATCACACAAATGGTAAAAACACACACAGCAAAATACATGTAAGAGTGGGAAAAAGTCTCACACTCTTACAGGTGAAATAAATAAACCCTAGAAATCCAGCAAAGCTTCTGAGGGACTCAGTAGGTAAGGGAAATGAGCCACTCTGGAGAATTCTCCCTAACAGGGGCATCGAGCAAGCTCTGCACCACCAACACAATCTACTGCCACACGCCTGTTCTACACAGATAAATTGGTAGCGATGGCTGAGCAGCCAGACTTATCTCAAGAGTAAGTGAGCAGTATCAAATAGTTACACAAAGGACAGCAATTACTATGGTTCAAATAAACACTGACTCAAGCTTTCTGAGTAAATGAATGTACATTTATTTCACTCTTCAGTTGTAGAACATTACACTATTATAAGCAGTCTTAAAATCACACTCTTAATACACCACACCACTTCCCTTAAATTCCAGACAAGTTAAGCTCACAAAATAAAGTGGGAGCAAAATGGCACTCCAGCAATTTAAAAGGGAGGGAAAGACAAACACAGAAATTGAATCACACCAACAGGTATGTACTCAGGGCAAGCGAACAAGAGATTACAATGATAAAATCAGATAGAAAATGCTTAGGGCCAAATTCAATGGTTCAAAAGTCTTCTGCTCAAGATAATACAGTTCAGGATAGTTTGCTGTAAAGTTTGTGCCACGGATTCTGGACGAGGTTGGTTGGTAGAAAAGTTAGTTCAAAGAGAAGAGATGGACAAGCCTTTGGTTTGGAGAAAGATTTCAAACTCTTTCACCGTGGTTGACCAAAACGGACAACAGGATTTACACAGTACCTTAAAACGGAGAGGGAGCTGTAGCTGAGGCAGACGTTCCTGGTAGTTCCTGCAGGCTCACGGTTCCTGAAGCGACTGTCGGACTGATCAGAAGTAGGAAGACTGGAGGGTCCTGCACTACCCAGGGAAGAAACCAGTAGCAGAGCAAAGCAACAAATAAGGTGCGCTCCTTAAATCTCAAGCAGGGTCCGACCATCCTGGCTATCCGGCCCACTGTAGCTCTGTACAGTGAATTTGACCAGAGGAGGGGTCCTGGCTTGCAGTTTGGGCGAACTGGTTGGTCCCACCAGCTCAAGGGAAGAAGATTCCTGGAGGATCTTCTTTGTCGTCGGATTCTGAAGATTCGGACCTGCAGCAGGGCTTCACCGGGCGGTTCAGTCATTGTAGGGGTCCTCTTCCATCAGCTCCTCGTAGGTTCTTTAGTTCAAGTGGCGACTCTGCCTTCTCAGTCCCAGAGATCTGTTTTTTTATGCAGTTTTCCCCCCATTCACACAGCCTGGCTGTCAATCACACAGCAGGGTGGCTGTCCTGGCAAGGACAGTCACCCAGCCAATCAAACAGGAGTGCGACTTGGGTTACCAAGGGAACACATGGCAGGTGTCCGAAGATCCATCCCTCAAACCCTGCCTACCCAGACTTTCAGGCGCTTTAAGGAGGGCTTCTGTGTGGAAGCCAGCGAAAAGACGGCGAACAAAGGGACCAAACCTGGTTTGGCGCGCAGGGTAAAACACGAGAAAGACATTTTCAAAAAGAAATGGCGAATAAACCCAGCCGGAACCGTAATAAAACGAATATGGTCAAGTGGGTAATGTGTGAGGCTAATAGAATAGCCTAAAACAATACCATGATTATTTAAGATAACCGCGGTATCAAAAATAGGGTAGTTACCACTGCCACCAGCCGAGTCTGGATGAAAAGGGAGCTAAACAATGCTCCATGAGAAACAGACAAAAATGGATAAGTATTAACCCTTTCCAGTACTCCATGTAAGATGGTTTGTACTGGGTCTGTGGATTTAAAAAGACTAATAACGTCCATGGCAACTTTACATGTTCTGGGAGACAGTAGTCAGTCCCAGAAAATGGAGTCTGAGTTGGGAAGTCTAAAAGACAACCCTGTGTCACTACACTGAAGGTGCTGTGTAACACACAGTAAAAAGATGATGCCTGTGGGGTAGGTGAGGCTCCACAGTCTATGAACACAAAAATGTTAAATACACACAGCAAAAGACATGTAAGAGTGAGAAAAAAAGGCTCACACTCTGACCAGGTGAAAAAAAAAATATCCTAGAAATCCAGCAAAGCTGCTGAGGGACTCAGTAGGTAAGGGAAATTAGCCATTTTGGAGAATTCTCCCTAACAGCTGTGCTTTACAAATAAACAAACTAAACTAAACTAGTGCTAGGTTTATACTGTGTTTATGAACCTCCTTCCACGTTACTCTAGTGTGCGTTTATACACAGTACGGCGGCAAATTCCAGAAAAACAAAAAAGCAATTCCAACCTCCTTCCAGGAAAACTGCTGAAAAGGACTGTACTATGAAGTGCTCGGCAAGGACACTCCTGAAAAGACCTGTACTATGAAGTGCTCTGCAAGAAAACTCCTGAAAAGGACTGTACTGTGAAGTGCTCGGCAAGGACACTGCTGAAAAGGACTGTACTATGAAGTGTTTGGCAAGGAAACTGCTGAAAAGGACTGTACTATGAAGTACACGGCAAGAACACTGCTGAAAAGGACTGTACTATGAGCTGCTCTGTAAGGAAACTGCTGAAAAGGACTGTAATATGAAGTGTCCGGCACGGACACTGCAGAAAAGGACTGTACTATGAAGTGCTCGAAAAGGAAACTCCTGAAAAGGACTGTACTATGAAGTGCTCGGCAAGGAAATTGCTGAAAAGAACTGTACTATGAAGTGCTCTGCAAGAAAACTGCTGAAAAGGACTGTACTATGAAGTGCTCGGCAAGGAAACTGCTGAAAATGACTGTACTATGAAGTGCTCGGCAAGGAAACTGCTGAAAAGAACTGTACTATGAAGTGCTCTGCAAGAAAACTGCTGAAAAGGACTGTACTATGAAGTGCTCGGCAAGGAAACTGCTGAAAATGACTGTACTATGAAGTGCTCTGCAAGAAAACTGCTAAAAAGGACTGTACTATGAAGTGCTCGGCAAGGACACTGCTGAAAAGGACTGCACTATGAGGTGCTCGGCAAGGAAACTCCTGAAAAGGACTGTACTATGAAGTGCTCTGCAAGGAAACTGATGAAAAGGACTGTGCTATGAAGTGCTCGGCAAGGAAACTGATGAAAAGGACTGTGCTATGAAGTGCTGGGTAAGGAAACTGCTAAAAAGGACTGTACTATGAAGTGCTCAGCAAGGAAACTGCTGAAAAAGACTGTACTATGAAGTGCTCAGCAAGAGAACTGCTGAAAAGGACTGTACTATGAAGTGCTCTGCAAGAAAACTGCTGAAAAGGACTGTACTATGAAGTTCTCTGCAAGGACACCGCTGAAAGGGACTGTACTATGAAGTGCTCGGCAAGGAAACCACTGAAAAATACTGTACTATGAAGTGCTCGGGAAGGACACTCCTGAAAAGGACTGTACTATGAAGTGCTTGGCAAGGAAACTGCTGAAAAGGACTGCGCTATGAAGTGCTCTGCAAGACAACTGCTGACAAGGACTGTACTATGAAGTGCCCGGCAAGGAAACTGCTGAAAAGGACTGTACTGTGAAGTGCTCGGCAAGGCAACTGCTGAAAAGAACTGTACTATGAAGTGCTTGGCAAGGAAACTGCTGAAAAGGACTGTGCTATGAAGTGCTTGGCAAGGAAACAGCTGAAAAGAACTGTACTACGAAGTGCTAGGCAAGAAACTGCTAAAAAGGACTGTACTATGAAGTGCTCAGCAAGGAAACTGCTGAAAAGGACTGTACTATGAAGTGCTCAGCAAGAAAGCTGCTGAAAAGGACTGTACTATGAACTGCCCGGCAAGGAAACTGCTGCAAATGACTGTACTGTGAAGTGCTCGGCAAGGCAACTGCTGAAAAGGACTGTACTGTGAAGTGCTCGGCAAGGAAACTGCTATGAATTGCTCGGCTCACTCGCCGGCTTTGACCCCTAACAAAGGGACCACGGCTGCCAATGTGCAAGCTCAGGTGCAAAGGGGCGCTGAGCACCCCAAAAATAAATAACGGACTGTTTGGGTCTGAGGGCCTTGGGCGAGCTGCCCAATCAGAGGAGGAGGCCCAAATGAAGAGCTACATGGCTTCAATTATTCGGCCCTAGAAACCAATGTGTTATTAAATCTAAACGAAGTGAGGGATGAGATGAGGGTCCCGGGGGTCACCTCTATTAATGTCCTATTGGTACCACAGCGCCCCCAAGAGTCAGGCTATGGGCATCACCAAAGCCTGGGGGGTCAGAAGTCAGCTCAGAGAAGTGGGGGCTCTACGGTAGTCGAGTCCTCTGGGGGTGCGTGGCAGTTCGCCATAAAGATATTATTAAAACTATGCAACAAAATGCACGAGGAACTGAGCGTGCAAACTGCTTCACTGCACAATCCCGGAGGAGCTGAGCGCACTAAGTGCTTCACTGCACAATCCAGGAGGACCTGATCGTGCAAAGTGCTTCCCTGCACAATCCCGGAGGAGCTGAGTGCACAAAGTGCCTCACTGCACAATCCAGGAAGAACTGAGCGTGCAAAGTGCTTCACTGCACAATCCAGGAGGAGCTGAGCGTGCAAAGTGCTTCACTGCACAATCCAGATAGAACCGAGCGCACTGCACAATCCAGGAGGAGCTGAGCGTGCAAAGTGCTTCACCGCACAATCCAGGAGGAAGTGAGCATGCAAAGTGCTTCACTGCACAATCCAGGAGGAGCTGAGCGTGCAAAGTGCTTCAATGCACAATCCAGGAGGAAGTGAGCGCGCAAAGTGCTTCACTGCACAATCCAGGATGAGCTGAGCGCGCAAAGTGCTTCACTGCACAATCCAGGTGGAGCTGCGCACGCAAAGTGCATCACTGCACAATCCAGGAGGAGCTGCGCGCGCAAAGTGCTACTCTGCACAATCCAGGAGGAGCTGAGCATGCAAAGTGCTTCCCTGCACAATCCAGGAGGAGCTGAGCACGCAAAGTGCTTCACTGCACAAACCAGGAGTAGCTGAGTACGCAAAGTGCTTCATTGCACAATCCAGGAGGAACTGAGTGCGCAAAGTGCTTCACTGAACAATCCAGGGGGAACTGAGCGTGCAAAATGCTTCACTGCACAATCCAGGAGGAACTGAGCTTGCAAAGTGCTCCACTGCACCATCCAGGAGGAACTGAGTGCGCAAAGTGCTTCACTGAACAATCCAGGAGGAACTGAGCGCACAAAGTGCTTCACTGAACAATCTTGGGGGAACTGAGTGTGCAAAGTGCTTCACTGCACAACCCAGGAGGAGCTGAGCACGCAAAGTGCTTCACTGCACAATCCAGGAGGAACTGAGCTTGCAAAGTGCTCCACTGCACAATCCAGGAGGAACTGAGTGTGCAAAGTGCTTCACTGAACAATCCAGGAGGAACTGAGCTTGCAAAGTGCTTCACTGCAAAATCCAGGTGGAGCTGCGCGCACAAAGTGCATCATTGCACAATCCAGGAGGAGCTGCGCGCGCAAAGTGCTACACTGCACAATCCAGGAGGAGCTGAGCGTGCAAAGTGCTTCCCTGCACAATCCAGGAGGAGCTGAGCGTGCAAAGTGCTTCACTGCACAATCCAGATAGAACCGAGCGCACTGCACAATCCAGGAGGAGCTGAGCGTGCAAAGTGCTTCACCGCACAATCCAGGAGGAAGTGAGCGTGCAAAGTGCTTCACTGCACAATCCAGGAGGAGCTGAGCGTGCAAAGTGCTTCAATGCACAATCCAGGAGGAAGTGAGCGCGCAAAGTGCTTCACTGCACAATCCAGGAGGAGCTGAGCGCGCAAAGTGCTTCACTGCACAATCCAGGTGGAGCTGCGCACGCAAAGTGCATCACTGCACAATCCAGGTGGAGCTGCGCGCGCAAAGTGCTACTCTGCACAATCCAGGAGGAGCTGAGCATGCAAAGTGCTTCCCTGCACAATCCAGGAGGAGCTGAGCATGCAAAGTGCTTCACTGCACAAACCAGGAGTAGCTGAGTATGCAAAGTGCTTCATTGCACAATCCAGTAGGAACTGAGTGCGCAAAGTGCTTCACTGAACAATCCAGGGGGAACTGAGCGTGCAAAGTGCTTCACTGCACAATCCAGGAGGAGCTGAGTGCGCAAAGTGCTTCACTGCAAAATCCAGGAGGAGCTGAGCACGCAAAATGCTTCACTGCACAATCCAGGAGGAGCTGCGCGCGCAAAGTGCTCCACTGCACCATCCAGGAGGAACTGAGTGCGCAAAGTGCTTCACTGAACAATCCAGGAGGAACTGAGCGCACAAAGTGCTTCACTGAACAATCTTGGGGGAACTGAGTGTGCAAAGTGCTTCACTGCACAACCTAGGAGGAGCTGAGCACGCAAAGTGCTTCACTGCACAATCCAGGAGCAACTGAGCTTGCAAAGTGCTCCACTGCACAATCCAGGAGGAACTGAGTGTGCAAAGTGCTTCACTGAACAATCCAGGAGGAACTGAGCTTGCAAAGTGCTCCACTGCACCATCCAGGAGGAACTGAGTGCGCAAAGTGCTTCACTGAACAATCCAGGAGGAACTGAGCGCACAAAGTGCTTCACTGAACAATCTTGGGGGAACTGAGTGTGCAAAGTGCTTCACTGCACAACCCAGGAGGAGCTGAGCACGCAAAGTGCTTCACTGCACAATCCAGGAGGAACTGAGCTTGCAAAGTGCTCCACTGCACAATCCAGGAGGAACTGAGTGTGCAAAGTGCTTCACTGAACAATCCAGGAGGAACTGAGCTTGCAAAGTGCTTCACTGCACAATCCAGGTGGAGCTGCGCGCACAAAGTGCATCATTGCACAATCCAGGAGGAGCTGCGCGCGCAAAGTGCTACACTGCGCAATCCAGGAGGAGCTGAGCGTGCAAAGTGCTTCCCTGCACAATCCAGGAGGAGCTGAGCGTGCAAAGTGCTTCACTGCACAATCCAGATAGAACCGAGCGCACTGCACAATCCAGGAGGAGCTGAGCGTGCAAAGTGCTTCACCGCACAATCCAGGAGGAAGTGAGCGTGCAAAGTGCTTCACTGCACAATCCAGGAGGAGCTGAGCGTGCAAAGTGCTTCAATGCACAATCCAGGAGGAAGTGAGCGCGCAAAGTGCTTCACTGCACAATCCAGGAGGAGCTGAGCGCGCAAAGTGCTTCACTGCACAATCCAGGTGGAGCTGCGCACGCAAAGTGCATCACTGCACAATCCAGGTGGAGCTGCGCGCGCAAAGTGCTACTCTGCACAATCCAGGAGGAGCTGAGCATGCAAAGTGCTTCCCTGCACAATCCAGGAGGATCTGAGCACGCAAAGTGCTTCACTGCACAAACCAGGAGTAGCTGAGTATGCAAAGTGCTTCATTGCACAATCCAGGAGGAACTGAGTGCGCAAAGTGCTTCACTGAACAATCCAGGGGGAACTGAGCGTGCAAAGTGCTTCACTGCACAATCCAGGAGGAGCTGAGTGCGCAAAGTGCTTCACTGCAAAATCCAGGAGGAGCTGAGCACGCAAAATGCTTCACTGCACAATCCAGGAGGAGCTGCGCGCGCAAAGTGCTCCACTGCACCATCCAGGAGGAACTGAGTGCGCAAAGTGCTTCACTGAACAATCCAGGAGGAACTGAGCGCACAAAGTGCTTCACTGAACAATCTTGGGGGAACTGAGTGTGCAAAGTGCTTCACTGCACAACCCAGGAGGAGCTGAGCACGCAAAGTGCTTCACTGCACAATCCAGGAGCAACTGAGCTTGCAAAGTGCTCCACTGCACAATCCAGGAGGAACTGAGTGTGCAAAGTGCTTCACTGCACAATCCAGGTGGAGCTGCGCGCACAAAGTGCTTCCCTGCACAACCCAGGAGTAGCTGCGCGCGCAACGTGCTTTACTGGGCGTCCACCCGGCGGGTCTGGAGCGCACATAGGGCATCTCCATCGGTTCCCGCGCCACTGAAGTAGCGCCACCTAATAGAGCTGGGCGCTATGATGGGGAGGGTCCCAAAGGGGATAGAGGAGCGTCATCTACAGGGATAATGCTAAAGGCCGGCGAGTGGCTGGAGAGGGGGGGGGGGGGCTGGAGAGAGGAGGGGGGCTGGACAGGGGAGGGGGCGGGGGGCACACACATCACTAAAGCAACAGGGTCAGCTTTAAAAGCTTAAAGGTAAAACCGGCGACTGCAACTCATGGACTAGTTCCTCGTGAGTCCCTCTGGTGTCATTAAGCATGTGCCGCTCGGGAGCCTACACTTTCTAGCGCCGCGAAGTAACTAGGCAAGCGCTGCCAGTACCTGCTTTGATGTCCTAGGAAGGGGCCCCTCCGAGCCTGAGGAAGAGGGGGGGAGCGGACTTGCTCGTCTTGAAAGGGGGGATCTGAGGCCCAAGCGCCCACCTGGAGAGACAGGCACCCCGACACAGCTCCTGGCCAGAGCCTGCCGCCTGATGGCCCGGGCGAGGCCCACCTCCTTGTTCCGGGATATTTGACTCTCTGAGCAGCGACCGCCACTATAGCGCCTGGGGGCTGGGACGGGCTTATGGGCGGAATGGCTGTAGTCAGAGGCCCATGTATTTCCAGAGAGAAACGCCACTTGCTTGCTCTTCTATACGGCGCTTATTTATAGCGCCTTTGCGGGGGCATTATCTAGTCACGTGGAGGCCACAGATATATTGGGGGGGTTTGCTGAGAAACCTGTCCCCAGGGGCCCTGCTCCACTCATTGGTTCTGATCTTGCAGGTCCCACATCCTGGTCCAGGTGTTGTGTGACACCCTGCAGTGTCGGCGATCTTCCGAGCCACGTTCCCCCCGGAGCCGCCCCCAGGGCTGCCAGGTGGGGAGGGCTTCAGGGCTTCACTCTGTCACACTGTATGGCATGATATAGCGCTTCCCGTGTCAGAGGGAGGGAACTGGGCGCTGCTCTTTCAATACGTGTCAGGGTCGCACAATGTGAGCGGTGGAGGTTGCCCCACCTCTGAACTGCACGCCCCTTGCTCTGCACATTGCACGTGGGCCAGACATTGGGAGCCGAGGGGCCAGGAATGGACTAGAACATCACCTCTGCAGGTAACTCTGCAAGCCAGTCTGGGAGGAAATATGGGGGCTGTTAGGCAGAACTATATGCAGTACCCTTTGGGAACACTACACACAATTAAGACTACATGTGACAGTACAAATTCCTCTTTGGTACAAGCCTCTACTACACAGTAAAGTGGTAGCGATGGCTGAGCAGCCAGACTTATCTCAAGAGTAAAGTGAGCAGTATCGGAAGTTACACAAAGGACAGAAATGAATATGGTTCAGTTCAAACAAACACTGACTCAAGGTTTCTGAGTAAAAGAATATAGATTTATTTACACATCAGTTATAAAACAGTTCACTATCATAAAGCAGCAGAAAATCACAGTCTTAAAGGCATGGTCTAGTAAAAATTGTTATTGTCCCTACGGGTCGGCCATGTTTTTTTAAGCCTAATCGGCTCGATTTTAGAAAAACTTCCTATGGACCATCACCGAGTTTTCGTCCATTAAACGCACGCGAAAACAAACACCTGGGTGCCGCCATTTTGTGATAATGCTATCATTTCCCCCGCCCCTGCGCCTGACAATATCAAAACATTCATATTCCCCGCCTCTCTCTATGACGTTACTGGGCTGCGTAGGCAAACGCGCCCAGTCGTCTTCTACGCGACTCCACACAGAACCCGGAAACCAACACAGATCAACTCAGAGCACAGCACGCCACAATTCGGAATATGAAACTGTACTTTAAAATGAAACAGCAACACGGTACATTTGGTAAAGTACATTTATTTGACATTAGATGTTTAGAGAATATTCAGCAATTGCAAAATGAACTCCGAAAGTTGGTATTGAAAGTTTGAAAGTTTATATTGAGTCACACGCTAGTCCTTAATGGTACACAGGGTGTTGGTTATCAGTAAAAAAAGTACTTTGGAAGCACGGTGAACCGCAAGGATGTTCCATCAACTGGGCACTATTAGTCCAGCGTAAAGGTTGATATGTTGCTTCTAGCCACTAATACAGCGTAAGGGCATGTGGGCCCCTGGCTATCGTCCCATAATATGGTTATCGTGCTCCAGTTGTTCACACGAATATGCACCTGTCTACTGTAAAAACCATCAGCCGGTGTCTCAAACCGATGACAGTGGCAGAATGGGATCAAATACCTGTAATGAAAACAAAAACTTTATAATTAGTCTCGCCCGCCGAACTTCATTATGATTACTCATTTTATTTATAACGGCCGATCCGAAACTATTTGCTTTCGTGGGGAATGATATGATATGGCATTTGTAACGCGCCTATACACAAGTGTTTCAAGGCGCGAGGAGGCAGGGTGGGAACAAGGGGAAACTGACAACGATCCTACTAGGCCTGGTGTCATTCTGATCGCACAAGGGGAAGACGAGAGGGGGGCAAAAGTTCTGTACACGGTTAGTAGAATACAAGATAAATAATAGGGCCAGCTGGTGGCAAGTGCAAGGTAAGTGCCGGGACCAGGGGCTGAAGGATACAGAGACAGTCCCGTAGTGCCCGTAGGCAGTGCAGGGAAGAGTGGCTGGGCCAAGGACCGAGATCGGTTGAGAACTGTGGACCTGCATGCCCATGTGCCCACCACGAACACTTTTGCCTTTCTTTTCCAATCTCTTGATTCATTTATTCATGCATGCATCCATTCATTAATTGTTCATTCCGGTAAAAAAGCGTCTAAAGATTTACTCACATTATATATGAAAATTCCATTGTGTCTCTGCGTAATGCAGTCTGTAAATCCGACTGTGGTCTTGAAAACGATTATTCGTATACTGAAACTCGGTCTAGTTTCATAATTGTGTGCCTTATCGTGTCTTACGTTATTGCGCACCCCCTTCAAATGCAGTTCTTTCGGCATGGTCCCTGTCTCAAGGTCAAAAAACAATAGAACCTTATACTGCCAGTGCGACTTGTGGGCCTCCTCTGTCCGCGAGTTGAAAATCAAAGCCGCTGACCTTCGCATTCTTTATTTGCAACATCCCGTAGTAAAGGCATCTGTGAGAACTTGAAGTTTTGAATCCATCTATGTACTTTGCCTCAATGTGCAAATGCGAACTGGCTCTCTCCCAAATGCCACGGCCCGCTTGGCGCGTTCTAAGGCCCCCCATTTTGTCCCCTTTGTCCGCGAGCTTTGCAGCCCCAAAGAATCATAACTATGGAGACATTTGATTTTTGGCAGAAGGTCAGGGAAAGTATAAAGTACCAGAGGAGTTGAGTTAAAAGTGATATTTTTTGTTTATTTGTTTTATTATTTGCAATACGCAAGCCTCCCCTCCGTTAACAGTGCGCAGCATTTACATTTACATGAGATGAGACATGAGAAAAATATATACATCCACATATAGACATGGTTAGCAATATTTAGACAATGGTCAACTTGTTCGCCACCCATAATGGTAAAGGTAGGGGTTAGGGTTTCAGGGTACACTGTACAATAGCATTTATTTACAAAAAGACATCCGTATTGCTATTATTTAAACCGGGCTCTGCTTCGGGTGGACATGGTACAGTTGCAATATTTGGTGGCAATGGATCACTGCTCTGCACAGAAACGTCCAAAATTCCATATCTGTGCTTCTCCAACACAGCAACAATAAGGCCTTTCACAAATTCGAACTGCATTTCATCATAGAGCGGTTGGATCACCCATTGCTTCCTTCGTTTTGAAAAGCGCTTAGTGAAGCGAGTCATCCTTGCTTTACCCCTAGTCCTAGATTGTTCATGTCCGACATTGCTGTTATGGGCCAAGACCGCTAGTAGAGTGCGATGTTTCATGCCCCGAAAGCTAAAATGCAAGCGTTTTGGCCTGTACTTTAGGCACATGTTGTGGAACACCTCCAAATCTCCTGTGTGACAGAATTCTGTCAGTCCTCTCAAATCTCTTGACAGAGTTTTGTCGAAAACAATCTTCTCAATGGCTTTGTGTGTCGGTGAAGATGGAATCAACCACTTCTTCTTCCTTGCCTCCTCTGGGGACAAAGGGCCATGTTCACATTGGTGGAAATGTAGGTTTTCTGACCAGCGGTGCACGTTGGTACAGTGGTGCATCAGTGGCCGCCATTTTTCAAGTAGTATTTCCACTGACCCTTCACAAGTTTTTGAGCTCCACCAGAGATGGTTTGTGATAGACTGGGACCACTGCAAAATACTTTCAAAACCTTTTTTTTCCTGGAGCCGAGATTTTCTTACTGATTGATTTAGCAAGATGCCATACGTCAAATTGATGATTAATAAGCGGGAACTGCTCTCTCATTGTCTTGGAAATTGAAACGTGTCTTTCCATGGCTATGAGATCGATGTGCATTCCCCTTGATTGTAGATCTTCCACTGATTTTATAAATCCTAGTTTCTCCATGGCCACTGAGGATGTACATTGTGTTACCTGCACGACCACCGAACTCACAATGGTCTTACTATCCATGTCCTGAAAGTGGTAGGTGCAGTACTTGGCAGAAAATCCAGGGCTGTCGCACTGTCCATCGCCGGCTAGCCTGAATCGTTTGCCTTCGAATGTACTTGCAAGAGACAATTGTTAAATTTTCCAAGCATCAGTAATGGCCGGAAACAGATAATCACGTTGGTATATGTAGTACTGCGCTTTAGAAATGAAATGGAGTCCCACAAACTGAAAGAAAGCCTCCAACTTTCTAAAACTGGAGCCACTGAAAAGTGATGCAGCTGCACACAGTAGATTGCCTGCTGCCGTTTTCCCAAGCATTGGTTGTGCAGACCATGAGAACTTATGATGTAATGTACAGGAGGCCTTTATTGTGACGTTACTGCCTTTAATTTGACGAGTCACATTATTCAATGGCTTCCCACATACTTCCCCTCTAACGTAATGCCCACATTTCAGCATACTTATAATATCCATCAAACAACTGTCGAATACAATGTATTTGCTCTCTTTCATTAGACTGTCCTCCTGCGTCAACGTTGTTTCAGCCTGTGACGTTGTGGAGATTTCAACACATTGGAAAGTAATATCGCTGATATCAAGTTCTGATGCATCGATGGATGCTGCGGCTGGTTCATTCTCTGTCATTTCAACATCGGTTACTTCAGCATTGATGGGAGAACACAACAATGTCGACATGTTTTTTGGTGGCAATTTTTTGGCGGGTGTAGATTGTGTGAATTGATCTGCAACTACTTCAGAGCTATCTTCAATACATTCAATATCATCTTCTTGTGGTGGTGCGGTCGCAGTGCAGCAATGGTCCAATGTAACTTTGCTGTATTCTCCAAACTCATCCAATTCAGTTTCTGACCATTGGACAGGAGCATCTCTATCCTGAACACGCCGCGCTTCAATTAATAGTTCCTCCATAGTGTACATGGTCTGGCAAGCGACATCCCTCATTCGATTCACTGTCTGTGTACGGATACTTCGGACACGCACGGGTAACTAGAGGATAAATTGGAAAAGGGATGTTCAGTTCAAACACAAGATAAATTGTAGTTCAATTGACTGGTAACAAAACATAAAAAAGCCCCCAGCACAAACATTTTTTTAAAACTTATCAACTGTTTGTAACTAACCTTTTTTGGGTTTCTTTTCTTTGCAACTTTTTTGACTCTACTTTTCACTTCTGCACGCTGTGGCTCTGGTTCGTTTCCGCATGTTCTCCCTTCCTCTTGCACTGCAAAGACTACATTTTCTGTATCTTCATAGACAGCACCGAACGATGCTCCATCGACTCCCTGAAACATAGTACTTTCATTACTATGTATCAAAATATTGCTAGCATAAAACACACATGAGAACGAACACACAGGTACATCGCAATAGCCAAACACGATTTAAACATTGTGTGGAACAATCAAACGACAAGTATTCGACCAGTGATGATCTATTTCGATGTAACTGTCAGTATCCATACCTCTGGCTCTGCATGGACTGCCATGAATGGTTTTATTGGAGAGGAGGAATCAGCATCTCCCTGAAACACAGTACTTGCATTAGTATGGTTTTCAATTTTGGAAACATAACACACACTTGGGGTCGCACGCACAGGTACATATAAAGAGATAACCACAAATGATGCATTCTCAAAAAGAATCAAGGATAATCTAAATATGATCACATTTCATCGACTTATTTCTCCGATTCATTTACATCTGCATCATCTAAATGGGATGTTGGGATTGTAGTGGAAGCTCTGTCGTCTCCCTGAAACACAGCACTTGCGTTAATAGGGAAGTAAAATCTTGCAAATGTATTCACGTTATATGATCACGCATGATGGAGCTGTCAGTATACATACCTCGTGCTGCTGAAGAATATCTATTGAAGTTGCAAATGCAGTGCGAACTTCCGAAAGCTGTTGTGCCGATTCGTATACGCAAGGTCCCGCTTCCACTTCATCGGGAATTACTTGAATGTCAGGCTCCTCATCAAGTGCAGGGGTAGACGCTCCATCAACTGCCTGAAACATAGTACTCGCATTAGTAAGGATTACAATATAGGAAACATAACACACACTTGGGGTCGAAAGCACAGGTACATATAAATGGCTAACCACGACTGAAACATGGTGTAGAACAAACGACAAGTGTTCCAGTACTGATGATCACGGTCGATGGAGCTGTCATTATCCATACCTCGTGCTGCTGAAGAACATCTAGGGCTGTTGTCAATATGGTGGACGCTTCAGCATCTCCCTGAAAGACAGTACTTGCATTAGTATGGATAACAGTAATTATGAATGAAAACAAACACCAGAGGACGATAACTAAGGTGTATATCAATTGGGAAGCACCAACCAAACATTCAGTAAAATAAATACACGATAGAATAAAACTATTACTTGAAATTGCATAAAACAAGTCTGTAGCAGAGTACCCTAGTAAGATTACCTGATAAGCGCTAGAAGTGGTTGATAACTGCGAGAACGTCAAGGATGTAGAATGTTCTTGCTTCAGATTCAAGGGATAGTGAAGAATTTGTAAAGGTAAATTATTGATCGTCGATGAAATGCAAATATTAAAAATAGCATTGTAAGGTGACAGAATAGTTGAAAAATGCTAAATACAGCACAGTTCCCTGTTCCCATATATATACATTTCGTTTGTGGGTTATGAAATCGAAAAAGAATATATTGATAAATGTCATTATTCAAAAAGCTATACACTCATATCAATTTCGAAAGTATTACACGGGATAGAACACCTGAAATATCAATTAATCCATTCGGCAATTCTACACACTACCGCAAGGCCTAAAGCTAAATCCGGACACTTGACTCACCGGTGGCGGAATGTGGACGAATAGAGTGGGAATAGCGTTTTCGATCAATTTCCGTGTCGTTCGCCGTTTATTCTTCTTTGTTACCCAAGATGTTGTGTACATGTCCAAGGAAAAGTGCCGGCTGCAGATGCGGTATCGATCACCCCTCTTGTCCTGTAAGACTTGTTGGACTCTACTTTCCAGCTCATCCAGTGGATATCCGCAATGTCTGACCCATTCTCTTATTCGATCAACGGTTTTCGGGAATACATGCATTGTAGTGCCTTCAGATTTCGCATGGGTCTTCGTAGGGCAACCGCTAATCGAACAGGCGGGCATTGTTGATAAATCTGAAAAGTAAATATCGACAGTATTATATAATCTTCAAGAATAATGATTTGATAATAAAGTAAATGAATAATACAATGATCAATGCAAGGTTTGTTTTGGTCGCAGGAACTATACCAGTTCATTATGTGCGGCTTAGTATTTGCATAAATTGCAGAAATGTATAAACGATGTGACTAAAATCTGAACATGTGACTCGTCCCTTGGTTGTTCTGTCTGGCACGAGAAGGAAACATGCTTACATTATAGACTGGACCCACGAAGGATGCAATTCGATGACAATAGACAGAGATGAAAATAAATAGATCTATTGATAGCATAGCAATGGAAACTCAAGTCAATAGCAATGAGACCAATGAACATAGCACTATTGTGTACTCTACTCGCAAATAGATAGAAATTTCAAAATCAGCGAAATATGACAAAGGTAACATGGCCTTACCTTGACCAACAAACACTTGGATTCAGCAAGCAGAGCAGTATGTTGCAGGAGAATAGGTGGATGGCCACAGGTAGCACACTGATGGGTTTGCTCTAAGCGGTCACAGAACTTCACTGATAGCACGACGACGAGCAGATTAGCGTTGATCTCGGTGGTTGACAGGTAGCACGTTCGGGAATTGACTTGCAAAGCACAAAGATGTTCTCATGAGACATATGAAGTGGTTTATAAAGTATTAGAAGCAGGGGTGTGTTTGTGAATGAATGACGTATGTATGTCGTGGTATTAGGGGGGCAGCCAGCTTCAAGGGGAGTCCTGGCTGGAGACACGGGGTCTGAGGAGCCCATGTGAGCGATCGCCCCTTGGCGTGGGATACCTTTTGAAGTGTACATGTTGTTTGGCACCTTGGCCTTTCGCGCCCCTGACAGCGCGCATCCACTGGCGCGAACCGCCTTTGATAGAGGGGTGGTGGGATGGATGGGCCGGTGGGGGTGCAGATAAGTGTGTGGGAGCGAGGGTCCATCAGGACCCTCTCGATGGCCCCTCTCATGCTTTACTTCTCAGTAGAAACTCGGACCAAGTGCCTCCAGTAGTGGGTTCACCCCTTGCCCTTATGTGATAACTTTGGTTGAGAATCGCATAGATGGGACCACTGAGCATGACTCTTCCTCTGAGATCACTGTCCTGCATGTGAACCAGCCTGAACTAAGCACATAGCTCGTTCATCTCCATAAACATAGGAAAAGACAAGGCTATCCAAAATCAACAACACCAACAAGTGATAGGCAGGGCAATCTAGAAAAGGCTTACTACAACTAGGATTCAAATCAATAGGCCTGGGCCAATGTTAATGGGTCAGAGTATTTGTAGAGGATCACACAGTTCAGAGTAGTTCACGGTTAAATCTTTGCCAAGAGTTCAAAACTAAGTTGGTTGGAGGAAAAGCTATTCACAGAAGAAGAGAAGGACAAGCCTTCGGAGAGGCGAAAGATTTCAAACACTTTCACTGTGGTCAGACGTAACGAACAACCGGATTTGCACAGTACCTTAAAAACAAAAGAATGCTGTAAGCTGAGGCAGTTGTTCCTGGCAGTTCCTGCAGGGTCACGGTTCCTGAAGCTTCAGTCGAGGTGACGAGAAGGAGGACGCCTGGAGGGTCCTGCGCTGCCCAGGGAAGAAGCCAACAGCAAAGCAAAACGTGGAATAAAAGGTGCACTCCTTAAAACACAATCAGGTCCCTTTCTCCCTGGCTACCCGGTTCACTGCAGCGAGGCACAGCAAATTCGACCGGGAGAGGGAGGCCGGCATTTGGTGTTTGGCGAGCTGGTTGGTCCCACCAAGCTCAAGGGCAGAAGACTCTTTGCAGATCTCCTCTGCCGTCGAAGTTTCAGGCGATTCAGACATGCAGCAGGGCTTCACCGGAATGTCCAGTAGTTGCAGCAGTCGTCTCCCTTCAGCTTCTCGTTGGCTCTCTCGATCCAGTCGCGACTCTCCCTTCCTAGTCCCAGAGACCTGCTTTTAAGCGGTTTTCCCCCATTCACACAGCCTGGCTGTCAATCACACATCAGGGTGGCTGTCCTGGGAGGACAGTCACCTAGCCAATCAAACTAGAATGTTACATGGGTCTCAAAGGAGACCCTGTGCAGGGGGCCTAAAACCCCTCCCTCACATCCTGTCCACCCAGACACTCAGGAGCCTAAGGAGGGCTTCTGTGCAGAAGCCCGCCAAAGGACGGCAAACAAAGGAACCAAACCTGGTTTGGCGCGCAGAGTAAAACACAAGAAAGACCTTTACAAAAAGAAATGGCAAATAAACCCACCCGGAACCAAATAAAAATAAAAGGGGTCCAGCGGGTTTAGAGTTTGAGGCTACCACCATAGCCTCTAACTATACCGAGGCTATTTTCGTAGCTCGCAGTGGAAAGAAAATGGTAGATACCACCGCCACCAGCCAAATCTTATAGAAAGGGGAACAAAATAATGTTCCATGAGAATCAGACAAAGGGGATAACTATTAACCCCTCCAGTACTCTATGGGAAGATAGGGTGTACTGGGTCTGAAAGTTTAAAAAGACTAGTAAAGTCAATGGCAACTTTAGATGTTCTGGGGGACAGTAGTCAGCCCCAGAAAATGTAGTTTAAAGTGCAAAGTCTGAAAAGACAAACCTGTGTCACTGCACTAAAAGTGCTGTGTGACACACAGTAAAAAGATGATGCCTATGGAGTTGGTGAGGTTCCACAGTCTATGAGCACAAAAATGTTAAACACACACAGCAAAACACATGTAAGAGTGGGAAAAAAGGCTCACACTCTTACCAGGTGAAAAAAATAAATCCTAGAAATCCAGCAAAGCTTCTGAGGGACTCAGTAGGTAAGGGAAATGAGCCACTCTGGAGAATTCTCCCTAACAGGGGCATCGAACAAGCTCTGCACCACCAACACAATCTACTGCCACACGCCCACACCCAGGTGCACGGAAGAGGTGTGTTCAGCTCAGGGTGTACATGTGTATTTATAAACCAGTTATGAACATATTGTTGTATGTTACCAGGACTCTGCGGCTGTATAGGCCTGGTGTGTAGCTGCCAGGTTCTTCCCAGCCATGTTTGCTATATACTTTGCTAGTAAGCAATAAGGACAGCACATTAGCAGAGAATCAGGGACAGCGGCAGGGCCTTTCCACTCTTTCAAAGAGCCCCCATATTGCCACTCAGCAGTGTAATAACACAGCAATATATTACTTTACATATTGCTCACTTTCTGCATTTTACAGTGTGCATTTGCAGTGCTCGCCTTACAAGCTGCTGCTGGAGCCCATCCTGCCGTCACTTCCATTGAGGAAAACAGAAGTATTATCACCTACTTTCAACCCTGGTTCCTCAACGTAAGCCACTTTCTTATAAAGAAGGATCATTCACAGCTATTCAGCGGTCATTCAGTGTTTCAGCTCCCTGCTGCCTCGTGGTCATTGGCGGCTATTAACCTTTTCTTTATCTCCATTGCAATGTATGCCCTCCTCCCCACAGAATCCTCAGACTGCTTTCTGCTCTAAGCAACGGGAGCCCAAACCATCATGTTGAAATAGTCCCCCACACATCTTCTCCCGGGCCTGCAGAGAATATTCCGTTATGTTTAGAGAGGACATTTTACTATACCTATATGTACCACTACATCGAAACAATGGTGCCCTAGAAAATCATGGCCCATACCACACATCACAGCTTTGAATACTATGCACATGTCCCAGAGGTGCAGCATTCACACACTTACAAGAACAGTACAATGTTGATAGCGGGGGCGGCCTGACATCCCCTGCCTCCCTCGGGTTAATTTACACTGACGCAAGTGGTCATCCTGTTTTATATTTACTCAGGTCCCAACCAATGTATTGGCACCATCTATCGCCTCCCTGGACACCCCCATACCATTTCATTATGATGGCGCATGATATCATGGCCTGAACGCACCCATGTTAATTCACATACCCTATTTTTCTGGGGTTAACTCACACTGACACAAGTTGTCATCCTGTTTTATGTTTACTCTGGTCCCAACCAATGTAGAAGCACCATCTAACCCCTCCCTGGACACCCCCATGCCTTTTGATTGTGGGGGTACAAGAAATCCTGGCCTAATTGAACCTATTTTAATTTGCATTCCCTCTTTTTCTTGTGGTAATTCACACTAACTCAAGTGGTCATCCTGTTGTATGTTTACTTTGGTCCCAACCAATGTAGAGGCACCATCTAGTCCCTGCCGGGACACCCTCATATCTTTTGATTGTGGGGGGATGCAATATATCATGGCCTGAATACTGGCCTCTACCGTTAAACACAGTTCTCTGTGGAGATACCCACACCTGGGCAACCTGTAAAAGAAATATATATCACAAGCCCAGTCCATATATTGTTCTATAAGTCTTATTTCCTTCTATAATGTTTCTACCACCCCAAAGTACCTGGAATAGCAGAGTTCCTCGAGGAGGCGTCGATGGATCCTTCTTGAGTGACTCCCTTTAAAGCAGGAGCCACGGATCGTCGATGGGACTCGAAGAAAGTGAACTCGGCATCGAGAATCCTCAATGGAAGTTCGGCGGCGTCGAGGCAGCAGCTTCGATCCTGACAGTGCTTGTCGACGACGAGTCGAAGACGTCCTGCAAGGATGAGGTATGCGGGGCACCTCGATGTCGATAGTTGAGGACCGCAAAGAGTTTGTGAAGAACTGTGGCCCAGCAAGGGTGTCGAGTCGTCCGCCGTCTCTATGGTCTCTGGGTGGCGGGAAAACCACCGGCGGATGCTCCTTGGCGCGTCAACGGCCTGGCCTTCTCCGGCGGGATATGGCGGGCGACGGTGCGGATGAGCGCGTCCATGAATCAAAAGTCTTAGGCAAAGGAGCGTGCGGCTCCGGTCGTCGGCGGCACGGCATCAAGTGGTCCCCGCTTCTGGGTAACACGGCTTCGATGGGCCTCCAGCGGTTACAGCAAACTTGCAAACCCTGGTCGACGACGGCGGACAGAATGTCCGGTGCTTATCTTCGTTCTCCTCGACGATCCCAGTCTCCGGTCGGCAGCCTTTTGAGGGTCTGACTTCCAGGGCATTTCGGCGAAGGTTAGCAATGCTCGATGGTCCCTCGGAGCACGGGAAGAGGGCGCCTAACCATGTCCTCTCTCGGATCAGTCCTCAATGAACACAACAGCTTTCAGATCGGGTCGAAGCAAATGCAACAGCAAATCTTCTTCTTCCAGCTGGGCTTCAAGGATAAGCTTCAAGTATCAACTTCAGCTTCTGAACGAATTCTAGCAGTGAGAGGTCCTCAGTGTGGATGAGAGACAGAATAGTATATCTGGGGACCTCTCACCACTAGAAATTGTTCACAAGCTGAGTCTCCACTTTAAGAGTAACTGGAACTGCTGATCCTTGACGTCCAGCTGGAAGAAGAAGACTTGCTGCTGCATTTGCTTCGACCGATCCGAAAGCTGCCGAATCCGTCGAAGACTGATCCGAGAGAGGACCTTGTAAGGCACCCTCTTCCTGTGCTCCGAGGGACCATCGAGCACCGCTAAACCTTCGCCGAAGCTCCCTGGACGCCAGACCCTCGAAAGGCTGCCGACCGGAGAAGGGGACCGCCGAGGAGAACGAAGTAAAGCACCCGGACATCGCCGCTGTCGAAGTCCATTGCCGTCGACCAGGGTTTGCAGGTTTGTGTAACCGCTGGAGGCCCGTCGAAGCCGTGTCGTCCCAGAAGAGGGAACGGCTTGACGCCGTGCCGTCGACGACCAGAGCCGCCCGCTCCTTTGCCTAAGACATTTCAATCAAAGGACACCCTCGTCCGCACCGTCGACCGCTTTATCCTGCCGGAGAAAGTCGAGGACGACCAACGCGCCGAGGAGAATCCGCCGGTGGGTTTCCTGCCACCTCACGACCACAAAGACTCGAACGACTCGACGCCCTTACTGGGCCACCGTCCTTCACACTCTTTGCGGTCCAGAACTAGTGTCACCGAGGTGCCCCGCACGCCTCTTCCTTGCAGGATGCCAACGCTCCGTCGTCGACGAGCACCGCTCGGATTGAAGCCTGCCGCCTCATCGACGCCGTTCTACCCTGTTCACTGTCGGACGTTCGAGGACCCGTGTCTCCCGCTTTAAAGGGCAGGCACTCAAGAAGGGCCATCGATTCCCCGACGTTGAACGCCGAGAGCTCGACGCCCCTCGACGATCCGTGGCTCCTGCTTTAAAGGGAGTCCCTCAAGAAGGATCTGTCGACGCCTCGTCGACGAACTCAACTCCACCAGGTACATTGGGGGGGTAAAAACATTATAGGAGAGAATAAGACCATTGAACAATATATGGACTGGGCTTGTGTTATATCTTTATTTTACAGGTTGCCCAGGTGCGGGGATCTCCACACAGAAATGTGTCTAGTGGTACGGGGCCAGTAATCTGCCTATTGTTTCAACCATCTGCTTTCCCTCCTCTCTCTATTGCTGGTTATCCTCTTTATTGATCTGTGTACCATTGCTACAGTATTGTTGATGCACTTTAATGAGATCTAATATTAGTGGTACCACTTTAGAATTGTAGATATTTACCATTGTTGATTTTCCTGAGCACTAAGTGCGTTATTGTGATAAGTGTACATAACCTTTGAATATTAATTATATAAAGACTGTGTTTTCAGTAATACAGTGTGTGGACATTCCTTTGTGGGGGCTTGGGGACTACACTGTACTTAAGAACCAGCCAGCATCACCTCCTGAGAAGCTAGGCCTTGATTGCTCGTCCATTGCTACCGTAATAGAGAATCTTGGCTGGGGTCCTCTGTGCCTCTCCTCTACCATATAGAGAGCAGACGTACAGACCACCCCCTACCAGTCTTTACACTGGTGGCAGCGGTGGGATGCTTATGGTTTTAAGAATCAGTGTATAACCGTGCCACTTACAAAATATCTGCACTTTATTAAATTAAGGTTTAGGTGTGTTCCAAATAACTGCATTACAAGCAATGGAGTCCATTGCAAATGGTAAATTGACTAGGATGAGCTTAGAGGCTCTCCAGAGTGCTTGTGAAGCCAGGAGTTAGACTTTGTGGATAAGTCTAGGGCTGAGCTGATAGCTGCCCTAGTGGACTACCAGACTGATGATGAAACTCTTGATGAGGGGGGGAATGCAACCAATGAGGACTCTGCCCCCGAGGTTGTCACTGAATCTGTTTCTGGGAATGCCACCATTCCTGCTGCATCTGTCCCGAACCCCAGCACTTCCTTGGAGCTTGAGTTATTAAGGGTGAAATTGGCCTTTGAATATCGCAAGTTGGAAATAGATGCTGAACTTAAGAAAGAGGAGTTGGCTCAACAAGTGGAGCTTAAGAATAGGGATCTTGAACTCAAAAATAAGGACCTTGAACTCAAGAGCCAGGACACTGAATGTCAGAGAATCCAGCTAGAGAAAGCTAGAGTGGAGACTTCAGCCAAACCAATTGAGAGTGGCAGGTCCCCAGCCACCAAGTTTATGAAGGATTTGGTTGGTGTGTTTTTGGAGGGTTCAGAAATCCTCCAATGGATTGAAGCGTTTGAAATGGCTTGTGCAATTCATGATGTTGATAAAAGAGATTGGGATAAGTGTTTGTTAAGCAGAGTGCCTCAAACTGGATATGACTGTATTCTGAAGCTGAGTGTGGAAGAAAGGGGTCAGTATGAGTGTATGAAATCTGCTTTGATTGCCAAGTTTGGCAAGACACCTACCCAATACCTTAAAAGGTTCAGGGATTATAAGAAAAGAGAGAATGTGTCTTGGGTTGACTGGGTGAGTGCCGCACACATGAACATGATGGGGTGGATTGATGGTTACAAAGTGAAAACGTTTGTTGAATTGTCCAACCTGTTGTTTTTTGAGCATTTTTCTGAAGCCTGTTCACCAGAGCTGCGTCAGTATGTTTCTGACCAGAACATTTTGGATCCCTTTAAACTGGCTAGGTTGGCTGACAAGTGGGTCTCCCACCGGGTGTCCCCTAAGTACTCCAGTGGGAAGGACAAGGACAAAGAAAAGGGGCCCGCTCAGAAAGCTGAGGAGTCCCAAAAGCAATCACAGTCGGGTAAACCAAAACCTTCCTCTCCTAAGACCCAAAAACCTAGTGAGGATAAGTCATCTGTGGGTAGGAATAAGAGTAGTGGTCCACCTGCTGCCAAGCAGGCTCCCAGTGATTCCAGTACCGTACCCCGCATCCCTGGCACTTGCTGGGGCTGTGGGGCTCTGGATCACAGAAAGGGTGACCCCAAGTGTAAAGGTAAGGCACTTGGAGTACAGGCTGTCAGCCTGAGCTACCCTTACCCCATGTCTGAGGTGGAGGCCACTGTCCTCCCCTCCTCTACCGGAATCACATTTGGTGCTCCTGTAGAGATTTCCTTAGTGTCCCTTGGGGCCTGGGACCAGTATGCAGAAGTACTGGTGACTATCCCACAGAACACCCGTAGATTTTTGAGAAGTGTCCTCTTAAATGGCCAGCCGTCTACTGGCTTGAGAGACACTGGGACAAGCATGACAGTGGTGGACAGGACCCTGCTCAAGCCAGAGGACTATGTAGCTGCTCCTCTGAGAACCACCAGGTTAGCTGGTGGGCCTCCCAAATTATCGCCTGCAGCCTTAGTCACACTCATGATTGGAGACAAGACAGCAAAGCTTCCTGTCCTAGTTCAGGACATTGTCCCTGCTAACATTCTGTTAGGTAATGATCTAGTAGAGTTGGGGTTGATCTCGGATGGTCTTCCCCTGACTGCTGCTGCAGTCACTAGGTCCCAGGTGACACAGGGTCCGGCTGTGAGCCTGGCACCCTCGCCGACGGGGAAACCCAAAGCAAGAAGAAGGAAGACCAAGAAGGCCACCTCTGTTGAGGGAGCTCCTTCTCTTCCTGCTGTTCCTACAGCACCCATTGGGATCCATGCTCCGGACGGGCTGGGTCCAGTGGAAAACCCAAACTCAACTCCTGAGGGAGAAGAGACAGAAGACTCTCCTGTGGGAGAGGTTCTCAACCCGGAGGATCATCCCGACCTTCAATGCTTGTTAGCTGAAGGGGGGCCCTCCCGGGCAGACTTCTGTAAAGGACAGCGAGAGTGTCACTCTCTCGAGGGTCTGAGGAAACAGGCCCTGTCCCAGGCACAAGGTGAAGTGCCTAGGACCTTCAAGATTTATTGGGAGGGTGAGCTCCTTGTTAGTGAGCCCACTAAGCCTGAACCTGGTGCCCTCAAGAGGTTGGTGGTACCCCAGGTTTACAGGCCCTTCCTGCTGCAGTTGGCGCATGAGGTGCCCTTGGCTGGTCATCTTGGTACCAAGAAGACTAGGCAGAGGCTCTCTGCCCACTTCTACTGGCCACGGATGGGAGTAGAAGTGCAGTCCCACTGCAGAACCTGCCCAACTTGTCAGTTGTCTGGCAAGACTGGAGGCAGTGTCATTGCCCCACTGCAGCCATTGCCAGTGGTTGGCACACCGTTTGAGAGGGTGGGCATCGACATTGTCGGTCCCCTGGACCCTCCCACTTCAGGTGGACATCGGTTCATCTTGGTCTTGGTTGATCATGCCACCAGGTACCCTGAGGCTATACCCCTTCGGACTGTTACTGCCAAGGTGGTTGCCAGGGCTCTCCTGGGCATTTTTACCCGTGTTGGATTCCCCAAGGAGGTTGTCTCTGACCGAGGATCCAACTTCATGTCTAGTTACATGAAGACCATGTGGAAAGAGTGCGGGGTAACCTACAAGTTCTCCACCTCTTACCACCCCCAGACCAATGGTCTGGTTGAGAGATTTAACAAAACTCTCAAGGGCATGCTAGGTGCTTTGGAAGAGCCCCTAAGGAGGAAATGGGATCTCCTCCTGCCATGCCTGCTGTTTGCTTACAGAGAGGTACCTCAAGAGGGTGTTGGTTTCAGCCCCTTTGAGTTACTCTTTGGACATCCCGTGAGGGGGCCCCTCGCCTTGATCAGAGAAGGCTTGGAAGCCACCCCTCCAGGTCCCGCCAAGCAAATGGGGGACTATGTGTTAGGCCTCAGACGGAGGATGACACAAATGATGGGTCAGGCAACAGCAAATCTCAAGGCCAGCCAAGAATTGAATAAGTATTGGCATGACCTTAAAGCTTCGCAAGTCGATTGGACTCCGGGACAGGAAGTCCTCGTGATGGAGCCTACCAAGCCTAGAGCTTTGGCAGACAAATGGACTGGACCCTTCAGGATAATCTCCAAGATGGGCGAAGTCAATTATCTGATTGACCTGGGTGCCTCTGGGGTAGCCCCTCAGGTATTCCATGTCAACAGGCTCAAGCCTTTCCACAGGCGGGCAGAGGTCTCATGTCTCTTGCTAGCTTCAGGGCAAGAAGAGGATGAGAGTGAGCCCCTTCCTGATTTGCTGCATAGCAACCCTCAGGATGGCTCAGTGGAGGGAGTACATCTCTCTCCAGATTTGACAACAGAGCAGCAGAGGGCCTGCAGGGCTTTGCTCCAGCAGTATGCCTCTCTGTTTTCACTGACACCGGGCCTTACACCGTGGTGTAAGCACGAAATTGACACTGGTGACAGTGTGCCTGTCAAAAGCAGGTGCTACCGTATGTCAGATACCGTCAAGAACCACATCCAGGCTGAGGTCGACAAGATGTTGGATCCGGGTGTTATTGAACCCTCAACCAGTCCCTGGTCCAGTCCAGTGGTCCTTTTCCCCAAGACAAGTTCCCAGGCAGGAATCCTGACGAGGAGGACAACGAGAGCGTTGTAGCCCGAGCCGCAGGACAACTCAGCGACCATTTTGATGGCAATCCAATCCTTATGTATCGAGATAAGGACGAGATTGCCTCTACCCCCAACAGACGACCCAGAACCGGGCCCGTCGGGAAGCCCTCCAAGCAAGAGGAGGAGAATTCATCCACCCCCGCCCTTTCAGCCCTCACGGCCCTCTCAGCCTTTGTCTCCTTCCCCTGTCCCGGGGGATGACACGCGAACAGATACGGCCACGACGGGGACGGATGACGACGGTGGTGACGATGGGACGGATCTCCCATCACCAACTCCTCGGGCCTCCCCGCCCGACAAAATTGGCTCCTTCCACGCCATGATTGTCAGGGCATTCAAGCTTTTCCTGCTCAGCCCCGAACAGGATTTGGTTGTCTCGGCAGCGGCCAAGAAGAAAGAGGGGGGGCATTGGCTTCAACTTCGACTTCCCCACTGGACGGTGAGGGAAAGAAACTGGACGCCATGGGACGACGAGTCATCTCGTCTGCGGCAACGACGATTAAGGCGGCCAAAGCCCTTGCGATTGTGGCCCGCTACGACAGGGAGTTGTGGTTCAAGATCGCTCCATTGCTGGACTTCCTCCCCGACGACAAGAGGGCAGAGGCCCTGGAGATCCTTCAGGAAGGTGAGGTGGCTTCGGACCACGCCATAACGGTGGCCATGGATATTGTTGACACCGGTTTCCGCCAGTTGGGCAACAGTGTTTGCCTTCGACCACGGGGGTGGCTCAAGGCAACAGATTTCCACCAGGACGTGCAATCCAAGGTTTTGGACATGCCCTTCGACGGGAACAACCTGTTTGGAAAGACAGTGGATGAGTCACTTCAGGCCATCAAGACTGACACGGAGACGGCTCGGGCCTTGGGAGTTTTGCAGCAACGACGGCTGCCCTTTCGGAACTCCGGAGGCAAGCAAGGTGCCTCCAAAGGATTCAGCGGTGGCTCCTCGACGTACCGTTAGGCGGCCCGCTCCTCTTCGCAGGAAGCCTACAGAGGACGAGGCAAGTCAGGTGGATCTCGTCGTCGTCGCCAGGGAGGCCAAGGCGGCAAATCCGCCTCCAAGCAAGACTGAACCAGACGTTGCGTCGGGCCCACACCTGAGCACCCCGGTGGGAGGCCGGCTGGCAAAGTTCATCAGCTAGTGGGAGTCCATCTCCACCGACCGTTGGGTGCTGGATGCCCTGGCCCACGGGCACACTCTCGAGTTTCTAAAAAAGTGCCCTCGCATTCCTCCCTTGCCCAGGAAGGAAAACCATGTCCCTCAACTGCTGTTGGAAGTAAGGGCGATGCTCAAGAAAGGAGCCATCGAGCTCGTCCCAAAGAGGCTCCGGGGCTCCGGAGTATACTCAAGATACTTCCTCGTCAGAAAGAAGACAGGAGGATGGCGTCCCATCCTGGACCTGCGTCGACTAAACAAATACATCAAGGCACAGAAGTTCCGGATGGTCACCCTCCAGCACGTGCTGGGCCAGCTGGAGGAAGACGACTTCCTATCGTCGTTGGATTTGGAGGATGCGTACTTTCACATCCCCATTCTAAGAAGACACCGAAAGTTTCTCAGGTTCGTAGTCCAAGGATGGCACTACCAGTTCAAGGCCCTCCCATTCGGAATGAAGTCGGAGCCCTGGGTATTCACCAAATGCCTAGCACCAGTGGCGGTGCGGCTGCGCCTGCAGGGGATCCACGTCTACCCCTACCTGGACGATTGGCTCATCCGAGCAAGAGAAAGGGAACTCGCCGTCGAACACACAGCAAAGACCGTCCGGCTGCTCACGGACCTGGGATTCTCCATCAACTTCCCCAAATCCCACCTGGTTCCGTTGCCATCGGAGGAAAGGACAAAGGCTTTCCTGGGCAAGGTGCAGCGTCTGCTGGCCACGGACGTGGCCAGGGTGAGGTCCATCAAGTCCCTTCTCGGGATGATGTCCTCATGCATCTATCTGGTGCGCCTGTGCAGGCTTCGGATGCGTCCTCTACAGGAGTTCCTCGACGCCCGTTGGATGCAAGCGGCAGGCAGTTTCGAGGACAAGATCTCGCTCAACGAGGTCTTCCACCAAGCAATTTGATGGTGGGGCACCCGCACGTATCTCGCGGCAGGCACAGATTTTCAGACCCCAGCACACCAGGTGACGGTGACGACGGATGCCTCCCTGGAGGGGTGGGGAGCGCACACCGGAGATCTTCACACGAGAGGCCTTTGGCTCCAGGAGGAGAGGCCGCTCCACCTGGAGCTCCAAGCAGTGTTCTGGGCCCTCAGGTCGTTTCTCCCGTCCCTCAAGGGCAAGGTGGTGAGGATCTTCACCGACAACACCACCACAATGTTCTACATCCGGAAGCAGGGAGGAACCAGATCCCCAGCCCTATCCAAGGAAGCCCAGGATCTGTGGCATTGGGCCGTTGCCCAGGGGATGTTTCTGGTACCCTTTCATCTAGCAGGGATAAAAAACACCATCGCCGACTCACTCAGCAGGGAGCTGCGCTCGTGCCACGAGTGGGAACTACGCCAGGATCAAGTGGATCGACTCTTCCAGCGATGGGGCAAACCCCAGATCGACCTGTTCGCGACGGCGACGAACTCCAAGTGCCAGAGGTTCGCCAGCAGGTTTCCCCAGCTGAGGAGCATGGGCAATGCTTTCTCGTTTCCCTGGGAAGGCCTGTTCTTGTATGCATTCCCTCCGTTGCTGTTGCTGCTCTGACTAATCAACCAACTCAAGAGGTCCCGGTGCAGGATGATCCTCGTCGCACCGGCGTGGCAGAGACAGATCTGGTTCCTGGACCTTCTGGACTTGTCAGCGTCCCCACCAGTCAAACTGTCGACGGATGCATATCTTCACTCCAGAGAAGGAGGCGCCATCCATCATCACGACCTGGAGTCGCTGAACTTGCAGGCCTGGCTCCTGCAGCACTAGAGTTTGGAGGGTACGATATCCCGGCGGACTGCAAAGAGGTTCTTGCAAAGGCCAGGGCATCCTCAACTCTCAAGTGCTACGGACACAAGTGGAAGAGGTTCTCTGTCTGGTGCCGTGCACAGAAGATTAACTCTCTACGGATTACGGCCCCTCAAGTGCTACCGTACCTGCTGTCGCTGGCCAAGGCAGGACTAGCACATGCTTCCATCAAGATACACCTGGCAGCGATTTCCCGATACACCAGATCTACAGGACGGCCATCCCTGTGGTCTCATCGCCTGGTGAAGGAATTTATGAAAGGACTGTTCCGATCGTTCCCGCCGGTGAAGGCTCTGGCCCCGGCGTGGGAGCTCAACGTGGTGCTGACCAGGCTCATGGGGGCGCCATTCGAGCCTCTGCATTCGGCACCGTTGAAGTTCCTGTCATGCAAGACAGCATTTCTTGTGGCCATCACCTCCTCACGACGAGTGGGAGAGAACCAGGCCCTCTCCTGCAAGCCTCCATACTTGACTTTTCACGAGACGAGGGTGATGCTGAGGACGCACCCCTCCTTTATGCCCAAGTTGCCGTCGGACTTCCATCTCAATGAGCCCTTGGTGTTACCAGTTTTCTTCCCGTCGCCTTCGTCGCCGGCCGAGAGGACTTTGCACTCGCTGGATGTAGCTAGAGCGCTGAAGTTCTACGTGGACCGCACAAAGAGTTTTCGGAAGACGTCACAGCTGTTTGTGAACTTTGGACCTGTGAACCAAGGGAAGGCCCTCTCGAAGGATTCAATTCCCAGATGGCTCTCCGGGTGCATCATGCTCTGTCACCGGTTGGCAAACCGACCGTTGTCCGGCCGTCCGAGAGCCCATTTGACCAGAGCGATCGCTGCTACCACGGCGTTCTTGTCTGGTGTGCCCCTGCTGGACATCTGCAAGGCTGCTACGTGGAGGTCGACGCACACCTTCACGAGATTCTACTGCGTCGACCGGGATTCCAGGGAGGAGTCCAGGGTCGGCCAAGCAGTGCTGCGCAACCTGTTCGCCTGAAGGTGAGCCTGGTGAGGAGGTAAGATTTGCTTAATGTTGAGTTTATGTAATGCTTAATGTTGAGCCTTGCCACCTCCTGTGGTTGTGCATGTGTTTACTGCTATGTATTCTTATATTCATGAGCATGTGAATCCATGCCAGACCCCATGCTGGAGAACGAACAAGTTACTTACCTGTAACTGTTGTTCTCAGGCATGGGTCTGGCATGGATTCACATGCAAACCCTCCCTCCTTGCCCTCTGCGGCTCTTCACTTGGTTATACTGCCACTTTACGTGCTACCAAATCTGAGGATGGCTGCCAGGGGAGGGTCTTAGGGAGAGGGCAGTCATTGGCTGGGGCAGTATGACCCAGAGACCAGTGATTGGTTACTACTAAGAAAGACAGATCAGAAACGAAACTGATACTGATTTTTTCTTTACCAAGGATTCCCAGCCTGACGACGGGGAATATTCGTGAGCATGTGAATCCATGCCAGACCCATGCTGGAGAACAACAGTTACAGGTAAGTAACTTGTTCCTTACGGACTGGTTACAGTCTCTCCAACAGTACATGGTCAACCAGATAAACAGCAGTAGATGGATCCAGCAGCATCACAGTGCCCCAGAACAGGAGGGCGATGATTGAGGCAAGTTTTGCCAGATTTTCTTTCAAGGCCAGGCATGTAGTTCTTCTGAAAGGACAAGACTCAGGTTGCTTATGACCTGACAGACAACCCCTGGGATGACCAGTAGAAGAGAGCAGCACTGATTGGGCGAATGCAGGAGTTGGGAAGTGCTGGGTGCCCTGCTCAGATCATCAAGACGATTTCAGATTTGCAAACATTTTCGGAGTCCTTCTACAGAATACAAACACCACCAAATCTCTTCTCTAGAAAGGTTACTACTCAGCAGGCTCTGCAACCATGTTTTAACTCCTTGTACATTTCACAGAAGAGAAATATTTATGACGGTGTTCCAAAGTACTATAAACCTACAAATGTTGCCAATCCAGTTTAAAAACAAAGGGTGCAACGTTGCACTACAGCTTTGACAAGGCTGGACCTATTTGTAAGAGCCAGCTGACCCGATTTCAAAATTTTGAATTTTATTTTTGTAGCCTTCAATCTGAGAGTTGTAATAAGATTTATCACGTTCATGTTCATAACATCCATCTTGTCTGCCAAGCTTTACTTAGTGATTATCTGCCAAGCTTTACTTAGTGATTATCTGCCAAGCTTTACTTAGTGATTATCTGCCAAGCTTTACTTAGTGATTATCTGCCAAGCTTTACTTAGTGATGATCTTCCAAGCTTTACTTAGTGATTATCTGCCAAGCTTTACTTAGTGATGATCTGCCAAGCTTTACTTAGTGATGATCTGCCAAGCTTTACTTAGTGATGATCTTCCAAGCTTTACTTAGTGATTATCTGCCAAGCTTTACTTAGTGATGATCTTCCAAGCTTTACTTAGTGATGATCTTCCAAGCTTTACTTAGTGATTATCTGCCAAGCTTTACTTAGTGATTATCTGCCAAGCTTTACTTAGTGATGATCTTCCAAGCTTTACTTAGTGATGATCTGCCAAGCTTTACTTAGTGATTATCTGCCAAGCTTTACTTAGTGATTATCTGCCAAGCTTTACTTAGTGATTATCTGCCAAGCTTTACTTAGTGATGATCTTCCAAGCTTTACTTAGTGATTATCTGCCAAGCTTTACTTAGTGATGATCTGCCAAGCTTTACTTAGTGATGATCTGCCAAGCTTTACTTAGTGATGATCTGCCAAGCTTTACTTAGTGATGATCTTCCAAGCTTTACTTAGTGATTATCTGCCAAGCTTTACTTAGTGATGATCTTCCAAGCTTTACTTAGTGATGATCTTCCAAGCTTTACTTAGTGATGATCTTCCAAGCTTTACTTAGTGATTATCTGCCAAGCTTTACTTAGTGATTATCTGCCAAGCTTTACTTAGTGATGATCTGCCAAGCTTTACTTAGTGATGATCTGCCAAGCTTTACTTAGTGATGATCTGCCAAGCTTTACTTAGTGATGATCTTCCAAGCTTTACTTAGTGATGATCTGCCAAGCTTTACTTAGTGATTATCTGCCAAGCTTTACTTAGTGATGATCTGCCAAGCTTTACTTAGTGATGATCTGCCAAGCTTTACTTAGTGATGATCTGCCAAGCTTTACTTAGTGATGATCTGCCAAGCTTTACTTAGTGATTATCTGCCAAGCTTTACTTAGTGATTATCTGCCAAGCTTTACTTAGTGATTATCTGCCAAGCTACTACATCCTGACTTATCATTTGTGAACACTTCTTGCTTTCTCAATAACCTTATCCCACACTTTTCTCTTTTTAGTTGTACGGATTGGCAATAGTTTCTTTTAGTATAGGCCCTTTTATTTTGACAAGACGCAACTAGGGCTGCCTTATTATTCGATGGTCGTAGCTTGCACCCATCTTAGATTTAGGTTTAGATTAGGCGTTTTTCCATCCCATTTATACAGTTTAATAAAAACCCTTAAACTGTGATAACTTGTGTCTGTCTTTACTGTTGACACCATGAGTTCCTTACAACAGGCACACACCAAACCCCACCCAGGACATTCAAACACACACACACTAACTACCACATGTTTGCTCATTCACCCACCAGTCATTCACTCGCACCTTCTCTTACATGCACTCATTGCATTATCTACATGGGCACACACCCATCCACCCACCCAGAACATTCAAAAACACCATCACATTCATATTCATTCACCCACCAGTCACTCAATCCTACTTCATACCTCCACCCATTGCATTTTCTACACAGGCACACACACACCCAGAACATTCAAAACACACATCACATCTCAATCACCCACCAGTGACTCACCTTCTCTTACATCCACTCATTGCATTCTCTACACAGGAACACATCCACCCGCCCAGAACATTCAAAAACACACCATCACACTCATACTCGGTCACTCACACACATACATCCTCTTACATCCACCCATTGCATTCTATACACAGGAACACATCCACCCACCCAGAACATTCAAAAACACACCATCACACTCATACTCGGTCACTCACACACATACATCCTCTTACATCCACCCATTGCATTCTTTACACAGGCACACATCCACCAGAACATTCAAAAACACACCATCACACTCATACTCGGTCACTCACACACATACATCCTCTTACATCCACCCATTGCATTCTTTACACAGGCACACATCCACCCAGAACATTCAAAAACACACCATCACACTCATACTCGGTCACTCACACACATATATCCTCTTACATCCACCCATTGCATTCTTTACACAGGCACACATCCACCCAGAACATTCAAAAACACACCATCACACTCATACTCGGTCACTCACACACATACATCCTCTTACATCCACCCATTGCATTCTTTACACAGGCACACATCCACCCAGAACATTCAAAAACACACATCACATCTCATTCATCCACCATTCACATACATACATCTGACACACACTTCACACATGCAAAAAACACATTTAAAAAATAAAAGCCTCCTTACCTTTTTCTTGCAGCTTCGGTCAGTCCTACCAGGCCCCCTCGGCTCCTCTGTGCTGCTCCCAAACAGAAGCCAGGAAGCTGCGAGAACTTCATGGTTCCTGTATGTGAGCTGCAAGGAAGAGAAGGGGTTGGAACTGAACATTGCATGTGACATGTGCCACATGTCATGGTCAGCTCCAACCCCTACTGAGTGCCTCCCAGGCCCCGATGGGTGAAGACTGGGCCGGGGACCCACCAGACCTAGTGTGGCAGAGCCCCTACACTAGGAGCACCCTTATTTTTTTTAAGTCGAAAGGGGATCCCCAGGGGTTGCAACTGTGGCCCCCAGGGGTCGCAGCTGCGAACCCTGGCGACCTTCAAATTACGTCCCTGCTGGCACAACCTCAATATGCTGCAATGCTGGGAGTGGAAATGTTCATAATGAATGAGTAAACAAAGTACTACTTGACAAATCTTATAAGAGTCAAAACAAGGGGTGGGTCAGAACGATTCTGATCCCGATGGTCTTCGCTATGTGACCTCGGGATGAGCTTAGCAGCCCTTGCAGAGGAAAAGCTCAATGAACAAAGCAAATAATTAGCGTTTCTTGTTCTTATAATGATTCAACTACAGATTCAGGCTTTTTCCCCAGGGGTCATCCAACTGGGGCCAAAAAACAGCTAACCTTTACAAATCATAACTTGTGAATTTCATGACAAGTTGTAACATTGGAGCATTAAAAATTAAAAAATTGGGTTTATGCACCCATAATTACCCGCTCCAAGTAACTACCCATCGCCATTAATTGATCCAATAAGTCCCCCCACACCAGCTCGACTGCTGGATGGGACATAACGAGCCTGGGAACGGGAAAGGCTTTTACATAAACTGAGCATTAGGAAAGGTTCCCGTTTCAACACAAACTTAATTGCTTGCCACACAACATGTGACCCACGTCTGGGCATAACCGTCCCAGCTTAGAGACCCAAGCTACTCCTCACTGATGATGCCCAACAAGGCTGAAAAATGTCTGGGAATGCTTGTGGTCTCGTGCAGAAGGGACGTGACCTAGCAGCTTGGGCTGGACTGCCCCTTTTGGGGTAGGAACAAGCCTGATTTGCATATGGTTTTTCCCCTTCTGTAATGGCTTGGCAGGCTGAAAAACGATGGTCTGGATGGTTGCCTAGATCTATGCCCATGGTTATTATTAATTCAACACCATCAAGCCATCACATTTTTGTTTTGCTAAAGTTTGCTGAAACTTAAACAAAGGCTTACTATGTAAATAGCATTAACCCCAGCCCTAAATTGCATAAGCCCTTCATTTTTGTAGCAGTGCATCCAATATTTCCCCATTGAAAACCCCAATTGCCAGTGTAGTTCAGTCATCTGCCCATAGAAGAATCACTTGTGTGCCTGTGTATGTTAGCATATCCCATTGAACTACCCCTCATTTGTCTGTGTAAATCCTCAGTATTTTTGTAAGTAAATTAATTAATTCCTGCATTGAATTTCACAGATCACGATTGTTGGAATTCGAAACCAACAATCTAGTTCCCAGTGTTTTTGTCAATTGTTCTAGTCATTAAAGTGTTGCCCCAAAATAATGATTCCTCTTGTGAGCTGAAAACCGAATGTGTCCGTGTGTTGTGTGCGTTACCAACCAAATTCCTATTTGCATCTGTCCGTTTAAACCCCAACTGGTTTAATTAGTGTGAGCAATCCCTTTGCCTAGAAGTCTACCTGTTATGTGCCTCTGTCCTTGTCACTGAAATCTGATTTTCCTATTGAAAGTTATCTCTTTCCCAGAGCCTACCTATCATTGTAAGCCTCAGTGTAAACACATTTCCATTGGCCACTGTATTTTCCCTGGTGTGCCGATTAGTATTCTCTAAAACTTTGCCTATCTCCTAAGTGTAAGCACCATCTTGTGGTGGTGGGCTTCACCCCAAAACCGATTTCCCCGCATATTCCTACTACTTGCCACTGCCTTCCATTCAATCAAGTCCAATTGATGTTTGGGGGCAAGTGTTGCACGAGGGAGTGCTTAACGGTAATGCTATCATTGTGTGAAATTGTCCTTTTCTGTTCCGCCATTAAAAAAACGGAATTCTCTGTAATAGTATATCTTAACCTGGTTGTTTTGTAGAGATGATTGCATTTTGTGTTGCCACAACATTGGGGGCTGTGAAATTGGTTGGCTTTCCTTTTTTATTAAATAATACATGAATATCTTATTAATACACAGCGGCCTGGCTCCTAGTCCATTGTGACATGGGGTGCTGGTGGAGGTCGGGTGCGAGACGGGTTGGAGGCCTACTCAAAAAGAATCCGTAGTATATTCAAAATAAAAAGTGTTTTATTGTGTGCCACATTCAGTCTAGGGGAAAGAGTTCCCTGGCTGGGGTGTGCCGTGTAATAAACCCTGAAAGAGCCATTGAAGTCAACACAAGAGATATTTTATAAGACTCTACCACAAAAGGATTTCTTCAAATTTCTTTCTTTAATCTTCAGTCTGATGATGATCAACCACTCCGAATGTGCCCGATTAGTTTATTTCAGATGAATCTAGGCTTAAAGATCTGTATGACAAACTACAAACAGCCAGTGGAGTGGATACATCTCCTGAGCTGGACTTGGAAAGCCAGATCCCGCAGATCATGTGGACAGCTCACAGACAATGGATGAGCAAGGTAGTAGAATATTTGGGATGGAGTAGACCTGCTCCTCCTTTTCAAAAGGATGACTTAACGGACATATTATACCAAGGTTCACAAAGGGTTCCCATTTTCCCCGTCCATATTCTTTGCAAAAAAGGGTTACAACAAATTGGGAAAACCCAGATTCTATTTCTGTAGTTAATAAAAACGTACCCAAGAAATATAGGTCATCAAGCAGTGACCCAGATTACTTAATCAAACACCCAACTCTGGAAAGTTTAGTGATCCAAGCAGCCATGTCCACAAAACAATCTGCTTACCTTACCATTCCTAGTCAGGGGTGATGAAACCGGAATAAAGCTTGGGCATGGAAAGTATTTACTGCCGATAGCATGGCCTTGAAATCGGCAAATGCCACTTGTGCCTTATATAAGTTTTCGTTCTGTGGGATTGCGCAGCAATGGCGGCTGGCCACATCTCCAAAGGGGAAGAGAGACTGCTTCCTGGCTATCATCAGGGATGGTAAGGAGGCAATGTGTGAGTGCCTCCAGTCAGGTGTGGATACTGCAGATAGTATTAGCAGATCCATGGCGACTAGCACCGTGCTACGCAGAATTGCATGGCTGAGGAAGTCTGGATTTGCGCCGGACATGCAATCTAGATTACTCAATATGCCTTTTGATGGCTCAAGACTGTTAGGTAGAAAGGCTGATGAATGTCTGGAAAGGGTACAGACGCCAAAAGCGGCAGCTAAATCTTAGCGCCGCTATTACACAGCCTTAACATTCCTACTCTGGTACATCATCTTTGAGGGGTATGTCCTTTCGTTTATACTCTTCAATTGGGAGAGGACAAGCCAGTCCAAGAACAAAGAGGATTCCCTCGTGGTGGATGAGGGAGAGGTGCTAAATCAGCCCATGCAGCGGCAGCTTTGCCCTCAGCCGCCTCAAAACATCTGAGGCCTTATTCCACAAGACCCCAGTGGGAGGCAAGCTCTAACGGCATCTGAAAGAGTGGCAAGACATTACTTCAGATGCTTGGGCACCGGAAACGATAGCCCAGAGTTATTGCCTTCCTTTTCTTAAAAGTCCCCAGGATTTTACAAGACTATGCAAAGGACACAGCTACACTAACAGCTATATATCACACTATCGAAAATTGGATAGCTAACCATTGGCTTTGCATAAATGTTGAAAAAACAGAGCTTTTGATTTTTGGCTCTCAAGATTTTGGCCTCCCGAACTAAATTAAATGAGGATCATGCCAAATAGGTCCAGAAAAAGGTTAAAACCCTTGGGATCCACCTGGAGGCATCACTAGCATCTGATGCACATGTGAATCAGATGATAAAAAGCTACAATTACTCACTACACCTTCTAAAGAATATTCGATTTTCTGAGGTTGCTCAGCCTCATGGCATCCTGCATTTTTCTTCTGGCGCCAGAGGCTCGTCTGAGAATGAGATCTCTCCAATGGGCTCTCAGGACTCAACGATCACAATTCTCAGGCAAGATGTCAGACCTGCTTCAGGTTCCCAGCAGAGTTACACAGGACCTTCTGTAGTGGGCCTGCGAGGACAACGTACTAAAAGGGCGAACATTTTTGGCAACCATGGCTGGAGAGAACAGTAGTGATAGATGCCTCACTTATGGGATGGAGAGCCCACACCAACGATCTGACAATCAACGGTCGTTGGTCTCCATCAGGTCCAAACTACATATCAATATCTTGGAGCTGAGGGCAATCAGACTGGCGCTGAAGGCCTTTCTACCCTCTGTACAGGGAAAGAATGTCCTGATAATGACGGGCAACACAGTGGCCATGTACTACCTCAACAAGAGAGGTGGTGTAGGGTCACTACCACTGTGCAGAGAGGCGATGCAGCTCTGGCTCTGGGCAATTTAATAAGGAATATCCCTATCAACAGTTCACCTAGCTGGAGAGTAGAACATGGTGGTGGATTCTCTGAGCAAGTAGAGCACAGTCTCCCACGAATGGGAGCTAATTCAGGAAGTCCGTCAAGAGATCTTCGCCCTTTAGGGAACCCCTCAAGTGAATCTGTTCACGACCAGTGTCAACCGGTGCAAACTGTTATGCTCCAGGGAATTTCCTCCAAGAGGAGCTCTAGGAGACGCGTTCATGATGGACCGGGAGTTTCCACTTCTGTACGTATTTCCTCCAGTCCCTGTCATTCCTCACGTGATCAGGAGGTTGAGAATGTTTGGGAAATCCATGATCCTAGTTGCCCCGGATTGGGCCAGGAGGACGTGGTACCCGGACATTCTGGACATGCCCATCTGCCCGCCGATACATCTTCCACAAAGAGGACCTTCTTTCGTGAGAGGAGGGTCGGGTTCTACATCCAGAGGTCAAGACACTCAGCCTTCGCGCATGGTTCTGAGAGGCTGGGGTACAAGGATTGGGACATCTCAGAAGATGTAATGGAGATTTTTCTTTCGGCCAGAAGGCCAGCACCAAAATCCTTATACCGCTTTCATTGGAACAAGTTTAGCAGCTGGTGTAGGGATAAGAATGTGGATCCTTTTCAGTGCGATACACCCACAGTGTTATCTTTTCTACTTCACTTAGCAAATCTGCGCTTCAGATCACAACTATAAAAGGTTATCTGGCAGTGCTTTCAATTTTCAAGCGCTCATCAGAGGACACCTCATACTTTAAGATCCCTTTAATCCGTTTAATCATTCAGTTTCTTAAAGGACTCACTAATTTGTTTCCTCCTACTCCCCTTCAGGTTGCTGCTTGGGTTTAAAATCTTGTTTTAAAATGCATAACATGCATTCCTTTTGAACCCATACATTCATGTCCATTAAGACTTTTTGCTAATCGCAATCACATCTGCCCACAGGGTGAGCGAATTTCAAGCACTGTCTTGTAAACCTCCATATACCGTCTTCCATAAGGATAAGGTTATTCTTAAAGTAAGACCTTTGTTTCTGCCAAAAATAGTCTCCGACTTCCCTTTGTCCCAAAAGATAGTTTTACCAACTTTCTATCCCTCTCCTCATCCTGGAAAGGAGGAGGAGAGGTTACAGACTGGATCCTAGGAGGGCTCTCAGTTTTGATATCTAGTAAATGTCAATTTGCCAGGACGACCAATTATTCATTGGATATACAGGTCATAAATGGTGGTTAGCTATAAGAAAACAGACTATCCAGATGGATTATTCTGGCTATCCAAGAACACTATAGACTGGCTGGTAAAGATCCCCCAGAGGGTCTAAGAGCTCACTCAATTAGGGGCATGGCTACTTCTTTGGCTCTTCAGAGAGGAGTACCTATTAGAGACATTTGTGTCTATCATACACACCTTTGTGAAACATTACTCCCAGGACATTTCTTTTACAGAAGGAGCTTTCGGGAAAGCTGACTTGCAGTGGGTCCATGATAACTGCTAGAGGCAGATCCACACCTCCAAGACTATTACTGCTTTGGGAGGCTATCAAAGATGAGGAATACGTGGGAGGACACAATCCATTTAAAGAACAAGTTACTTACCCCTGGTAATATTCTTTCGATTGGATGCTCCTCCCACGTATTCCTCTTCGCCCCTACCACGATACCCCGCTGCAGAATGTACGTATTTATACCCTCTGTACTCTCTCAGAGTCCTCTAAAGTCTAAGGAGGCATCAGTAACTCCTCCAAGCATGGACAAACAGAGCTGAAGCCAACGTGCGCTGCGCATGCTTCATATACTGCAGATGTCGACCATCAGACAGAGGCCTACCGCACATCGCCTTCTGACGAGATTGTCTTTTCTTTTCCAAATAAGCAGAAGCTGGAAGATAATGATCAAAGATGAGGAATAGGTGGGAGGAGCATCTAATCGAAAGAACGTTACCAGGGGTAAGTAACATGTTCTTTTTGCCCAAGGGCAATTTTTGCCCTGGTGCTTATACCATGCATAACTGCACTTGTCATGATGCAATATTTTTCGAATGTGTCCCAGTGTTTTTAACAATAGGGCAAACTTTGGTCGACTGCTAAAACCGTGCAACTTAACACTTGCACTGGCCCAAAGTTTCACTAATATAAGCCCTGAGACAGTTATGCTCTGGGTACAAACAACAAGTTAGTGGAGTTGGATCTCTGTCGAGAGATCCTCTCTGTCATGTAACTTGTTGCCAGATAAAGATATTGTACATAGTGGTAAGAGGTCTAAATGATATCCTGGCTTCCACTGGTAGCCAGTGGAGGGCTTGTCTGGCATGGGAGGCACGTGCTCTCCTGTCTATACTTTCAACCACACATACTGCATTCTTTTCAAGGAAGTGCAGCTTACCTAACACCTTTACTAATTCCAAAAAGTAAGCTACTACCGTGATCCAGTTCTGCGTCAATAATTGTTCTTGCTAATTGCTTTTGGATAGGAAAGGTCGAATCAGCGTTAATAGTTTCAGATGATAACCTGAAGTGGATACCGTGTTACTTACTTGGGCCTTCACACGCAGCTCAAAATCTAGGTAAACGCCCAGAGTTTTCCCTTTTGTCAAAGTAGGGAATAGTGCGTCCAGCTAATGTACAGTTTTGATCTTTCCAAACCTAGTTGTTCTGTCCTGGTAGCAGTGCTGGAGAGCATGAGCTCCGTTTTGGAATCATTTAGGGCCAGCCACTGCTTAATGTCAGAATAGACCTCATTGGTTGTTTCCGTGTCCGTCTTGTAGTCCCCTGAAATGGGAATCAAGCATTGGGTATCGCCGGCATATCTAGTATAGGTGAGACCTAGGTCATCCATTAGTTCAAACAGTGGTTTCATTACCATGTTATACAAGATTGGCGAGAGCAATGACCCCTGTGGTACCTCCGTGGGGTACTTTAATAGCATCTGCTGCTTCATCACCGCTAAATACTCTGGCAGACCACTCAGATAGAAAAGATTTGACCCATTTAGCTGCATAGAGCGAGACATTTGCCCACTAGAATAGAATGGTGCACTAGATCAGATCCAGCAGCATGAGTAGAACAGTGCTGCCTTTGTTCGTGGAGGACAGAATGTCAGTGTATAAATCCTGCACAGCCGTTTCCATGCCATGAGTCGGTCTAAAACCGGACTGTCGTTTCACCAAGATAATCTGGATGGTGAAGCGTTCTTGAACCTGCAGATAAGCAGCCCGATCTAGGATCTTCAATGAACAGCACGTTTACAGCAGGTGAGGGTGGAGAAGAGTTGGAGGGCTGACTGAGGGCGTTCTAAGTTCTGAAAGTTTGCCCTCACTAATGCACTTATAGGTACGCCAATGAAAGTATGCGAGTGAATATTCATAGATTTTTTTTTTCTCGAAAAAATGGTTACAATTATAATATGTATAACATACTTACATTTTTCATTGGAATTAATTAATGTAAGCAGTAAAAAGTGTTACTTTGCTATATTAATTTTTGCAGCTTCCTTTTCAAGGGAGCAAATTCACCACCTTTTTAGATTTGCTATAAACACCAGGATATCTTTCTTTAACTGGCAAGGGTGAGTGGCGTGGTGGCAGTTATACCAATATTCCGATATGGGAACCACTACAGGCGTAGGGAATCCGTGTTAAGAGGACACAGCAACTTACATTTTCCTGGTAGATTACATTTCTGCAAAAGAACAGAAGCTTATGGGATGGTCACCAGCGTCCATTGAAAGGTCTCAGATGCAGCAGTGAGAGTATGAGCAAGGAGATTAAACATTGCCATTGCTGAAGTGTTTACACATTTCATCAGGAACAGGTTTTTGTAATGTTGCATGACAAAGTTTCAGAACTTGCGCTATAGTTTCGGCGCAAGTCTCTAACTGGCGTGGAAACATGCAGATCTTCCAAGGCCGGGTAACAGCAAAAAAGGGCGGCAGCTCTGTAACCTGCGGCTCTCCAGATCCCTCACCCTGGACTAGGTCGCAAAGCTACATGGGAGTTGTAGTCAAAACATCTGAAAACAAAAAAAGTGCCAGAGGCCTGACATAGGAGTGGGTTATATGCATTGCTTTGGGGGCCCAGTAATGAATGCAATGACTCGTTGAAGATACATAGGGTGGTAGATAACAACTATTCATGCCAATACATTGGTATTATTGGGTGGCAACCTTCCTTTCCTAGGATTGATGACTGAAAAGAAAAAGCAATTTAATATCTGGAGCCTCAGGTAAAGGAAACCTGGTCTGCCTCTCGTGCTGTAATTAAGTGAAGTGGCCACTAATCCTCTCTACTAATCCCAAACAATCTAGATCAGCATTAGCTGGTCTCCAGCAACAGTGCTTGCCCCTTCCTTGATCTAGACTTACTCCAGAAGCTCGCGTGCAGCACTCTGCTCTGCCATTGACCAGTGGACCTAGAAGCTGGCGTAGCAGCTTCACTTCTCTGCTGGTGGTGGTCCAGCAGCCCCTTTAGAAATTTCACAGCATCGTGGGACTAGGTCTTTCTGTGATCTGATCCCTTGCAGTGTTATAGCCCAGTTTCCACATAAGGTAATCAGCAATGCATTGCTCCCCGACTGGGTGGCTGCCCACATAGGATTATCCACCACAGAATTATGGCATTAGGAATTGGATACCATCAACCTGTACACTGAGCATTAACCTTTTGCTTGAAGCCTTGAAACCAACTGATCCTTAGTCACTTGTGCACCTCGTTTTTAAGCACTGTGGTAGGTCAGAAAGAGACTGACCAGTAGGTGGAATGTATGCCTAGAAATAAGGTGGTTGACCTACTTAACACAAAACTAACTAGGGTGCTCGAGGTCAGGAAGGTTATACAAATCAGCAGTCCATCCTCCACCTGAAACTGACGCACTCTGTCCCTACCACTGGTCATGAAAACGAAAAGAAATGAGGGCTCCAGGAGAATGGCTCCCTTCTCCTGGACAGGCTTCTATTGCCTTAAAAGTTCTGTTTTAGAATGGCTTCTGAGAATGTTCTTTATACATTTTTAATTCTTCAAGGGGCTTGGGGGGTTACCCCTCCATGGCTTTGCCTCATTCTGGGTTATGCCACCGCCGCCAGGTTCTTCCCAGGTCACAGCTCAGTTCCGCCTTCCCCGGGTCTGCTTCGTCAGCTTTCCGGCGTCCTCTCCACTCAGACGTGTCGGCATCTCCTGTCTTCTTCTTCAGCCCTGGTTCACACTTCCCGGGGTCCAGTGACAACCCTCACTGTTCCTTCTTCTGTTTTTATTGAACCACGTTGGGTCCTCCCCAGCGTAGATGCACAGTCCTTGGTTTCTTTCACTTGAGGGCTCTTGGCTCCTTGGTCCATCTTAGTCTCAGTCCGGTAGGCTGCCAACCACTGCGGCATGATTCTTCCATTGTTCTTCTTGCTCCCAGTACATTTGAGCCGAGGAGATGGATTCAAGGAGATATTGCAGTAACATATAGAGACTGGTTTGGAGTGACCCAAGGGGTCTTCAGATATTCTTGTCTCCTCATTTGCAGGTCTGGGGAGCTCTTGGATGGATAGGGAGTCCTTGTCAGAGTCCTTGTCCCCCAACTCATCTAACTCTAGTCTTGCTTTAGGAGAAATTTCTCATCTTACCACCACCTCCACTCCAACCTTCTCACTTTGGGAGTCTGGATTACCACTTTTCTTTTTACTGAATACCAGCTTCCACCATCCCCTTGGAAGAGCTAACAAAACATGGATATACCGTTCTTGTACAGCTGCGCTTGTAGCTTTGCATAGCGATTCTCATGCATTTTCTCGCTCGCCATGCCTAGCCAAAAGAGGAGGTAGGCCTATGCATCCACACGTTGCTGTTCAACCCCTCTAATGATCATGCGCATTTACCGGCCCCAAGTCAAGAGCAGCAGGCCCATTGGGGCATTACACATGTGGGTGGGGGGCATTCCCACCAATGCAGTCACTCACCAGATCTCTGAGTAACTGATGAAATGCTGTTCTGGTCCAAAGAAGTAGAAGTACAAGTACAACGACAAAGGCGTTTGTGCTCTACCCCAAACTTGTACCGCAACTTGGCTCAGGTGTGTTACAATCAAGGGTTAAACAAAAAAAAGCAGACAGGATACCTTTGCCTATGTCATCTTAAGCAGAGTACAGGTTATACTGATCAGTACTGAAAGCGACCTTCAATAAGTATGTACTCAAACAAAAGTAATGCCAAAGTGAGGCTGTTTTAAAATAGTAGTAGTTTTAGTTAGTGTGGCTCTGGTAAAGACTAACATCTTATAGTGAGTTGGGTTGGAAGAAGGAATCAGACTCTTGGGGACATTTTTTACCTATATTTATTTGAATAGGGAAGCTTTCCCCATCAGCTAAAGTTGTTTGTCGCAAGTCACAAAGAAAGAAAAGTCCTCCATCCAAATCTAATTCTACGTTGAGCATACCACTAAGAAACTACACTTAAACAGTTCCAGGGGATTGGCTTGGTTCTTTTCCAATGGCTTCTTTATATCAATGTATTTATTCTGGTTGCTCTTTAGGTAGCAGAATCTTCCGTAATAGTCCCTTTATTTCTTGAATTCATTCCTGTAATTCTTCTACAATGGATTTGATATTATCTTTAAGAATTTAGACCAACCTTCTTCGTGATACTTTCTCACTTTGTGGGAGGTCTAAAATCTCCAAGCAACGTCTATTGATCCAGGTTCATTCAGCTTGGCTGTGGTTTACGCCCACTTCATATTCTCCCACGTATGGATTCGCTCTATTACCACTTTCTGTACTTGACAACTTGTATGTCCTCCTCTGTTACAAGACTCATCTTTCCAGTTTGTTGCTCAAATAGCATTTTCCCTTTATTAGGTTCTGGTTTGGAACCTTAATAGACTGCCCATCCAGGTTTATTCAATTCCTTCCTTAGCTTTATGCCATTAGGTTTATGTTCAAGTAACTCTTCGTGAGTAGTGGGACGAGTTCCTCTTCTCTTCTTAGATGCCCCGGCGACAACCTGCTTCTCCCATTCTCCCAGTTACTCCTGCAGGCTGGGGAAAGTGGCAGGCTCTTGCGATCGCTCGGGTGCTCTTCTCCAGTATTGGGTTTCTCCTTCCTTCTCTGTCATGCCCTAGTCTCCAGCTGTCCTGCTGTATGCGCAATGGGTGATTGGGAAGCTGCTCATGTTCCCAATGACACTCATTCGACGTGCTTGTTGGTCTCCCATTCTTGGCTTTCCTTACACCGTACATGGGCTTTACCGCTTGGAAGCTGCTCACACTTCCAGTTACCTTCTCAGATAGTCTTGACTTGTTTGGTTGGGAGCCCTGCCCACCACGTTAGAGACATGGTCTCGCCACCACCTGCAGCAGGACTCTGCTTTCCTGCAGTAAAATGGTTTTTCCATTGTTGTATATGCCGGGTCTCCAGTGTCTCGGGATTCAGTCGCTCTTTGAAAGTCACAGTCTCCGAGACTGTTATCTGGTCTGCCTCCTCTAGGCGTGCTCATGTCAGAGAGCTTCCCTGGCATAGGATACTCTCAGCTTCTCCAACTTCCTCCACTAGTCCCAGTTAAGTAAGCAGGACCCCTGTGGTGGGTCAGAAGGACGCAGACACGATCACATTTCCTAGAAGTATTTTTTAAAGAATAAGGCCTAACTTTCCCTATGGCTAAGTGGGATGTCCCTACCTATGTAAATAACTAAGGTGCTGGTCAGTCGTCAGGAAATGTCCAAATGAATAAATCTGCTGTACGGAACCAATATGAACAGACCCTACCACTATTTTAACAAACTGTCATGAGAATGGCCCCCTTCTCCTGATGGTTTCTTCGTGTGGTAGTCTTTTACTTTCTTTTTAATATACAATTCCCAGATAGTCTCTGGCCACATTCTGTATCAATTCTTCTAACCCCCTTACAAGGCTTTTGCCTTTTTCCTCTTCTTTAGGGATTACTTTCCATACTTCCCTTCTTGATCTCTGTTGTATCCTTTGATCCAGGTAAAGGGGCCCAGGGTAGTGTGCTCTAGCACCTTGAAGCGTCTCTTGTGCTAGATGGGATTACCAATGAAGATCTCAAACCAAATAACTGGACAGACTCAAAGAATATGGCAAAGTACTAATTTATTCTCAATTTAATGAAGTAGGGCAAACTGGCAGACATCAGATTGATGCTTGCACACTCACACACAAATTTGATTACATAGAGGTTTTATACCCCAATATGCATCATCTATGATGTCATCCTACGTGGCAAACTGTAAAACCTATCAATGAGAGGGAATGGTTAGGGGAACATATCTACTTAAAGAATACATATGGGTTAGTACTTCATTGGCAGTTTCTAATCTGTGAGGCACGCCTCAAACTACCTCTAAACACATAGAATACAGATTATAGCGGAGAAAATGGCAGCAGCTTGGTTTATGCAACATTGTGTAGCAGGTTGCCCCATTGACCCACTGATTGGCCGGCATTCCCACCCTACCTTGGACTTTCGGCTCGGCTAGCAGCATGTAAGCAAAACGAAACCCAGATGCTCGAGTCACGTCAGAGTACTCCCCACCTCCCCAATTAGTTCACCTCTCATCAGTCTGACAATGAGCCAAAGTCTCCTGTTTGTAGTTGACCTTGTAGCCCACTCTCTGTTCTGGGAAATTCAAGGGAGTGTAAGCACATCAATATCTTCATCCACAGCGTATTTTTGACTTCTGGGCCACGTGTGGGGACACCACAAATGTGTTCATTTCGACCTCCTATTTACTGCTATTTGATCTAATTATGCTGGGTGTCACTGCGCCTCTTGGCCTCTAGAGACTTGCTCCCTCCATCTTGTAGGAGCCTTATTCATTGCTAATGGCCCAATACTTTGGCTCTTGCAAATGTTTTCTTCTTCTTTAATCTAAGAGAAATAGGTCTCGTGTCCATGGCTTATCCATTTGTCTCCCTCCGTGCTTTGCAGCCATTCCTTTAAATAACATCCTTTGATCCCAGGCCAACATAGACTCCTTTTTGTTTTGCACACAAAGCTAATTCTCCAACGTCTCCTGACTCTACAGCCCTGGTCTGTTTCTGAGGTACCTGAATTGAATCTTTGAACGAGCCGGCATCTATTTTCCTATCCTGGCCGTCCTTGCCACGTTATAATTTCCTCTATACCAAGCTTCTATGTGTCCCATCTACCTTGCGTTGCGGTGTATTTACACTTAGTGGTCAATGAGTTACTACATTCTTCTTCATATATATGATTACTTTATCGTTTCGTACATGTCTCTCAACACTTCTGTTACGTCGTTACTCTCCAGTATTTTCGTTTCAGTAGGTCCTGGTATAGATTCTTTATAACATCACTCAGCACTACGTGATATCCAGTGGTGCATGCCTCCATCTCTTCACAGGACATCCTTCCACTCCTTCAGTACGAGGCTACACTAGATACGGTTGTCAGAGTGCACTCGATGCGGTATAGGCACATTGAGGCCCATATAGGTAGGAGGGCGCCGAGGGGGAGGGAGTTATGGATAATGCATCCACCTGCTCCGCTACATTAGTGGTGAGGTGTAATTATAGTTCATCCTTTTCTGCTTTGGTGTCTTTTATCCTATATACTTCTCTTTTCTGTTCTGGGCTTCTTTAATGACTGGGTACCTTCCCCTCTTCCCAGGGCACTGTTAGCCAACTTTCACTGATGTCTCTCAGCATTCGTTGTGGTATGGATTTTGCTTTAAATACTACAGTTCAAGTTCATCAACTTTTGTCTAAGGTTTGGTCATTGATACTGGGATGAGTCTCTTGGATTACAGAATGAGTCCGCGGCAGCCTATCTGTCTTCCAACATCGCAGGAGAAGATTGCTGGGGCCGATAGTTGCCCGGGACCTTCTCTCTCTTGGTTTGCTCTCTGTAGCATCTTCTGTCCACTCGTTCTCTCGTTCTGAATGTCACAGGCTCTCTGTCTCTCTAGCACTGCCTTCAGGTGTAACACTTCCATGTGACCTCCCCCTGCCTGCGTATGCACTCCGCTCACGGCCCTTCTTTCAGCGTTTACTCCTTCAACCTCCTTCTTGCAGTTAATTGGTGGTTTTCCTTTAAAGGGACAGATTCTCTTTCTTGCTCATCATGGTGCAAGTCGGCCTTCTATTTAGACAAGTCTTGGAATTTCATATGGTTTTGCACATCAGACAATCCCAAGTATGCCATCAAAGGGAATGAAAGAGAGTTCCTCAGCGGATGGGAGAACTATTCCCCGAAAGGGGAGTCTCTCCCAATGAGGTTCGACTGCCCCAAACCCAAAGGGAGGGTCTTGCAAAGTGGGCTCACCTCCCTGGCCTCAAAGGGGGAGGAGACCCCTTGGGGAGAAGGGACAAATACATTAGATTTCTTATGACAGACAGAGAAAATAATGTAATGCAAGAGGGAACAAATAAAAAAGTAAAAACGGAAATGGTCTTTGATAATGTGGCCACATTCCCCAAGGTAATCTTTTGGGGTGAATGTAAGTGGAGGGAAATGGAGAATGACGAATTACTGACAAGTTCTCTACGGGTTTGAACAGTAGTTTGTTTGTAGGTGGCTTGATGGTGCCAGCATGCCAAGGCGTATAACAAACTGGTGGCTTGATGGCTCAAGTTCACTTCAGTACTGTGACAGTTCTCATCCGGTCAGGAGGCTCAGTGGTCCCAGTAGAGTATTCAAGGGTGCATAGTGGTAGATTAGAGCTGGGTGCCTGGGCGGTGCTCATCAGTGGCTGTATCGCCTGTATGTGGCTTCCGAGACTCTGCTAGATTGAACCAATAAGCGGGTGGCCCTTTGATGATGCAGCAATTTCATGGAGGCCTAATGGTGGTACAGCACGTCTGAGTATTAGCATGTGCCAGAGGTAGGAGTTCTGGAGGAGTGTCCTCCAGTGAACTACATTTAAGCTATTGCTGATGACCCATTGGTTTAAAGTAAACAGAGGTGCCTTCAGACACACCATCTCCATATGGGTGCCTAAGTGTCCTGGGGCCTCATTCCGAGTTGGGCGGTAAGGGTTAACGGTCACCGGTAACGGGACCGTTGCCGTTAAACCCTTACCGCCCAATTCCGAGTTCCTTTGCGGGTCCTTCCTTAACGCCTGCTTTCTGCAGGTGTTAAGGACGGGACCTGCAAAGGGACTTTAGTGCTAATAACGGTACCGTAATTTATGGTCACCGTTATTAGCGCCTTCCCCATTCCCATTGAACCCTGTGGGGGCTCAAATGGGAATGAGGACGGGCCCTGGTGAATGGGGAATTACCGCCCCCTCCAACCTTGGAATGGGGCAGTAATACCTCCATTCACCAGGGAGGAGTCGGTATGGATTTGGAGGCAACCATGGAGCTAATAGCTCCATGGTTACCTCCAACCTCGTAATGAGGCCCTTGGTCTTTTAGTCTGCGCCTCTGTAGGCAAGGGTCAGGTTTTTCCAGCTGGTATCCCTTTGGTTTCCCAGCAACATTAGGAGAAGGAGTGTCTCCCCATTCTGATCAGCCATCTTTAATCCTATGGTAGGAGACTACTTCAGTCGGTAATAGAGTTGGAGGAAGGAGTTATAACATGTATAGGGTATTCGAAGCAGGGCCACCAGTGCCTTCCAAGCCACGTGCTAGGATTCAGGTGATTATCTTCCTGTGGAGGTGGGGTGTTGTCTCTTCTTCAGTGTTACCCCTAGTGCTGTTACTATCGTTCAGAACCAAGCATTTCTAAATCCAAGGAAAGTGTCCTCCTTGAGGCTGAAAGAGGTCTCCTAACAAATGAGAATCCAGGCAGAACCCCACCTCTTGGTACCATGAAGCCACCATTTCCATATGTGGAGTCGGCAAAGATCTAGTGAGCTATCCCTCAGACACACAGAGGTTAGCTTGCCAGGCGGTGCTCAAGTACATACATGGGGCACCAAAATTACATCTACCCAAACCATAGATAGCCCGACTAAGAGGCTGGGCCAAGGACTATAGCACAGGCTGCATCACCTCATCCCAGCCCATGTGGCTAAGGGTCAAGGGTCATTTTATGAGTGGGAAGAAAGGCAGGATCCAGTGCCCCCCCAAACCCTCCCTTAACTCATCTCAGTTGATCCCTTGCCATCATGAGGAACATCTCAGCCACAATACCATCCCACCCTCTGATGGCTCCTCAGGACTGCTCTTCACTGTTTCAAGAGGTTGCCAGAGGGATGGCCAAGTGGGGAGCTTCTATTCTCCATTGTAATCCAGGACTCTAGTCACAGAACAAAACAGAAGAAAATAAACAGTGTTAATCCATCGTCACCAAAATGTAGCGGGGCATATTGGCATGCAGGGTGAGTAAGGTGCCAGCATTTGCCAGTGAGCCAGGTTTTCTGTCCATCTGGCACTCTTCGCTCCATCCCTTTACACAGGATGCTCCATCTGTCTTGGTTGCAGGTTTCCATACAGATGTGCTAGTCCCCCTGTGGAATGTATTCATCCCTCCCTGCAAGGAAGTGGTTTCAGACTCCCTCAAGGAGTGAGTTATTTTGTTAAGGTTCTGCCTTTTATCATGCATAGACCAGATCCAAATCATAATGGTATTTTTTCATAACCTGGTGTTATATTAAACTCAACATATAAGCCATGGCTGGTTATGACCCCGTGGTCTGTGGGAATTCACAGTTATACTGGCCAAAACCTTTTATTATTTTAATTGTCAGCTGATCTTATGTCCAAGCTTCGGGTGTATTCACTGTCTGGTACTGAGTTTCACCCAAAAAGACTACTTGGGCTGAGCCCCAACAAAAAGCTTGGTCTTCCTTGGGTAAGGCTCATCAACTTCCAGGAAGATAGGAACGGCCTCTAGGGGTCAGGAAGATGGCCAGTATTTCAAAGGACAGGCTCTGCCAGGCCAAAGGAAATCACACCACCGTGGTAATGAGATATTCTTTGATGTAGACAAACCAGAGAAAGGGGTGGACGAGAGAGGCCGAGAACAGGGCTTTCCAGCCGGAGAGGGTTATCACCATCTCGGGATTTACTGCCTATGCCCCTGCCCCACGTCTTACAGGCAAAGCACTCTAGGTATGGCATCAGCTGGCGGAAGACTTTGAAACCACAGTCAGGAGTGGATCCCCCTCACAGAAGGCTAGAAGAGAACAAACGCACTGTAAAGGATTCCATATTTAATGGGGTAAGGCCACCCCACCCACCAAATCATCTTTGGACTAATATAAATGACACCTGGGACTTTGTTGGGGGTAAAGTCCTCATCCGTAGAGCTGAAGATAAAGACTCGCATTTGGTGTGACCTGCTGGCTGGATAAGATCACTGGTATCCCCTCCAGACCCCCACACCCCCATTGAACCCGCTCACTGTGGGCGACAGACCATGTATATGCTCTCTAAAAACATTCCAGGCTGGGAATGCTGAGCAAAGACTTACCTTGCTTCTGGACACTCAGCAATCAGAAATCAGAGAATAAAAGTACTATATGAAATAAATATAAATCAAGGAACAGGTCTTAACCCCATTTTCTTTATTGCTTGGATGTGTTTGAGCCAACTTGACAGATTGAGACACTTTGAGCTGCCTTTGACACGCCTGACTTTCCATCTGCTGCCAAGCAGTCCAGCAGCTGACCCGACCCATTACCTGCCTGCACTCCGCTGTCTGAGCCGATTGCCATGGATTAGACATAGCAACTTGGCCCATCACCCGTCTGTTCTGCATACAATTCAAGCCGATTACTGCAACAGGATCACGCTACATCACTTGACCGTCTAGGGCAGACCGGATTGTCTCAACACCAGCAATCCATTGAGAACACCCTACAGGAATGTCTCCACCTAGAAGCATTGCTTATTGCCATCGAGGCCCAAGAACACGAATTAAATGCATGTGAAGTGGCCCTGCCCCTCTAGCATTCCTTAAAAGGCTCTGGAGACTAGTAAGACCCTTCAGACGACCTTTATTAAAGACCTTGTCAGTGAACTTGATATTTTCAGAAATGATTGCTTGTGCACTTCCTTCAGGCCTTACAAACTGCATATTCTGTGTGGTCTCTTGCTAATAGTGGCTTTGATTAGAGCATATGAATGTTTTGTTTAAAGTATCCTATTTATATAAAACCTTGGTTTGGCATTTTCTTTTTTGTATCACAGGACTAAAGTTTGTTTTGTTTCTGTACCAGCTGACATTCCTCCTGAAGAGACCGGAAGGAGTTCTATCAGTCGAGCTGTTCCTGCTTCTCCTTTATGATTGGGATCGTTGCTGATTTAGTAGTAGTGTGGGGTCGAGTAGAAACTAAAAGCCTACCTCTGCACCCCAGAGTTACCCTCTTAACCTACCTCATCTGCCTCTAAGCTAACATATTTCCCCTCGCGGCTACCCTGCCCTTGGCTCCACCCCAGCACTTCACCCATCATGGCCACACCCTAAGCACAGCTGGCAGTACCACCTACCTGCACTTAATGTCCAATGTTGGTTGTCCTTAATCAATGTATGTCCACTTATGTATTGTCCCCGGGGACTGTTCCATTTACTCCCCTCCACAACCTGGTCAGAACATCCCTCAAACTCACTGCATTGTAAGAAACTCACTGTTTCCTGTCAAATCTGATTTCTTATCTATTGTGCGTTCTTTTATGATCAAAGAGCATTGTTCCTCCTGTATATAAATAAATACAAAATAGAAGTCCCTGTACTGCTGCAGAGCAGTCGGCATTTTGTCGCAGTTTGCTGCTTAGTTTGTCCGAATAGCTTTCCATCACCTTGCTAAGAGCATCCTTGCATTGGCTTCCAGTTCAAAGCATGATTTCCTTTGAAGTTTCATGCTTCGCACCCAGATGCAGTTTGGTGCAGTTTGGTGTGCCTGCTTCCAACGTATTAAATGTTGAATCAATATTCCCCCCTCTACAAAGGCCTCTTCCTATCCCATCCCATCCCAGTGAAGTGCATTCCTGCACACAGGGGGGGAACCATCACATCTCACCACAGAAGGGCTTGCTATGCATGTACCCCGGGATCTACAGATAGTTAGAAAGCTGACTGAGGACGGAGGCCCAAGGCACAAAACTGGAAAGGTAGCATAGCTGAGCGAGCTGACTAGATGCCTCACACACAGATCTCTGCATCAATGTGGACTTCAATAGTTTGAGGAATCGAGAGGCACAACGCTGGAAAGTTAGCTCAGCAAGTTGAGTGACGTGAAAAATCAACTTTTACAACTCCTATACAAATCCCAACTGAGAACTGCTCCGAAGAGAAAACTGAATTGAGAAAGGTTTCTCAATATGATGTAAAAACCTCACCCAATCAAAACAAAGCACCCATGGCTCGGCCATGCGTCCAAGTGGCACACTTTATAATCTCAAAACAAACTTAAATAAAACCCTTCTCGATCTCAATACACAAACGCGAGACGTTCACTCACCTGAATGCAACCTCCCTGCACATTTGAATTTAATTTAAAAAGCGTTAAAAAAAATAAGATTTTTTAAAAGCAAAATACTAAATTTACTTGAAATACTCATCTTCTAACTAGCAACCATACAGCTGTGCATACCTCAATGTATTATATAGTTCCCGAGTATTCACTCTCATTTCCCGGTTCGTGCCACTTCTCGATCTCGGCAAAGCACTTGAGAAAAAAATAAATAAATAACAATCCTCCAACCTTTGCCCTCAACACTCCCTAATGAGCACCCTCTATATCCTTTAAGGGCACCCTTCAATGTTGATTCTCTTTTTGGCAAACAGTAAAAACAAATAAATACTAAACATGGTGGCGGCCATCATTTGTCAGAGTGCAAATGGCTTTCACGCCCTGCCAGGAAGGCAGACACGTGCTGAGACCCTCGATTCGCTCGGGCCTGCCGTAGTTTTGGATGCAGGGCCGTTAAAGGCTGTGTCCACCCTCCTCACATAGCAAGAAAGCCGTATTTTCCCAATGGAAAAAACTCTCTATATCTTTTGAACCGTGACACGTATTTGCACAGATTGTTCCATTCCTGGTTGGCCAGGGCCCTAATATAGGAATGTCAAACACCATGCGTATATGTCCCAGAGCTCAAAAGTTATTAACCACGGAATCCTCGCTTTTCCTACGGAATATCGGTTTTACCTTAATTCTTGGGCAGCGATGAACCCAAATTAACCTTTACACTTTGCTTCCTACATATTCAAGAAAGGCCTCAAACTAGTGATAGATTCATTATGACAGAGTTCAAAATGAGCAACATTGTGATCACGCATAAGAATCCTGCACCCATATCACCTCAGGTAGATCCCCCAAAATAGGAGCATTTTACCCACACTTTGACCACCAGGAACATGCTCCCAGAGCAGCCTCTTTCCAGACTACGCCATGCCATAGTCCCTATTGGCCATTCCCACCTAGTAACTGCCCCACCCTTCTCAAAACATTACACCCTCCTATTCCTGAGCTAAAGTAATGGCTTAGTTGCAGCTCTGAACTGGTACCTTTGTAATAAAAAATGATGTAACCAAGTGTGTCTTCAGCCATTTGATTTAGAAGCGATGTGTGTACTTGCATATGTTCCTTGCAATGAATTTCTGTTGAAATCAAGCATTGTTAAAGCCAACAGTGTTTTACTTCCTTGTTAATGCAGTGTAAAGGTTTTATAGAAAACCTAATACACTAAAAAAAATTTTAAATAATGCCAACAGTTTTGGCTCTTGTACAGGGATTTCCCAAGCACTGCTAGAATAGGCCTAGGTACTTGAATCATTTCCAGCTGTTGCCAGCTGATGGCCGTGCCTGAAAAACGCAAATGCCATTCCTAAACAAAACCGGAAAAAAATGGTGCTTTTTCCAACACTTGTTTTTCCTGCAGTGTTTCAAGCAAATAGCAATGATGGCATTCCTCGCTGGGCACATGTGCCAGTGTATTCTTCAGGTGGATATTGATGATGTAAGTTTGTGTTTAGATTTCTGTAGGTCTTTTCTTTTATTACAAAAAAATATTTTATTACAAAATAGTTCTCATACGTTTACGCACACATTATTTAGTAAACAATCTAAGTTGTTGTAAACCAAGTATATTACTTTACAAGTCTCGATTGACTTGAATGCCCTTTTCTGGACTTCTAGGACATGCTGAACTTTAATAAGTTCACCAACTCCAATTAGGATTTCAGGTGCTACTTACAAGGAATACAACATCGGGAGATGTGAGGATACAATTGTATGCAAAATGGCGTGAATGAGTGTTTATGCAATACATGTGGCCAGATTGTTGCCTTGTCCGTTCTGTTGGAAGGGAAAAGGTGTTAGCCCAGCAGCTTGTGAGGCCCTACTGTGAAGGCCTCAAATGAGGTCAGTGAGGGCTCTCATTTAGGAAGTAGCTGCAATGAGAATCCCCTGTGACTTATTGACCTAGAACTGGAGTTGGGAATTTGTGAGAAGCAATGCGCCGGATGTACAAAGCGGCTCCGCGCATTGGCAAAATGTGGGGATCGTTTAGGCAGACCACAGCCTTCCTTGGGGGTAGACACCAAGGGCCTCATCATGACTTGGGCGGTAACGCTATTAGCGCGGGGGCTATTAGCGCGACCGCCATAGCCCCTGGCGCTAATAGCGCGGGATCACGACTTTGGCGGACTTGTGAGTCCCCATTCCCCATTGAGCCCATTCGGGAATGCCCCATTCCCCATTGGGCTCAATGGGGAAAATTCGCGCTCTTACCGCCAGCAGATTTCCCGCCGGCGGTAATAGTGCGAATCTTCGGCGGATTTCCGGCCAGCTAAGGGCTGGGGGGAAATCCACCGAAGTCCTGATTTGGCGAACCCTTAAATCCGGCGGTAATAGCGCTACCGCCGGATTTAAGGGTTACCGCCGAGGTCGTGATGAGGCCCGTCTTTCTGGCCAGGTCCCATCCTCGTGAGTGAGTATGGCGGTTGATTCGCTACCCCGAAAACGCTTGCCAATTACAAATACTGTGGAAAAGTAACAAGCTCTGCTAGTATAGCTCAGTGGTAACAGGCTCGTCTTGGAAGCCAGGCGACTGCACAGGTTCGAATCCCGGGTCCCGCTTAGAAACCTCTTCAGTATTAAGTGCGTTATGAATAATTAGAAATAATTCTGAAAGATGCAGTCTTTTGTAAAAACGCAGCATATCAGATATTCTGTTTAAGGTGAGACCTGTCACTACAAATGCAAGACAAGAACTGGGTGCAGTAATGCGCATGACTGAGAAGCACACCAAGAGGCCGATTCATGGAATTAAAGTGCGCAAGCGGCCAAAAACGTGCGATTCGCTGTGAAAGAGCGAAAATCGCAGTGCAAGTGCGAAAATCGCAGGGAAACCAGCGCACATCGATTCATGGAAGGCCGTGCGCGAGAAAAATATCGGAGGTGCGCTGAAAAAGTGCGCAGCGCACGCCGGCGCACAGGATTTCTAACAGCATGCGCCACGGCCACAGCGAAATCGCACATAGCGCGGCGCACACAACAAAAGTAGGCGGAACACGGGGCGTAACACTCAGAATGAGGAACAACTTGTCAAAATGTGGGCGTCACGGGGAAAGTTCAGGAGGCAAGTGCGCGGAACGCCCACACGCTCGCCTACAACACATAATCATGGAATCGAATAGGGCAAACCAGCACACGGTCAAACCAGCGCACAGGCCCAAACACGTCCGCCACAAGAAAGCATGCGGTACTGTCCCTGCCCCTGAAATAAATGTGCGCCAAAATGTGCGCCAACAAAAGCACCTATATACAGCCATGATGAATGTCCCATACTGTGGCCCTCTAGGACAAATGACGTGCAAAGGGGTACGCCACAAACACGGACACCCAATGAGTGAAAAATAGCGTGTGCGTGTATTCCGTGGTGCGCGGGAAGTTCCCCACGCGATTTCCCTGGGTACGTGTGTTTCGGGGTGCACGGGAAGTTCCTCACGTGATTGCCCTGGGTACGTGTATTCCAGGGTGCGCGGGAAGTTCCACACGCGATTGCACTGGGTATGTGTCTTCCGGGGTGCGTGGGAAGTTCCACACCCGATTGCCCTGGGTACGTGTATTCCGGGGTGCGCGGGAAGTTCCACACGCGATTGCACTGGGTACGTGTCTTCCGGGGTGCGTGGGAAGTTCCACACGCGATTGCCCTGGGTACGTGTATTTCGGGGTGCGCGGGAAGTTCCTCACGCAATTGCCCTGGGTACGTGTATTTCGGGGTGCGCAGGAATATCCACACGCGATTGCCCTGGGTACGTGTATTTCAGGATGCGTGGGAATTTCCACACGCGATTGGTCTGGGTACGTGTATTTCAGGGGTGCGCGGGAAGTTTCACACACGATTTGGCTGGGTACGTGTATTTCAGGGGTGCGCAGGAAGTTTCACACGCGATTTGGCTGGGTACGTGTATTTCAGGGGTGCGCGGGAATTTTCACACGCAATTTGGCTAGGTACGGGTATTTCAGGGGTGCGCAGGAAGTTTCACACGCGATTTGGCTGGGTACGTGTATTTCAGGGGTGCGCGGGAAGTTTCACACGCGATTTGGCTAGGTACGTGTATTTCAGGGGTGCGCAGGAAGTTTCACACGCGATTTGGCTGGGTACGTGTATTTCAGGGGGGCGCGGGAAGTTTCACACGCGATTTGGCTGGTTACATATATTTCAGGGGTGCGCAGGAAGTTTCATACGTGATTTGGCTGGGTGGGTCCTCCCAGGTGTTCCCTGTACACCCTCCACAGCCCCTGCAGGCAGCCCACACCACAGGGGACTACCCTGCACACCTGGTCATGTCCCCCAGCACCCCCACCCCCCAGCAGTCAGGGGCACCTGCCACCAGGCCCCCACTCATGTCTCCCACCACCCCCGCCCCCCAGCAGTCGGGGGCACCCTCCACCAGGCCCCCAAACATGTCTCCCACCACCCCCACCCCCCAGCAGTCATGGGCACTAACCACCAGGCCCCCACTCATGTCCCCCTGCACCCCAACCCCCAGCAGTCATGGGCACTAACCACCAGGCCCCCACTCATGTCTCCCAGCAGCCCCACCCCCCAGCACTGTGGGGCACCTGCCAGCAGGCCCCCACTCATGTTCCCCAGCACCCCCACCCCCCAGCCCTGTGGGGCACCTGCCAGCAGGCCCCCACACATGTCTCCCACCACCCCCACCCCACAGCACTGTAGGGCACCTGCCAGCAGGCCCCCACTCATGTCTCCCACCACCCCCACCCCCCAGCAGTCAGGGGCACCCTCCACCAGGCCCTCACTCATGTCTCCCACCACCCCCACCCCCCAGCAGTGCAGGGCACCTGCCAGCAGGCCCCCACACATGTCTCCCCCCCTGCCCCCCAGCAGTCAGGGGCACTGGTACGTGATTTGGCTAGGTACGTGTATTTCAGGGGTGCGCAGGAAGTTTCACACGCGATTTGGCTGGGTACGTGTATTTCAGGGGGGCGCGGGAAGTTTCACACGCGATTTGGCTGGGTACATGTATTTCAGGGGTGCGCAGGAAGTTTCATATGTGATTTGGCTGGGTGGGTCCTCCCAGGTGTTCCCTGTACACCCTCCACAGCCACTGCAGGCAGCCCACACCACAGGGGACTACCCTGCACACCTGGTCATGTCCCCCAGCACCCCCACCCCCCAGCAGGCCCCCACTCATGTCTCCCACCACCCCGCCCCCCAGCAGTCGGGGGCACCCTCCACCAGGCCCCCAAACATGTCTCCCACCACCCCCACCCCCCAGCAGTCATGGGCACTAACCACCAGGCCCCCACTCATGTCCCCCTGCACCCCAACCCCCAGCAGTCATGGGCACTAACCACCAGGCCCCCACTCATGTCTCCCAGCAGCCCCACCCCCCAGCACTGTGGGGCACCTGCCAGCAGGCCCCCACTCATGTTCCCCAGCACCCCCACCCCCCAGCCCTGTGGGGCACCTGCCAGCAGGCCCCCACACATGTCTCCCACCACCCCCACCCCACAGCACTGTAGGGCACCTGCCAGCAGGCCCCCACTCATGTTCCCCAGCACCCCCACCCCCCAGCACTGTGGGGCACCTGCCAGCAGGCCCCCACACATGTCTCCTACCACCCCCACCCCCCAGCAGTCAGGGGCACCCTCCACCAGGCCCCCACTAATGTCTCCCACCACCCCCACCCCCCAGCAGTGCAGGGTACCTGCCAGCAGGCCCCCACACATGTCTCCCCCCCTGCCCCCCAGCAGTCAGGGGCACCCTCCACCAGGCCCCCACTCATGTCTCCCACCACCTCCACCCCCAGCAGTCATGGGCACCCTCCAACAGGCCCCCACTCATGTCTCCCAGCACCCCCACCCCCCAGCACTGTGGGGCACCTGCCAGCAGGCCCCCACACATGTCTCCCACCACCCCACCCCCCAGCATTGTGGGGCACCTGCCAGCAGGCCCCCACACATGTCTACCACCACCCCCACCCCCCAGCAGTCAGGGGCACCCTCCACCAGGCCCCCACTCATGTCTCCCAGCACCCCCACCCCCCAGCACTGTGGGGCACCTGCCAGCAGGCCCCCACACATGTCTCCCACCACCCCCACCCCCCAGCACTGTGGGGCACCTGCCAGCAGGCCCCCACACATGTCTCCCCCCCACCCCCCAGCAGTCAGGGGCACCCTCCACCAGGCCCCCACTCATGTCTCCCACCACCCTCACCCCCCAGCAGTCAGGGGCACCCTCCACCAGGCCCCCACTCATGTCTCCCAGCACCCCCACCCCCCAGCACTGTGGGGCACCTGCCAGCAGGCCCCCACACATGTCTCCCACCACCCCCACCACTTCCTCTTATTGCTCAGACGTGCTGGATTTTCACGTGCCAGATCACTCTGTATCAAGCTGGCCACGCGTAAGCACATGGAAGACCACGCTCCTGCCCAGAAGGCCGAATTACTGCCCCCCAAAGCCCCGAGCACGCTCCCACCTGCCATCTGCTGCTGCCTGACTGCCTGCTGCCCACGTGCCCTGTCATTTGCTGCCTGCACATCAGCCAGGGGTGCTGTTGCTGTGACCACCCCTGCTGGAACCGAAGACTCCCGTCTGGGATTCCCTCGCTCCACAGCCCAGCCCCAGGACCCAGTTGCCCACCCACTCCTGCCTCTGGGGTTGCCATGTCGGGCACTGCAACATCTGGCACCAGTGGCAACCCCCGGCCAGAGAGGCAGAGGGGCACCAGCTTCACTGCCACCGAAGTTGGTGTCCTGGTGGAGCATGTCCTGGGGCAGTATGATTCCCTATTCGGAAGGTTGCGTGCCGACAAGGAAGGACGGACTCGGATCTGGACGGACATCGTGACTGCCATCAACGCGGAGGGGGTGGCAGTCCGACTATTCCATCATGTGAAGAAGCGCTGGGACAACTTCAGGTCCAGGACCCTCAAGAAGGCCCGGCGCCTCCTGAAAGCAGCGGATGCTAGGGGGCGCCGGGGCCAGCTGTCGGAAGATCAAATGAGGGTCCTGGAACGCGTTTCCCCAGCGCTCCACGTCCAGGTCCTTGAGAGGCAGGCCCGTCTGGAGTCGAGCGGTAAGTGTACATGCATCCTGATCGTGAACTGTGCGTATGGTGGTGTGCCAGTAGTGTGCAGGTTGCACATGTAGTTTATAGGGGCAAGTATGGGTGTGTGTGTACAGGGTAAAGAGACTCACACATGCGAGGGCTCTCATGTGTGTCACATGGATGGTGCATGCGTGTGTAAGCTTGCATGCCAAATGCAGATGTGTGAGCGCACATGTTTGAATGACTGTGTATGTAAGTAGACATGGTCGTGGTGTCACACATGGATGGCGGTTCCAGCTGCATGTATCTGCACCGTGTACATGTGCATGTGTGTGTATTTGACAAGGGTGCAACAGTGATCTAACATGGATGCATGTAACAATGAAATGTGGAAGTCTGATTGGCAGATGTGACATGGATGCCGCTCTCAACACTGTGACAGTTGGCGGAGGTGTACACATGCATGTAAGTGTGGTGGCGTGTGTGCATGTGTAGTGCACTCCCTGTGTTTCATGTGATGTCTGGCTCACCTTTGGCTGCTCATGCTGTTGTATGTGTATGGATGTGCTGGCTGTAGCGATATGGCTCTGGTATGGCTCATGTGTGCGAGTTGGATTGACATGTGTGTTGGGGATTGTGATGCCATGTCGGAAGTTTGCAAATGCCACTCATGTACAACTGTTATGTGTGTATGAGTCCATTGTACAGTGCCCTGATGCCTGTGTTTTATTTCTCCCTGTCTGCAGCGTCAACTGATGAAGAGGGCGGAGAAGGTGCTGTGGAGCACAGCGGCAGGGGTCGCACCACCAGCCGGAGACGCAAGGCCCGGCTCCCCTCCCAGGTATTTATCTCCTCAGGGAGTGAGGAGTCCGGTGCCGCGTCCCAGGCCGCAGCTGCCGAGGGGAGGTCCAAGAGGCGGAGGTTGGAGTTGGACTCCTCGGCAGCAGGAGAGGCAGCTGGGACCCCACAGGGCCCGACAGAGGAAGATGGCACAGAGTCATCCAGGTTGGTGGGGGGTTTGGTGGAGGAGGAGGCCGTGCAAGCAACAGGGGCGGGGTCTGGAGGTGGGGATTCCACTGGTGCTAGTGGTGCAGTGCAGGACCAGGGACAGGAGGCAGCACAGGCCGCCGCGGAGGTGCCTGTGTGCAATCCTGTCCCTGCTCCTGTCACTGCATCATCTTGCACCAGCAGGGATGCCTACCTCCAGACCCGTTCTCAGGGAGGGGATAGGCTTACACCAACTGGCCTTCCTCTCCCTGCGGATGTGGCTATCCTGCACCAGGTTGGGCCTGTCCAGGGTGGGGTGGCCTTGCGTCAACGGGCCATGCGAGCTGACCTGCAGTCTTTTCAGGGGGAGACTGCACGTCTTTTCGCATGGCTCGTTGACCGCGTTGACCCACTGGAACAGCTCACCAGGGCCGGATTCCTCCGTTTCCTGGACCTTGTTTCGACCCCCTCCTCAACGGAACCTCCTATGCCCCAGTCGTCCTCCATGCCATCTTCCCACCCATGTATCACCTGGGTGCCCTGTGGAGCTGCCTCTGACCATGCGGCCAGGCTGGTGGACAACAGATCCCTGCCACAGTCGGGAGTCGGACGTCCAGCAGGGGTGGCCACATCAACGACTGCACCCCAGCTGGAGGAGGATGTGCACGCACCATCGGACAGGGCACATGGTCAGCAGCTGCAGCAGCAGCAGGAGGCTGTAGGTGGGAGCCACGATGGCTCGGGGCCTTCAACATCGGAGGGGCAGGCATCGGCCGGAGGGCAGGAGGACCCAGGACGGGAAGTGTCTTCCGTGTGGCAGCGGCTGGGCCACGCCATAGATGCGGAGCGGCAGCGGGCGGAAGAGGCACGGCTCACAATGGTCAGGGCGGAGAACTCCATGAGGAGGGCCCTGAGGCGGGCCGAGTGCCTAGAGGCAATCCGCAGAGAGTTGGAGGAGAACATGTCGTCGTCCCTGCGGACCCTCGGGGCCATGGAACGGGACCGCCTCCGGGACATTGAGCAGGAGTTTGATGATGCCCTGGCCCACAACATCCTGAAGTGAGCCTTTGGACTTGCCCGCTGCCATTGTATATAGTTAATTAGTGTTAGGATTTATTTCTTTTTTTTTTTTTATTTGGGGCTCTTGGACTATGCCCCACTATTTTGTATATAGTTGTTAGTTAGTTAGGTTTTATTGTAGGTTTCCTTTACATTGTTGGGATCATGGACCCTGGATTTGATATTTGTACATAGTTTGACAGTGGATTTGTGGCCTTCATCTTTTGATAATTTTTTTTCACCATGGAGCAATGGATTTTCTCTTTCATTTCCCTTTGGATTTTCTTTGTTGGACGGTGACTTTGGACACAATTTCATTACAGTTATTTTGGATTCCCATTTTCATTATTTCTTATTTTTGTGGACATGCTACATTTGGATTTTTGTTGGCATTATTGTTTCTTTTGATTTCATTCACTTCATTTTCACTGTAATACATTTTTGTTTCTTACTTCAATGTGTGGACTTCTCTCATTGGTTTCATGCCTGTCAGAATGTGGGTTTTCACAGTCATGTGTTGCCATTGTGTGGGTCTGCTTATTTGTTATCTATCATGTAATGGGTATTTCCATTTTGAATGGATGTAAAGCTTGGTTGGGTGTTTGGACTGGGGTGGCATGGGGTGGGATTTGGGTGGGCATAGGATCCTGGGATCTGGATTGTGATGACGTGTTGGTAGGGAGACATGTGTGGGGGCCTGGTGGCAGGTGCCCCACAGTGCTGGGGGGTGGGCGTGCTGGGGGACATGAGTGGGGGCCTGGTGGAGGGTGCCCCTGGATGCTGGGGGGTGGGGGTGCAGGGGGACATGAGTGGGGGCCTGGTGGAGGGTGCCCATGAATGCTGGGGGGTGGGGGTGCAGGGGGACATGAGTGGGGGCCTGCTGGCAGGTGCACCACAGTGCTGGGGGGTGAAGGTGCTGGGAGACATGTGTGGGGGCCTGCTGGCAGGTGCCCCACAGTGCTGGGGGGTGGGGGTGCTGGGGGACATGTGTGGGGGCCTGGTGGAGGGTGCCCTGCACTGCTGGGGGATGGGGGTGCAGGGGGACATGAGTTGGACATGAGTGGGGGCCTGGTGGAGGGTGCCCTGCACTGCTGGGGGGTGGGGGTGCAGGGAGACATGAGTGGGGGCCTGCTGGCAGGTGCCCCACAGTGCTGGGGGGTGGGGGTGCTGGGAGACATGTGTGGGGGCCTGGTGTAGGGTGCCCTGCACTGCTGGGGGGTGGGGGTGCAGGGGGACATGAGTTGGACATGAGTGGGGGCCTGCTGGCAGGTGCCCCTGACTGCTGGGGGGTGGGGGTGCAGGGGGACATGAGTGGGGGCCTGGTGGAGGGTGCCCCTGGATGCTGGGGGGTAGGGTGCAGGGGGACATGAGTGGGGGCCTGGTGGCGGGTGCCCTGCACTGCTGGGGGGTGGGCGTGCAGGGGGACATGAGTGGGGGCCTGGTGGAGGGTGCCCCATGACTGCTGGGGGGTGGGGGTGCTGGGAGACATGTGTAGGGGCCTGGTGGAGGGTGCCCCTGACTGCTGGGGGGTGGGGGTGCAGGGGATATGAGTGGGGGCCTGGTGGAGGGTGACCCTGGATGCTGGGGGGTGGGGGTGCTGGGAGACATGAGTGGGGGCCTGGTGGAGGGTGCCCCTGGATGCTGGGGGGTGGGGGTGCAGGGGGACATGGGTTGGACATGAGTGGGGGCCTGGTGGATGGTGCCCTGCACTGCTGGGGGTGGGGGTGCAGGGGGACATGAGTTGGACATGAGTGGGGGCCTGGTGGAGGGTGCCCTGCACTGCTGGGGGGTGGGGGTGCAGGGGGACATGAGTGGGGGCCTGCTGGCAGGTGCCCCACAGTGCTGGGGGGTGGGGGTGCTGGGAGACATGTGTGGGGGCCTGGTGGAGGGTGCCCTGCACTGCTGGGGGGTGGGGGTGCAGGGGGACATGAGTGGGGGCCTGCTGGCAGGTGCCCCACAGTGCTGGGGGGTGGGGGTGCTGGGAGACATGTGTGGGGGCCTGGTGGAGGGTGCCCTGCACTGCTGGGGGGTGGGGGTGCAGGGGGACATGTGTAGGGGCCTGGTGGAGGGTGCCCCTGACTGCTGGGGGGTGGGGGTGCAGGGGATATGAGTGGGGGCCTGGTGGAGGGTGACCCTGGATGCGGGGGGTGGGGGTGCTGGGAGACATGAGTGGGGGCCTGGTGGAGGGTGCCCCTGGATGCTGGGGGGTGGGGGTGCAGGCGGACATGAGTTGGACATGAGTGGGGGCCTGTTGGAGGGTGCCCTGCACTGCTGGGGGGTGGGGGTGCAGGGGGACATGAGTGGGGGCCTGCTGGCAGGTGCCCTGCACTGCTGGGGGGTGGGGGTGCTGGAGTACATGAGTGGGGGCCTGGTGTAGGGTGCCCCATGACTGCTGGGGGGTGGGGGTGCTGGGAGACATGTGTGGGGGCCTGGTGGAGGGTGCCCCTGACTGCTGGGGGGTGCAGGGGGACATGTGTGTAGGCCTGGTGGAGGGTGACCCTGGATGCTGGGGGGTGGGGGTGCTGGGAGACATGAGTGGGGGCCTGGTGGAGGGTGCCCCTGGATGCTGCGGGGTGGGGGTGCAGGGGGAAATGAGTGGGGGCCTGCTGGCAGGTGCCCTGCACTGCTGGGGGGTGGGGGTGCTGGGGGACATGAGTGGGGGCCTGGTGGAGGGTGACCTGCACTGCTGGGGGGTGGGGGTGCAGGGGGACATGAGTTGGACATGAGTGGGGGCCTGGTGGAGGGTGCCCTGCACTGCTGGGGGGTGGGGGTGCAGGGGGACATGAGTGGGGGCCTGCTGGCAGGTGCCCCACAGTGCTGGGGGGTGGGGGTGCTGGGAGACATGTGTGGGGGCCTGGTGGAGGGTGCCCTGCACTGCTGGGGGGTGGAGGTGCAGGGGGACATGAGTGGGGTTATTATTACACAAGAAGGCAATTGATATAGAATTAACAGGGTAATGCCCTTAGTCAATTATTTTAACACAAAAATTAGGCACAACACATCTGTATTGAGAATTGGTAGCAACCAAATAAAACCCTGGAATGGTCCAGTTAGGAAGGCCAAACTTTCTTCAGAAAAACATACTTGTGGTATCGACTGTATATAGAGTCAAGGCTGTGAGGGAAGACAGAAGGATAGAGCGAAAAATATGCTATCCCTACCTAAGTGCACTCTCAACTAGGTTGCGGTGTTACAACGCCTGTTTAAATAGTGACAGAATAAGAGTCAAAATAGCATCTTCTATGATGTGTAATACATTCAGCCTTGTAGTTCTCATACCACTCTCTTCCACAGGGCCAAACAGAACTGTTTGATACAAGGGGAGGAAGACTAGAGTAGAAGAAAGAAAACTGCATAATGAGAACGCACCAAGGAAGATAGAAAGGATGTTTTTCCTTTTCTAAGACTCTCGTGCGGCATCTACTAGGCTTGCAAACTTTTTTAATGGCCCATCGATTGTCACACTAACCCTGGTTTGTTCAGGTTTAAAAAGACACACATTCGAGAAACAAAAAAATGGTCTCATCCTAAAACACAAAGACTATACAGTCACTATTTCCCATCTAAGGTTTTTGTAAAGTAGGGGGAAGTAGGACAATGTAAAAAGGTTTGCCCAAACTCTCTACCATGGGCTAAATACTGCCTTATTGAGTGTGGCAAACACTGTCGACCGGTTTCAGTGGTATTACTTAGATAGAACCACATTCGTCAGGACAGGCTTAGGTTCCTCCATACTGGTATACTTCGTTATTTAGACCACCAGTTTGCGAGAAACAAAATGCGGTAGATGGAATGGTACTTTACCACCTTTCCGTAGGTGTCACAGGACTGGAACAGTCTGCAAGGAAACCTGCGGGTCAAAACAAAATTGAGCCACAGTTACTCTATGGTTGCTAAATTCCACTTAATGGATTGTGAGTCAACACGCTAATGTGTGTCACTCAACTACACGATCAGAGACTCTTTTGCATCACTTCTTACTTCAAACACTGTGTCTCACTAATTGTATCGTTGTCAAATTCCAAAACAAGATAATTATATTTATACCAATTATCCTATCCGTTACAACCACAGCATAGCATATCATATGCTCAACAAATTGTCAATGGCCAAGGGAAACAGTGTCACAGTGCACTCACCATATGTTTAGTTCCCTTCCAGATGATACATAAAGTGGGTATTTTTACTAAGAAACGCCACATAACAGGCCAGTCCACATGCTTTTAGTCTGTAAGTAAAATGGGAAAGCATAGAGAGGTTTTAAGTACCTCAATTCGTTCCTCAATAATAGGCTGCAAGCAATAAATCCTTGTAATTCTTTTAAGCCAACGTTGCTACTAGTTTTTAAACACACGTACATAAAACTGAAGCACTACATTTTGGATTACTCTCTAAAAAGGAAAATTGCTTCCTATGCTTGCCGGACCAGTCTCCGTTCGCCAGGTTTGCACTATCACAGTGTATTCGCAGTTGTAATCAGACTTACTTGGATGTGCTTGCATGCCGGATCACAGTGCAATCAGTAGTGAACCGCGAACGCGTCCTGAGAGGCGTCCTTTCGTTAAGTTGTTTTTCGATTACCGCATCATGTGACACGCTAACGTGTCACGTGGATACGGGTCCATTACGTCGGCCCGGAAGTCAGGCCGAATGTGATGGGACTAAGGCAGGCACGTCCTATCTTCATCTCTGCATTACTGCCAGTATAGTCGAATGCTCCTGTGCACGGACAAATTGGCACTCGATGTTGTGCAGAGTATGAGTGTCCTTGTGTCTGTTACTTAAGTAGACAACAATCTATAGTTGGCCAAATGTTTTTTTCAAACAAAAACTTTTTGTTTGAAATGCAATTGTGTTTGGAAAAATGTAGCCATCTTATTATGAAGATTGTGGGTAATATTACAGCCACGGCATGGGCCCAAGCCCGGACCCAGATGGTATCCAGATAATATGTGTGCATATTGAGTATGTCGCACTATCATAGGTGACTGGTCAGGCCATAGTGACTCCACAAAACCCATTCTGTGTATGGCATAAATCAATGTATTTAAAATATGTTTGGTATTGGCACTGTGTTTCAGATGTTCCTATCTAACATCACCCGGTTCATGACATCTTCCATATAATGTGTGTGCAATGGATTAGGCTATCATAGCCAAAGAGTGCCACGGTATGGTCTCATTGAGACCTACCTTATCTGTTTTCAATCGAAACACCCATTTTTGTTCACGTTTGAGGAGGAGGTATCTCATATCCCCTCCTCTCCTAGGGCATTTCACCTTTTCTATAATCGTCCATTCAAGATCAGTAGCCAAATGGTTCAATCGAACAAAATGATCGACCAATGGTGCATTGTCCCTATGTGTCCTAATACATGACATATGTTCTTGGATGCGTTTCTTTATTGGTCTCGTTGTCATACCAATGTATCTCTTATCGCAGGGACACTTTATAATGTATATGACATTAGGTGTGTTACAATTGGTTACAGCAATTTGTTTCCACAGTGTCTTAAGGCCTAAGTCTAAGGTCTTGGTGCGTTTTGTCAGTGTACAAACATTACACTGGCCGCACGAAGTATGTCCATGTGGGGCAGTGTTATTCCATAGTGTTGTCTGCCCTACTATTTCTATGGCTGGTGTGTATGAATGTATCAAGGTATCCCTTAGGTTTTTTCTTTTTTTCATTGCAAAGCGAGGGACAGGTAGATTGACAGGCCCTACATTAAGTATTGGCCATAGTTTAATAATTTCCCTTTTAATGAGATTGATCTTATTGGAATAGCTGAAAACAGCCGTGATGGTTTTTTCTCCAATTGTATTTTTTTTTTGTTGCAATGTGATTTCCCGGGGTATATTTCTTGCCCGTTTCCTTGCTGTTTTCACAATTTTTTTAGGGTAGCCACGCTCTAATAGTCGGTCTGTCAGTATATGTGATTGTGCATCATACTCCTGTGTGGTCGAACAATTGCGCCTATATCGCAAAAACTGACCAAAAGGTAAGTTTTCGCAAAGACTCCTTGGATGGAAACTCGAATAGTTTAATAGGGAGTTGCGATCGGTGGGTTTTCGAAAAACCGTGGTCGCAAGAAGGCCCTGCTGTGATCTAATTTCTACATCAAGAAAATGAATGATGTCTTTGGATATGCAATGGGTGAATTTGAGATATCTATCTCTTGTATTGAGCCAAATTAGGAATTCCCTGAATGTTGATCCTGTTCCTGTAAAGATGGCCAGAACGTCATCGATATACCTCGTCCACAGGGTAACATTTGTCCTAAATGGATTGGACGGCTGGTATATGTGGGTCTCCTCAAATTCGGCAACGTATAAATTAGCCAAAGATGGAGCGAAGGTGGCACCCATTGCGGTGCCAGAGCTTTGTTCATAGAAAGTCTCTTTGTCGAGAAAAAAGTTTTTCGTAAGTGCAAGCTCCGCCAATTGTACTATGAGTTCAATAGGAACCTCAGGGGGAACAACTTGGTCTGTAAGGGCTTTTTCAACTATCTCAAGAGTGGCTGTCTGCGGAATATTGGTATATAGAGCCTCTATATCCAATGTCACAAGAAATTGGGTGGTTGGATCAAAAGTCACACCTTGGAGCATATTCAAAATGCTCATTGTGTCCTTGGTGTATGACTGCATTTTGGGGATAAGTGGCCTTAGAAAAAAATCTACAAATTGAGAGAGTGGTTCCAAAATGGAATCAATCCCAGCTACAATTGGTCTACCAGGTGGAGGTGATATCCCCTTATGCACTTTAGGTAGTGCATAAAACACCGGAATTTTGGGAAATTTTGGAGTAAGGAAGGCCGCTTCTTTGCTACTAATGTGACCTTCACATACGGCTTCTTCCACAACATTAGTAATGGTAGCACAGAGGCTATCTGTAGGGTCCCCTCCTAGAATTTTATAATGCTCGCCATTACTCAGCAGGGATAAGACCATGTGGTCATAGTCGCCCACATTCATCACAACCGTAGCACCGCCCTTGTCTGCCTGTTTGATTATTATGGCCTTATTTTTATTAAGATCACGAAGGGCATTGCGCTCTCGCATTGTGATGTTCTGGAAGGTATTTTTTTCTTGTTTTACAATCTCTTCCATTTTTTTCAATATGGCCTTCTCGAATGTTATGGATTCAGCAGAGACATTCGGCGGGTAATAGGTGGATCTAGGGTGTAACCCTGTCACATCGGTCTGTCTCTCAACCGGAGAGGCAGGGTCTGTCATCCCAAAATGTTGTCTAAGTCTGATATTTCGCATGAGTCTAGCAAATTCGATACGTGTTTCAAAGTCATCATGTACAGCAGTGGGGACAAAACTCAATCCTTTTTGTAAGACTCGTTGTTCCTCAATTGTCAGAGCATGTTCCGAGAGATTAATTACTAGTAATTCTGGGGTTGTTGAAGTCCCCTCCCTCTGCTCCTCGTGACTCTGGGGAGACTAGGTCTTGTCCTCTCCCTCTGCCTCCTCCTCTTTGGCCTTGATATAAAAAAGACTTTCTATTTGCATTTTGGCCTCTTTGATTTTGGTTACCCTGGAATTGTACCCTCCTATCTCCTGATTGATCACGGTTACGTGAAATACTTCGCTCATGGATGTCACCTCCGGAAGTACCTGGTCTACTTTCTTCGTCTGAGCTACCACTGGAGAAAGTCCATTGTGCGGGTGTATTCCATTTCTTAAACTTTGTATTGTTTTGTCTGGGTTGCCAGTTTCTCTTATTCTGATATGGGGCTTTTTGTCCCACTGTTGATTGTGGGTCATCGTAATAGCTGTCAGCTACATATGGATAGATTTTTTCATGGGAAAATACCGAGCTATCTTTCTTTAACTTCAAGATTTTTTTATTTAAATGCAGTTCTTTGAAATCGTTAATCAAAATATCGAGGTCCTCCAATTTCTTCTTAAAATGTTCGAGGATTTCTGAGGTTTTAAGTAAATCAATTTTTGATTCGATTTCTGTCATCAATTTGATTGAGACCGTTTTAGCTGTATTTATTATTAAAATTAGCCAATCACGTGTACATTTATTGGCTATAAAGCTCCAATCCTTGCGGAATTGGATCTGGTCTAAGAAGATTCTCGGTTCTATTCGAATGATAAGACCATCTGGAGCTGTTTGTGCACGTAGGTATTCGGTCATAATAAGGCCGTGAAGCTCTGTTCTAATCAGCTTTTTTTTAAGGCCTTCAAGTTCATTCCAGGAATCATGATTCGCTGTTACTTGAGATACCGGGGCCCCCCCTAGCAAGGAGGGGGCTGCTAAGATGGATTCCACCAAATCCTCCGCGAATGCAAGAATATTTGTCTCTGTCATCATATTGATGCTGACGTCCGCCATTTGCCTCTAAGTGAGGGAAATTACAGTATTCTTAGAAGCTTGATATCTTGATGTAAAAGATACTAGAGGACTATTTTTGTGAAAAAAGACTACGAGATCAAAGAAGATAGAAGTGAATGACTGGTCAAAGTCGTGATTGGATAGTGTTCTAAATACACAGTCCTAAGGTCAAACTAAATTAACTGTCCCTAATTCAATATGAGACAAAAAGGAAAGCCTACGGCTGTCGCCGTTAGAAGGATTATTATTACACAAGAAGGCAATTGATATAGAATTAACAGGGTAATGCCCTTAGTCAATTATTTTAACACAAAAATTAGGCACAACACATCTGTATTGAGAATTGGTAGCAACCAAATAAAACCCTGGAATGGTCCAGTTAGGAAGGCCAAACTTTCTTCAGAAAAACATACTTGTGGTATCGACTGTATATAGAGTCAAGGCTGTGAGGGAAGACAGAAGGATAGAGCGAAAAACATGCTATCCCTACCTAAGTGCACTCTCAACTAGGTTGCGGTGTTACAACGCCTGTTTAAATAGTGACAGAATAAGAGTCAAAATAGCATCTTCTATGATGTGTAATACATTCAGCCTTGTAGTTCTCATACCACTCTCTTCCACAGGGCCAAACAGAACTGTTTGATACAAGGGGAGGAAGACTAGAGTAGAAGAAAGAAAACTGCATAATGAGAACGCACCAAGGAAGATAGAAAGGATGTTTTTCCTTTTCTAAGACTCTCGTGCGGCATCTACTGGGCTTGCAAACTTTTTTAATGGCCCATCGATTGTCACACTAACCCTGGTTTGTTCAGGTTTAAAAAGACACACATTCGAGAAACAAAAAAATGTTCTCGTCCTAAAACACAAAGACTATACAGTCACTATTTCCCATCTAAGGTTTTTGTAAAGTAGGGGGAAGTAGGACAATGTAAAAAGGTTTGCCCAAACTCTCTACCATAGGCTAAATACTGCCTTATTGAGTGTGGCAAACACTGTCGACCGGTTTCAGTGGTATTACTTAGATAGAACCACATTCGTCAGGACAGTCTTAGGTTCGTCCATACTGGTATACTTCGTTATTTAGACCACCAGTTTGCGAGAAACAAAATGCGGTAGATGGAATGGTACTTTACCACCTTTCCGTAGGTGTCACAGGACTGGAACAGTCTGCAAGGAAACCTGCGGGTCAAAACAAAATTGAGCCACAGTTTCTCTACGGTTGCTAAATTCCACTTAATGGATTGTGAGTCAACACGCTAATGTGTGTCACTCAACTACACGATCAGAGACTCTTTTGCATCACTTCTTACTTCAAACACTGTGTCTCACTAATTGTATCGTTGTCAAATTCCAAAACAAGATAATTATATTTATACCAATTATCCTATCCGTTACAACCACAGCATAGCATATCATATGCTCAACAAATTGTCAATGGCCAAGGGAAACAGTGTCACAGTGCACTCACCATAAGTTTAGTTCCCTTCCAGATGATACATAAAGTGGGTATTTTTACTAAGAAACGCCACATAACAGGCCAGTCCACATGCTTTTAGTCTGTAAGTAAAATGGGAAAGCATAGAGAGGTTTTAAGTACCTCAATTCGTTCCTCAATAATAGGCTGCAAGCAATAAATCCTTGTAATTCTTTTAAGCCAACGTTGCTACTAGTTTTTAAACACACGTACATAAGACTGAAGCACTACATTTTGGACTACTCTCTAAAAAGGAAAATTGCTCCCTATGCTTGCCGGACCAGTCTCCGTTCGCCAGGTTTGCACTATCACAGTGTATTCACAGTTGTAATCAGACTTACTTGGATGTGCTTGCATGCCGGATCACAGTGCAATCAGTAGTGAACCGCGAACGCGTCGCGAGAGGCGTCCTTTCGTTAAGTTGTTTTCCGATTACCGCATCACGTGACACGCTAACGCTTTTAGGATGCTCGATGCTTTTATCAAACTCGCCCACTTGGATCCGCTTTCCACTTTCTTAAATAAGGAGACCGACATTTCTGCTAGTGGCGGTACCTCACTTCCTGAGCATCGGAATCTGGGGGCTATGTTGGCACAACGCAGGTTGCCTGCAAGTAAAACTATCACATTTTGTGTGTGCATTTTGTAACCACAAACCCTGCTCACTGCTACCACACCACTCCTTACGTATACTTGCCCCAAACCCACCATCTACATATTTGTGTGAAAACAAAAAAAACAAAAAACAAAAACGAAAAAAGTTCAACGTTTTTACTTGCGAGCAAACAGGCGAGTTCCGGAATGTGCACTAAGGGCATCACAACACAACGCACTGGCAGGAAAGAGATGCACTGGGACCACCAAAACCCAACTGGTGTCACCCGATAGACTTCCTAGTATGGACATCAAGTGGAGTCTGTGCTCGTCTACCAAGTCTACCCAAGAGCACACATATTTCCTGATGCCCGCGTAGCGTGCCGCGTAGCGTGCCGCGTAGCCACATATTGTACGTTCTGAGAGCACAACTAATTCTCTGAAATTTCAGCAGTAATCATAATGCTTCTACGTAGGTCAACAACATGAGGCCAGGTTGGCATTTTTGTGGGATTTTGGAATAATCTACTCGTAAATAAACAGTCCTGGACAAACTCATCAGCTCCACCACGCACACAGCCATGCCACCGCAATCCCTTTCTTCAAAGATAAAAAAAGGATACCCTCACAAAAACACAAACTGCTGTCCATCTGTGAATGTAGTGTATTTGTGGGTTATAACATCTGCACATCCGTCTACCTTTAGTGTATACATACATACAGATTACCACCCACAGAAAGATTGGGTGCATAAGGGTGGGTGAGGAGACGAGATGTGGCTTGCCTCATGCTGATGTCACCGTTATTGCACAGCAGTTCCACACTCCTCAATCTATGGTCACTCAAATGAACAGTGAACTATAGGATTTACAAAACTTCATTTTAGCGAAGGGAAAGGCCAGACTTGAACCCGCCCTATTTGCTACAATCAATGAGGGAGAAGAGTCCTATAGCTCCAGACAATAGGTTTGCCCTGCTCTCAGACATATGAAGCCGACATCACTCCTTGAGCAATATCCCCGCTTCAGAGACCGGTGGCTGAGTAGCTGCAGAATGTTCCAGAAGATGGGTGTGGCTACCACAGTAGGGAGACTCATAAAAAGGAGCACAGAGATGACTTCTCCAAGGGACTGGGTGTCTCAGTTCCATCCTGCCAGGAAGCGGAATCCCAACCTACTTAGCGAGAGAAGGATATTACTTCAGCCCTCCCCAACATAGGTGCACCCGAGTGAAGGGAGACAAAGGTTCCCTCCAAGCCAGAGGAGAGCGAGTACCACAACCAGAAGAATGTATGGCTCATGTGGACCATACCAGCCTTCAGACCGTTCCTGGAGAAGGAAGATGTTAGTGGGGAAACCTAGCCTCACTTGAGTGGCCAAACATCCATTTCCCTTCTGACAAGCACCTTGCTGCTGTAGCCTAGTCAGTGCTGGCTTCCTAGAAAGAAGGATGAGGTACCACTCTGACCGTGACCTCCTTTAAGAGAAGCTCTAGACACCCATCAATTTTCCTGTCCAGCTCAACGCAACTCTCCTGCAGAGGTCCTTATATGGCTGGTTCTACGTTCATACTCCCACAGAGATTCACAGTGTCGAGGAGGAGCCGAATGCCTCTACCAGGAGTCCCGCCCCTATTGTATCTATGGATGCCAGAAATTGCGACATGGGCAACGCTGATAATGATCCCAATACCGGGAAAGATCTTCGAAACAAGGTATCCATTGAGAAATCTCTATAAGATGTACCCACAGAGAAATGACGGTCTCGTAGGGGAGATCCCTGAAGAAGTATGAAGCAGTGAACAAAAGAGGTTGGTGACGTCAGAAGAAATGAGTGACGCACTGAGAAGGATGATCAGAGAAGAGAATGCATACACCTTATGGAAACCGATGATGAAATAAGGAATGGGGTAACCTTTCTTGTGCAAAATGAAGGAATCGTACAAAAATGTCGACCTGGGAATTGCGACGGCTGAAAAGGCCGACTTATTTTTTTCTTTTGTTTTAACCCCCCTTACACCACATATATATGCGGGGGGAGACCCCCACATCCCCCCCATATTAATAATATACTCTAAACCCCCCCACATATATATGTGGTGTAAAGGTTTTCTTTTTTTTTAAGTCGCCATTTTCGGGCGTCGCAATAGTCACATAGATCCCAAAGAACACTGTACAGATGCTGCAACGCAAGTAGACTTAGCAATCATGAAGGCTGGCTATACGTAGTATATAGACTGCAGATGGTGCCGCCAATATATATATGTATAGAGTCCGGATGTTCGATTTTGCAACTTTAGTAAGCCAAGGCCTGTGAAAGAGAAGGGCTGAAAGTGTGGCGCAGCAGTGGAAAAAACTGCTGAAAATCAAGGAAGGATCGAGAAGGCTCTCTGGCCCAGTGTCAAGGGTTGGGGCAGCCAAGAAGTGGTCATCTATTCAAGGAGATACAAAGAACGTGAGAAGGGAGGCAAGCTCCTGTTAGGTGCGACGGAACCACTATGAATGCCAAGTTGTATTCTTTTAACATCATGAAATACGAAGAAAGGAGCTCAAACACTGTCTTCCGTCAAGTGGGATGGATGGAAATAGAAAATGGGCAAGCTGCATCGAGACTTGAAGATAAGAACGTACTAGCTCTCCCTTCTATTCTCAAGAGCAGTGATACTTTGCAAGGCCAAGTTCAAAGACAATTCGGTGTGTTATTGTGCAGCAGTGAAGGAGTGTTCCAGAGCAAAAACGAACACTTTCTCCTTTGGGAAACAGCGCTAGGAGTTCAACTCGCGCTCTTCAAAGACTTCGCTTCACAAAGAGGCGGAGCTGTGTGGAAGTCCCGTGATTGCTCACGTGACACTGCCCAGCCACAAAAGCAAGCCTAGTCCACCCTTGCGGCGCTAAGCCCGGCGGAGACAAGCCCGCTGGCTGTTGTGTGGCTATTGGGTGGTGTTGGAGGTGCACACAGCAAAGGCGATAAAAGCTGTGGAGTCGGGCTGTGTCCGGAGATTCTTTGGAGGCTTGTAAGGCTCTCAGGACTGCATTAAAGAACATCAGCATGTCCCATGGGAAACAGCAAGATCACAGAAGTAGGCAGCCTCTCATGCGCTTACAGCTGCAATTGCGACGTGATTGCGAAGAAAGTCGAGCTCGAGATGGACCACAGGTAAACAAATCTACCGAAACTAACAGTGATTGTAGTAATATACGTAAAAGGCTTGAACGCTTCACAAATGTTGCGCTCCCGGATACTGTTACTAATAATTCTATGACTAACCGAAGCTCATTCATACAGAAACCGATGGACACTAGTGGGAGAATGAGTACTAAGATAAATCATAAGGAGAAAATGCACTGCTTGTGCTCCATTGAGTACAAGTCCCCGAACGCTATGCGATATGAATGCGCTCAGCAGCCTGATTGTGTGAGTATGTGTGACGAAACTACTAATGATAATGAAACTAACTGGGGGGGCGTGGCTAACCGCCATGTAGGAGAGACGTGTTCGGCGCAGCTCCGCTCGATACGATTATGGATCCGCCGCCAACTATTGCTTAACTTGACTGCAGTCACCTGAAAACCGAACACAGGTCGTGTGAAAGTGTGTTCCGCCTGCTGTCGAAGTTTGGGAGCCTCACGTCCCTCTGTTGGCCCGCACCATCGAAAAGAAACAGAACGCCATGCAGAGGCAGGAAATGGCGGCCATGATGATCCCCGGCCCAGCGCTGTAGCGGAGCCCTGTGACCGACCCCGGGGGAGCCCGCCAGGGATCAGCCTTGGTGGAACTCGAACTGAAGCGGCAGCGGTGGCCTAAGCTGAGATTCGCGCTCCTGCGTCCCGAAGTAGAGCGGTAAGGAGTCGGAGGGGGGGGGCACCTGGTGCGGGCTTAACTGCACCCCCGCCGGGCCCGGAGCGAAGAGCCTTATAGCAGGATTGTGCCTGACCGCCCTGGCGGGTGGACGATGCACAACCCCCCCTCACGAAGTATCTCCCGCACGGCGCCAGTGGACATAGACTGTATAGTGCCCGCCGAGGCCTGGCGGATCTCGAGGATAGGACATGACCACTAAGGGCGCCCGAAGCAAACACCATGGAGTCCTTCGCGGCCGCTGGAGTGACCGGACCCGGGGAGGCTCCCGCCCCTGGAGAGGCGTCGGGCGCCGAGAGGCCCGAGCCGGCCAACTCCCAACTGCTAGAGGCCATCAAGACACTCCAGAAAACCATGGAGGACAAAATAGACGCGGTCGCCATCGACCTGAACTTATTGAGGCAGGATGTGCGCTCTATCACCGGCAGAACGGACGCTCTTGAGATCCAAGTCCGAGACAACACCGACGCCAAAACTCAGCTCTTAAAGGATGTGGACATTTTGGCGCAAAGAGTGAAGAACCTGGAAGACAGGGCTGAGGAGGCCGAAGGAAGGGCCCGCAGAAACAATATCAGAATTATCGGCCTGCCCGAGGGCATCGAGGGCAGCGACCCCACTAATTACATCGAGAACCTGCTCATACAGGAAATTGGGGCCGGGAAACTGTCGCAGGGCTTCACCATAGAAAGAGCCCATCGCTCCCTAGCCAGGAGGCCCCCACCGGGGAGCCCACCCAGACCCATAATAGCCAAAGTCCTCAACTACAGGGACAGGGAATCCATTTTGGCCTTTACCAGGATGGGCGGTTCTATACAGAGGGACGCCGCGAAGATCGCAATATACCCCGACTACACCTTGCAGGTTCAAAGGAGCAGGGCCCAGTTCCACCACACCAAGGCAAGACTCAAGGACGCAGGCCTGCGCTACCTACTCCTCTACCCGGCTAGACTCAAGGTCCTGCGCAACAATAAGGCACACTTATTTGACACTCCCGCAGAGGCCTGTGAATGGATGGACAGAGAACAGATCCCAGACATTGAACGGAGGCAGCGCAGGCCCTAGCCGCCTGTAATAAAAGGGACTTCTCCTCACTACCTACTGACTGCTGTCGCCGATCGCACATTAATATGCCAGTAAGGGTGGCGACACTGATGGTACCGGAGCCGCGCCGGTCGTGGCGCACCTCTTGATAACACCCTCAGAGGCAGCCCCTCTCCTATCCCCAGGATAATTTGGGTGAGTTCACCCGCCCGTAGGGCACCGGAAGACCCTGGTCTGATGGGGCAGAAACGGGGATGTCAGAGCAAGGGCAAACTCGCTAGACGTGTTGTGTTTGAAGTTGTGTTTGTAGTCAAGTTAGACGTTATTGTTCATGGGGGTCTGAACCCCAAGTTGGGATTACAGTTTAAATCGGACATAAACCGGACCGGGACCAAGCGCAGCGGAATCGCCACCAGGATGACCAAGTTCGCCAAACACCCCAACCTCAGGCTTCCCACAGCCACATGACCACACCCAGACTATGGCTGAGAGGATCAGAGTCATGTCCTGGAACGTCAGGGGACTAAACAGCTATATCAAACAGCGCCGCATTCACGCCTACATGAAGCGCCACAGAGTCGGAATCGCTCTCCTTCAGGAGACCCACTTATGTGGCCCCAAGCTTGCAGCGCTGGCTAAGGTCTGGCGAGGTACCCTAGTGGGTTCCTCCTACTCCACCTACTCCAGAGGAGTCTTGATATGGATTGCCCCCTCTGTCCCAGTCAAGCTGATCCACACCAAAACGGACAACGAAGGTAGGATGGCCCTAGTTCAGGGCACCATAGAGGGGCGCGACGTTCGCCTGATTTGCACCTATGCCCCGAATCATGATGCCACTGTTTTCTTTCGCTCGTTGTATGCCCGGCTGTCCCCGAGTAACGAATGCATAACGATATGGGGAGGCGACAACAACTGTACCTTAAACCCTCGCATAGATAGATCGGATGGTAAGCATGGAGACCCCTCCCCACCCGCCAGGATACTGAACGCCCTCACGCAACAATATGCCCTGAAAGACCTGTGGAGAGCGCAAAACCCCGAAACCAGAGGCTACTCCTTTTACTCCCCCCCACATAAGGTCCACACCAGGATAGACTGCCTGTTCATTAGCGAAGAGCACGTGGCCAGATTTGAGGACACGCAGTATCTAGCCAGGGTACTTTCAGACCACTCCCCACTGATGACCTCGTGGGTGACCACAGCTCCCAGGCCCCCCATCCCGACATGGAAATTGAGAAGCAAAGCTCTATTAGACAAAGCCTTCAACGAACAAATCAGGGAGGGTTCCACACACTACTGGCAAACCAACATTGATAGCGTCAGATACTTAGGCACAGCATGGGAAGCCTACAAGGTGGTAACTAGGGGGGAAATGATAGCCGCGGCCGGAGGGGCCCTGAAATCCGCCACGTCCCTGCTAGCGCACGCTGAGGCCGAACTCCAAGACCTCGAAGCTACCCCATCCCCTGATCCCGCCCACCTGCAAAAAATGATTGAACTTAAACAAACATGCTTAACACACTGGGAGACGCTGGGGAAACTAAGCTATACCAAATTCACGGAAAGGAATCACGCCCTGGGCGACAAACCTGGGAAACTTCTTGCATGGCTTTATAAACGAGAAACCCCCAGACACCCCATTTGCTCCATCCGTAACACAGACGGCCTGACCCTCCACACGCAAGTGGGTATCAACGCAGTGTTTAAGCAATATTACCAACCCTTTACTCCGATCCAGCCCCGCCCCCAGACCACGCGATCGAGGATGCCCTGGACGCCATCAGGCTCCCTTGCCTGGAGGACCACTTGGCAGATCCCCTCGGAGGCCCCGTCACCCCTGACGAGGTCACAGCCACCATTAGGTCACTGCCCTCTGGTAAAACGCCGGGACCGGACGGTCTCCCGGGCGAATTTTATAAAACCTATGAGGACATACTGGCCCCCCTATTGTCCAAAGTATATAACGAGGCGTATGAAATAGGCCACCTCCCCGACTCCATGACTGAAGCCACCATCATCCCCTTACTTAAGCCCGACAAAGAAAGCTCTGACTGCGGCTCATACCGTCCCTTATCCATGCTCAATGTAGATAACAAGATCCTCACCGCACTACTGGCCAGAAGGCTTCGTGCAGCCGTCCCGTACCTCATACACCAGGATCAGATGGGCTACGTGCAGGGTCGCTCCATGTCTGAGAACCTGCGAAGGCTGCATCATGTGATACACAGCACAAACGGCATGCCCGGTAAATATGCAGTTGCGTCTCTTGACGCCTCTAAGGCCTTTGATTCGGTCAGATGGACATGGCTCTACGCCACCCTTGCCAAGATGGGGATCGGAACGGCTTTCTTGAATTGGGTCAAACTCATTTACACTAATCCCACCGCCAGAGTGCGAACCAACAACACCTTTTCGGAAAAATGGAGCCTGGCCAGGGGCACTCGGCAAGGGTGCCCCCTATCCCCTTTGCTCTACATCTTAGCGATTGAACCAGTGGCGGCATACCTTAGGCAGGAGTATGGAGACGGGGGGATAGTGATAAATGGAGTGAACCACCTTGTTTCCATGTATGCGGACGACATGCTCCTCTACCTAAGGGATCCCGAACATCTTCTCCCCTACATTCTTGAAACCCTAGATGGGTTCCACAGATGCACTGGGATCCAGATTAACCACAGCAAGTCTTGCCTATTCCCCCTGGCTGCACTTAGTGGAACCAAGAAAGAACACCTCCCCCCTTTGGCCCTTAAATGGGAACCCACCACGTTCAAATATTTGGGCGTTGCGATCCACCGGGACCCCGAAGCCGAACATGCACTAAACACGGGCAGGGCTAAGGAGGGACTGGCTAAATCAATTGACCTATGGTGTAAATTGCCCCTTTCGATGGCTGGTAGGGCGGGACTCCTTAAAATGGTTGCACTCCTGCGTCTTCTACATTTCTTCACTAATGTCCCCTACAACATCCCCCAACGTTTCTTCAAAGACCTGAGCAAACTATGTAGGAAACTCCTATGGCGAGAGGGGAGGCACAGAGTTGCCCTAGACATAACTCAAAGACCGTACGAGAGGGGAGGCCTGAACGCCCCCAACTTTGAGCTCTACTACATAGCGGCCCAGCTTAAACACGTGATCCAGTGGATGGCTGATGATGCCACAACGGACACACGCCTATTACAGCCCCCAGACGCACCCTGGTTGCTCAGGGACCTCCTCTGGATCAGACCAATGCCTAAAACGCTGGATGCACACCTCATCCGCCTGGGCACTCAGATCTGGAGTCGGGCCTGCAAATCGGTCAGGCTGACCGACCCTTACTCCCCACAAATCCCTATAGCCGCCATCATGTCCACTAGACCGGAGGACCGGAAGGCGATCCGGAACATATGGGAACCCTCCGGTGTCGCCACCCTGGGCGATCTGATGGACGACCAGGGCACCCACACATTTCCCGAGCTGCACGAGTTGACTGGGGTCCCACCGGGTCAGTTCCTTCTGCACGGGGCGGTGCTGGATAAGCTTAGGAAGCGATGGCCGGAAGCAGAATCCCAATGCGCCGGACACGAGACCATTGAGAACTTGATGGGCGTTGCAGAGGGGGGACACGAAACCTCTAGGCTTTATGAGATCCTAATTGACAACACCACACATAACGAACTCACATGCAAGGGTAAATGGGAAGCCGAGCTAAACACGCAATTCGGAGACACGGAGTGGGAAAAAATAACACACTACCATAAAAAAGTTTCCAGGAATGCCCGATTCCAGCTTATCCAATTTTACATCATCCACAGGGCCTACCTTACCCCAGCTGTCATCTCGAGATTCAATGGCGCCGGCGTAGTGCCGTGCCCCAAGTGCCAAGAGCCCGCGGCTTCACTGACCCACATGTTTTGGGCCTGCCCGGACATACAAACGTTCTGGTCGCAAATCCAGACCAGGATAGCGGAGGAGGACATAACGCTAGACGTGCAATCCCCCAAGGCATGTCTATTGGGCTCATATCCGCGAGGCAAAAAGAACAAACCCCTTAACAGGCTCAAGGACTTGATGTACATCCTCGCAAAAAGGCGCATCGCAATGACCTGGAAGTGCCCCAGGGCCCGTAGACTTGTAACATGGTGGGAAGACCTCCGTAGATGGTCTGCGGCCGAAACCGGGGCCTGGGAGCTGGCGCAACGACAGCAGAAAATGGGTGACTCTGAGGACCTCTTGCAGTGGATAGCCCTCACGACAGCCCTGTTCAGTCCTAAAGAGGTCAGCACCTCAGGCGAGGACCTGGACAGCCCGGGCTCACCCTAACATCAGCGGCAGACCGCGCAACCCCGGTCCGGGTTCGCATGGGGAGGGAGGGAATGGGAAGTTATTGTGGATATATAATTGATTGCTATGTTGATGATGCTGGTTGTATCGTTTTTTTTTTAAAAAACAATAAATATATTTAAAAAAAAAAAAAAAAGATAATGAAACTAACTGTGTTCACGAAGAAATGAGCAAGCTGGAAACTACACTAAACACCATCTTTGATGTAAAATCTTCGACCAATGCAATTTCGAATGATATTAGAGACCAAAAAGACCCAAACTTAATAATCTTTCCCTCATTACGATTGCTTGCATGGGTCGTTTTAACTAAACCAAAAATGTCGGAAACTCAGAAGCAGAAATTCTTAAATAACTGAACGCAGCGCCTTACATCGGAAAACACTGGCACTTGGATTGAAAGTCCCTCTTGCTTGTTAAAATGTGCCTCTTCAAACGGCTCATCAAATGGCTCTACAAACGATCATTTTTACATTAAAAGCGTCTTAAAGCCTAGTAACACGGAAGGGCAAAATAACAGTGATATTGGCACGATCCTAATGAATGAACAGCAAAAACTATTTACTGAATGCCCGGATTATGTGGATGGAATGAGCGAGATTTTTGTTATAAATGAGAATGCAGACCCATTAAAACAAATAAAATGCCCAGATATAAATAATGAGAGTAATAGTAGTGACTCTAGTGCAAAGAAACGGCGAGACTCTATTACAGTAGTAAACAAACTTTTAAAAGATTTAACAAAAATGAATGACAAGTTGAATCTTAAAGCATCGAAAAATGAGTGTCCTACAATCATTAATGATTCAAATCAAAAGATTGCAAATGAGATGAAATCATCTGCATTACCTCATAACTTTATCATGGAGCTCATTAGCCCGAGACCCAAAAGATTGCCTGGAGCGCGAAAACACTGCCGTCTGAACTCAAGCGTTGTATCAGAGGTGATGTGCTCTCAAAAAAGGAACTTTGAGTCAAACGAGTCCACAAAAGCTGGGGAATCCCAGAGTGATAACATTGTAATCACTTAGCAATCATACAACAATAGTGATTTACCAAAGCAGCTAGAAGAAAGTATAGCAACATCATTTTCATCTGATGAATCCTCATTGGACTCCTCCATAATGGATCTACAACACCCCAAAATAAGCAGAACTCAAAGCAGAGGACAGTGAAATCAAAATTGCAAAAAAACTACTCTCCAAATCTCATCAAAGAGGCATTAAATGAACTTAGGCCATTTATAATGTCATCACTATCTATTGCAATGGCACCTATAATGAAATTATATGAGCAGTTGAATGACAACATAAAAGACCTATCAACACTATCTGCTTTGATGAACACTAAACTGGTAAATGATGAAACCAATGTCAACTCTACCAAAACCAAAATATGGCACAATATAAGCAGAATAGACAGAGCTATGAAAGATCTTGCTGATCAAAAACGAAATAACAGTGAAGATAAAAGACTTCTGGCAGAGGTAGCCAGAGAAGCATTGGGTTTACTTAAACACAATCAGAGTGTGCAAAACTCAAATAACATTGTAGATAGTGCAAACCATCATCCGATGAACCCGAATGCGGGTAAAAATGCTATATCTACAACATGCATTATGCCTAATACCAAAGACAATTTGAATGGAAAGAAAAATTCGACAATAATAATTGATGTAACAACATCAGAAAAGGAAATAATATGCTTTGGAAGATACTATAGTTACTCAAGAAGTGTATGTTGCCCCAGTGCTAACTGTAAATGATTTTACAAAATCATAACAAAAAAACAAAGCTTCAAACGAAGAAGGCGCCGTGACTTCCCCAAAACCTTCAACATCTGCAAATGGCGAAGGCCTGATTGACAATCCAGATACGAATAATCAACTAATACTTGAAGATAAAGAAAAAACCTTTTCAATTTTTCAAAAAAATCATACTTTCGGAAAAATACCAATACAACAGAAAAAGCAAAAGAACCAAAAATGTATAAGGAAGAAAAACAACGTAGGTTCTCGAAAATTTCTTAGAAACCTAAAGGCAGTAAATATATTTGTTAACTCGAAAAGTATAGGTGAAAAGATCATACGAGATGAACAATCGATAAGGCAGTCGGTTCCTGTACAATTATCAATAGAACAAAAGCAAATGGAAATTTCCAATGAGCTAATGAACATGTCCACTTATGAAGATGAAAATGTCTCTGATGCCACCCAGGAAGAGTGGGAAAATGAGCCGAATGAATTGCTCATTGATGTTGTAAAATCAAACTACGATATAAATCTAAAGCCTAGTTCAAACATTGAGACTCCCTATTCAACGCAAGAAAGAACCTGTGAGCTAATTCTACCATTGGTTCCTCATAGCTTGCCAATGCCAACAGTTACTGTGGCTAAGTTCCTAACGTTGGACGAGAAAAGAAAACTGGCAAAGATTACTGAGGAAAAAGAATTAGTAAGTGATAAAATTCATCAGAGATTGGATACAAAAGAACAACACACTAAAGCATCAACATTGAATGGGATAAAATGTATTCCCCATACAGTGGACTTTGGACCAGCAAAATTAAAAATACATAATCCCTTAAGCAAGTGCACTAAAGTTGAAGAAAACAGAGGCTTGATAAAACAAATGCAAAATAAACCCATTAAAAGACAGCAACAAATGGGAAAATATCGACTGGTATTAGAAAGAATCTTGACAGCAAAAGATGACCTGATCCTTAATTTAAATAATGTTCTACGACTATTACATCACGTACCTGGGCTAAGATCCATTGAATCTAGTGATATTCAAACGGTGGAATTCATGGACGAGCGCTATAATGATCAAGCTCGTCTCCATATTGATTCCAGGCTAATCTGTGATTTACTCATAAATGCTATTCCCTTTCTTTTATCACTGGGATTCGATATTCATGAAGATGCAGTAGAATGCAGTGAAAAAATAACATTGAAATGTGATATCTCCCCCAATCAAGGAGACGTATCAGGAGGTCAGATACTTAATACAAATCATTCAGACACTGAATCTAATAAAAGTGTAACTGAGATCATGAATGATTTAAGAGGTTCGCATATAGTGTCGAGCGAACTGGATAAAACTAGAACTAAAGTGATTCAGGGTGAACAAATAAAGATAACATTCAATTGCAAACAGATCCCTAATGAGCAAGAGAAAAATCAACTGAATATAACCGGCTCTACTGAATCAACAACCCAGTGGAATTGGTTAGCTGAATTTCTGGGAGGACAACAAAGCTAATGCCAAAAAAAAAAGCAAGAAACTTATGAACTTAACATCCTATCCTGGAATACCAGAGGATTTAATCATCTTTTCAGAGACTGCTCGAGATGGATTGAAGATCTAACCATTATATGCCTCCAGGAAACGTGGATAGCCAGTTGTCCCAGCTCAGAGGATTTTGAAATATCAATCAACCCTGCCATAATGAGAAAAAAAGGGCGTCCCTCTGCAGGTTTGATGACAATGATCACAAAGAGTGCCGGGTGGAAAACTTTACATCAGTTAATCACTCTGCTTATATACAGCATACGATCTTAAAATCAGAATGCAAAAAAAACAATAATAAAAAAAATCAACTTGATGTAATTAATGTATACTGGCATCATATTTTGGCAGGTACAACCAAATTCATATCGAAGATTTGTGATATAATTGATGACATAAATAGTGAACATGAACTCCCAAACATCATCCTGTGTGGCGATCTAAATTTAGAATGTCTAAAAACAAACAATGATTGGAATAGCACAAAGTCTAATTCCAAAAAACTGGCATCTAGATGGCAAATCGCAATGGACAACAGGAACTTAACAATATTGTGGGATGTTTTTACCCATGCATCCGAGCCCTACCTCAAAAACTGTGCAGTACTGGCATTGAAAACATCATGATGGCCAGAGCTTCCCAGAAAATGCCCAGGGAAATGCATGAAGAATAGGCTGCCACCCATTTTTGCCGATGTTCTGGGCACAGAAGGGCACTGCCTAAAACCACCATTGGACTACCCACACAGTAGCCTGAAACCATTGGGAATGGCAATGCTGATTGCCAAAAGCAACCTAGAATTGTGGGGAATTCATTTTCTTAAATCCCAAAAATGGGTGCATTACCAGTACTCACCACTATCAGAAAGCCAGCGTTTTAAAACCACCAGACTTTTTTGTGTAAAACTGGCTAAACCCAAAGCAGGCCAAAGAAAGACTTATTGAGAGGTGGATATGATCTAAAGTTATATTCTGAAGTGACTTGAAGGTTTATAACAAGACTGGCTGAGCTGTGGATTTCTGCAGTTTAAGTACATTTGGACTGAAAGAAACTAAAAATCTAAATGTTTAAAAGAAATGAGTGACCTACTTTTGAGTGTCACATAGGTTGCAATTGTTTAAATGTCATAGTTTTAAACTTAGAATCAGCATTCTAGCTGCATATGTAAAAATTGTCTTGACTTAAAATGGGGAACAAAAAGTGACATTTTATCTGAAAACTGGCTTAAAGAGATTCCAATTTTGCCTGGCAACTACCCCCATCAGGAGTGAAACTTGATTCACAGAAACTTCCCAGGCCTGGCTGTTTCCTGCTGGCCACACTAAGGATATGCCATCTCTCTGATAATTGAATTAAGGGGAGCCCCTACAGAATACAGGAGCTCTGAACAATGCAACCCCCTTCACCCAGGCAGATGGTTTATTGCAGGTGTCGTAAAACAGCTTCCTCTTGGCAGAAGCTGGGAGGGGCAGGGTCTCTGAGCTTGGCAGAAACTGGAAAGACTGGTTTCTGTACCATGTGACCTGAAAAGACACACCCCTGTAGCCAGAATATGGTTTTAGAAAAAGATGAATAACTCATAGTACGGACTTGTCATAATTATTTAAATGATAACATAATTCTTGTGATTTTTCTGCCCACATTTTAAGAGGTTTTTAGAACCGGTGGTATGATCTGGGGGCAAGCTAGCAGTTAAGAGGGTATTACTTAAAATGTATGCATGTTAAAAGTCTGATACTTCATCAATTAATGTCCATACTCCCTGCGCACATGTGTGTAAATTTGGGTTAATGTCCGATATTGCAAACCAGTTAAAAAGTGCAAAATATTGCCATTTATGAATGCAAGCCCCCAGTAAGAGCAGATTTGGACAGGGTATACCTCCTGTGAAATGTGATGGGTGCATGTAATTTTAAACAAATGTGTACCTGTGCAAATATGTTTTTAGGTCAAATATAGATTGTGTGTAAAGTTGACAGGGGTGGGTTCTCTGTATCATAAACAGACCTCATCATGATGACACTTCATTTCATTCCCCCAATCAAGGGGAAGAGGAGGAAGTGGCCAATGACAAGTGGAGAGGGGTAGGGGCTAGTGATGCTGCACACACACCCACTTTCAAACACATAAAAGCAGACAGTCAGGACAGATAGGGACATTCTATTCCATCTGCTGCGGGACGCTCTGCCGGAAAAATCCATGCTTTACCTCCATCAAACCTTCAGAGAGCCAACATAGAGACTTCAATCTATCCACCTTCAGAGACCCAGACCAGACCAGCAGAGTAGAGCTGACCCAGACCGCTGTTGGCAGAACCAGAGAGCTGACCCAGATCACTGTGAAGTGCCGAGACCGGAGTCCGTCCAAACCTGACCAGATCCGTGGCGAGGCCTAATTTTAAAATATATTGTGAGTACCTAGCAGAACTGTGTAGAACCAATCTCTTAGTTAAAATAATATAATCCAAACTATTTTAATCTAAGTAGAACTGCCTCCTAATTGTCACCTGTCATTTCTAGCTGCTAGCTGTACTTGTCACTTTGAACGTTTAAAAATTTCAAATCCGAAAAACGACCTTTATTTAATTGTCCGTAACTCCGTAACCGTTTGGTTTAGGAACTTGGTTTAACTTTCCTCTGAAAGCTTAGAATCTTAGCTTTTCAACAAACCTAGAACCGTATTCCTACTCCTTATATTTACTCCGTAATTGCGAGAAACGCACTCGCGAATTTACCGCAATTTGCGATTTGGATAAAAATCAAGCCACGTGTGAAAACAGCAGTTTCCTTGCTAAAAATTCGTTTGCCTCTTAAGAACCATCCCTGAGTCATTGCTAGAGTGAGCCTGGACTAATATTAACTAGATACCGCTCACCCTGAACCTCTAGAGGGAATTAAAAGCATTTTAGCATATTTTTCACTTCATTGCCAGCACATATAAAAGCATTTTGGGCCTGTGTTTCAAACTTCTGTAATCTAAGCTGCTGGGGTGAACTGAATTACATTTGATTGCATGTCTGAGAACTGTGTGCTTTCCTTCCATTCCTTGCATTGCATAAAGGGGGGGAGTGGATTGATAAAGAAAAGTGATTACATTGTTTTGTTGAAATCATATTGAGTATTTCTGTACTGCCTTTCATTCAACATTGCATCCATCTGAACTTATATAAAGCATTCTCTACCACCTTATTCTTCTGTTCCTATTCACAAGTGTGCTAGTGCCAGACTATCCATTATTGATTACTGCTCAGATTAAGTGTGATATTCAATTATTAATTTATTACAAAGCGTGAAATATATATCTATTGTTTAAATTATCGAATAAACCTTTTAACTTGCAAAACAGAACTACTTCTTGGCTCAGTGGGGTCAGGGGGATTCCAAGAGAGGGGTGTTATATAGGGGTAGTCATCCAGAACACATGAACTGGACATAAAGATATATCAATAAGGGTTTCCATTCAGTATCCCAGACTAGGCATTGACTTAGCTGTAGTGTTGAATTGAATCCTCTTACAATATTAAATGGCAACTCTAAGGGTGACATTCCGGCTCAATCAACGTGGAACGACAAAAAATCGAGCTCGACCATAGATTATTTCTACGTGTCAAATAATCTTACACGACAGGTTAAGTCGCTCGAAATCATAAAGAGGCAGACGAGTGATCATAGCCAACTAAAACTCTTGCATATGATGACAGCGTAATGAGCGATTGTTGGAATCAGAGCGTTTCAGTAGAATCGAACAGAATTCGCCTAAGGATCAATACTAATGAGGTAAAATCTTTGGTCAATGCCTATATTAAACACGCAAGCAGCTACCAGTCATCTGATGTAGAGTACTCTCATCTCCTGCAGCAATACATTTATCAGAATAATGGTCTAAAAAATGGAGCTTTTAAACCAAAACACCACTATAACAAAAAACTCGTAAAGAGAAGACAGCAAATGCGCAAGGAGTTAAGAATATTGAAAGCCTCCGATAATAAGGAACTTTGAACTGCCCAGAAAAAATGCAAACAAAAATATATAAATTCGTTAATTTCCCATAAACTATTGCTTGAACAAAGAGATGCAGAAACAATGATGAGTAGCTTGACAAATAACAACTCGCAAGATTTTTGGAAACTCATAAATCAGCACAGCTGTGACCAACATGCCATTCAAACTAATATGGTAACAGAAGCCCAGTGGGTGCAGCACTTTTCAAAAGTGTATGAGAAAAACAGACCCTCAATGGATCTTGACCTTCCAAAACTTCATCTTGGAATATTCAGTCCGATGAAGATGACATCCTTCAAAGTATTATGCGGTGTAGCTCATCACGTGCACCGGGTCCGGATGGCTTGACTAACTACATCTTAATATAAAACGCCAAAGAGTGGGCATCTTTGTGTTTCAACCTTTTCACAACCATAGCTCGCAAAAAAAACATACCTGCGTCCTGGAAGAGTGCGATCGTCGTCCCGATTTTCATAAAAGGGAATCGGACAGATCCAAAGAACTACAGACCGATCGCCCTCTTGGATGTCCTGGGTAAGATTTTTGCGATACAACTCCAGAAACAACTATCAAACTGGGTAACAACTAGTGGTCACTTAGACGCTCGCCAGACTGTATTTGTGAAAGGAGTAGGATGTGGCCTAAACCTGCTCACTCTCAATGTACTATAAATGGAAGCCATTAGAACCGAACAGAATATATATCTTGCATTTATAGATCTGTCGCAAGCTTTTGATAGCATCGATAGAGAGCTGCTGTGGCAAAAGCTATTTTTATGGAAATGTCCAGAAAGCCTAATTATGGCAATAAAAGAATTACATACTAACACCCATATAAGAGTAAGATTGACACAAAAAGGGCTACTATCGAAACCTATATATACGACCCGAGGAGTGAAACAAGGATGTCCGTTGGCATCTGTAATTTTTAACTTATTCATTTCTGACATCGGACAGGCGTATACTGGAGCTAAAGTTTTCCCGCCCAAGATCAATGGCAAAGAAATAAATTGGTTACTGTATGCAGATGACCTTGTTGTGTTAGACCTAACACTGATTGGCCTAAAATGAAAGCTAAACATCCTGCAACAATACATCCAACAAAATGGCCTTTGTGTAAATATAAATAAATCAGAAATACTGATTTTAGAAAATTTACAGAAGACCAAAAATACTTCAATTTCAAAGAGGTTCAACTGGAAAATTGGCACAGATTCCATCAAAATAGTTAAACAAACTATATATTTAAGTATGAGTATTAGCTCTAGTATAAATGACACCCCCTGGATTCAAAAAACAAAGGACAAATGTAAACAGCTCACAATTCAAGCATGTCTGATAAATAAAAAGTATGGGAAGTTTTCCATAATACCAGTACTAAACTTCTATAAACAGAAGGTGGTTCCAGCCATAATATATGGTGCCGAAGCTGCATTTGGCTGTAAGCCCGAGCTGTGGTCTTCAATAGAACATCAATTTTGGACAAGATTGTTGTGGCTACCTAAAGGTGTACCGACTGCATGTATCCGATATGAACTGGGCTTAATATCTATTAATGCAAGAATAACATGGAACACTTTAAATGAATTCCGCAAAATGAAGATGCCCCAATATTTAATATTTCAAGATTTAGACTCCGGAAATTGAGTTAATACCCTCACTATATGGGCAAAACGATGTGATAAAATCCTATCTGATATAGGTTTGGATTTTGTGACATTAGAGAATAATCCGAACAAGGTTAAAACTATGCTATGGACACAAGAATGATGTTGAGCTGCTCTTGCTAGTGTAATGTTTACCAAATGACTGTGTAAATAAATGTAGATTCTTTTACCAAGAAACCTTGAGTAAGTGTCCATTTGAATCACTGTATAATTGGTCCTTTGTGTAACTTGTTCTACTGCTCACTTAAACTCTTGAGATAAGTCTGGCTGCTCAGCCATCGCTACCACATTAATGTGTAGTACAGGCTTGTACCAAAGGTGAAATTGTGCTGTGAAAATACCCAAACCGGAAGATGAGGTGCACCTTTTTAAGAGCTTGCCTTAACCTGCTACACTCTAATGACCCATCAGCACTGAGACACCTTCTTTTAACATGCACAGGAGTCGAATCCATAAGGAAACCTTACCTGGAGCCAGTTCTAGCTGCAGCGCATACCACTGACGAAGACGTCTGGTGGTCAAGACTAATTGGCGGTTGGAGAACTACATGGGTTAAATAAAGTTAAAAAAAAAAAAAAATTGTTCTTACAATTGTAGTCCTAATTGCATGTAGTGTTCCCAAAGGGTACTGCCTGTGATTCTGCCTAACACTGGTGTACAGCGGTGAGGATAAAGTATACTTGTTACATTGAGAGTACTGCTCTTACCTTTGTTCAAATAACCCTCACAAGGCTAAGCAACACTAGCGAAGCAATTGTTTTATCATGACTGTTATGGAAAGCTACAGACAGGAGACCCTAGTCACTTTAACAGTTGATCAGGTGAGAGAAATGTGTAAAGCTAGGAACCTCACTGTAAAAGGCAAGAAGGTTGAATTGATAGAAAAGTTGTTACAATACCAAAGTCTGAGGAGTGGGTCTGAATCCCCCACCCCTGCAGCAAATGTGGAAAATATTGATGAGGATGATAATGTATCTGAGAGTAACTCAAATGTTATTGATGAGTTAGATGAGGCAGAAGAGTCATTAAATGTAGGCCCTGTTTTACCTCTACCTGCTCATAGGCCTCAACCTCTGACTACAGGGACCCCACCAGGTCCAACATTAAGTCCTGAATTTGTCTCACTTGAAAAGATGAGATTGGAGTTGAATTTAAAAGGATCCAAGCTCAAACTGATAGCAAACATGAAGAGCTTAGGCCCAGAGAAATGGAATTGAACCATGCATTAGAAATGAAAAAGTTGTCTATTGAAACTGGTTCTCTCCCAGAGTCCTCTAGGTCTTCCAGTCCCAAGAAGCCTTGCCTGCCCAAAGATGCAATAAGTATGTATGAGTTTAAGGTTGATATTTTGGATTGGTTGGCTGCTTTTGAATATAACCATGGAATTTAAGAGATTGCAGGGAATCAGCTGATTCCTTGGCTTTTTCCTAGGCTACCCCCTGTTGCAACTGATGTGGTAATGGATTTGTGGAATATAGACAGAAAGGAGTATGAAACTGTGAAGCTAGCTTTGATAGCTAGATTTGGGAAGAGCCCATCTCAGTATCCTAAGAGGTTTAGAACCCTCAAAAAGCATGATGGTACCCCTTGGGCTAACTGGGTGACTGGATGTTTGAAAAACTTAGATGGTTGGGTTAAGGGTTACATAGTGAACACTTATGAAGGTATGAGGATTTTGGTGATGTTGGAATCTATTTATGATGCCTGATCTCCTGAGCTGAGACAGCACTTGGCTGACTCTAAGGAAATGGATCCCAAGAGGTTGGCAAGAGCTGCTGACTTGTGGTTTGCCAACAGGCTACTCACAAGGATTCTGGGGCAACTCAGAAGAAGGATGAGAGGAAGCAGCACAAGAACGATACCAAAGAAAATTCAAATACCTCCCATCGAAAAGAGGGCCACCCACAAACATAACAAGGGTAAGCCACAGGGAAAACCGAATCAGGCTAGTGCACCTTCTGGGGACAAACCAGAAGGAGGTCAGAACAAACCCCCATTATTAAAGACATTTGGTAAATGTTATGCTTGTGGGTCAACTGCCCATGTGAAAGGGGATCCCAGATGTAAGGGTAAACCTTCAGGGGTCCACACTGTCTCCTTAGCCTTCTCCCCAGTGGATGAAGTACCAATGACAAGTGGAAACTTTCACTTACTAGCTGAGGAACCCATGAAAGTCTCAGCCAGTGTTTCTTTAGTGTCCGTGGGTCTGTGGGAACAACATAATTTAGATGTGTACAACTCTAGCCCAGATAATACTAAAGAGTATTATGAAGACAGTGTTCTTGTGAATGGTCAGGACACCCCTGCCATCAGAGACACTGGGGCCAGCATAACTGTAGTTGATTAATCATTTTTCAAGATTGAGGATGTTGCTAGGGCACCACAAATCTTAACTAAGCTTGCTGGAGGCCCTGTCCAAATGCTTCCATCGTTACCAGCTCGCATCAGTGCAATTACATGACTGTCAAGATACCTGTAAGTGTGCAGAGTGAAGTACCTGGGAGAGTCCTGTTGGGGAATGACTTAAAAACTCTTGGAGTTGTATCAAGCATCCCCAGGCCTTCCAGCAAAAGGAAACAGGAGCAGACTAGGAAGGCCAGAGAGAGTACCTTAAGGGGCTCTCAAGAGGAGATTATAGAGGAAACTATAACTCCCAGTCCACAGGACATACTGACTGCAATTTCCAAAAAGAAAGAGGAAAAGGGGAAACCTACAACTTCTAAAATGAAACCAGCCAGCACTCCTGTGCTACCAACAAGGACAACCCCAAGAGGACTGTCCAAGATCACACCTGTGATCCCTCCACCAGCTGAGGCTGAGTGAGTGGAGCAACCTTGTTTGGTTGAGTCAGCTGCTGAGGAATCAGAGCTGGAAGAGGACCTTGCTCCTGTTGGAGATCTGGATCCTGTAGACCATCCTGAGCTGCAGTCCTGGCAGAAGGTGGACCCTGTAGGGCAGACTTCAGCAGAGATCAAACAGAGTCTCCTACTCTTGAAGGTCTTTGGCAACAGGCAGCTTCCCAGCTGGACGGGCAAGAGCCAGGGAAGCATAGGTTATACTGGAAAGATGGGCTCTTCTACATTGAACCGACTGAGTCTATCCCAGGGGACTATCGAAGACTTGTAGTGCCTCTTGAAAGCAGACTCCAGTTCCTACAGTTAGCCCATGAGATCCTTTAGCTGGTCACTTGAGCTTCAAAAAGACCAAGGAAAGGCTATCTTTATATTTCTACTGGCCTAAGTTGGGGTCTGATGTAGATAAATTCTGTAGGAGCTGTCACACTTGCCAAACCTCTGGCAAGAGTGAAGGCGAGAATGTGGCACCCTTTGTGCCTCTCCCAGTGGTGGGCGTTCCTTTTGAGAGGGTTGGAATCGACATTGTTGGTCCCTTAGACCCTCCCACATCTTCAGGAAACAAGCTTATCCTGGTTGTAGTAGACTATGCTACTATGTATCCTGAAGCTATACCTATGAGGACTGTTACAGCTCGGGCTGTTGCTAAGGCCCTACTTGGTATTTTTAACAGGGTAGGTTTTCCTAAGGAAGTTATCTCTGACAGGGGATCTAATTTTATGTCCCACTACATGCAGGCCATGTGGAAGAACTGTGGAGTAACTTACAAGTTCTCAACTGCCTACCATCCACAGATGAATGGATTGGTAGAGAGGTTTAATCGTACAATGAAGAGCATGATACGTGCTTTAGAGAAACCCCTTAGAAGAAAGTGGGACCTTCTACTGCCATGCCTTCTCTTTGCATATAGAGAAGTCCCTCAGGAGGGAGTTGGATTTAGTCCCTTTGAACTTCTTTATGGCCATCCAGCTAGAGGCCCTTTGGCCCTAATTAAGGAGGGGTTGGAGAGTGCTCCTTCCCCCAAGCCAGTGAGAGTCACTGACTATGTGATAGGTCTCCGGAGGAGAATGTCAAACATGATGGCAGAAGAATCAGAGAACCTAAAATCAGGTCAGGCTCTGGTCAAACATTGGCATGACCAGAAGGCCAACATGGTTGAGTTTACTCAAGACCAGCACATTTTGGTTATGGTACCTACAAGGCAGAGGGCCTTACAGGACAAGTGGATAGGACCCTTCAATGTTGTGGGTAAACTTGGAGAGGTGAACTATCTGGTGGACTTAGGCAATCCTAAGGAGGCTCCCAGAGTCTTTCACACCAACCGGTTAAAGGCTTATGTCTCAAGACCAGAAGAAGGAGCTTTGCTTCTAGCTTCAGCCCAAGAGGAGGAGGAGAATGAACCTCTACCTGACCTACTCAGAGGCCAGCCTTTAGACAAGAAAATAGAAGGAGTTAATCTCTCTTCTAATTTGACACCTGAACAACAGGAGGAGTGCAAGTTTCTGTTGAATCAATTTGCCTCCCTGTTTTCACTATCACCAGGCTTGACCTCTTGGGGCCAGCATGATATTCAAACTGGTTACGGTTTACCTGTAAAAAGCAGAGGTTACAGGATGTCAGATCATGTAAGATCCCACATAAATGAGGAGGTCAACAAGATGCTTGATCTCAGGGTAATAGAGTCCTCTACCAGTCCATGGTCCAGTCCATTTGTTCTAGTACCAAAGGCAGGATCCAAAGAGTTGAGATTATCTGTGAACTATAGAGTTCTTAATGCAATCACCAAACGGATGCCCACCCTTTGCCAAGGACAGATGAACTGATGAATAAACTTGGTTCAGCCAAGTACCTCAGTACATTTGACCTTACCTCAGGCTATTGGCAAATAGCACTGACAGACCATGCCAAGGAGAAAACTGCATTTTCAATCCCAGCAGGTCTCTACCAATTTAAGGTTATGGCTTTTGGACTAAAAAATGCACCTGCTACATTCCAAAGGATGGTTAATCAGGTTCTGAATGGGATGGAGGACTTCTGCATGGCATACTTGGATAACATTGCAGTGTTCAGCCCTACTGGGAAAGAACATGTTGACCACTTAGGATATGTTTTGCAGGCTCCCGAGAAGGCCCATTTGACCGCAAAGGCTAGTAAATGTAAAAATTGGTCAGAGTAAAGTGGTCTACATTGGACATGAGGAGGAAGGAGGTGAAATAAGGCCATTGCCTAGCAAAGTACAAGCTGTACAAAACTGGGCCACCCCTACTACTCAAACCCAAGTGAGAGCCTTCCTCACTGGGTACTATAGGAACTTCATTGAGAACTATAGGTCCATAGCTTCTCCCTTGAATGTGGTCTCCTCTCCCAAATTCCCTAAAAAGGTCAGATGGAATGAGGAGTGCACTCAAGCATTTGAAGGCCTAAAGAAAGCCCTTTGTCAAGCTCCAGTCCTAAGAGCTCCTGAATATACCCAAACCTTCATTTTACAAACTGAGGCTTCAAATACAGGTATAGGTGCAGTCCTTGGTCAACTGGATGAGAAAGGTAGGGAGCACCCCATTTGCTTCATCAGCAGGAAGCTGAATGAACCTGAGACAAGGTGGGCAACCATTGAGAGAGAATGTTTTGCTATTGTGTGGTCACTGAAGAAGTTTAGACCATACTTGTATGGACCTACTTGTGTGATTCAGACTGACCACCAAACCTTTAGATGGTTGATGCAAATGAAAGGGGAAAACCCCAAACTACTGAGATGGTCAGTCAGCCTGCAAGGGTTTGATTTTACCATTGAACACAGGTCAGGGTGTCATCACAAAAATGCTGATGGTCTCTCCAGGATGTTTGACCAACTGGAGTAAGGAGATTCATCCAGGAGTGGATTACATTCTCCTGTCCCTTAGTCTGGGGGGGGGGGGGGGCGAGTGTTAGGGAGAATTCTCAAGAATGTGCTCATTTCCCTTACCTTTTGAGACCCCCAGCAACTTTGCTGGATTTCTGGGATTTAATTTTTTACCTGAGACGAGTGTGAGCCTTTTTTCCTACTCTTCCATGTATTTTGTGTGCGTTTTACTTTTGTGTTCTTTGGTTATGGAGTTTTAAAACAACTCCAGTGTCATCATCTTTTTCTGTGTGTCACACAGCACCTTCAGTGCAGTGGCACAGGGGTGTCTTTCAGACTCCCAAGGTTTAAATACCTTCTCTGGGACTGACTGCCGTCTCTCAGAGCATGTAAAGTTAAATTGGCTTTACTAGTCTTCTTAAATTTACTGACCAGGCACACACTATCTTCCAATAGAGTGCTGGAGGGGTTGCTTAGCTTCCCCTGAATCAAAACACTCATGTAACAGTAAAATGTTACCTTTCCCTACTTTAAATGGCTGGTGGCAGTGGTTTAGATCAACTACCGTGATTTTCGCGACCGCTAACAACGGTAGCTTAAAATCAAGGGTAGCCATGTTTTTCAATATGGCGCCCAAGACCTAACTGTAAAAACAGACTCCGGTGAACTTTTTTTGCCATTTCTTTTAGGAAAAGTCCTTCTTTTGTTTAACTCTGCGCGCCAAACCAGGTTTGGTCCCTTTGTTTGTGCCTTTTGGCAGGTATCTGTACTGAAACCCTCCTCTGGTGCCAGAGTGTCTGGGGTGGACAGGATGTGAGGGAGGTGCCTGAAACCCCCTGTGCTTAGTCTCCTACGAGACCTGAATGCACTCTGGTGTGATTAGCTGGCTGACTGTCAGGCAAGGACAGCCACCCTGCTGGCTGGGTGACAGCCAGGCTGAATAAATGGGGGAACACAGTTTAAAAGCAGGTCTCTGGGACTTGGAAGGCAGAGTCGACCACTGGAACGAAAGAACCGAAGACGAGCTGAAGGAAGATGACTGATGCAACTCCTGGACCGTTGGATTGCCCGGTGAAGCCCTGCTGAAGGTCCGAATTGCCTGAAACTTCATCGACAGAGAAGCTCCTTCAAGGACGACTCCTCCCATTTAGCTGGTAGGAACAACTCGTAAGCCACCTGGATGCCGTGTCCATACTGGTCGAATTTTCATCAGAGTGCTGTTGAAAACTGGATATCCAGTGAGAAGGATACCAGTTTGTGGACTTTAAGGCACTCAAACCTTAAAACCGACGCTTAGCCAATCTTGTGGCCTCTTCCCTGCGCAGTGCAGGAACCTCCCGACGTCCTCCTTCTTGTCCCCACGACTGAAGCTCAGGAACAGTGACATCTGCAGGAACAACTGCCTCAGCTACAGCTTTTCTTCATACCTAAGGTACTGTGCAAACGCAGTGTGGAAATCTTTTCTGCCGCGGTGAAAGTTTGTGAAACTTTCCCCACTTTGGAGTCTTGTTCGCTCCTAAACCGACATATAACTCTTTTTATAGCAAACTGTTGCGAAGTGACTTGCAGGCTTAACTTAGGTCATATATTAGGTTTATTCAAGACACTTCAGTTACAGTTACATGGAAGTAAATACAGGAGCATGGAGTAATATAAGCACTGGCCCCATCACCCAGGCAGGGAAGCTCTAACTGCCTGCCTCAGTACGGAACCCTCAGATCAGCATTCCATCATTCACCCAGCAACATTCCATATGACATCACACACTCACATAGGCAGATCAACACAGACAGTCACTATATAACACATCTCCCTCCTTTTTCCAAAGCCACACACACACAGAAAGTCACAACGTAACACATCTCCTTCCTTTTCCAGACCATACATGTACAAATCAGACACACAACAAGGTATTTCTCTAAACCCGTCTCAAACACGCATCTAATACCAAACCGAAACAGACACATTCACAGCGACACAACACCACTCACCCATTCAAACATCAAATATACTCAGCCTGTTGGGTGTGACCTACTTAGCCAATACATTCAAATACTGCGGAAGAAGCTGAGACACTGGCCAGGCATCCCAAACCCATCTGCGTACCCGGTAAATGACCACAATCAACCCAATGCAGAATTGATAGAAACTGACATGCCACACCCCACTAATTTGGATGAAACACAGGCTTTGACACAACTACATATAAGCAAAATATCACTACAGAGGGGCTACCTCCTTTAACACTTGCGGGAACTCACGAAAAAGTACTCATCCACTGAGGTACCTGTCCTACTCTACACGGGCTGAGGCGCTACCTCACGCACATCACTATGTTCCACAAACCTGAGGCGCTATCTCCCTCATATACACTTGTGTCCATTCACGTCAGTGGCGCTTTTCTTGCTAACACTAATAGAGACACCTACCGGAGGCGCTACCTCACTCATATGCACTAATCCATGCACAACAGAGGCGCTACCTCTCTCTAATACTTGGCATAAACCCGGAGGCGCTACCTCCCTAACATACCCTAGTGACACTCACCTCAGAGGCGCTACCTCTCAAAGGAAACTTATTGTCACTCTTACTGGAGGCGCTACCTCCCTAAAATACCCATTGAGCCACACTTATAGAGGCGCTACCCCCATCAAACGTGACCCACATAGCAGAGGCGCTACCTCTAAATAACATCAAAATGTCATTCACCAACAGAGGCGCTACCCCTTACTGATTCTGATGACGACACATACACATCTCTCCTTCCTTACAAAATGTCATTCACATCAGAAGCGCTACTTCTTCAGTTACCACCTGATACATGCCATCTACATGCCCATTATAGTGCATCTATCTTACTTCCAACTTTAACTGAATCATGTAAAACATTTTACAATTCACCATGTTATAACTGCGGAGTTATTAAGTTAACCAACATTTTTGTCCTAGAAGTCCATGGTCATGTCTTGACCTTAAGATAAATACTATGCTCCTAAAAGTCCATGTCAAGTTTTGACCCTATATGCAATGGCAACTGAACTCCTGAAAATCCTCAAAAAGATTATACTAGCTCACTCTTCCACATGCAACTCCATTAGATACAACACAAATTCGGCGCTTCACCCCTTTTTTTTTTTTTTTTATGGAGTATGCTTCGTTATGCATGTTAACATAATAAACATATTATTCACCCTACTAGAAGTCCATGGGTGGTCCGCACCCTTACCCTGGAAATCCTCCAAGATGTTACATCCTTTGCATTGCATTTCATACACTTATATCTTACATGTTAAACTTATTAAAAAGGATACATCTCGTCTTGACTTTGCTTGCATTGACCCTCTTTAACTCTTTTGCTGTGAAACTAACAAAATCCTGCGATGCCCCTTCAAAACACTGCATCTCGCCCAGGGGCCCCAAGTCTGCAATGCCTTACCGTGCAGCTCCATAACTTCTAGACTCTTTTGCAGGATGCTATGTCTTTTGCTGTGGTCCTTCATGCTCTCTACACTCTATAGAAAATGCTGCCAATCCTCAACGCGTGACACCGGCCCAACTTCCTTCTTGCGGCACTTTCGGCGTGTCACGCTAGTGCACAACAGTTCCATAGCATCCTCATATCTTGAAAAGATACGTTTTCCGCATATCCAAATGAGGAGAACTTTATTCCCTTTCCATACACCTCTGTGAATACATTCCTCCATGAGTTCACTCATCCGCGCATTCGCGATCTGCATCCGACGCTCTCCGGGTGTCGCCAGCATCACGTGGTGCGTTACAAACTCTAACGGCTCCCAACAAACAAACCCAAGGATTTTCTTCTTGTGCCATGGCAGCTGTTCGTATTCGACACTTTCCGAGTGCCGCTACGCAGCGCTGCCACATGACTCATTAGTTGAAACAGGTTCTTTTCTTTAACACCGGCACACATCCAGCGTATCTTTTTGCAACGGACTTACGTTCCTTGATCGCCAACACCTCAGGCCCCTTCAATGACGTCACCATTTCTACTCGACAGCCGACACGTAACGGAGCTCTCTGTTACCAACCGCCACGCATGCACGACGCGAACTGGTGACAGTTGCCATTGCCAGTGCAGAGTGCCATTATACAGCAAACAGTTACATCTGCGTACCGGTCAATTTACATACCATGTGCATAGCGCGTAAAATGTATCAAGGTGATATTTACACATTTTTGTGCTAAGGGGTGACTTATGATTCTCTCAAGACCTCCCATTTTTTTTTTTACCGCTCTTCTGTAATGGAGCTTCGCCGTTCTAGTGCTGTGGGGTTCGCATTGCTTTTCCCCAACCCTGGTATCCTGCGGCCCTTCAGGACAGACAGACAGTGTCTTCTTGCTCCCCTTATTAGATGGGACTGTCACTATTGCTTGGTGGAGCAGTCAATCCGCAGAATGTCCCATTAACTCGCCCCTTTTTCTTTTCTCACAAGACCATTACACTTAGCTGCTTCTTCCTTTATTTTGGTACACTTGCAGCAGCTGTGGAACATGAGTGGGACCTCTCAGCCAGTCCTTCCCACTATAACAGGGTTGGCTTCTTTCTACCTGGGGCTTTTTCATCTTCATACTGTTTCATGCATTAACCCTGAGAAGCCTCCCACTTATGCTGATCCCTGATGCAATGGGGCTTCCTTACTCTTCCTCTCCTTAACCCTGGGTGATGGGTCTCTTACTTGTGTTGTGGGGGCAGTGCTGATCTCCGCTGTTTCCTCCTGTCTACTGCACCCCCCGCAGCAGGCTCCTTCTTCTTCAGCTCCTTCTTTTGTGCGCAGATTCTTGTAGGAAGACCAACTCGTCGCCAATGTTGCGAAGTGACTTGCAGGCTTAACTTAGGTCATATATTAGGTTTATTCAAGACACTTCAGTTACAGTTACATGGAAGTAAATACAGGAGTATGGAGTAATATAAGCACTGGCCCCATCACCCAGGCAGGGGAGCTCTAACTGCCTGCCTCAGTACGGAACCCTCAGATCAGCATTCCATCATTCACCCAGCAACATTCCATATGACATCACACACTCACATAGGCAGATCAACACAGACAGTCACTATATAACACAAACTACTTCCTCGAACATTGGCAAAGACTTAACCGTTTACTACCAGAACTGTGCTATCCTATTCATGACTCTGAACCATTGACTTTGGCCCAGGCGTATTGAATTGCATTGCCAGTTGTAGTGAACTGAAACTATTTGCCCTGTCTATGAAAGTAATTGTGCTTTAATTATTTTAACCTTTGTCTTTCTACCCCTTTTGAAAGTAACTGAAGTGCCATTTTGCTCCCACTTCAGGGGAGCCTAACTTGTTCAGAAATGTATTGGTTGTTTACTGTAGTGTATTAGATTGTGATAATAAGCTGCTTATTACTAGTGGAATGTTTTCCAACTGACTGTGTAAATAAATGTACATTCTTTTACCAAGCAACCTTGAATAGTGTTTGCTTGAACTACTGTGATTGCAAGGCCTTTGTGTAACATCTTATACTGCTCACATCCCTCTTGAGATAAGTCTGGCTGCTCAGCCACTGCTACCACATAACTGTGTACTAGAGGCTTGTACCAAAGGTGAGATTGTGCTTACACCTGTAGTCTTAATTGTGTGCAGTGTTCCCAAAGGGTACTGAATGTAATTCCGCCTAACACTGGTGTACAGTGGTGAGGATAAAGTATAGTTAATACATTGAGAGTGCTGCTCTTACCTTTGTTCAAATAACCCTCACAAGGCTAAGCACCACTAGAAAAGCAATTGTTTTATCATGCCTGATATGGATAGCTACAGCACAGGAGACCCTAGACATTTTAACAGTTGATCAGCTGAGAGAAATGTGTAAAGCTAGGAACCTCACTGTTAAAGGCAAAAATAATTAATTGATAGAAAAGTTGTTGGACTGTCAAAGTCAAAGAAATAGGTCTGCTGTACCTACTTCTGATGAAAATGTGGAAAATGATGATGAGGATGATAATGTTTCAGAGTTGCACTCAAATGTTATTGATGAGTTAGATGAGGCAGAGGAGTCTCCAGATGTAGGCCTCACTTTACCCCTACCTGCTCTTAGGCCTCAATCTTTTGCCACATGGGCTCTGCCAGGTCCAATGATGAGTTCAGAGTTTGTCTCTCTTGAGATGATGAGACTTAAGTTAGAAATCAAATGAATCCAAGCACAGACTGAAAGTAAACATCAGGAACTTAAACTAAGGGAAATGGAATTACAACATGATCTTGAAATGAAGAAATTGTCTCTTGAGAATGGTTCTCTCCCAGAGTCTTCTAGGTCTTCCAGTCCTAAGAGGCCTCGCATGCCCAAAGATGCAGTAAGTATGTATGAGGTTACGCTTGCTATTTTGGATTGGCTGGCAACTTTTGAATATAACCATGGGATTAAAGACATTACAGGGAATCAGCTGATTCTTTGGCTCTTTTCTAGACTACCCCCAGTTGCATCTGATGTTGTAATGGAGATGGGAGAAGTAGACAGAATGGAGTATGAAAGTGTGAAACTAGCTTTGAAAGCTAGATCTGGGAAAACTCCTTCCCAGTATCTTAAGAGGTTTAGGACCCTCAAAAAGCATGATGGGTGTGTGAATGTTTGAAAAACTTAGATGGTTGGGTTAAGGGTTACAGAGTTAACACTTGTGAAGGTATGAGAAATCTGTTTATGTTGAATTCTATTTATGATGCCTGCTCTCCTGAGCTGAGACAGCACTTGGCTGACTCTAAGGAAATTGATCCAAAGAAGTTAGCAAGGGCTGCTGACTTGTGGGTTGCCAACAGGGCTACTCACAAGGATTCTGGGGCAACTCAGAAGAAGGATGAGTGAAATCAACACAAGAAAGATACCAACGAGAATTCAAATACCTCTAATCCAAAAGAGGGCTTCAAACATAACAAGGATAAGCCACAAGGGAAACCAAATCAGGCTAGCGTAACCCCTGGTGCTAAACCAGAGGTGGGTCAGGCCAAACCCCCATTCATAAAGACATTTGGAGAATGTTATGCTTGTGGGGCTACTGACCATGTGAAAGAGGATCCCAGATGTAAGGGTAAACCTTTAGGGGCCCACACTGTCTCCTTAGCCTTCTCCCCAGAGGAAGAAGTTCAAATGACAAGTGGACACTTTCACCTACTGGCTGAGGAACCCATGAAAGTCTCAGCCAGTGTTTCATTAGTGTCCCTGGGTATGTGGGAACAACAGAACTTAGATGTCTACAATTACATTCCAGACAATACTAAGATTATTACAAAGACAGTGTTCTTGTGAATGGTCAGGAGACCCCTGCCATCAGAGACACTGGGGCCAGCATAACTTTAGTGGATTCATCTTATTTAAAGGTAGAGGATGTTGCTAAGGCACCCAAATACCTCACTAAGCTTGCTGGAGGCCCTGTCCACATGCTTCCACAGTTACCAGCTCTCATCTAGTGCAATGACATGACTGTCAAGATACCTGTTAGTGTGCAGAGTGAAGTACCTGGGAGAGTCCTGTTGGGGAATGACCTACAAACTATTGGAGTTGTATCAAGCACCCGCAGGCCTCCAAGCAAAAAGAAACAGGAGCAGACAAGGAAGGCCAGAGAGAGTACCTTGAGGGGCTCTCCAGGGGAACTTATGGAGGAAACTATAACACCCCAGACCACAGGACTTACTGATTGCAATTTCTAAGAAGAGGAAAAGGGGAAACCTAAAACCTCAAAGATGAAGTCAGCCAGCACTCCTGTGCTACCAATAAGGACATCCCCGTGAGGACTGTCCAAAGTCACACCTGTGGTTCCTCCACCAGCAGAGGCTGAGTGTGAGGAACAACCTAGTGTGGTTTAAACAGCTGCTGAGGAATCAGCGCTGGAAGAGGACCTTGCTCCTGTTGGAGATCTGGATCCTGCAGACCATCCTGAGCTGCAGTCTTTACTGGCAGAAGGTGGACCCTACAGGGCAGACTTCAGCAGAGATCAAAGAGAGTGTCCTACTCTTGAAGGTCTTTGCCAACAGGCAGCTTCCCAGCTGTAAGGTCAAGAGCCAGGGAAGCAAAGGTTATACTGGGAGGATGGCCTCTTCTACAGTGAATCTACTGAGTCAATTCCAGGGGACTACAGAAGACTTGTAGTGCCACAAGAAAGCAGATAACAGCTCCTATAGTTAGTCCATGAGATTCCTTTGGCTGGTCACTTGAGTTTCAAGAAGACTAAGGAAAGGCTTTCTCTGTATTTCTACTGGCCTAAATTGGGGTCTGATGTAGATACATTCTGTAGGAACTGTCACACTTTTCAGACATCTGGCAAGAGTGGAGCCAAGAATGTGGTACCCATGTGCCTCTCCCAGTGGTGGGAGTCCCTTTTGAGAGGGTAGGAATCAACATTGTTGGTCCCTTAGACCCTCCAACTTCTTCAGGCAACAGGTTTATTCTGGTTGTAGTAGACCATGCTACTAGGTATCCTGAAGCAATACCTACAAGGACTGTTACAGTTTAGGCTGTTGCTAAGGCCCTACTTGGTATTTTTACCAGGGTAGGTTTTCCTAAGGAAGTCATCTCTGACAGGGATCCAGGTTTATGTCCCACTACATGCAGGCCATGTGGAAGAACTGTGGAGTGACTTACAAGTTCTCAACTGCCTACCATCCACAGACAAATGGATTGGTAGAGAGGTTTAATCGTACAATGAAGAACATGATAGGTGCAACCGGAAGTGGATCGAAAGTGGCTGTTGGGCTGCCACAAATCTTCCTCCTGGACCCGTCGAGTCGGCAAGAGGAAGCGCTGACTTCGACTGTTGCCCGCAACCTGGATTACTGAGAAAAGTAAACTTTTCCATTCAATCTGGGACACGCCCTTGCCACTAGCTCCGCCCACTTCCTCACAGAGAGGCTCTGTCCATCTACTAATAGCATCAGGCCCGCGCACCCGCACGCGCACCCGGAAGTGGATCGAAAGTGGCTGTTGGGCTGCCACAAATCTTCCTCCTGGACCCGTCAAGTCGGCAAGAGGAAGCGCTGACTTCGACTGTTGCCCGCAACCTGGATTACTGAGAAAAGGTAACTTTTGACTTTGACCACATAGCACTACGCGCTTGCAGCAATATAGGGCAGCTGTGTCCTTTACGGCATCTCCCCTCCTGTTGGGGCTCAGTGCTGTTTTGTGCTGCTTTCTGCAACTTGGTAAACGATATTTTCTTCTCCCACAGTGAACTTTTCCATTCAAACTGGGACACGCCCTTGCCACTAGCTCCACCCACTTCCTCACCGAGAGGCTCTGTCCATCTACTAATAGCATCGGGCCTGCGCACCCACGCGAGCACCCGGAAGTGGATCGAAAGTGGCTGTTGGGCTGTTAGGGTGGGATGTTTGGGGGTGCCCGCTGCAGACTGAAGCGGCGACGGGCCAAGATTGTAAGTAGTCATTTCATAGAAAGAGATTACAGTAAGCTGTATAAGTTTCTGGTTGAAAGCTTACTTGTGCATTCAGTCTCAAATGGTTACTAGTCTTAAATGGTCTACTCCCTTCGTAGTGGTCGGTTGCCCCGCAATTCTGTGGCTTAAGGTACACACTCTAAAAGATCAAATAAAGTTGCAAGTGTACCTTTTCCTTGTATTGTGGAAACTGCAAATATGGAACATCCAGTAAGAGAGCAAAGCCTACTGCCTAGTTCAAATGGGGTATCCTCAAATGACCTAATTTGCCATGAAGTGGCATTTGCCTACGCAGGCGCTCAGGGTGAAGCAACATTGTGAGCTTTGCCCCCCCCCGTCTGCTTCTCCTCCCACAGCAGGACCTGCTCACACGTCCTCTACTCGGAAAAGATTTCTCAGTATGAGGATGGATGAGCCCTTTATTGTTGGGGAGAATAACAGAGATAACTCTATCTTGGCTCCGGTAGTCCTTGCTGCACTAGAAAAACGTGTACATCTCTCTGTAGGCCCCTCCACTCCGGTCTCCCTCCCCAGTGGTAGGAGGGCTGACGTGCATTTGCACTGCAAAGAAAGTGAGATGCTCGATAATCCCAATATGTCCCCGGCTCACGCAGCTTGCAAAAAAACGATATTAACCTCACCGCCTCCCAAAGCACTCCCGACTGCTCCTCTCCCTGTCAACAATGATCTTACTGCCCCGACATCAGGAGCTGCCTCCTCGCTCACTCCACGGGGCTCCTGCTCCCCCCTAGGTTTTGACCTTCTTGATCCATCGCATGACATGCAGACTTTGGAGGCATCCTACCGTGTACTATCGCGAATCCTAAATCTGTTAGACAGAGGACACGACTACACTCACTATGAACTAAGAGACTGCAAGTCATCCCTGAATGAAATCCTATTCAAGATAAACAAACTAGAAGGATTTATTTTTGCAGACTCCCTTCGATGTGAGGGTATAATTCACCCCCCTTGGAAGGGTGTCCCTGTGAGCTCTGTGAGTACTGCTATGCAAACTGAGCCCACAGATGAGGAAGTGCCCATTGGTTTGCGGCGCAAAACACCACCAATTGCTTACTCCTTTGCCGAATCGTTTGCACAAACAGTCGCTGCCCCACAGGCTGCTCCTCCAAATCAGATATTTACTCATGCACAATTGTGCCAAAAGGTTACTAACAACACTGAAAGGATAGAACAACTACTATTCTTTATTCAGGAAAATCCAAATGAGGAAAAGATGGAGCGAGTTAACCCAGATGTGGACACGGAGGATGGTGAAATCTTCCATCCAGACAGCCCGTCGGGTCTCACAAAGCTTTTAGAAATAGAGTCTCAGAGTGTGACCATTTACCCAGAAGGTAAAGGTAACGCCAAAGGGGGTTATTCCGCCAGTGTCGGTCAACTATTTGCCTCCCGGAAAGAGAAGCGCCTGTTCTTTAGAGCCCTGAAAAGAAAGGCAGATAGACAAGCACCTCCGCCATCTTCAAAAACTGCTGGGTTAAAGCCCAACAAAAAAAACAAAAATGAAAATGTATTTTTTTTTTTTTAAACACGCATACCTGCGAACTCAGTCAACGCAGGACAGGTCTGCGCAGAGAGTGAGCAAGGCTTCTCCTTTGAGGAACTATCTGCAGAGAGTAAAAAAGCTCTTCAACTTTCCTCCACAGTGGAAGGTGCTGGTACTGCCCACCCCTGCAAGAAGTGAATGAACCCAGCGGCTTGTCTGCAAAAGCTTGGTGTGGGAAAAAGTACCGTAGGCACTTCTTCAAGTGCCCTGCTCTCCTCAGATATTATATTATATATACTGGAGAGGCACTCCCAAACATTCAGGAACTCAATGGAGCACACAGACTAACCTAAAACACAAGGGTGTTCCTGAACAAACTGAAGTTGTGATATTATTTAGATAGCTATCAGTGCTTATTCCACTGGTAGCTTAAGCTGAACAAAACATGTAATTATTCATATATATTTTAGGTATCTCACCAATCAAATGATACTCCAACAAAAGAGTAGGTACAGAAAGTATGGAAACAATTACGTTTTTGTTTTATTATCTATAAAAAACAATTTGACAAATAGATGGTTGCAGATGAAAACAGGAATTACACAAATAAACATATATAGTTTAAACTACAAGATGAAACATGATTCTTTCAATCGTAGAATAGAAGGGGACAAAATCATACATGAATGAAAAAAAGAAAAAAAGAACAGGAGTAAAGGTAAAACACCAGATCAGATGGTATACAAACAACGCATTAGTTCTATTGATGGTCTTTGTCCATATGAAAGTTCAACAGTAATAAATACAGGTGATAATTCATGAAATAACAAAAAAAAAATTGAAATTGTTGAATTTTTTCAAAAAGTACACAGAAAAATTATTTGGCAAACATGGGTTAGACTATCACTGACTAGCCCTTACTGTCTAGAGGATGTATCCACACATTCACAGAGAGTCTCTTTATTGAAAGAGACAGCTTAAATGAAAAGATAATGCAAACAGACAATAGAGGCTGTGCATTAGGCCTAATTTAGGCAAAGGAAAAAACAACAACACACAAATGTAGATTTGTAAAACTGATATATACAGTTGCTTTTAGTTTGACAGCAAAATCAAAGGTAATGTCACGGGTTGAAATTGTGTACAGAGAGCCTCGAAGGTTATATCACAGGCTGAAAATGGTGTACACAGAAGGCCTCGAAGGTTCTATCACAGGCTGAAAATGGTGTACTACGCCTTCCGCTAATAAGCGTGTGTAGTCACGAAGACTTAAAACAGGAGCAAAGGCACCTGTAGTCGTAACGTGGGACTAGGTGGCATTTCGGTGGTGTAGTAATAAATGGAGACCACCTTCCTCAGGTACTAGGATCTTCAAGTTCAGCCCCTATAAAAGCAATGAAATGCAATGTCCACCAAAAATGGTAATCACAAAGGACATGTAGAAATACTGCAAGTTTTTCTAAAGTGGGCGATAGGGAAAGGTAAGTACCAATGTATGGTAAAAAACATCAGGTCTGTGCCCCCCTACAGCTGGCATACAGTGGCCCCATCGATAGGTGTTAGGATTCAAAGTAACCCTAATACTTCAAGAATCACCCGTGAGGAGGTGAAAAATATGTGCCAAAAGGGAGATTATAGTAAGAAAAAGTCACAGGATCTTGTCTTGAGTGCTGTGCACAAAGAACCAAGCAAAACCCAAAAGGAATCGATATAGACAAAGCGGTATTGTGAAAGAACTGCATAGCATAGCAATAGAAAGGGGGTGACTCCCAACAACTCCAGCATAAAGAGTGCCTGCAGGGGAATCGCGCCGCAGTCAATATATTGGGACAGGGTAACAGAATGAGTACTGTCCGCTCTCAAATGTGAAAGCACATCTGTAGAGAAACAAGCAATTCCAACATTTATTCAAAAAACTGCCACAAGTTACAAATACGAGCAAGGCTCGTATAGGGTGCACTGAAACTAACCTGTGCTTGTCTGCAAGAAGCGCGTTCTGCAAATTCAACGCCAAAAAGGCAGGGAACCCAGTTGTTTAACAGGTTCCATTGAACCGTGGAAGCAAATAATGCAGAGGATTGCGTCGTGGCTGAAACGACAGATGAAGATGTTTTAGAGGATCTGACAGATACAAACTAATTGTACATAGAGAGATGTGCAGCAGGATACTTACTTCTAAAGATCCCTCCAAGTATCATCGAGTAACCGCCGGACTGGAAGCTCAGCGTCGATACGAAGACGCCGAATAGATGCACTTTTTACTCTTCCGGGGGCGTGGTCTCAGCTCAAAGAATGAATGTATATAGAAAGAGGACTGAAACCACCAATGCTGTGCCTCAAGCAGAGCTCTGCTTCATTCTAAGCGGCATGGTTAGACTCATGTCGATATTATTAGGTCCAGTCTGTGTGCATCCCCCACTGGATTATTAGAGAAAAACTCAAGCTTAAAAAGGGGAAGTAAATGCTGAAAAAGTGTAAATCTATACGGCGACCACATACGGCCACGGCAGACAGCTCCACAGTATTCATATGCACATGACGTGCTATGATTTATAGAGGACAAAGAAAAAAGAAAAAGAAAAAACCTGAGGGCAACTATTTTGAAATAAGGTCAAATGTTCAGAGGTAAGTGATGCATAAAGTGAGCAGCGTTGTGGAGGTAACACTTACTCTTAATGCATCAGCGAGCAATGAGGCTCGGGATGTGTTGTAATCTATACTAAGAGTCATCCAAAAGGGCCTAGCTAATACCGCACCCTAAGGAAGAGGATCATATTTACCACCAAGTTGAAGATGCCTCATTGAGACCATTGGTGATCGTATCTAATTCGAAAATCCAACGTGCCTCCTTATTTGATAGTGCCCGGGATGGATTAGGGACATTTTTGACAATATCAACCACCCACCATCGTAAGTCTTCCGTGGTGTGACCATATTCCATATAGTGGCTCACTAGGGGTGAGTTGTTCGTTTTGCAACAAATCCTAGAACGATGTTCCGTGATTCTGGTGTGGACCGGCCGTCTGGTTTTACCTATGTATTTGAGCCCACAGGGACACTCAATACAATAGATGGCCCACGCAGTCTTGCAGTTTGAATAGTGGCGTAACTCCCAAGGTTTGCCATGCACTGGAAATGTTTTAGTCCTGACTGCAAATTTGCAGATAGAGCAGGTGCCACAGGGAAAATGATCCGTCAATGGGCGGAGATCCCAACTTGTTGTGGAGGATCTCGAGGTTTTTTGTGAGGAAGATGCATGGACCAATTGGTCCTTTAAGTTCCTTTGTCTCTTCATTGCGAATATTGGCAGTGGTTCTGCTGGTAGAGTTAACTGGGCCACCGACCAATGTTTTTTAATAGCTTTTTTGATAAGGAAGGTATGCGGGCTGTAAGTGAGGGCACATACTAGTTTATCATTTGGCACAGTATCCTTTGGTAGTAGTAAGGTGTCTCGGGGAGTAAATCTTGCCCGTTTGTACGAGTTGGTAATCAGATTTTTAGGGTAACCACGTTGCCGAAATTTTGTGGTCAGATTGGCTGCATGTTGATCCTAATCCGCTATAGATGTACAATTTCTTCTTATTCACAAAAACTGAGAATAAGGTAAGTTTTCTTTTAGAGTGCGTGGATGAAAACTGTCAAAGTGCAATAAAGTATTGCGGTCCGTAGGCTTGGTAAAGAGAGAGCAGACTAACTGATTGGTGTGGTGCTGGATGTGTAAATCAAGAAAAGGGATTTGGATATTACTTTTAGCATGGGTAAATTTAATGGTACGATGGCATGAATTCAGCCACAACAAAAAGTGGTCAAGTTCTTCGGAGGTGCTATGCCAAATGAAGATGATATCATCTATATAGCGCCTCCAATTCTCAATCTGTTGGCGGTAGGGGTTAAGATCAGAAAGAATGAATTTGGTCTCAAAATCGGACATGAAAATAATTGCCAAGCTAGGGGCAAAGGCAGCACCCATGGCCGTTCCTTGGGTTTGTTCATAGAACTGGTTTTGGTATTTAAAGTAGTTCTTGGTGAGTGCCAAGGAGACCAGTTCCATGATGAATTCAATGGGGGCTTTGTATCTCAGTGTGGAGTGAGTGAGATTGTTTCTCACACATTCCATAGCCTCATCGTGTGGGATGTTAGTATAAAGCGCTGTGATGTCAAGCGTGACCAGAAAACTGGTGGATGGATCAAAGGCCTTGCCTTCGAACAGAGAGAGAACTGAGGTACTATCCCTGAGATATGTCTCCGTTTGCTGGCTGATGGGCTGTAGATACTTATCAATAAACTGGCAGACTGGTTCTAAGATGGTCCCACAGCCTGCCAATATAGGTCTACCTGGTGGTTTTATCGGGTCTTTATGAATTTTTGGAATTGCGTAGAATTTGGGAATAGAACAATCTGGTTTATTGAGAAATTGTGCTTCTTTTGGGGTAATCCAGGTGCGCTGCAAGGCATAGTCCGTAATTTCCAAGATAGAATAACAGGCTTTGTGACAAAATGAATGCCCAAATTGATGCCCGGCTTGGCTGGCTTCATGGCACAATTAACATAGCTCTCAACTCATACGCTTTTGGCGGGTGTCACCTGCCTTGTAAACAGCTGAATCAATGGGCCTCTCTCCCGCCAAAAATAAAATCGGGTGTTTTCACCCGCCTTTGCGACATAAATGGTTGAGAGCTATGCAATTAAACCTGAGTCATATGATAAAATCGAAGCTAGGAGCTATTTGGAGGTGATAGCAAGTGTGATGGCTACCATTCGAAATGAAAATACCAGTTCACAGCACACAAACTTAGACCTTGGTCGCCTTGAAATTCAACTTGCCAAACGCCTCAAAAATACTGCCTTGCGCAAGCTCAAAAACACAAGCTATCCAACAGAGGAGTATCTGAATCAAAAAAGTTAAGATGATTATTTCAACATTATTAATCACCTATCCGTTCGAAATTCGCGAGATCCCAAAGCAAAATGGCGGCCGCAACGTGAAAACGCGATGACGTCATAGCGTGACTGACGCAATGACGTCATTACAGTGCAATCGCATTCAGAAATGCAATGTGCAGTGTATTTAGTAATTACAACACCTGCAATTCGACTACAGACCGTGAGCAACGAAAGACACACATAGGAAAGCACACTTAGCTATCTGATCTCATATTAGAAAACAGTGAAGCCCCAGCATCTAACTGTCTTTTAGAGCAGACTTTATGCACTTTTCTTACCTCTTTTTTAGGATACACCGGATACACCATCCTCCAACACCAGAAGTTTAATCTTAAGAAAGCCACCACACTTTATCAAGGCGTACCAGTAAGTATTGGCCCGTTGTACCTTTAGACAAAAGTAGCAAACATTGTACTAAAAAGTTTGAAATATATAAGCCATGCTTCTAAACACAAACAACCATTTTTCTCTCAGGCAATTCTACAAAGAATAGGAAAACAAATCCCCTCTCCTGAAGAACCGCCCCTACAGGGGCAGGGAAACACATGTTGAGAGCAGTATCAAGAGCCAGTATTTGGCCCACTCTGCAGACAGCAGAAAGTGAGTCAATACACATAATTTAAACAAATTAAGGCAACTGTTCAAGCTACAGTGAAGCAACTGTAACTAGAGTGCAAATTGACAAGCTAATATTGAGATTCAGCATTTAGTCCATGTCGCAGCTAGAAGGAGTGGCAAGAGTCAACACACAAACCATTCAAGACAATTGTTCATGCCACAGTGAAGTAACTGTCATAAGATTCAATTGAATATGGCAAAGAAAATGTATAGCTCATAATCTGCAATCCATTGATGTCAAAATTGCTTATTCGCAAAAACTGAGAATAAGGTAAGTTTTCTTTTAGAGTGCGTGGATGAAAACTGTCAAAGTGCAATAAAGTATTGCGGTCCGTAGGCTTGGTAAAGAGAGAGCAGACTAACTGATTGGTGTGGTGCTGGATGAGTAAATCAAGAAAAGGGATTTGGATATTACTTTTAGCATGGGTAAATTTAATGGTACGATGGCATGAATTCAGCCACAACAAAAAGTGGTCAAGTTCTTCGGAGGTGCTATGCCAAATGAAGATGATATCATCTATATAGCGCCTCCAATTCTCAATCTGTTGGCGGTAGGGGTTAAGATCAGAAAGAATGAATTTGGTCTCAAAATCGGACATGAAAATAATTGCCAAGCTAGGGGCAAAGGCAGCACCCATGGCCGTTCCTGGGGTTTGTTCATAGAACTGGTTTTGGTATTTAAAGTAGTTCTTGGTGAGTGCCAAGGAGACCAGTTCCATGATGAATTCAATGGGGGCTTTGTATCTCAGTGTGGAGTGAGTGAGATTGTTTCTCACACATTCCATAGCCTCATCGTGTGGGATGTTAGTATAAAGCGCTGTGATGTCAAGCGTGACCAGAAAACTGGTGGATGGATCAAAGGCCTTGCCTTCGAACAGAGAGAGAACTGAGGTACTATCCCTGAGATATGTCTCCGTTTGCTGGCTGATGGGCTGTAGATACTTATCAATAAACTGGCAGACTGGTTCTAAGATGGTCCCACAGCCTGCCAATATAGGTCTACCTGGTGGTTTTATCGGGTCTTTATGAATTTTTGGAATTGCGTAGAATTTGGGAATAGAACAATCTGGTTTATTGAGAAATTGTGCTTCTTTTGGGGTAATCCAGGTGCGCTGCAAGGCATAGTCCGTAATTTCCAAGATAGAATAACAGGCTTTGTGACAAAATGAATGCCCAAATTGATGCCCGGCTTGGCTGGCTTCATGGCACAATTAACATAGCTCTCAACTCACACGCTTTTGGCGGGTGTCACCTGCCTTGTAAACAGCTGAATCAATGGGCCTCTCTCCCGCCAAAAATAAAATCGGGTGTTTTCACCCGCCTTTGCGACATAAATGGTTGAGAGCTATGCAATTAAACCTGAGTCATATGATAAAATCGAAGCTAGGAGCTATTTGGAGGTGATAGCAAGTGTGATGGCTACCATTCGAAATGAAAATACCAGTTCACAGCACACAAACTTAGACCTTGGTCGCCTTGAAATTCAACTTGCCAAACGCCTCAAAAATACTGCCTTGCGCAAGCTCAAAAACACAAGCTATCCAACAGAGGAGTATCTGAATCAAAAAAGTTAAGATGATTATTTCAACATTATTAATCACCTATCCGTTCGAAATTCACGAGATCCCAAAGCAAAATGGCGGCCGCAACGTGAAAACGCGATTACGTCATAGCGTGACTGACGCAATGACGTAATTACAGTGCAATCGCATTCAGAAATGCAATGTGCAGTGTATTTAGTAATTACAACACCTGCAATTCGACTACAGACCGTGAGCAACGAAAGACACACATAGGAAAGCACACTTAGCTATCTGATCTCATATTAGAAAACAGTGAAGCCCCAGCATCTAACTGTCTTTTAGAGCAGACTTTATGCACTTTTCTTACCTCTTTTTTAGGATACACCGGATACACCATCCTCCAACACCAGAAGTTTAATCTTAAGAAAGCCACCACACTTTATCAAGGCGTACCAGTAAGTATTGGCCCGTTGTACCTTTAGACAAAAGTAGCAAACATTGTACTAAAAAGTTGGAAATATATAAGCCATGCTTCTAAACACAAACAACCATTTTTCTCTCAGGCAATTCTACAAAGAATAGGAAAACAAATCCCCTCTCCTGAAGAACCGCCCCTACAGGGGCAGGGAAACACATGTTGAGAGCAGTATCAAGAGCCAGTATTTGGCCCACTCTGCAGACAGCAGAAAGTGAGTCAATACACATAATTTAAACAAATTAAGGCAACTGTTCAAGCTACAGTGAAGCAACTGTAACTAGAGTGCAAATTGACAAGCTAATATTGAGATTCAGCATTTAGTCCATGTCGCAGCTAGAAGGAGTGGCAAGAGTCAACACACAAACCATTCAAGACAATTGTTCATGCCACAGTGAAGTAACTGTCATAAGATTCAATTGAATATGGCAAAGAAAATGTATAGCTCATAATCTGCAATCCATTGATGTCAAAATGGAAAGTGTATAAATGGAAACAAACAACCAAATGAATTCGTAAAAGTTTGTGAAAATGTTTAAGACAATGGGGGTCATTACGAGTATGGCGGTAGGGTCTTAACGGCACCGTTAAGGATTGCAGTGCCCTTAAGCTCCTACTGCCATATTCCGAGGTCCCATTGCGGGTCCCAGCAGGAAAGTCTCCGGGAGTCTTTTGCTTTTCGGTATTCATTACAGTGTCTTTGAAGTTTTAAGATTCATCTGAGCGCCCCAGTGTTACACGTTCCCTCAGGCCAACTCACTGGTTCCGGGAGCCTCCGCCATACCTTCTCTGAGCAGACTTTCATCTGCTGCAGCTGTCGATGGCTTGTGTTTGCCAGCTTTCCTGTGGTGCTCTTGGGAAGTCTGCCACTGCTACCAGGCGAGTCCCCAGCCTCTCTGCTTCACTGGAGCCACTCGAGTACCATCGGGAGCTCGTCTCTCTATTACCAGAGCTCTTGGGAAGTCTGCCACTGCTCCCAGGCGAGTCCCCAGCCTCTCTGCTTCACTGGAGCCACTCGAGTACCATCGGGAGCTCGTCTCCCTAAAGCTCTTGGGAAGTCTGCCACTGCTCCCAGGCGAGTCCCCGGCCTCTCTGCTTCACTGGAGCCACTCGAGTACCATCGGGAGCTTGTCTCCCTAGAGCTCTTGGGAAGTCTGCCACTGCTCCCAGGCGAGTCCCCGGCCTCTCTGCTTCACTGGAGCCACTCGAGTAGCATCGGGAGCTTGTCTCCCTATTGCCAGAGCTCTTGGGAAGTCTTCCACTGCTCCCAGGCGAGTCCCCAGCCTCTCTGCTTCACTGGAGCTTCTCGAGTACCATCGGGAGATGGTCTCCCTATTACCAGAGCTCTTGGGAAGTCTGTCACTGCTCCCAGGCGAGTCCCCAGCCTCTCTGCTTCACTGGAGCCACTCGAGTACCATCGGGAGCTCGTCTCCCTATTACCAGAGCTCTTGGGAAGTCTGCCACTGCTCCCAGGCGAGTCCCCAGCCTCTCTGCTTCACTGGAGCCACTCGAGTACCATTGGGAGATGGTCTCCCTATTACCAGAGCTCTTGGGAAGTCTGCCACTGCTCCCAGGCGAGTCCCCAGCCTCTCTGCTTCACTGGAGCCACTCGAGTACAATCGGGAGCTCGTCTTCCTATTACCAGAGCTCTTGGGAGGTCTGCCACTGCTCCAAGGTGAGTCCCCAGCCTCGCTGCTTCACTGGAGCCACTCGAGTACCATCGGGAGCTCGTCTCCCTATTACCAGAGCTCTTGGGAAGTCTGCCACTGCTCCCAGGCGAGTCCCCAGCCTCTCTGCTTCACTGGAGCCACTCGAGTACCATCGAGAGCTCATCTCCCTATTACCAGAGCTCTTGGGAAGTCTGCCACTGCTCCCAGGTGAGTCCCCAGCCTCTCTGCTTCACTGGAGCCACTCCTCGAGTACCATCGAGAGCTTGTCTCCCTATTACCAGAGCTCTTGGGAAGTTTGCCACTCCTCCCAGGTGAGTCCCCAGCCTCTCTGCTTCACTGGAGCCACTCGAGTGCCATCAGGAGCTCATCTCCCTATTACCAGAGCTCTTGGGAAGTCTGCCACTGCTCACAGGAGAGTCCCCAGCCTCTCTGCTTCACTGGAGCCACTCGAGTACCATCGGGAGCTCGTCTCCCTAGAGCTCTTGGGAAGTCTGCCACTGCTCCCAGGCCAGTCCCCAGCCTCTCTGCTTCACTAGAGCCACTCGAGTACCATCGGGAGCTCATCTCCCTATTACCAGAGCTCTTGGGAAGTCTGCCACTGCTCCCAGGCGAGTCCCCAGCCTCTCTGCTTCACTGGAGCCACTCGAGTAGCATCGGGAGCTCGTCTCCCTATTACCAGAGCTCTTGGGAAGTCTGCCACTGCTCCCAGGCGAGTCCCCAGCCTCTCTGCTTCACTGGAGCCACTCGAGTACCATCGGGAGATGGTCTCCCTATTACCAGAGCTCTTGGGAAGTCTGCCACTGCTCCCAGGCGAGTCCCCAGCCTCTCTGCTTCACTGGAGCCACTCGAGTACCATCGGGAGATGGTCTCCCTATTACCAGAGCTCTTGGGAAGTCTGCCACTGCTCCCAGGCGAGTCCCCAGCCTCTCTGCTTCACTGGAGCTTCTCGAGTACCATCGGGAGATGGTCTCCCTATTACCAGAGCTCTTGGGAAGTCTGTCACTGCTCCCAGGCGAGTCCCCAGCCTCTCTGCTTCACTGGAGCCACTAGAGTACCATCGGGAGCTCGTCTCCCTATTACCAGAGCTCTTGGGAAGTCTGCCACTGCTCCAAGGCGAGTCCCCAGCCTCGCTGCTTCACTGGAGCCACTCGAGTACCATCGGGAGCTCGTCTCCCTATTACCAGAGCTCTTGGGAAGTCTGCCACTGCTCCCAGGCGAGTCCCCAGCCTCTCTACTTCACTGGAGCCACTCGAGTACCATCGGGAGCTCGTCTCCCTATTGCCAGAGCTCTTGGAAAGTCTGCCACTGCTCCCCGTTGAGTCCCCAGCCTATCAGCTTCACTGGAGCCACTCGAGTACCATCGGGAGCTCGTCTCCCTAGAGCTCTTGGGAAGTCTGCCACTGCTCCCAGGCCAGTCCCCAGCCTCTCTGCTTCACTAGAGCCACTCGAGTACCATCGGGAGCTCATATCCCTATTACCAGAGCTCTTGGGAAGTCTGCCACTGCTCCCAGGCGAGTCCCCAGCCTCTCTGCTTCACTGGAGCCACTCGAGTACCATCGAGAGCTCATCTCCCTATTACCAGAGCTCTTGGGAAGTCTGCCACTGCTCCCAGGTGAGTCCCCAGCCTCTCTGCTTCACTGGAGCCACTCCTCGAGTACCATCGAGAGCTTGTCTCCCTATTACCAGAGCTCTTGGGAAGTTTGCCACTCCTCCCAGGTGAGTCCCCAGCCTCTCTGCTTCACTGGAGCCACTCGAGTGCCATCAGGAGCTCATCTCCCTATTACCAGAGCTCTTGGGAAGTCTGCCACTGCTCACAGGAGAGTCCCCAGCCTCTCTGCTTCACTGGAGCCACTCGAGTACCATCGGGAGCTCGTCTCCCTAGAGCTCTTGGGAAGTCTGCCACTGCTCCCAGGCCAGTCCCCAGCCTCTCTGCTTCACTAGAGCCACTCGAGTACCATCGGGAGCTCATCTCCCTATTACCAGAGCTCTTGGGAAGTCTGCCACTGCTCCCAGGCGAGTCCCCAGCCTCTCTGCTTCACTGGAGCCACTCGAGTAGCATCGGGAGCTCGTCTCCCTATTACCAGAGCTCTTGGGAAGTCTGCCACTGCTCCCAGGCCAGCCCCCAGCCTCTCTGCTTCACTGGAGCCACTCGAGTAGCATCGGGAGCTCGTCTCCCTATTACCAGAGCTCTTGGGAAGTCTGCCACTGCTCCCAGGCGAGTCCCCAGCCTCTCTGCTTCACTGGAGCCACTCGAGTACCATCGGGAGATGGTCTCCCTATTACCAGAGCTCTTGGGAAGTCTGCCACTGCTCCCAGGCGAGTCCCCAGCCTCTCTGCTTCACTGGAGCCACTCGAGTACCATCGGGAGATGGTCTCCCTATTACCAGAGCTCTTGGGAAGTCTGCCACTGCTCCCAGGCGAGTCCCCAGCCTCTCTGCTTCACTGGAGCTTCTCGAGTACCATCGGGAGATGGTCTCCCTATTACCAGAGCTCTTGGGAAGTCTGCCACTGCTCCCAGGCGAGTCCCCAGCCTCTCTGCTTCACTGGAGCCACTAGAGTACCATCGGGAGCTCGTCTCCCTATTACCAGAGCTCTTGGGAAGTCTGCCACTGCTCCAAGGCGAGTCCCCAGCCTCGCTGCTTCACTGGAGCCACTCGAGTACCATCGGGAGCTCGTCTCCCTATTACCAGAGCTCTTGGGAAGTCTGCCACTGCTCCCAGGCGAGTCCCCAGCCTCTCTACTTCACTGGAGCCACTCGAGTACCATCGGGAGCTCGTCTCCCTATTGCCAGAGCTCTTGGAAAGTCTGCCACTGCTCCCCGTTGAGTCCCCAGCCTATCAGCTTCACTGGAGCCACTCGAGTACCATCGGGATCTCGCCTCCCTATTGCCAGAGCTCTTGGGAAGTCTGCCACTGCTCCCAGGCGAGTCCCCAGCCTCTCTGCTTCACTGGAGCCACTCGAGTACCATCGGGAGCTCATCTCCCTATTACCAGAGCTCTTGGGAAGTCTGCCACTGCTCCCAGGCGAGTCCCCAGCCTCTCTGCTTCACTGGAGCCACTCGAGTACCATCGAGAGCTCATCTCCCTATTACCAGAGCTCTTGGGAAGTCTGCCACTGCTCCCAGGTGAGTCCCCAGCCTCTCTGCTTCACTGGAGCCACTCCTCGAGTACCATCGAGAGCTTGTCTCCCTATTACCAGAGCTCTTGGGAAGTCTGCCACTGCTCACAGGTGAGTCCTCAGCCTATCTGCTTCACTGGAGCCACTCGAGTGCCATCAGGAGCTCATCTCCCTATTACCAGAGCTCTTGGGAAGTCTGCCACTGCTCACAGGAGAATCCCCAGCCTCTCTGCTTCACTGGAGCCACTCGAGTACCATCGGGAGCTCGTCTCCCTAGAGCTCTTGGGAAGTCTGCCACTGCTCCCAGGCCAGTCCCCAGCCTCTCTGCTTCACTAGAGCCACTCGAGTACCATCGGGAGCTCGTCTCCCTATTACCAGAGCTCTTGGGAAGTTTGCCACTCCTCCCAGGTGAGTCCCCAGCCTCTCTGCTTCACTGGAGCCACTCGAGTGCCATCAGGAGCTCATCTCCCTATTACCAGAGCTCTTGGGAAGTCTGCCACTGCTCACAGGAGAGTCCCCAGCCTCTCTGCTTCACTGGAGCCACTCGAGTACCATCGGGAGCTCGTCTCCCTAGAGCTCTTGGGAAGTCTGCCACTGCTCCCAGGCCAGTCCCCAGCCTCTCTGCTTCACTAGAGCCACTCGAGTACCATCGGGAGCTCATCTCCCTATTACCAGAGCTCTTGGGAAGTCTGCCACTGCTCCCAGGCGAGTCCCCAGCCTCTCTGCTTCACTGGAGCCACTCGAGTAGCATCGGGAGCTCGTCTCCCTATTACCAGAGCTCTTGGGAAGTCTGCCACTGCTCCCAGGCCAGCCCCCAGCCTCTCTGCTTCACTGGAGCCACTCGAGTACCATCGGGAGCTCGTCTCCCTATTACCAGAGCTCTTGGGAAGTCTGCCACTGCTCCCAGGCGAGTCCCCAGCCTCTCTGCTTCACTGGAGCCACTCGAGTACCATCGGGAGATGGTCTCCCTATTACCAGAGCTCTTGGGAAGTCTGCCACTGCTCCCAGGCGAGTCCCCAGCCTCTCTGCTTCACTGGAGCTTCTCGAGTACCATCGGGAGATGGTCTCCCTATTACCAGAGCTCTTGGGAAGTCTGTCACTGCTCCCAGGCGAGTCCCCAGCCTCTCTGCTTCACTGGAGCCACTAGAGTACCATCGGGAGCTCGTCTCCCTATTACCAGAGCTCTTGGGAAGTCTGCCACTGCTCCAAGGCGAGTCCCCAGCCTCGCTGCTTCACTGGAGCCACTCGAGTACCATCGGGAGCTCGTCTCCCTATTACCAGAGCTCTTGGGAAGTCTGCCACTGCTCCCAGGCGAGTCCCCAGCCTCTCTACTTCACTGGAGCCACTCGAGTACCATCGGGAGCTCGTCTCCCTATTGCCAGAGCTCTTGGAAAGTCTGCCACTGCTCCCCGTTGAGTCCCCAGCCTATCAGCTTCACTGGAGCCACTCGAGTACCATCGGGATCTCGCCTCCCTATTGCCAGAGCTCTTGGGAAGTCTGCCACTGCTCCCAGGCGAGTCCCCAGCCTCTCTGCTTCACTGGAGCCACTCGAGTACCATCGGGAGCTCATCTCCCTATTACCAGAGCTCTTGGGAAGTCTGCCACTGCTCCCAGGCGAGTCCCCAGCCTCTCTGCTTCACTGGAGCCACTCGAGTACCATCGAGAGCTCATCTCCCTATTACCAGAGCTCTTGGGAAGTCTGCCACTGCTCCCAGGTGAGTCCCCAGCCTCTCTGCTTCACTGGAGCCACTCCTCGAGTACCATCGAGAGCTTGTCTCCCTATTACCAGAGCTCTTGGGAAGTCTGCCACTGCTCACAGGTGAGTCCTCAGCCTATCTGCTTCACTGGAGCCACTCGAGTGCCATCAGGAGCTCATCTCCCTATTACCAGAGCTCTTGGGAAGTCTGCCACTGCTCACAGGAGAATCCCCAGCCTCTCTGCTTCACTGGAGCCACTCGAGTACCCTCGGGAGCTCGTCTCCCTAGAGCTCTTGGGAAGTCTGCCACTGCTCCCAGGCCAGTCCCCAGCCTCTCTGCTTCACTAGAGCCACTCGAGTACCATCGGGAGCTCATCTCCCTATTACCAGAGCTCTTGGGAAGTCTGCCACTGCTCCCAGGCGAGTCCCCAGCCTCTCTGCTTCACTGAAGCCACTCGAGTACCATCGGGAGATGGTCTCCCTATTACCAGAGCTCTTGGGAAGTCTGCCACTGCTCCCAGGCGAGTCCCCAGCCTCTCTGCTTCACTGGGGCCACTCGAGTACCATCGAGAGTTCATCTCACTATTACCAGAGCTCTTGGGAAGTCTGCCACTGCTCCCAGGCGAGTCCCCAGCCTCTCTGTTTCACTGGAGCCACTCGAGTGCCATCGGGAGCTCGTCTCCCTATTACCAGAGCTCTTGGGAAGTCTGCCACTGCTCCCAGGCGAGTCCCCAGCCTCTCTGCTTCACTGGAGCCACTCCTCGAGTACCATCGGGAGCTCGTCTCCCTATTACCAGAGCTCTTGGGAAGTCTGCTACTGCTCCCAGACGAGTCTCCAGCCTCTCTGCTTCACTGGAAATACTCGAGTACCATCAGGAGCTCGACTCCCTATTACCAGAGCTCTTGGGAAGTCTGCCACTGCTCCCAGGTGAGTCCCCAGCCTCTCTGCTTCACTGGAGCCACTCGAGTGTCATCGGGAGATGGTCCCCCTATTACCAGAGCTCTTTGGAAGTCTGCCACTGCTCCCAGGCGAGTCCCCAGCCTCTCTGCTTCACTGGAGCCACTCGAGTACCATCGGGAGCTCGTCTCCCTATTACCAGAGCTCTTGGGAAGTCTGCCACTGCTCCCAGGCGAATCCCCAGCCTCTCTGCTTCACTGGAGCCACTCGAGTACCATCGGGAACTCGTCTCTCTATTACCAGAGCTCTTGGGAAGTCTGCCACTGCTCCAAGGTGAGTCCCCAGCCTCTCTGCTTCACTGGAGCCACTCGAGTACCATCGGGAGCTCGTCTCCCTATTACCAGAGCTCTTGGGAAGTCTGCTACTGCTCCCAGACGAGTCCCCAGCGTCTCTGCTTCACTGGAGCCACTCGAGTACCATCAGGAGCTCGTCTCCCTATTACCAGAGCTCTTGGGAAGTCTGCCACTGCTCCCAGGCGAGTCCCCAGCCTCTCTGCTTCACTGGAGCCACTCGAGTACCATCGGGAGCTCGTCTCCCTATTACCAGAGCTCTTGGGAAGTCTGCTACTGCTCCCAGACGAGTCCCCAGCGTCTCTGCTTCACTGGAGCCACTCGAGTACCATCAGGAGCTCGTCTCCCTATTACCAGAGCTCTTGGGAAGTCTGCCACTCCTCCCAGGCGAGTCCCCAGCCTCTCTGCTTCATTGGAGCCACTCGAGTACCATCGAGAGCTCATCTCCCTATTACCAGAGCTCTTGTGAAGTCTGCCACTGCTCCCAGGTAAGTCCCCAGCCTCTCTGCTTCACTGGAGCCACTCCTCGAGTACCATCGAGAGCTTGTCTCCCTATTACCAGAGCTCTTTGGGAGTCTGCCACTGCTCCCCGTTGAGTCCCCAGCCTCTCTGCTTCACTGGAGCCACTCGAGTAGCATCGGGAGCTTGTCTCCCTATTACCAGAGCTCTTAGGAAGTCTGCCACTGCTCCCAGGCGAGTCCCCAGCCTCTCTGCTTCACTGGAGCCACTCCTCGAGTACCATCGGGAGCTTGTCTCCCTATTACCAGAGCTCTTAGGAAGTCTGCCACTGCTCCCAGGCGAGTCCCCAGCCTCTCTGCTTCACTGGAGCCCCTCGAGTACCATCGGGAGCTTGTCTCCATAGAGGTCTTGGGAAGTCTGTCACTGCTCCCAGGCGAGTCCCCAGCCTCTCTGTTTCACTGGAGCCACTCGAGTACCATCGGGAGCTCGTCTCCCTATTACCAGAGCTCTTGTGAAGTCTGCCACTGCTCCCAGGCCAGTCCCCAGCCTCTCTGCTTCACTGGAGCCACTCGAGTACCATCGGGAGCTCGTCTCCCTATTACCAGAGCTCTTGGGAAGTCTGCCACTGCTCCCAGGCGAGTCCCTAGACTCTCTGCTTCACTGGAGCCACTCGAGTACCATCGGGAGCTCATCTCCCTATTACCAGAGCTCTTGGGAAGTCTGCCACTGCTCCCAGGCGAGTCCCCAGCCTCTCTGCTTCACTGGAGCCACTCGAGTACCATCGGGAGCTTGTCTCCCTATTAACAGAGCTCTTGGGAAGTCTGCCACTGCTCCCAGGCGAGTCCCCAGCCTCTCTGTTTCACTGGAGCCACTCGAGTACCATCTGGAGCTCGTCTCCCTATTACCAGAGCTCTTGGGAAGTCTGCCACTGCTCCCAGGCGAGTCCCCAGCCTCTCTGCTTCACTGGAGCCACTGGAGTACCATCGGGAGCTTGTCTCCCTATTACCAGAGCTCTTGGGATGTCTGCCACTGCTCCCAGGCGAGTCCCCAGTCTCTCTGCTTCACTGGAGCCACTGCTCGAGTACCATCGGGAGCTCGTCTCCCTATTACCAGAGCTCTTGGGAAGTCTGCCACTGCTCCCAGGCGAGTCCCCAGCCTCTCTGCTTTACTACAGCCACTCGAGTACCATCGGGAGCTTGTCTCCCTAGAGCTCTTGGGAAGTCTGCCACTGCTCCCAGGCAAGTCCCCAGCCTCTCTGCTTCACTGGAGCCACTCGAGTACCATCGGGAGCTTGTCTCCCTATTAACAGAGCTCTTGGGAAGTCTGCCACTGCTCCCAGGCGAGTCCCCAGCCTCTCTGCTTCACTGGAGCCACTCGAGTACCATCGGGAGCTTGTCTCCCTATAAACAGAGCTCTTGGAAAGTCTGCCACTGCTCCCAGGCGAGTCCCCAGCCTCTCTGTTTCACTGGAGCCACTCGAGTACCATCGGGAGCTCGTCTCCCTATTACCAGAGCTCTTGTGAAGTCTGCCACTGCTCCCAGGCGAGTCCCCAGCCTCTCTGTTTCACTGGAGCCACTCGAGTACCATCGGGAGCTCGTCTCCCTATTACCAGAGCTCTTGGGAAGTCTGCCACTGCTCCCAGGCGAATCCCCAGCCTCTCTGCTTCACTGGAGCCACTCGGGTACCATCGGGAGCTCGTCTCCCTATTGCCAGAGCTCTTGGGAAGTCTGCCACTGCTCCAAGGTGAGTCCCCAGCCTCTCTGCTTCACTGGAGCCACTCGAGTACCATCGGGAGCTCGTCTCCCTATTACCAGAGCTCTTGGGAAGTCTGCTACTGCTCCCAGACGAGTCCCCAGCATCTCTGCTTCACTGGAGCCACTCGAGTACCATCGGGAGCTCGTCTCCCTATTACCAGAGCTCTTGGGAAGTCTGCCACTGCTCCCAGGCTAGTCCCCAGCCTCTCTGCTTCACTGGAGCCACTCGAGTACCATCGGGAGCTTGTCTCCCTATTAACATAGCTCTTGGGAAGTCTTCCACTGCTCCCAGGCGAGTCCCCAGCCTCTCTGCTTCACTGGAGCCACTCGAGTACCATCGGGAGCTTGTCTCCCTATTAACAGAGCTCTTGGAAAGTCTGCCACTGCTCCCAGGCGAGTCCCCAGCCTCTCTGTTTCACTGGAGCCACTCGAGTACCATCGGGAGCTCGTCTCCCTATTACCAGAGCTCTTGGGAAGTCTGCCACTGCTCCCAGGCGAATCCCCAGCCTCTCTGCTTCACTGGAGCCACTCGGGTACCATCGGGAGCTCGTCTCCCTATTGCCAGAGCTCTTGGGAAGTCTGCCACTGCTCCAAGGTGAGTCCCCAGCCTCTCTGCTTCACTGGAGCCACTCGAGTACCATCGGGAGCTCGTCTCCCTATTACCAGAGCTCTTGGGAAGTCTGCTACTGCTCCCAGGCTAGTCCCCAGCCTCTCTGCTTCACTGGAGCCACTCGAGTACCATCGGGAGCTCGTCTCCCTATTAACAGAGCTCTTGGGAAGTCTGCCACTGCTCCCAGGCGAGTCCCCAGCCTCTCTGTTTCACTGGAGCCACTCGAGTACCATCGGGAGCTCGTCTCCCTATTACCAGAGCTCTTGGGAAGTCTGCCACTGCTCCCAGGCGAGTCCCCAGCCTCTCTGCTTCACTGGAGCCACTCGAGTACCATCGGGAGCTTGTCTCCCTATTACCAGAGCTCTTGGGATGTCTGCCACTGCTCCCAGGCGAGTCCCCAGCCTCTCTGCTTCACTGCAGCCACTGCTCGAGTACCATCGGGAGCTCGTCTCCCTATTACCAGAGCTCTTGGGAAGTCTGCCACTGCTCCCAGGCGAGTCCCCAGCCTCTCTGCTTTACTACAGCCACTCGAGTACCATCGGGAGCTTGTCTCCCTAGAGCTCTAGGGAAGTCTGCCACTGCTCCCAGGCAAGTCCCCAGCCTCTCTGCTTCACTGGAGCCACTCGAGTACCATCGGGAGCTTGTCTCCCTATTAACAGAGCTCTTGGGAAGTCTGCCACTGCTCCCAGGCGAGTCCCCAGCTTCTCTGTTTCACTGGAGCCACTCGAGTACCATCGGGAGCTCGTCTCCCTATTACCAGAGCTCTTGGGAAGTCTGCCACTGCTCCCAGGCGAATCCCCAGCCTCTCTGCTTCACTGGAGCCACTCGGGTACCATCGGGAGCTCGTCTCCCTATTGCCAGAGCTCTTGGGAAGTGTTCCACTGCTCCCAGGCGAGTCCACAGCCTCTCTGCTTCACTGGAGCCACTCGAGTACCATCGGGAGCTCGTCTCCCTATTACCAGAGCTCTTGGGAAGTCAGCCACTGCTCCCAGGCGAATCCCCAGCCTCTCTGCTTCACTGGAGCCACTCGAGTACCATCGGGAGCTCGTCTCTCTATTACCAGAGCTCTTGGGAAGCCTGCCACTGCTCCCAGGCGAGTCCCCAGCCTCTCTGCTTCACTGGAGCCACTCGAGTACCATCAGGAGCTCGTCTCCCTATTACCAGAGCTCTTGGGATGTCTGCCACTGCTCCCAGGCGAGTCCCCAGCCTCTCTGCTTCACTGGAGCCACTGCTCGAGTACCATCGGGAGCTCGTCTCCCTATTACCAGAGCTCTTGGGAAGTCTGCCACTGCTCCCAGGCGAGTCCCCAGCCTCTCTGCTTTACTACAGCCACTCGAGTACCATCGGGAGCTTGTCTCCCTAGAGCTCTTGGGAAGTCTGCCACTGCTCCCAGGCAAGTCCCCAGCCTCTCTGCTTCACTGGAGCCACTCGAGTACCATCGGGAGCTTGTCTCCCTATTAACAGAGCTCTTGGGAAGTCTGCCACTGCTCCCAGGCGAGTCCCCAGCTTCTCTGTTTCACTGGAGCCACTCGAGTACCATCGGGAGCTCGTCTCCCTATTACCAGAGCTCTTGGGAAGTCTGCCACTGCTCCCAGGCGAATCCCCAGCCTCTCTGCTTCACTGGAGCCACTCGGGTACCATCGGGAGCTCGTCTCCCTATTGCCAGAGCTCTTGGGAAGTCTGCCACTGCTCCAAGGTGAGTCCCCAGCCTCTCTGCTTCACTGGAGCCACTCGAGTACCATCGGGAGCTCATCTCCCTATTACCAGAGCTCTTGGGAAGTCTGCTACTGCTCCCAGACGAGTCCCCAGCATCTCTGCTTCACTGGAGCCACTCGAGTACCATCGGGAGCTCGTCTCCCTATTACCAGAGCTCTTGGGAAGTCAGCCACTGCTCCCAGGCGAATCCCCAGCCTCTCTGCTTCACTGGAGCCACTCGAGTACCATCGGGAGCTCGTCTCTCTATTACCAGAGCTCTTGGGAAGCCTGCCACTGCTCCCAGGCGAGTCCCCAGCCTCTCTGCTTCACTGGAGCCACTCGAGTACCATCAGGAGCTCGTCTCCCTATTACCAGAGCTCTTGGGAAGTCTGCCACTGCTCCCAGACGAGTATCCAGCGTCTCTGCTTCACTGGAGCCACTCGAGTACCATCGGGAGCTCGTCTCCCTAGAGCTCTTGGGAAGTCTGCCACTGCTCCCAGGCGAGTCCCCAGCCTCTCTGCTTCACTGGAGCCACTCCTCGAGTATCATTGGGAGCTCGTCTCCCTATTACCAGAGCTCTTGGGAAGTCTGTCACTGCTCCCAGTTGAGTCCCCAGCAGCTCTGCTTCACTGGAGCCACTCCTCGAGTATCATTGGGAGCTCGTCTCCCTATTACCAGAGCTCTTAGGAAGTCTGCTACTGCTCCCAGACGAGTCCCCAGCTTCTCTGCTTCACTGGAGCCACTCGAGTAGCATCGGGAGCTTGTCTCCCTATTACCAGAGCTCTTAGGAAGTCTGCCACTGCTCCCAAGTGAGTCCCCAGCCTCTCTGCTTCACTGGAGCCACTCCTCGAGTACCATCGGGAGCTCGTCTCCCTATTACCAGAGCTCTTGGGAAGTCTGCCACTGCTCCCAGGCGAGTACCTAGACTCTCTGCTTCACTAGAGCCACTCGAGTACCATCGGGAGCTCGTCTCCCTATTACCAGAGCTCTTGGGAAGTCTGCCACAGCTCCCAGGCGAGTCCCCAGCCTCTCTGCTTCACTGGAGCCACTCGAGTACCATCGAGAGCTCATCTCCCTATTACCAGAGCTCTGTGAAGTCTGCCACTGCTCCCAGGTGAGTCCCCAGCCTCTCTGCTTCACTGGAGCCACTCCTCGAGTACCATCGGGAGCTCGTCTCCCTATTACCAGAGCTCTTGGGAAGTCTGCCACTGCTCCCAGGCGAGTACCTAGACTCTCTGCTTCACTAGAGCCACTCGAGTACCATCGGGAGCTCGTCTCCCTATTACCAGAGCTCTTGGGAAGTCTGCCACAGCTCCCAGGCGAGTCCCCAGCCTCTCTGCTTCACTGGAGCCACTCAAGTACCATCAAGCGCTCATCTCCCTATTACCAGAGCTCTTTGGGAGTCTGCCACTGCTCCCCGTTGAGTCCCCAGCCTCTCTGCTTCACTGGAGCCACTCGAGTAGCATCGGGAGCTTGTCTCCCTATTACCAGAGCTCTTAGGAAGTCTGCCACTGCTCCCAAGTGAGTCCCCAGCCTCTCTGCTTCACTGGAGCCACTCCTCGAGTACCATCGGGAGCTCGTCTCCCTATTACCAGAGCTCTTGGGAAGTCTGCCACTGCTCCCAGGCGAGTACCTAGACTCTCTGCTTCACTAGAGCCACTCGAGTACCATCGGGAGCTCGTCTCCCTATTACCAGAGCTCTTGGGAAGTCTGCCACAGCTCCCAGGCGAGTCCCCAGCCTCTCTGCTTCACTGGAGCCACTCGAGTACCATCGAGAGCTCATCTCCCTATTACCAGAGCTCTGTGAAGTCTGCCACTGCTCCCAGGTGAGTCCCCAGCCTCTCTGCTTCACTGGAGCCACTCCTCGAGTACCATCGAGAGCTTGTCTCCCTATTACCAGAGCTCTTGGGAAGTCTGCCACTGCTCCCAGGCGAGTCCCCAGCTTCTCTGCTTCACTGGAGCCACTCAAGTACCATCAAGCGCTCATCTCCCTATTACCAGAGCTCTTGGGAAGTCTGCCACTGCTCCCAGGCGAGTCCCCAGCCTCTCTACTTCACTAGAGCCACTTGAGTACCATCGGGAGCTCGTCTCGCTATTACCAGAGCTCTTGGGAAGTCTGCTACTGCTCCCCGTTGAGTCCCCAGCCTCTCTACTTCACTAGAGCCACTCGAGTACCATCGGGAGCTCGTCTCCCTATTACCAGAGCTCTTGGGAAGTCTGCCACTGCTCCCCGTTGAGTCCCCAGCCTCTCTGCTTCACTGGAGCCACTCGAGTAGCATCGGGAGCTCGTCTCCCTATTACCAGAGCTCTTGGGAAGTCTGCCACTGCTCACAGGCGAGTCCCCAGCCTCTCTGCTTCACTAGAGCCACTCGAGTACCATCGGGAGCTCGTCTCCCTAGAGCTCTTGGGAAGTCTGCCACTGCTCCCAGGCGAGTCCCCAGCCTCTCTGCTTCACTGGAGCCACTCCTCGAGTACCATCGGGAGCTTGTCTCCCTATTACCAGAGCTCTTAGGAAGTCTGCCACTGCTCCCAGACGAGTCCCCAGCCTCTCTGCTTCACTGGAGCCCCTCGAGTACCATCGGGAGCTTGTCTCCCTAGAGGTCTTGGGAAGTCTGTCACTGCTCCCAGGCGAGTCCCCAGCCTCTCTGCTTCACTGGAGCCACTCGAGTACCATCGGGAGCTCGTCTCCCTATTACCAGAGCTCTTGGGAAGTCTGCCACTGCTCCGAGGCCAGTCCCCAGGCTCTCTGCTTCACTGGAGCCACTCGAGTACCATCGGGAGCTCGTCTCCCTATTACCAGAGCTCTTGGGAAGTCTGCCACTGCTCCCAGGCGAGTACCTAGACTCTCTGCTTCACTAGAGCCACTCGAGTACAATCAGGAGCTCGTCTCCCTATTAACAGAGCTCTTGGGAAGTCTGCCACTGCTCCCAGGCGAGTCCCCAGCCTCTCTGCTTCACTAGAGCCACTCGAGTACCATCGCAAGCTCGTCTCCCTATTACCAGAGCTCTTGGGAAGTCTGCCACTGCTCCTAGCGAGTCCCCAGCCTCTCTGTTTCACTGGAGCCACTCGAGTGCCATTGGGAGCTCATCTCCCTATTACCAGAGCTCTTGGGAAGTCTGCCACTGCTCCCAGGCGAGTCCCCAGCCTCTCTGCTTCACTGGAGCCACTCGAGTACCATCAGGAGCTCGTCTCCCTATTACCAGAGCTCTTGGGAAGTCTGCCACTGCTCCCAGGTGAGTCCCCAGCCTCTCTGCTTCACTGGAGCCACTCGAGTGTCATCAGGAGATGGTCTCCCTATTACCAGAGCTCCTGGGAAGTCTGTCACTGCTCCCAGGTGAGTCCCCAGCCTCTCTGCTTCACTGGCGCCACTCGAGTACCATCGGGAGCTCGTCTCCCTATTACCAGAGCTCTTGGGAAGTCTGCCACTGCTCCCAGGTGAGTCCCCAGCCTCTCTGCTTCACTGGAGCAACTCGAGTGTCATCTGGAGATGGTCTCCCTATTACCAGAGCTCTTGGGAAGTCTGCTACTGCTCCCAGGCGAGTCCCCAGCCTCTCTGCTTCACTGGAGCCACTCGAGTACCATCGGGAGCTCGTCTCCCTATTACCAGAGCTCTTGGGAAGTCGGCCACTGCTCCCAGGCGAGTCCCCAGCCTCTCTGCTTCACTGGAGCCACTCAAGTACCATCGAGAGCTCATCTCCCTATTACCAGAGCTCTTGGGAAGTCTGCCACTGCTCCCAGGCGAGTCCCCAGCCTCTCTGCTTCACTGGAGCCACTCGAGTGCCATCACGAGCTCGTCTCCCTATTACCAGAGCTCTTGGGAAGTCTGCCACTGCTCCCAGGCGAGTCCCCAGCCTCTCTGCTTCACTGGAGCCACTCGAGTACCATTGGGAGCTCGTCTCCCTAGAGCTCTTGGGAAGTCTGCCACTGCTCCCAGGCGAGTCCCCAGCCTCTCTGCTTCACTGGAGCCACTCGAGTACCATCGGGAGCTCGTCTCCCTATTACCAGAGCTCTTGTGAAGTCTGCCACTGCTCCCAGGCGAGTCCCCAGCCTCTCTGCTTCACTGGAGCCACTCGAGTACCATCGGGAGCTCGTCTCCCTATTACCAGAGCTCTTGGGAAGTCTGCCACTGCTCCCAGGCGAATCCCCAGCCTCTCCGCTTCACTGGAGCCACTCGGGTACCATCGGGAGCTCGTCTCCCTATTGCCAGAGCTCTTGGGAAGTCTGCCACTGCTCCAAGGTGAGTCCCCAGCCTCTCTGCTTCACTGGAGCCACTCCTCGAGTATCATTGGGAGCTTGTCTCCCTATTACCAAAGCTCTTGGGAAGTCTGTCACTGCTCCCAGTTGAGTCCCCAGCCTCTCTACTTCACTAGAGCCACTTGAGTACCATCGGGAGCTCGTCTCCCTATTACCAGAGCTCTTGGGAAGTCTGCCACTGCTCCCCGTTGAGTCCCCAGCCTCTCTGCTTCACTGGAGCCACTCGAGTAGCATCGGGAGCTCGTCTCCCTATTACCAGATCTCTTGGGAAGTCTGCCACTGCTCCCAGGCGAGTCCCCACCCTCTCTGCTTCACTAGAGCCACTCGAGTACCATCGGGAGCTCGTCTCCCTAGAGCTCTTGGGAAGTCTGCCACTGCTCCCAGGCGAGTCCCCAGCCTCTCTGCTTCACTGGAGCCCCTCGAGTACCATCGGGAGCTTGTCTCCCTAGAGGTCTTGGGAGGTCTGTCACTGCTCCCAGGCGAGTCCCCAGCCTCTCTGCTTCACTGGAGCCACTCGAGTACCATCGGGAGCTCGTCTCCCTATTACCAGAGCTCTTGGGAAGTCTGCCACTGCTCCCAGGCCAGTCCCCAGGCTCTCTGCTTCACTGGAGCCACTCGAGTACCATCGGGAGCTCGTCTCCCTATTACAAGAGCTCTTGGGAAGTCTGCCACTGCTCCCCGTTGAGTCCCCAGCCTCTCTGCTTCACTGGAGCCACTCGAGTAGCATCGGGAGCTCGTCTCCCTATTACCAGAGCTCTTGGGAAGTCTGCCACTGCTCCCAGGCGAGTCCCCACCCTCTCTGCTTCACTAGAGCCACTCGAGTACCATCGGGAGCTCGTCTCCCTATTACCAGAGCTCTTGGGAAGTCTGCCACTGCTCCCAGGCGAGTCCCCAGCCTCTCTGCTTCACTGGAGCCACTCGAGTGCCATCGGGAGCTTGTCTCCCTTTTACCGGAGCTCTTGGGAAGTCTGCCACTGCTCCCAGGCGAGTCCCCAGCCTCTCTGCTTCACTGGAGCCACTCGAGTACCACCGAGAGCTCATCTCACTATTACCAGAGCTCTTGGGAAGTCTGCCACTGCTCCCAGGCGAGTCCCCAGCCTCTCTGTTTCACTGGAGCCACTCGAGTACCATCGGGAGCTCGTCTCCCTATTACCAGAGCTCTTGGGAAGTCTGCCACTGCTCCCAGGCGAGTCCCCAGCCTCTCTGCTTCACTGGAGCCACTCCTCGAGTACCATCGGGAGCTTGTCTCCCTATTACCAGAGCTCTTGGGAAGTCTGCCACTGCTCCCAGGCGAGTCCCCAGCCTCTCTGCTTCACTAGAGCCACTCGAGTACCATCGAGAGCTCGTCTCCCTATTACCAGAGCTCTTGGGAAGTCTGCCACTGCTCCCAGGCGAGTCCCCAGCCTCTCTGCTTCACTGGAGCCACTCGAGTACCATCGGGAGCTCGTCTCCCTATTACCAGAGCTCTTGGGAAGTCTGCCACTGCTCCCAGGCGAGTCCCCAGCCTCTCTGCTTCACTGGAGCTTCTCGAGTACCATCGGGAGATGGTCTCCCTATTACCAGAGCTCTTGGGAAGTCTGTCACTGCTCCCAGGCGAGTCCCCAGCCTCTCTGCTTCACTGGAGCCACTCGAGTACCATCGGGAGCTCGTCTCCCTATTACCAGAGCTCTTGGGAAGTCTGCCACTGCTCCCAGGCGAGTCCCCAGCCTCTCTGCTTCACTAGAGCCACTCGAGTACCATCGGGAGCTCGTCTCCCTATTAACAGAGCTCTTGGGAAGTCTGCCACTGCTCCCAGGCGAGTCCCCAGCCTCTCTGCTTCACTGGAGCCACTCGAGTACCATCGGGAGCTCGTCTCCCTATTACCAGAGCTCTTGGGAAGTCTTCCACTGCTCCCGGGCGAGTCCCTAGCCTCTCTGCTTCACTGGAGCCACTCGAGTGCCATCGGGAGCTCGTCTCCCTATTACCAGAGCTCTTGGGAAGTCTGCCACTGCTCCCAGGCGAGTCCCCAGCCTCTCTGCTTCACTGAAGCCACTTGAGTACCATCGGGAGATGGTCTCCCTATTACCAGAGCTCTTGGGAAGTCTGCCACTGCTCCCAGGTGAGTCCCCAGCCTCTCTGCTTCACTGGAGCCACTCGAGTACCATCAGGAGCTCGTCTCCCTATTACCAGAGCTCTTGGGAAGTCTTCCACTGCTCCCAGGCGAGTCCCCAGCCTCTCTGCTTCACTGGAGCCACTTGAGTGCCATCGGTAGATGGTCTCCCTATTACCAGAGCTCTTGGGAAGTCTGCCACTGCTCCCAGGTGAGTCCCCAGCCTCTCTGCTTCACTGGAGCCACTCGAGTACCATCGGGAGATGGTCTTCCTATTACCAGACCTCTTGGGAAGTGTGCCACTGCTCCCAGGTGTGTCCCCAGCTTCTCTGCTTCACTGGAGCCACTCGAGTACCATCGGGAGCTCGTCTCCCTATTACCAGAGCTCTTGGGAAGTGTTCCACTGCTCCTAGGCGAGTCCACAGCCTCTTTGCTTCACTGGAGCCACTCGAGTACCATCAGGAGCTCGTCTCCCTATTACTAGAGCTCTTGGGAAGTCTGCCACTGCTCCAAGGCGAGTCCCCAGCCCTCTGCTTCACTGAAGCCACTTGAGTACCATCGGGAGATGGTCTCCCTATTACCAGAGCTCTTGGGAAGTCTGCCACTGCTCCCAGGCGAGTCCCCAGCCTCTCTGCTTCACTGGAGCCACTTGAGTACCATCGGTAGATGGTCTCCCTATTACCAGAGCTCTTGGGAAGTCTGCCACTGCTCCCAGGTGAGTCCCCAGTTTATCTGCTTCACTGGAGCCACTCGAGTACCATCGGGAGCTCGTCTCCCTATTACCAGAACTCTTGGGAAGTCTTCCACTGCTCCCAGGCGAGTCCCCAGCCTCTCTGCTTCACTGGAGCCACTCGAGTGCCATCGGGAGCTCGTCTCCCTATTACCAGAGCTCTTGGGAAGTCTGCCACTGCTCACAGGCGAGTCCTCAGCCTCTCTGCTTCACTGGAGCCACTCGAGTGCCATCGGGAGCTCGTCTCCCTATTACCAGAGCTCTTGGGAAGTCTGCCACTGCTCACAGGCGAGTCCTCAGCCTCTCTGCTTCACTGGAGCCACTCGAGTGCCATCGGGAGCTCGTCTCCCTATTACCAGAGCTCTTGGGAAGTCTGCCACTGCTCACAGGCGAGTCCCCAGCCTCTCTGCTTCACTGGAGCTTCTCGAGTACCATCCGGAGATGGTCTCCCTATTACCAGAGCTCTTGGGAAGTCTGCCACTGCTCCCAGGTGAGTCCCCAGCCTCTCTGCTTCACTTGAGCCACTCGAGAACCATCGGGAGCTCGTCTCCCTATTACCAGAGCTCTTGGGAGGTCTTCCACTGCTCCCAGGCGAGTCCCCAGCCTCTCTGCTTCACTGGAGCCACTCGAGTACCATCGGGAGATGGTCTCCCTATTACCAGAGCTCTTGGGAAGTCTGCCACTGCTCCCAGGTGAGTCCCCAGCCTCTCTGCTTCACTGGAGCCACTCGAGTACCATCGGGAGCTCGTCTCCCTATTACCAGAGCTCTTGGGAAGTCTTCCACTGCTCCCGGGCGAGTCGCTAGCCTCTCTGCTTCACTGGAGCCACTCGAGTACCATCGGGAGCTCGTCTCCCTATGACCAGAGCTCTTGGGAAGTCTGCCACTGCTCCCAGGCGAGTCCCCAGCCTCTCTGCTTCACTGGAGCCACTCGAGTGCCATCGGGAGCTCGTCTCCCTATTACCAGCGCTCTTGGGAAGTCTGCCACTGCTCCCAGGCGAGTCCCCAGCCTCTCCGCTTCACTGGAGCCACTCGAGTACCATCGGGAGCTCGTCTCCCTATTACCAGAGCTCTTGGGAAGTCTGCCACTGCTCCCAGGCGAGTCCCCAGCCTCTCTGCTTCACTGGAGCCACTTGAGTACCATCGGGAGATGGTCTCCCTATTACCAGAGCTCTTGGGAAGTCTGCCACTGCTCCCAGGTGTGTCCCCAGCCTCTCTGCTTCACTGGAGCCACTCGAGTACCATCGGGAGCTCGTCTCCCTATTACCAGAGCTCTTGGGAAGTGTTCCACTGCTCCCAGGCGAATCCCCAGCCTCTTTGCTTCACTGGAGCCACTCGAGTACCATCAGGAGCTCGTCTTCCTATTACCATAGCTCTTGGGAAGTCTGCCACTGCTCCCAGGCGAGTCCCCAGCCCTCTGCTTCACTGAAGCCACTTGAGTACCATCGGGAGATGGCCTCCTTATTACCAGAGCTCTTGGGAAGTCTGCCACTGCTCCCAGGCGAGTCCCCAGCCTCTCTGCTTCACTGGAGCCACTTGAGTACCATCGGTAGATGGTCTCCCTATTACCAGAGCTCTTGGGAAGTCTGCCACTGCTCCCAGGCGAGTCCCCAGCCTCTCTGCTTCACTGGAGCCACTTGAGTACCATCGGTAGATGGTCTCCCTATTACCAGAGCTCTTGGGAAGTCTACCACTGCTCCCAGGTGAGTCCCCAGCCTCTCTGCTTCACTGGAGCCACTCGAGTGTCATCTGGAGATGGTCTCCCTATTACCAGAGCTCTTGGGAAGTCTGCCACTGCTCCCAGGCGAGTCCCCAGCCTCTCTGCTTCACTGGAGCCACTCGAGTACCATCGGGAGCTCGTCTCCCTATTACCAGAGCTCTTGGGAAGTCGGCCACTGCTCCCAGGCGAGTCCCCAGCCTCTCTGCTTCACTGGAGCCACTCAAGTACCATCGAGAGCTCATCTCCCTATTACCAGAGCTCTTGGGAAGTCTGCCACTGCTCCCAGGCGAGTCCCCAGCCTCTCTGCTTCACTGGAGCCATTCGAGTGCCATCACGAGCTTGTCTCCCTATTACCAGAGCTCCTGGGAAGTCTGCCACTGCTCCCAGGCGAGTCCCCAGCCTCTCTGCTTCACTGGAGCCACTCGAGTACCATCGGGAGCTCGTCTCTCTATTACCAGAGCTCTTGGGAAGTCTGCCACTGCTCCCAGGCGAGTCCCCAGCCTCTCTGCTTCACTGGAGCCACTCGAGTACCATCGGGAGCTCGTCTCCCTATTACCAGAGCTCTTGGGAAGTCTGCCACTGCTCCCAGGCGAATCCCCAGCCTCTCTGCTTCACTGGAGCCACTCGGGTACCATCGGGAGCTCGTCTCCCTATTGCCAGAGCTCTTGGGAAGTCTGCCACTGCTCCAAGGTGAGTCCCCAGTCTCTCTGCTTTACTGGAGCCACTCGAGTACCATCGGGAGCTCGTCTCCCTAGAGCTCTTGGGAAGTCTGCCACTGCTCCCAGGCGAGTCCCCAGCCTCTCTGCTTCACTGGAGCCACTCCTCGAGTATCATTGGAAGCTCGTCTCCCTATTACCAGAGCTCTTGGGAAGTCTGCCACTGCTCCCAGACGAGTCCCCAGCGTCTCTGCTTCACTGGAGCCACTCGAGTACCATCATGAGCTCGTCTCCCTATTACCAGAGCTCTTGGGAAGTCTGCCACTGCTCCCAGGCGAGTCCCCAGCCTCTCTGCTTCACTGGAGCCACTCGAGTACCATCGAGAGCTCATCTCCCTATTACCAGAGCTCTTGTGAAGTCTGCCACTGCTCCCAGGTGGGTCCCCAGCCTCTCTGCTTCACTGGAGCCACTCCTCGAGTACCATCGAGAGCTCGTCTCCCTATTACCAGAGCTCTTGTGAAGTCTGCCACTGCTCACAGGTGAGTCCCCAGCCTCTCTGCTTCACTGGAGCCACTCGAGTACCATCGGGAGCTCATCTCCCTATTACCAGAGCTCTTGGGAAGTCTGCCACTGCTCCCAGGCGAGTCCCCAGCGTCTCTACTTCACTAGAGCCAATTGAGTACCATCGGGAGCTCGTCTCGCTATTACCAGAGCACTTGGGAAGTCTGCCACTGCTCCCCGTTGAGTCCCCAGCCTCTCTGCTTCACTGGAGCCACTCGAGTACCATCGGGAGCTCGTCTCCCTAGAGCTCTTGGGAAGTCTGCCACTGCTCCCAGGCGAGTCCCCAGCCTCTCTGCTTCACTGGAGCCACTCCTCGAATACCATCGGGAGCTTGTCTCCCTATTACCAGAGCTCTTAGAAAGTCTGCCACTGCTCCCAGACGAGTCCCCAGCCTCTCTGCTTCACTGGAGCCCCTCGAGTACCATCGGAAGCTTGTCTCCCTAGAGGTCTTGGGAAGTCTGTCACTGCTCCCAGGCGAGTACCTAGACTCTCTGCTTCACTAGAGCCACTCGAGTACAATCGGGAGCTCGTCTCCCTATTAACAGAGCTCTTGGGAAGTCTGCCACTGCTCCCAGGCGAGTCCCCAGCCTCTCTGCTTCACTAGAGCCACTCGAGTACCATCGCAAGCTCGTCTCCCTATTACCAGAGCTCTTGGGAAGTCTGCCACTGCTCCTAGCGAGTCCCCAGCCTCTCTGCTTCACTGGAGCCACTCGAGTACCATCGAGATCTCATCTCACTATTACCAGAGCTCTTGGGAAGTCTGCCACTGCTCCCAGGCGAGTCCCCAGCCTCTCTGTTTCACTGGAGCCACTCGAGTGCCATCGGGAGCTCATCTCCCTATTACCAGAGCTCTTGGGAAGTCTGCCACTGCTCCCAGGCGAGTCCCCAGCCTCTCTGCTTCACTGGAGCCACTCGAGTACCATCAGGAGCTCGTCTCCCTATTACCAGAGCTCTTGGGAAGTCTGCCACTGCTCCCAGGTGAGTCCCCAGCCTCTCTGCTTCACTGGACCCACTCGAGTGTCATCAGGAGATGGTCTCCCTATTACCAGAGCTCTTGGGAAGTCTGCCACTGCTCCCAGGCGAGTCCCCAGCCTCTCTGCTTCACTGGAGCCAATCGAGTACCATCGAGAGCTCATCTCCCTATTACCAGAGCTCTTGGGAAGTCTGTCACTGCTCCCAGGTGAGTCCCCAGCCTCTCTGCTTCACTGGAGCCACTCGAGTACCATCGGGAGCTCGTCTCCCTATTACCAGAGCTCCTGGGAAGTCTGTCACTGCTCCCAGGTGAGTCCCCAGCCTCTCTGCTTCACTGGAGCCACTCGAGTACCATCGGGAGCTCGTCTCCCTATTACCAGAGCTCTTGGGAAGTCTGCCACTGCTCCCAGGTGAGTCCCCAGCCTCTCTGCTTCACTGGAGCTACTCGAGTGTCATCTGGAGATGGTCTCCCTATTACCAGAGCTCTTGGGAAGTCTGCCACTGCTCCCAGGCGAGTCCCCAGCCTCTCTGCTTCACTGGAGCCACTCGAGTACCATCGGGAGCTCGTCTCCCTATTACCAGACCTCTTGGGAAGTCGGCCACTGCTCCCAGGCGAGTCCCCAGCCTCTCTGCTTCACTGGAGCCACTCAAGTACCATCGAGAGCTCATCTCCCTATTACCAGAGCTCTTGGGAAGTCTGCCACTGCTCCCAGGCGAGTCCCCAGCCTCTCTGCTTCACTGGAGCCACTCGAGTGCCATCACGAGCTCGTCTCCCTATTACCAGAGCTCTTGGGAAGTCTTCCACTGCTCCAAGGTGAGTCCCCAGTCTCTCTGCTTCACTGGAGCCACTCGAGTACCATCGGGAGCTCGTCTCCCTAGAGCTCTTGGGAAGTCTGCCACTGCTCCCAGGCGAGTCCCCAGCCTCTCTGCTTCACTGGAGCCACTCGAGTACCATCGGGAGCTCGTCTCCCTATTACCAGAGCTCTTGGGAAGTCTGCCACTGCTCCCAGGCGAATCCCCAGCCTCTCTGCTTCACTGGAGCCACTCGGGTACCAGCGGGAGCTCGTCTCCCTATTGCCAGAGCTCTTGGGAAGTCTGCCACTGCTCCAAGGTGAGTCCCCAGCCTCTCTGCTTCACTGGAGCCACTCCTCGAGTATCATTGGGAGCTCGTCTCCCTATTACCAGAGCTCTTGGGAAGTCTGTCACTGCTCCCAGTTGAGTCCCCAGCAGCTCTGCTTCACTAGAGCCACTTGAGTACCATCGGGAGCTCGTCTCCCTATTACCAGAGCTCTTGGGAAGTCTGCCACTGCTCCCCGTTGAGTCCCCAGCCTCTCTGCTTCACTGGAGCCACTCGAGTAGCATCGGGAGCTCGTCTCCCTATTACCAGAGCTCTTGGGAAGTCTGCCACTGCTCACAGGCGAGTCCCCACCCTCTCTGCTTCACTAGAGCCACTCGAGTACCATCGGGAGCTCGTCTCCCTAGAGCTCTTGGGAAGTCTGCCACTGCTCCCAGGCGAGTCCCCAGCCTCTCTGCTTCACTGGAGCCACTCCTTGAGTACCATCGGGAGCTTGTCTCCCTATTACCAGAGCTCTTAGGAAGTCTGCCACTGCTCCCAGACGAGTCCCCAGCCTCTCTGCTTCACTGGAGCCCCTCGAGTACCATCGGGAGCTTGTCTCCCTAGAGGTCTTGGGAGGTCTGTCACTGCTCCCAGGCGAGTCCCCAGCCTCTCTGCTTCACTGGAGCCACTCGAGTACCATCGGGAGCTCGTCTCCCTATTACCAGAGCTCTTGGGAAGTCTGCCACTGCTCCCAGGCCAGTCCCCAGGCTCTCTGCTTCACTGGAGCCACTCGAGTACCATCGGGAGCTCGTCTCCCTATTACCAGAGCTCTTGGGAAGTCTGCCACTGCTCCCAGGCGAGTACCTAGACTCTCTGCTTCACTAGAGCCACTCGAGTACCATCGGGAGCTCGTCTCCCTATTAACAGAGCTCTTGGGAAGTCTGCCACTGCTCCCAGGCGAGTCCCCAGCCTCTCTGCTTCACTAGAGCCACTCGAGTACCATCGCAAGCTCGTCTCCCTATTACCAGAGCTCTTGGGAAGTCTGCCACTGCTCCCAGCGAGTCCCCAGCCTCTCTGCTTCACTGGAGCCACTCGAGTGCCATCGGGAGCTTGTCTCCCTTTTACCGGAGCTCTTGGGAAGTCTGCCACTGCTCCCAGGCGAGTCCCCAGCCTCTCTGCTTCACTGGAGCCACTCGAGTACCACCGAGAGCTCATCTCACTATTACCAGAGCTCTTGGGAAGTCTGCCACTGCTCCCAGGCGAGTCCCCAGCCTCTCTGTTTCACTGGAGCCACTCGAGTACCATCGGGAGCTCGTCTCCCTATTACCAGAGCTCTTGGGAAGTCTGCCACTGCTCCCAGGCGAGTCCCCAGCCTCTCTGCTTCACTGGAGCCACTTGAGTACCATCGGGAGATGGTCTCCCTATTACCAGAGCTCTTGGGAAGTCTTCCACTGCTCCCGGGCGAGTCCCTAGCCTCTCTGCTTCACTGGAGCCACTCGAGTGCCATCGGGAGCTCGTCTCCCTATTACCAGAGCTCTTGGGAAGTCTGCCACTGCTCCCAGGCGAGTCCCCAGCCTCTCTGCTTCACTGGAGCCACTCGAGTACCATCTGGAGATGGTCTCCCTATTACCAGAGCTCTTGGGAAGTCTGTCACTGCTCCCAGGCGAGTCCCCAGCCTCTCTGCTTCACTGAAGCCACTTGAGTACCATCGGGAGATGGTCTCCCTATTACCAGAGCTCTTGGGAAGTCTGCCACTGCTCCCAGGTGAGTCCCCAGCCTCTCTGCTTCACTGGAGCCACTCGAGTACCATCAGGAGCTCGTCTCCCTATTACCAGAGCTCTTGGGAAGTCTTCCACTGCTCCCAGGCGAGTCCCCAGCCTCTCTGCTTCACTGGAGCCACTTGAGTGCCATCGGTAGATGGTCTCCCTATTACCAGAGCTCTTCCGCAGTCTGCCAGTGCTCCCAGGCGAGTCCCCAGCCTCTCTGCTTCACTGGAGCCACTTGAGTACCATCGGGAGATGGTCTCCCTATTACCAGAGCTCTTGGGAAGTCTGCCACTGCTCCCAGGTGAGTCCCCAGCCTCTCTGCTTCACTGGAGCCACTAGAGTACCATCGGGAGATGGTCTCCCTATTACCAGACCTCTTGGGAAGTGTGCCACTGCTCCCAGGTGTGTCCCCAGCTTCTCTGCTTCACTGGAGCCACTCGAGTACCATCGGGAGCTCGTCTCCCTATTACCAGAGCTCTTGGGAAGTGTTCCACTGCTCCTAGGCGAGTCCACAGCCTCTTTGCTTCACTGGAGCCACTCGAGTACCATCAGGAGCTCGTCTCCCTATTACTAGAGCTCTTGGGAAGTCTGCCACTGCTCCCAGGCGAGTCCCCAGCCCTCTGCTTCACTGAAGCCACTTGAGTACCATCGGGAGATGGTCTCCCTATTACCAGAGCTCTTGGGAAGTCTGCCACTGCTCCCAGGCGAATCCCCAGCCTCTCTGCTTCACTGGAGCCATTTGAGTACCATCGGTAGATGGTCTCCCTATTACCAGAGCTCTTGGGAAGTCTGCCACTGCTCCCAGGTGAGTCCCCAGCTTATCTGCTTCACTGGAGCCACTCGAGTACCATCGGGAGCTCGTCTCCCTATTACCAGAACTCTTGGGAAGTCTTCCACTGCTCCCAGGCGAGTCCCCAGCCTCTCTGCTTCACTGGAGCCACTCGAGTGCCATCGGGAGCTCGTCTCCCTATTACCAGAGCTCTTGGGAAGTCTGCCACTGCTCCCAGGCGAGTCCCCAGCCTCTCTGCTTCACTGGAGCCACTCGAGTGCCATCGGGAGCTCGTCTCCCTATTACCAGAGCTCTTGGGAAGTCTGCCACTGCTCACAGGCGAGTCCTCAGCCTCTCTGCTTCACTGGAGCCACTCGAGTGCCATCGGGAGCTCGTCTCCCTATTACCAGAGCTCTTGGGAAGTCTGCCACTGCTCACAGGCGAGTCCCCAGCCTCTCTGCTTCACTGGAGCCACTTGAGTACCATCGGGAGCTTGTCTCCCTATTACCAGAGCTCATGTGAAGTCTGCCACTGCTCCCAGGTCAGTTCCCAGCCTCTCTGCTTCACTGGAGCCACTCGAGTACCATCGGGAGCTCGTCTCGCTATTACCAGAGCACTTGGGAAGTCTGCCACTGCTCCCCGTTGAGTCCCCAGCCTCTCTGCTTCACTGGAGCCACTCGAGTACCATCGGGAGCTCGTCTCCCTAGAGCTCTTGGGAAGTCTGCCACTGCTCCCAGGCGAGTCCCCAGCCTCTCTGCTTCACTGGAGCCACTCCTCGAATACCATCGGGAGCTTGTCTCCCTATTACCAGAGCTCTTAGAAAGTCTGCCACTGCTCCCAGACGAGTCCCCAGCCTCTCTGCTTCACTGGAGCCCCTCGAGTACCATCGGAAGCTTGTCTCCCTAGAGGTCTTGGGAAGTCTGTCACTGCTCCCAGGCGAGTCCCCAGCCTCTCTGCTTCACTGGAGCCACTCGAGTGCCATCGGGAGCTCGTCTCCCTATTACCAGAGCTCTTGGGAAGTCTGCCACTGCTCACAGGCGAGTCCTCAGCCTCTCTGCTTCACTGGAGCCACTCGAGTGCCATCGGGAGCTCGTCTCCCTATTACCAGAGCTCTTGGGAAGTCTGCCACTGCTCACAGGCGAGTCCCCAGCCTCTCTGCTTCACTGGAGCCACTTGAGTACCATCGGGAGCTTGTCTCCCTATTACCAGAGCTCATGTGAAGTCTGCCACTGCTCCCAGGTCAGTTCCCAGCCTCTCTGCTTCACTGGAGCCACTCGAGTACCATCGGGAGCTCGTCTCGCTATTACCAGAGCACTTGGGAAGTCTGCCACTGCTCCCCGTTGAGTCCCCAGCCTCTCTGCTTCACTGGAGCCACTCGAGTACCATCGGGAGCTCGTCTCCCTAGAGCTCTTGGGAAGTCTGCCACTGCTCCCAGGCGAGTCCCCAGCCTCTCTGCTTCACTGGAGCCACTCCTCGAATACCATCGGGAGCTTGTCTCCCTATTACCAGAGCTCTTAGAAAGTCTGCCACTGCTCCCAGACGAGTCCCCAGCCTCTCTGCTTCACTGGAGCCCCTCGAGTACCATCGGAAGCTTGTCTCCCTAGAGGTCTTGGGAAGTCTGTCACTGCTCCCAGGCGAGTACCTAGACTCTCTGCTTCACTAGAGCCACTCGAGTACAATCGGGAGCTCGTCTCCCTATTACCAGAGCTCTTGGGAAGTCTGCCACTGCTCCTAGCGAGTCCCCAGCCTCTCTGCTTCACTGGAGCCACTCGAGTACCATCGAGATCTCATCTCACTATTACCAGAGCTCTTGGGAAGTCTGCCACTGCTCCCAGGCGAGTCCCCAGCCTCTCTGTTTCACTGGAGCCACTCGAGTGCCATCGGGAGCTCATCTCCCTATTACCAGAGCTCTTGGGAAGTCTGCCACTGCTCCCAGGCGAGTCCCCAGCCTCTCTGCTTCACTGGAGCCACTCGAGTACCATCAGGAGCTCGTCTCCCTATTACCAGAGCTCTTGGGAAGTCTGCCACTGCTCCCAGGTGAGTCCCCAGCCTCTCTGCTTCACTGGACCCACTCGAGTGTCATCAGGAGATGGTCTCCCTATTACCAGAGCTCTTGGGAAGTCTGCCACTGCTCCCAGGCGAGTCCCCAGCCTCTCTGCTTCACTGGAGCCAATCGAGTACCATCGAGAGCTCATCTCCCTATTACCAGAGCTCTTGGGAAGTCTGTCACTGCTCCCAGGTGAGTCCCCAGCCTCTCTGCTTCACTGGAGCCACTCGAGTACCATCGGGAGCTCGTCTCCCTATTACCAGAGCTCCTGGGAAGTCTGTCACTGCTCCCAGGTGAGTCCCCAGCCTCTCTGCTTCACTGGAGCCACTCGAGTACCATCGGGAGCTCGTCTCCCTATTACCAGAGCTCTTGGGAAGTCTGCCACTGCTCCCAGGTGAGTCCCCAGCCTCTCTGCTTCACTGGAGCTACTCGAGTGTCATCTGGAGATGGTCTCCCTATTACCAGAGCTCTTGGGAAGTCTGCCACTGCTCCCAGGCGAGTCCCCAGCCTCTCTGCTTCACTGGAGCCACTCGAGTACCATCGGGAGCTCGTCTCCCTATTACCAGACCTCTTGGGAAGTCGGCCACTGCTCCCAGGCGAGTCCCCAGCCTCTCTGCTTCACTGGAGCCACTCAAGTACCATCGAGAGCTCATCTCCCTATTACCAGAGCTCTTGGGAAGTCTGCCACTGCTCCCAGGCGAGTCCCCAGCCTCTCTGCTTCACTGGAGCCACTCGAGTGCCATCACGAGCTCGTCTCCCTATTACCAGAGCTCTTGGGAAGTCTTCCACTGCTCCAAGGTGAGTCCCCAGTCTCTCTGCTTCACTGGAGCCACTCGAGTACCATCGGGAGCTCGTCTCCCTAGAGCTCTTGGGAAGTCTGCCACTGCTCCCAGGCGAGTCCCCAGCCTCTCTGCTTCACTGGAGCCACTCGAGTACCATCGGGAGCTCGTCTCCCTATTACCAGAGCTCTTGGGAAGTCTGCCACTGCTCCCAGGCGAATCCCCAGCCTCTCTGCTTCACTGGAGCCACTCGGGTACCAGCGGGAGCTCGTCTCCCTATTGCCAGAGCTCTTGGGAAGTCTGCCACTGCTCCAAGGTGAGTCCCCAGCCTCTCTGCTTCACTGGAGCCACTCCTCGAGTATCATTGGGAGCTCGTCTCCCTATTACCAGAGCTCTTGGGAAGTCTGTCACTGCTCCCAGTTGAGTCCCCAGCAGCTCTGCTTCACTAGAGCCACTTGAGTACCATCGGGAGCTCGTCTCCCTATTACCAGAGCTCTTGGGAAGTCTGCCACTGCTCCCCGTTGAGTCCCCAGCCTCTCTGCTTCACTGGAGCCACTCGAGTAGCATCGGGAGCTCGTCTCCCTATTACCAGAGCTCTTGGGAAGTCTGCCACTGCTCACAGGCGAGTCCCCACCCTCTCTGCTTCACTAGAGCCACTCGAGTACCATCGGGAGCTCGTCTCCCTAGAGCTCTTGGGAAGTCTGCCACTGCTCCCAGGCGAGTCCCCAGCCTCTCTGCTTCACTGGAGCCACTCCTTGAGTACCATCGGGAGCTTGTCTCCCTATTACCAGAGCTCTTAGGAAGTCTGCCACTGCTCCCAGACGAGTCCCCAGCCTCTCTGCTTCACTGGAGCCCCTCGAGTACCATCGGGAGCTTGTCTCCCTAGAGGTCTTGGGAGGTCTGTCACTGCTCCCAGGCGAGTCCCCAGCCTCTCTGCTTCACTGGAGCCACTCGAGTACCATCGGGAGCTCGTCTCCCTATTACCAGAGCTCTTGGGAAGTCTGCCACTGCTCCCAGGCCAGTCCCCAGGCTCTCTGCTTCACTGGAGCCACTCGAGTACCATCGGGAGCTCGTCTCCCTATTACCAGAGCTCTTGGGAAGTCTGCCACTGCTCCCAGGCGAGTACCTAGACTCTCTGCTTCACTAGAGCCACTCGAGTACCATCGGGAGCTCGTCTCCCTATTAACAGAGCTCTTGGGAAGTCTGCCACTGCTCCCAGGCGAGTCCCCAGCCTCTCTGCTTCACTAGAGCCACTCGAGTACCATCGCAAGCTCGTCTCCCTATTACCAGAGCTCTTGGGAAGTCTGCCACTGCTCCCAGCGAGTCCCCAGCCTCTCTGCTTCACTGGAGCCACTCGAGTGCCATCGGGAGCTTGTCTCCCTTTTACCGGAGCTCTTGGGAAGTCTGCCACTGCTCCCAGGCGAGTCCCCAGCCTCTCTGCTTCACTGGAGCCACTCGAGTACCACCGAGAGCTCATCTCACTATTACCAGAGCTCTTGGGAAGTCTGCCACTGCTCCCAGGCGAGTCCCCAGCCTCTCTGTTTCACTGGAGCCACTCGAGTACCATCGGGAGCTCGTCTCCCTATTACCAGAGCTCTTGGGAAGTCTGCCACTGCTCCCAGGCGAGTCCCCAGCCTCTCTGCTTCACTGGAGCCACTTGAGTACCATCGGGAGATGGTCTCCCTATTACCAGAGCTCTTGGGAAGTCTGCCACTGCTCCCAGGTGAGTCCCCAGCCTCTCTGCTTCACTGGAGCCACTCGAGTACCATCGGGAGCTCGTCTCCCTATTACCAGAGCTCTTGGGAAGTCTTCCACTGCTCCCGGGCGAGTCCCTAGCCTCTCTGCTTCACTGGAGCCACTCGAGTGCCATCGGGAGCTCGTCTCCCTATTACCAGAGCTCTTGGGAAGTCTGCCACTGCTCCCAGGCGAGTCCCCAGCCTCTCTGCTTCACTGGAGCCACTCGAGTACCATCTGGAGATGGTCTCTGTTGCCTAGGGATCTAGGCCCAAATGAAGGACGCACACACGGAGAGATAGGAGGAACTTCTTTATTCTTTCACAACTAAAAGGAAGTGGCATTCGCAGCGCACGTGCCCCATAACCCCCTTGCACAGTCAGACTCCGCCTTTCCAACGGAGGGGGCTCCCGAGCGTTAACCCCTTGAGTCCCGGGTAACACTACCCCCGGACAATATGTCCAAACATCAACTTGACACCCTGTGTCTCAACACATAACTTAACACTCCTCAACAAGTCTCATCGGCTTCTTTATGAGCCGTCTCGGCCTCTCACCTCGAGTCCCCAGATCGGGCTCCTCTTCAATTACTTCACTCGGGGCCACATCCCGGGGGTCCCCTTCCGGGGGAAACCACTCATCATCCCTCTGCATTAGTGGTTCCGGTGAGAGTGCCCTTTGAGCTCCTTCCGTGGGCTCTCTCCTTGCATATGGCCTGAACTGTTGACAGTTTCTGGTGACGGTCCTGTTCTCATCTTCCGCCGTCACCATCGTGCCTTTCATGGCAACAATCCTCAGGGGGCTTGGAGCAAACCTCGGGTCTGTCTTCCTGCTTGCCGGCTGCTGTACCAGGACTTCATCTCCCACCTGGAGCCCCGGCAGTACCGCTCCTCTTCGAGCATCGGTGCGACGCCTCGCATTCTCTTTTGCCACCGCATCTCTCTGGAGGAGATCTTGGTCGGCCGGCTCAGCCTGCACCGTACTCCTCGGGATGCGAGTTCGCACTTCATATCTAAACATGAGCTCAGCAGGCGTCTTGTTTGTGACCTCATGGGGAGTGTTTCTGTAGTCTCTTAACAGGCGGCATAGGGCTTGGTGTGTATCAACGGCGTCCAGCCGTGCCCTCTGAATGGCCTTCTTAATCGATGCCATAAATCGCTCCGCCATTCCATTCGCCTGGGGGTGGCGTGGTGTGATCTTCATGTGCCTGAACCCCAGGTGCTCTGCCAGTGTCCCAAATTCGTGCCCACAGAACGGTGGTCCGTTGTCGGACTTGACCCACTTGGGGATCCCCCACTCACTGAAGACCTCTTCTATCGTTGCCGCAACTTGAGAGAACGCTGTGGAGCTGACTCTCTTGGCAATCGGAAATCTTGAGTGTTCATCCACGAAGAGCAGAATATAGTCGCCCGCTTCAGTGGGCCCGTAAAAATCCATGGCTACTCGTTCCCAAGGGTGCTCAGGTATTTGAGTGTGTTGGAGCGGGGGCGGATGTTCTGCAGGGGCTGTGCACTGACAGGCGTGGCAGTTCCTCACCCACTCGTCCACAGCTGCGTCCAGGAGGGGGAACCACACATGGCATCTGAGCTGCTTCTTTGTGTTCTCGGCTCCCCTGTGACCTTCATGAGCTATGCTAACCACCTCGCTCCTGAGTGTGGCAGGGATGACAATCCTACACCCTCTGAGCAGAATGTTATCGTCCTTTACCGCCAGTTCACCATGGACCCTGGCTAGCCGTTCGATTTCTTGCTTGTTCACCCCCGGGTGAGCTAGAGTGGCTCTGTGGTGATCTTTCCACTTGTTGGCGGTCGTGAGGCTGATCGCCAGGGCTGTCGTCGGATCGGCTGCCGACGCGGCCGCTACCCTTTCGAGTGACAGTGCCGGGGGCAGCGCCTGAGCCGCCACATATTGCACATACGCAACGTCCCCCTTCCGTGCCAGCGGGGCCCCTACTGGGTGTCGGGAGAGGTAGTCGGCGGGGTTAAGGTCGCCCCCCGGGCGATGTACGATATCGTAATCGTATTCCTGGAGGCGGATGCCCCACCTTTCAATCCTCGGTGGCATCTTGGTATGCGGGTTCCCAAACAATGAGAGAAGCGCCTGATGATCGGTGATCAGCGTAAACTTCTTTCCGATTATAAAGTTATGAAAATGCTCACACGCCCAGACCGCTGCCAAGCTCTCCTTCTCGGCCTGGGAGTAGGCTAGTTCAGGCGTTGATAGCGCTCGGCTCGCGTATGCAATCACGTGTCTGGGGTTAACATCTGCGCCACTGGTTTGGGCCAGAATGGCGCCGAGGCCTACTGGGCTGGCATCGACTACCACCTCGGTGTGCCACTGTGGGTTGAAATATGCGAGGCGATGGGCCTCGGCGAGAGCTTGCTTGATGTCCGCAAAAGCCTGTTGACAGGCCTGTGTCCATTCAAACGGCGACTCCTTCTGTAGCAGTTTCCTCAGTGGGTCTGTGATGGAGGCATAGTGGGGGATGTACCTTGCGCAGTATCCTGCCATGCCAAGGAACGAACGGACATCCGCCACTTGTCGGGGCTCGGCGAGGTTGGTGATCGTCTCGACCTTCTCGGGGTCAGGCAGCATGCCGTCCTTGGAGAAGATATGTCCAAAGAACTTGAGTTTTGTTTTGCCGAACCGGCATTTCGATATGTTGAGCGTGAGGCCGGCACCCTGAAGGGCCTCGCAGGTGTCGTGTAGAGCCCTGTCATGGGATTCCTTGGACGATCCAAAGACGAGAATATCGTCACTGTAATTGAGGGCCCCTTTGATAGGTCGGATGATCTGGCGTATAGTTTCCTGGAAGATCTCAGCGGCAGATGAGATTCCAAAGTTCAGCCTCCGGTATCTAAAGAGTCCATCGTGTGTCGCAAACGTGGTTATGGGCCGGGAGTCAGGGTGGAGCTCCAGCTGATGGTATCCCTGATTTAAGTCCAGTTTAGAGAACATTTGGGCACTGTTCAGCATCACAATCATGTCCTCAATACATGGTCCCGGGTGTCGTTCCCGTTGGATCGCCGTGTTGGCCACCCGCATGTCCACGCACAAACGGATCTTGCCCCCTTCCTTGGGTACCACCACAAGGGGGGACACCCACGGCGTCGGACCCGTCGCCGGCTCAATGATGACCCCGCCCGCGCAAGGACGGGCCTTCTCTCCCAGGGGCCATGAGCACCTCCAACCCGGGGTCCAGCCAAGGCTCGCCTCAACTGCCGCGGGCGGCGAAGTCGATTCAACTACGACTGCCCCCGCCGTTCACTATGACTCCGCAGGCCACCAAAGGCCCCAGATGGACCGACTGGATGGACGATTTTCGACACTTTGTGAGAGGATCCGGCGACGGGGACTCCCCCAATATGAGGGACATTTTCCTTAACCTGGTAGGGGGAGAAATAAAAACGGTCGTTAAGGCCATTCCACCCGCAGACCAGGACACTTTTCCCAAGCTGATCGGCGCGCTGGACAAACTGCTTATTATCGAAGTCAATCGGGACTATGAAAGATACTTGTTCAATCAATGCACCCAACTCCCGCAAGAGACCGTCGACGAATTCATCACACGTCTACGGGTGAAAGGGGCGAACTGCCAATTTGATGCGTTCTCGTTAGAAGAAGCTATCCGGCTGAGGGTGATCGAAGGGTGCCTCTCCCCTGCACTCAAGAAACAGCTCCTCAAGAAACCGCTCACCATGCCCGAGGTCAGTGAACTCGCCCGCATCCACGAGAGGGTGGATGCGCAGGCCTCGGCCATGGGTCACTCCAACAACGCGAAGGTGGGCTCAGGGGAATTTGTGGCCGCCATACTGCCCCCCCGTCAAGGCCCCCAGCCGTATGGACCATCCACTGCCCCGCCGATGTCAACCCCGCGGCTGCAAAGACAGTGCTACCGCTGCGGGATGTCTTTCCCCCACTCAGGGTCCTGTCCAGCCCTGTCCCTGTTACCCGGGACTCAAGGGGTTAACGCTCGTGAGCCCCCTCCGTTGGAAAGGCGGAGTTTGACTGGGCAAGGGGGTTATGGGGCACGTGCGCTGCGAGTACCAGTTCCAGTTTGGTTGTGAAAGAATAAAGAAGTTCCTCCTATCTCTCCGTGTGTGCGTCCTTCATTTGGGCCTAGATCCCTAGGCAACATTTGGCGACGAGGATCTCTCCCGCGCACCGGAGTCCTCCTCCTACGGCAGTCCGCCTGTGGTGGCCGATCCAGCGAGCCCCCTCCTCCTGCTCCACCTCCGCGCAACACGGCACTCCGCCGAATCCGCCTTGCCGGACCTCCTCCGTCGAACCTCCGCGGAAGCGACCCCGCCCGCGCACCCGTGGGCCTTCTCTCCCAGGCGCCATGAGCACCTCCAACCCGGGGTCCAGCCAGGGCTCGCCTCAACTGCCACGGGTGGCGAAGTCGATTCAACTACGACTGCCCCCGCCGTTCACTATGACTCCTCAGGCCACCAAAGGCCCCAGATGGACCGACTGGATGGACGATTTTCGACACTTCGTGAGAGGTTCCGGCGACGGGGACTCCCCCAATATGAGAGACATTTTCCTTAACCTGGTAGGGGGAGAGATCAAAACGGTCGTCAAGGCCATTCCGCCCACAGACCAGGACACTTTTCCCAAGCTGATCGGCGCTTTGGACAAACTGCTTATCATCGAAGTCAATCGGGACTATGAAAGATACCTGTTCAATCAATGCACCCAACTCCCGCAAGAGACCGTCGACGAATTCATCACACGTCTACGGGTGAAAGGGGCGAACTGCCAATTTGATGCGTTCTCGTTAGAGGAAGCTATCCGGCTGAGGGTGATCGAGGGATGCCTCTCCCCCGCACTCAAGAAACAGCTCCTCAAGAAACCGCTCACCATGCCCGAGGTCAGTGAACTCGCCCGCATCCACGAGAGGGTGGATGCGCAGGCCTCAGCCATGGGCCATTCCAACAACGCGAAAGTGGACTCAGGGGAATTCGTGGCCGCCATACTGCCCCCCCGTCAAGGCGACAGGGGCCCTCAGCCATATAGACCACCGATTGCCCCGTCGATGTCAACCCCGCGTCTGCAAAGACAGTGCTACCGCTGCGGGATGTCCTTCCCCCACTCAGGGTCTTGCCCAGCCCTGTCCCAGCGATGTACCAACTGCGGGAGAGAAGGACACTTTCACTCCGTTTGCAGGGAGGGCGTACCATTTCCACCGATGCGGCCCCAGGCGGCCCCCAGAATGCCGTTCCGCCCGCAACCCCTGCAATACAGCCAGCCGAGACCATATCAACAGGGCCTCGGCCAGAGGCGTTACGTTCGTGCGATGGACGAATACCTAGCGGCAGGATATGCCCCTCCGTATGACCAGGCCGAACAGCCCAGACATTTCACAGACGAATACGACAACCCGCCTGCAGAATACAGGCCGGAAACCCTCTGCCAAGACGACCAGGCGGCGGCCTACTACGCGCCGCAGGACCACTACGACCAGGATGAGTTCGTGAACCTCATCCTCGACAACAAAGAGGCCAGGGAGGCCCCGCAGATCCCGCTCAAGATGGCGAATTGCCAATTTCAATTTATGATCGACTCTGGGGCCACAGTGAACATCATGGGTGAACAAGACTACGCCAGGATACCATGCCCGCCACAGCTCAGTCCGTCTCGCTCCAGAATCTTCCAGTGGGGTGCCGCCACCCCGCTCCAAACGGTGGGTCAATTCACCCAGTGCCTTCTCCTGAACGGGCGGCAAGTCGATGCGACCATTCACGTGATACGGTCCCTCGCCAAGAGCCGATGCCTCCTTAGCTACCACACGGCGTCGCACCTCGGACTGATCGAAATTCACGTGAATGCGGGAGACGTGATCACTGCCGCAGCGGCCAAACCCGGCCAGGGGAACACGGTAGATGCGATTGCCTATCATCAAACTCAATCGCTCGTCTCACAAGAAGACATCGCGGAGGCCTTCCCCAAGCTCTGCGTGGGGCTAGGAAAACTACAGGGACCCCCCATCCGGCTCCACATTGACCCCAACGTGCGTCCAGTGCCGCAACATCCCAGAAGGGTCGGATTCCACCTTCAGGAGACAGTTTCGGAGGCGCTCCAGCAACTGCTCCGCGACGACATTATTGAACCGGCGACGGGGCCGACGCCGTGGGTGTCCCCCCTTGTGGTGGTACCCAAGGAAGGGGGTAAGATCCGCTTGTGTGTGGACATGCGGGTGGCCAACACGGCGATTCAACGGGAGCGACACCCGGGACCATGTATTGAGGACATGATTGTGCTGCTGAACAGTGCCCAAATGTTCTCCAAACTGGACTTAAATCAGGGATACCATCAGCTGGAGCTCCACCCTGATTCCCGGCCCATAACCACGTTTGCGACACACGATGGGCTCTTTAGATACCGGAGGCTGAACTTTGGAATCTCGTCTGCCGCTGAGATCTTCCAGGAAACTATACGCCAGATCATCCGACCTATCAAGGGGGCTCTCAATTACAGCGACGACATTCTCGTCTTTGGATCGTCCAAGGAATCCCATGACAGGGCTCTACACGACACATGCGAAGCCCTTCAGAGTGCCGGCCTCACGCTCAACATATCAAAATGCCGGTTCAGCAGAACAAAACTCAAGTTCTTTGGACATATCTTCTCCAAGGACGGCATGCTGCCTGACCCTGAGAAGGTCGAGACGATCACCAACCTCGCCGAGCCCCGACAAGTGGCGGACGTCCGCTCGTTCCTTGGCATGGCAGGATACTGTGCGAGGTACATCCCCCACTATGCCTCCATCACAGACCCGCTGAGGAAACTGCTACAGAAGGAGTCGCCGTTTGAATGGACACAGGCCTGCCAACAGGCTTTCGCGGACATCAAGCAAGCCCTCGCCGAGGCTCATCGCCTCGCATATTTTAACCCACAGTGGCACACCGAGGTGGTAGTCGACGCCAGCCCCGTAGGCCTCGGCGCCATTCTGGCCCAAACCAGTGGCGCGGATGTTAACCCCAGACACGTGATTGCATACGCGAGCCGAGCGCTATCAACACCTGAACTAGCCTACTCCCAAGCCGAGAAGGAGAGCTTGGCAGCCGTCTGGGCGTGTGAGCATTTTCATAACTTTATAATCGGAAAGAAGTTTACGCTGATCACCGATCATCAGGCACTCCTCTCATTGTTTGGGAACCCGCATACCAAGATGCCACCGAGGATCGAGAGGTGGGGCATCCGCCTCCAGGAATATGATTACGATATCGTACACCGCCCGGGGGGCGACCTTAACCCCGCTGACTACCTCTCCCGACACCCAGTAGGGGCCCCGCTGGCACGGAAGGGTGACGTTGCGTATGTGCAATATGTGGCGGCTCAGGCGCTGCCCCCGGCACTATCACTTGAAAGGGTAGCGGCCGCATCGGCAGCCGATCCCACGACAGCCCTGGCGATCAGCCTCACGACGGCCAACAAGTGGAAAGATCACCAGAGAGCCACCCTAGCTCACCCGGGCGTGAACAAGCAAGAAATCGAACGGCTAGCCAGGGTCCATGGTGAACTGGCGGTAAAGGACGAAGGGGGTTATGGGGCACGTGCGCTGCGAGTACCAGTTCCAGTTTGGTTGTGAAAGAATAAAGAAGTTCCTCCTATCTCTCCGTGTGTGCGTCCTTCATTTGGGCCTAGATCCCTAGGCAACAGTCCCAGCGATGTACCAACTGCGGAAGAGAAGGACACTTTCACTCCGTCTGCAGGGAGGGCGTCCCATTTCCACCGATGCGGCCCCAGGCGGCCCCCAGAATGCCGTTCCGCCCGCAACCCCTGCAATACAGCCAGCCGAGACCATATCAACAGGGCCTCGGCCAGAGGCGTTACGTTCGTGCGATGGACGAATACCTAGCGGCAGGATATGCCCCTCCGTATGACCAGGCCGAACAGCCCAGACATTTCACGGATGAATACGACAACCCGCCTGCAGAATACAGGCCGGAAACCCTCTGCCATGACGACCAGGCGGCGGCCTACTATGCGCCGCAGGACCACTACGACCAGGATGAGTTCGTAAACCTTATCCTCGACAACAAAGAGGCCAGGGAGGCCCCGCAGATCCCATCCTCGTCGCCAAATGTTGCCTAGGGATCTAGGCCCAAATGAAGGACGCACACACGGAGAGATAGGAGGAACTTCTTTATTCTTTCACAACTAAAAGGAAGTGGCATTCGCAGCGCACGTGCCCCATAACCCCCTTGCACAGTCAGACTCCGCCTTTCCAACGGAGGGGGCTCCCGAGCGTTAACCCCTTGAGTCCCGGGTAACAGTCTCCCTATTACCAGAGCTCTTGGGAAGTCTGTCACTGCTCCCAGGCGAGTCCCCAGCCTCTCTGCTTCACTGAAGCCACTTGAGTACCATCGGGAGATGGTCTCCCTATTACCAGAGCTCTTGGGAAGTCTGCCACTGCTCCCAGGTGAGTCCCCAGCCTCTCTGCTTCACTGGAGCCACTCGAGTACCATCAGGAGCTCGTCTCCCTATTACCAGAGCTCTTGGGAAGTCTTCCACTGCTCCCAGGCGAGTCCCCAGCCTCTCTGCTTCACTGGAGCCACTTGAGTGCCATCGGTAGATGGTCTCCCTATTACCAGAGCTCTTCGGCAGTCTGCCAGTGCTCCCAGGCGAGTCCCCAGCCTCTCTGCTTCACTGGAGCCACTTGAGTACCATCGGGAGATGGTCTCCCTATTACCAGAGCTCTTGGGAAGTCTGCCACTGCTCCCAGGTGAGTCCCCAGCCTCTCTGCTTCACTGGAGCCACTAGAGTACCATCGGGAGATGGTCTCCCTATTACCAGACCTCTTGGGAAGTGTGCCACTGCTCCCAGGTGTGTCCCCAGCTTCTCTGCTTCACTGGAGCCACTCGAGTACCATCGGGAGCTCGTCTCCCTATTACCAGAGCTCTTGGGAAGTGTTCCACTGCTCCTAGGCGAGTCCACAGCCTCTTTGCTTCACTGGAGCCACTCGAGTACCATCAGGAGCTCGTCTCCCTATTACTAGAGCTCTTGGGAAGTCTGCCACTGCTCCCAGGCGAGTCCCCAGCCCTCTGCTTCACTGAAGCCACTTGAGTACCATCGGGAGATGGTCTCCCTATTACCAGAGCTCTTGGGAAGTCTGCCACTGCTCCCAGGCGAGTCCCCAGCCTCTCTGCTTCACTGGAGCCATTTGAGTACCATCGGTAGATGGTCTCCCTATTACCAGAGCTCTTGGGAAGTCTGCCACTGCTCCCAGGTGAGTCCCCAGCTTATCTGCTTCACTGGAGCCACTCGAGTACCATCGGGAGCTCGTCTCCCTATTACCAGAACTCTTGGGAAGTCTTCCACTGCTCCCAGGCGAGTCCCCAGCCTCTCTGCTTCACTGGAGCCACTCGAGTGCCATCGGGAGCTCGTCTCCCTATTACCAGAGCTCTTGGGAAGTCTGCCACTGCTCCCAGGCGAGTCCCCAGCCTCTCTGCTTCACTGGAGCCACTCGAGTGCCATCGGGAGCTCGTCTCCCTATTACCAGAGCTCTTGGGAAGTCTGCCACTGCTCACAGGCGAGTCCTCAGCCTCTCTGCTTCACTGGAGCCACTCGAGTGCCATCGGGAGCTCGTCTCCCTATTACCAGAGCTCTTGGGAAGTCTGCCACTGCTCACAGGCGAGTCCCCAGCCTCTCTGCTTCACTGGAGCCACTTGAGTACCATCGGGAGCTTGTCTCCCTATTACCAGAGCTCATGTGAAGTCTGCCACTGCTCCCAGGTCAGTTCCCAGCCTCTCTGCTTCACTGGAGCCACTCGAGTACCATCGGGAGCTCGTCTCCCTATTACCAGAGCTCTTGGGAGGTCTTCCACTGCTCCCAGGCGAGTCCCCAGCCTCTCTGCTTCACTGGAGCCACTTGGGTACCATCGGGAGATGGTCTCCCTATTACCAGAGCTCTTGGGAAGTCTGCCACTGCTCCCAGGTGAGTCCCCAGCCTCTCTGCTTCACTGGAGCCACTTGGGTACCATCCGGAGATGGTCTCCCTATTACCAGAGCTCTTGGGAAGTCTGCCACTGCTCCCAGGTGAGTCCCCAGCCTCTCTGCTTCACTTGAGCCACTCGAGAACCATCGGGAGCTCGTCTCCCTATTACCAGAGCTCTTGGGAGGTCTTCCACTGCTCCCAGGCGAGTCCCCAGCCTCTCTGCTTCACTGGAGCCACTTGAGTACCATCGGGAGATGGTCTCCCTATTACCAGAGCTCTTGGGAAGTCTGCCACTGCTCCCAGGTGAGTCCCCAGCCTCTCTGCTTCACTGGAGCCACTCGAGTACCATCGGGAGCTCGTCTCCCTATTACCAGAGCTCTTGGGAAGTCTTCCACTGCTCCCGGGCGAGTCGCTAGCCTCTCTGCTTCACTGGAGCCACTCGAGTGCCATCGGGAGCTCGTCTCCCTATGACCAGAGCTCTTGGGAAGTCTGCCACTGCTCCCAGGCGAGTCCCCAGCCTATCTGCTTCACTGGAGCCACTCGAGTGCCATCAGGAGCTCATCTCCCTATTACCAGAGCTCTTGGGAAGTCTGCCACTGCTCCCAGGCGAGTCCCCAGCCTCTCCGCTTCACTGGAGCCACTCGAGTACCATCGGGAGATGGTCTCCCTATTACCAGAGCTCTTGGGAAGTCTGCCACTGCTCCCAGGCGAGTCCCCAGCCTCTCTGCTTCACTGAAGCCACTTGAGTACCATCGGGAGATGGTCTCCCTATTACCAGAGCTCTTGGGAAGTCTGCCACTGCTCCCAGGTGAGTCCCCAGCCTCTCTGCTTCACTGGAGCCACTCGAGTACCATCGGGAGCTCGTCTCCCTATTACCAGAGCTCTTGGGAAGTCTTCCACTGCTCCCAGGCGAGTCCCCAGCCTCTCTGCTTCACTGGAGCCACTTGAGTGCCATCGGTAGATGGTCTCCCTATTACCAGAGCTCTTCGGCAGTCTGCCAGTGCTCCCAGGTGAGTCCCCAGCCTCTCTGCTTCACTGGAGCCATTTGAGTACCATCGGGAGATGGTCTCCCTATTACCAGAGCTCTTGGGAAGTCTGCCACTGCTCCCAGGTGAGTCCCCAGCCTCTCTGCTTCACTGGAGCCACTAGAGTACCATCGGGAGATGGTCTCCCTATTACCAGACCTCTTGGGAAGTGTGCCACTGCTCCCAGGTGTGTCCCCAGCTTCTCTGCTTCACTGGAGCCACTCGAGTACCATCGGGAGCTCGTCTCCCTATTACCAGAGCTCTTGGGAAGTGTTCCACTGCTCCTAGGCGAGTCCACAGCCTCTTTGCTTCACTGGAGCCACTCGAGTACCATCAGGAGCTCGTCTCCCTATTACTAGAGCTCTTGGGAAGTCTGCCACTGCTCCCAGGCGAGTCCCCAGCCCTCTGCTTCACTGAAGCCACTTGAGTACCATCGGGAGATGGTCTCCCTATTACCAGAGCTCTTGGGAAGTCTGCCACTGCTCCCAGGCGAGTCCCCAGCCTCTCTGCTTCACTGGAGCCATTTGAGTACCATCGGTAGATGGTCTCCCTATTACCAGAGCTCTTGGGAAGTCTGCCACTGCTCCCAGGTGAGTCCCCAGCTTATCTGCTTCACTGGAGCCACTCGAGTACCATCGGGAGCTCGTCTCCCTATTACCAGAACTCTTGGGAAGTCTTCCACTGCTCCCAGGCGAGTCCCCAGCCTCTCTGCTTCACTGGAGCCACTCGAGTGCCATCGGGAGCTCGTCTCCCTATTACCAGAGCTCTTGGGAAGTCTGCCACTGCTCCCAGGCGAGTCCCCAGCCTCTCTGCTTCACTGGAGCCACTCGAGTGCCATCGGGAGCTCGTCTCCCTATTACCAGAGCTCTTGGGAAGTCTGCCACTGCTCACAGGCGAGTCCTCAGCCTCTCTGCTTCACTGGAGCCACTCGAGTGCCATCGGGAGCTCGTCTCCCTATTACCAGAGCTCTTGGGAAGTCTGCCACTGCTCACAGGCGAGTCCCCAGCCTCTCTGCTTCACTGGAGCCACTTGAGTACCATCGGGAGCTTGTCTCCCTATTACCAGAGCTCATGTGAAGTCTGCCACTGCTCCCAGGTCAGTTCCCAGCCTCTCTGCTTCACTGGAGCCACTCGAGTACCATCGGGAGCTCGTCTCCCTATTACCAGAGCTCTTGGGAGGTCTTCCACTGCTCCCAGGCGAGTCCCCAGCCTCTCTGCTTCACTGGAGCCACTTGGGTACCATCGGGAGATGGTCTCCCTATTACCAGAGCTCTTGGGAAGTCTGCCACTGCTCCCAGGTGAGTCCCCAGCCTCTCTGCTTCACTGGAGCCACTTGGGTACCATCCGGAGATGGTCTCCCTATTACCAGAGCTCTTGGGAAGTCTGCCACTGCTCCCAGGTGAGTCCCCAGCCTCTCTGCTTCACTTGAGCCACTCGAGAACCATCGGGAGCTCGTCTCCCTATTACCAGAGCTCTTGGGAGGTCTTCCACTGCTCCCAGGCGAGTCCCCAGCCTCTCTGCTTCACTGGAGCCACTTGAGTACCATCGGGAGATGGTCTCCCTATTACCAGAGCTCTTGGGAAGTCTGCCACTGCTCCCAGGTGAGTCCCCAGCCTCTCTGCTTCACTGGAGCCACTCGAGTACCATCGGGAGCTCGTCTCCCTATTACCAGAGCTCTTGGGAAGTCTTCCACTGCTCCCGGGCGAGTCGCTAGCCTCTCTGCTTCACTGGAGCCACTCGAGTGCCATCGGGAGCTCGTCTCCCTATGACCAGAGCTCTTGGGAAGTCTGCCACTGCTCCCAGGCGAGTCCCCAGCCTATCTGCTTCACTGGAGCCACTCGAGTGCCATCAGGAGCTCATCTCCCTATTACCAGAGCTCTTGGGAAGTCTGCCACTGCTCCCAGGCGAGTCCCCAGCCTCTCCGCTTCACTGGAGCCACTCGAGTACCATCGGGAGATGGTCTCCCTATTACCAGAGCTCTTGGGAAGTCTGCCACTGCTCCCAGGCGAGTCCCCAGCCTCTCTGCTTCACTGGAGCCACTTGAGTACCATCGGGAGATGGTCTCCCTATTACCAGAGCTCTTGGGAAGTCTGCCACTGCTCCCAGGTGAGTCCCCAGCCTCTCTGCTTCACTGGAGCCACTCGAGTACCATCGGGAGCTCGTCTCCCTATTACCAGAGCTCTTGGGAAGTCTTCCACTGCTCCCAGGCGAGTCCCCAGCCTCTCTGCTTCACTGGAGCCACTTGAGTACCATCGGGAGATGGTCTCCCTATTACCAGACCTCTTGGGAAGTCTGCCACTGCTCCCAGGTGAGTCCCCAGCCTATCTGCTTCACTGGAGCCACTCGAGTACCATCGGGAGCTCGTCTCCCTATTACCAGAACTCTTGGGAAGTCTTCTACTGCTCCCAGGCGAGTCCCCAGCCTCTCTGCTTCACTGGAGCCACTTGAGTACCATCGGGAGATGGTCTCCCTATTACCAGACCTCTTGGGAAGTCTGCCACTGCTCCCAGGTGAGTCCCCAGCCTATCTGCTTCACTGGAGCCACTCGAGTACCATCGGGAGCTCGTCTCCCTATTACCAGAGCTCTTGGGAAGTCTGCCACTGCTCCCAGGCGAGTCCCCAGCCTCTCTGCTTCACTGGAGCCACTCGATTGCCATCGGGAGCTCATCTCCCTATTACCAGAGCTCTTGGGAAGTCTGCCACTGCTCACAGGCGAGTCCTCAGCCTCTCTGCTTCACTGGAGCCACTCGAGTGCCATCGGGATCTCGTCTCCCTATTACCAGAGCTCTTGGGAAGTCTGCCACTGCTCACTGGCGAGTCCCCAGCCTCTCTGCTTCACTGGAGCCACTCGAGTACCATCGGGAGCTCGTCTCCCTATTACCAGAGCTCTTGGGAAGTGTTCCACTGCTCCCAGGCGAATCCCCAGCCTCTTTGCTTCATTGGAGCCACTCGAGTACCATCAGGAGCTCGTCTTCCTATTACCATAGCTCTTGGGAAGTCTGCCACTGCTCCCAGGCGAGTCCCCAGCCCTCTGCTTCACTGAAGCCACTTGAGTACCATCGGGAGATGGCCTCCTTATTACCAGAGCTCTTGGGAAGTCTGCCACTGCTCCCAGGCGAGTCCCCAGCCTCTCTGCTTCACTGGAGCCACTTGAGTACCATCGGTAGATGGTCTCCCTATTACCAGAGCTCTTGGGAAGTCTGCCACTGCTCCCAGGTGAGTCCCCAGCCTATCTGCTTCACTGGAGCCACTCGAGTACCATCGGGAGCTCGTCTCCCTATTACCAGAACTCTTGGGAAGTCTTCTACTGCTCCCAGGCGAGTCCCCAGCCTCTCTGCTTCACTGGAGCCACTCGATTGCCATCGGGAGCTCATCTCCCTATTACCAGAGCTCTTGGGAAGTCTGCCACTGCTCACAGGCGAGTCCTCAGCCTCTCTGCTTCACTGGAGCCACTCGAGTGCCATCGGGAGCTCGTCTCCCTATTACCAGAGCTCTTGGGAAGTCTGCCACTGCTCCCAGGTCAGTTCCCAGCCTCTCTGCTTCACTGGAGCCACTCGAGTACCATCGGGAGCTCATCTCCCTATTACCAGAGCTCTTGGGAAGTCTGCCACTGCTCCCAGGTGAGTCCTCAGCCTCTCTGCTTCACTGGAGCCACTCGAGTACCATCGGGAGCTCGTCTCCCTATTGCCAGAATTCTTGGGAAATCTGCCACTGCTCCCAGGTGAGCCCTCAGCCTCTCTGCTTCACTGGAGCCACTTGAGTGCCCTCGGGAGATGGTCTCCCTATTACCAGAGCTCTTGGGAAGTCTGCCACTGCTCCCAGGCGAGTCCCCAGCCTCTCTGCTTTACTAGAGCCACTCGAGTACCATCGGGAGCTTCTCTCCCTATTACCGGAGCGTCTTTCTTCGTTTCCCACTGAGAAGACTCTGCATCGCCGAACTATTACGGTCTCGGCTCCCGATCGTTGGTGTTCTCTTGCACAGCCTTCACTTTGGAGATTTCCTCTCCGCCCCTCCTCTCTCTCTACCACTTGTTTCTCCCTTTAAATATCCCACGTCAGGATTGGATTTCCAAACAGCTAGTACACTCATGTTGCAAACAGTCACATGCTTTGAAGAGATGTCCTAGGAAGAAGGGCCCAAGACATTAGAAGAAGTTATAAATGGGAAGCAAGGCAAGGCAGGGCCAGGAGAAGTCGGGGTAGTAGGAAGGTGATTGGGGGTATGGCTGTAAATTGCACTTGGGAAACTCCAACGTGTTACTCTGAGGCAACTGTGAGAAACATGAAGGTGTGTCACCTGCTAGTCCCCGAGGATCTGTCATCCAGGTGGCCAGGACACAGCCATCGCTATTGGATTCAGTTCCTGGGGGTGGACCTGTGCTGGTGGATCACCTGGATGGGGGTCCTCTTGGAGTGAAAGGGGGACTCCAACTAGTGAGACGCGGTACCCTCTTCCTTATAACACCTTTTCTCCATCCTACCCAGTAGGCTACGGAACAAGTTACTTACCTGTAACTGTTGTTCTCCAGCATGGGTCTGGCATGGATTCACATGCTCATGAATATTCCCCATCAGGCCGGGAATCCTCGGTAAAGAAAAAATCAGTTTCAGTTTAATTTCTGAACTGTCTTTCTCCTAATAACCAATCACTGAGCTCTGGGTCATAGTGACCCCAGCCAATGACTGCCCTCTAACTAAGCCCCTCCTCTGGCAGACATCTTCAGATTTGGTAGCACTTAAAGTGACAGTAGGACCAAGAGAAGAGCCGCAGAGGGGTAGGAGGTAGGAGGGAGGGTTTGCATGTAAATCCAGAACACATAGCAGTACATACATGCACAACCACGGGAGGTGGCAAAGGCTCAACATAAGCATCTCTTACCTCCTCACCAGGCTCACCTTCAAGCGAACAGGTTGCGCAGCACTGCTTGGCCGACCCTGGACTCCTCCCTGGAATCCCTGTCGATGCAGTAGAATCTCGTGAAGGTGTGCGTCGACCTCCACGTAGCAGTCCTGCAGATGTCCAGCAGGGGCACACCAGACAAGAATGCCATAGTTGGGCGAATGGGCTCTCGGATGGCCAGGCAACTGTCAGTTTGCCAACCGGTAACAATGGGTGATGCAGCCGGAGAGCCACCTGGAAATGAAAGCCTTGGACAGGGCCTTCCCATGGTTCACAGGGCCAAAGTTCACAAAATGTTGCGACGTCTTTCGGAAACTCTTTGTGCGGTCCACGTAGAACTTCAGCGCTCTAACCACATCCAGCGAGTGCAAAGTCCTTTTAGCCGGCGACGAAGGAGTCGGAAAAAACACAGGTAACACCAAGGGCTTGTTTAGATGAAAGTCTGACGGCACCTTGGGCATGAAGGAGGGGTGCGTCCACAGCACCACCTTTGTGTCGTGAAAAGTCAAATAAGGTGGCTTACAGGGGAGGGCCTGTATCTCATCCACTCGTCGTGCAGAGGTGATAGCCATGAGGAAAGCTGTCTTCCACGACAAAAATGTCAATGGAACTGTCTGCATAGGTTCAAATGGAGGGCCATGAGCCTAGTCAGTACCACCTTATCGCGCTTTCAAACACTTGTGTATAGGCACGTTATAAATGCCATATCATATCATATCATATCACCTTGAGTTACCACGCCGGGGCTGAGGCCTTCACCGGCGGGAACGAACGGAATAGTCCTTTGACAAACTCCTTGACCAATCGATGCAACCATAAGGATGATCGTCCAGAGGATCTGGTGTAGCGGGAGATAGCCGCCAGATGAACTTTGATGGAGGCATGGGCCAGTCCTGCTTTGGCTAAAGACAGCAAATACGGTGGCACTTGCAGTGCCGTGACTCATAGAGGGTCAATCCTCTGTGTACGGCACCAAACGGTGAACCTCTTCCATTTATGTCTGTAGCATTTAAGAGTAGACGATGCCCTGGCCTTGGCAAGTACCTCCTTGCAGTCTAAGTGAGATTGTAGCCCCCGACTCTAATGCTGCAGTAGCCAGACTTTCAGGTTCATCGATCCTGTGTCGTGGTGCAGAATTGTGCCAATCTCCATGGCGAGAAGATCTTCGACCACCGGAATCTTGATGCAGGGGACGCTGACATGTTGAGAAGGTCCGGGTACCAGATCTGCCTCGGCCGCGCCGGTGCGACGAGGATCATCCTGCACCGGGACCGTCTGAGTTGATTGACTAGTCAAAGAAGCAACGGTGGGAACGCATACAGAAACAGGCTGTCCCAGGGGAATGAGAATGCGTCCCCCATGCTCCCCGGCTGGGGAAACTGGCTGGCGAAACTCCGGCACATGCTGTTCGTTGCTGTCACAAACAGATCGATCTGGGGAATGCCCCATCTGCGAAACAGGTTATCCACTTGGTCCTGCCGAAGTTCCCACTCGTGACAAGAGCGATGCTCCCGTCGGCGACGGTGTTCTTCACTCCTGCCAGATGAAATGGGATGAGGAACATCCCCTGGGCGATGGCCCAGTGCCATCGATCCTGCGCTTCTCTGGAGAGCGCCAGGGATCTGGTGCCCCCCTGCTTCCTGATGTAAAACATTGTGGTGGTGTTGTCCATGAAGACCCGCACCACCTTGCCCTTGGGGGATGGAAGGAAAAACTTGAGGGCCCAAAACACAGCCCGCAGCTCCAACACGTTGATGTGCAATGATTTCTCCTCCAGCAGCCACAGGCCTCTTGCGTGAAGACTTCCAGTGTGAGCTCCCCATCCTTCCAGGGAAGCCTCCGTCGTGACCATCTCCTGGTGCAGTGGGGTCTAGAAATCCGCACCTCTGGACATATGTGCGCGGACTCCCCACCACCGTATCGCTCGACGGATGCTCTTGTCGAGTGTGATCCTGTCCTGGAAACTTCCTGACACTTGTATCCAGCCGGCGTTGAGGAAACCCTGTAGTGGACGCATCCGTAGCCTGCACAGTCGGATTAGGTAGATGCATGACGACATCATGCCGAGCAGCGACTTGATGGACCTCAGCGTGGTGACTTTCAGGGCCAACAGCAGTTGTGCCTTGCCCAAGATGGCTGCCATCCTCTCTTCCGATGGAGATGCCAGGCACGACACTGTGTTGAGTCGGGACCCCAGAAACAGCATGTCCTGCGATGGAGTCAAGCAGGACTTTGCATAGTTCACCGAGAACCCCAGGTGCGTCAGTAGGCTAAGGGTCTACACCGTATGGTCGACGGCAATGTCCTTCGAACTGGCCTGGATGAGCCAGTCGTCCAGATAAGGGTAAACGTGGATCCCCCACAGTTGCAGCTGTGCCTCTACTGGCGCCAGGCACTTGGTGAAAACCCTTGGCGCCGACTTTAATCTGAAGGGAAGGTCCCGCACCCAACTGTTAGTGGAGATGTTCTTCCACACTCTGCCGAAGTTCCCCAGCTGTCCTCCCAACGGGGTGCTTGGACGTTGAAGGGCCACCTTGGGGAACCTGGCGACGATGACGTCCTCCTCCGAAGGCCTTAGAGAGGACCCTGTTGGTTTCCTGGGCTGAAGAGCGGGAGGGCTGGTGGTAAGCAAGGGAGCCCCCTCCGAAACCCTTGGACGTGCATTGGGACCTGCCGCCTGCGGGCCGAAAGGACAGCCGCCGTTGCTGAAGAGTGCCCGAGGCCTGCGCCGTCTCCGTGTCCGTCTTCATGGCTTGCAGTGACTCATGCACAGCCTTCCCGAACAGATTGTCCCTGTCAAAGGGCATGTCCAACACCTTCAACTGAACCTCTTGACGAAAGTTGGTGGCCTTGAGCCAGCCACGACGACGAAAGCAAATGCTGTTGCCCATTTGGCGGAACCGCGCATCAGCGATGTCCGTGGCCACGGTGATGCCGTGGTCTGATGCCACCTCGCCTTCCTGCAGAATTTCCAGCGCTTCTGACCTCTTGTCGTTGGGGAGGAAGTCCAGAAGGGGAGCGATCTTGAACCACATCTCCTGGCCGTAATGCGCTACGATGGCAAGGGCGTTGGCGGCCTTGATGTTAGTCGTAACAGAATAGATGACCCCTCGTCCCATGGCATCTAACTTCTTTCCCTCGCTGTCTGGAGGGGTGGCTGTTGCTGACGAAGAAGCGCCCGAGGACTTCTTCTTCGCCGCTGCTGACACCACAGAGTGCAGCAATGGTTGGGCCCGCAAACACTTGGGCGCAGAGTCCGGCACCCTGTATTTCTTCTCAAGGCAATCCCTCATCGCCGGGGCAGTCGAAGGGTTCTTCATGAGGGCCAAACCCTCGTCCCAAATGTCATCCAAGAGAGGGACAGAGAGGATGGTCTTTCTCTTTGCCTCACGGCGCTGATATAAGAAGCCCTCCTTCTTCTTCTCCTCTGGGGTGAGCTGAAACAGTTCCGAAGCTCTGGAGATCATTGAATGGAATGAGCCTATCTTGTCCGGCTGGGAATATCTAAGCGGGCAGATGGGAGGTCCCCTATTCTGCCGTTGTCATTCGTGCCCGTCCCTGTCGTCGCTGTGTCCGGGTCCGTCTCATCCCTCGGGGGGACAGAGGGACATGATGGGGTCGAAGGTGGGCAAGGAGGTGGAGGCTGTATTCTCCTCTTCTTGGCCGGAGGCTCCACCGTTGCCAAGGGGGTCGGCCAGTGCCGGTGCTGCAGGCGGGGCCGCCGGCGCAACAGGCATCCTTGTTCGTATCTCAGAGACCAGCATATGCAGTGCCGACAGAATGTCCACCGAAAGGTCTCTAGGGAGGTACCTGAGGTGGGGTTGGCAGCTGATGTGGAGGCGGAATAGGCCGTGGTCCTAGGCCCTCATCGCCTTGCTGCTCTTCCTCGATGATGTCCTCGCCGTTGTCGCCTTCGTCGGAGCGCTGCTATGTTTTCCTCCTCCTGGATAGTTTACAGCGCTGCTACGTTTTTCTCCTCCTGTATAGTTTGCAGGCCGGTGAGTTCCTCCTCAGAGGAAATATCCATACCCTGGAGGGCCACCGTGCCCGCCCACCCTTCTTCGCCTCCAGAGGTTAAGGTCTCGGGGAGATGACGGGCATCTTCTTTTCCGGGGTCTTCTCTATGGGCCGGAATACAGCCTCCCTACTGGGAGGAAAGGATACCCTTGCCTTCGGGGTCGCGTCCGGTGGAACCGCCTATGCGGCCTTCGCCAGCGACACTGCCACCCCTTCGATGGAAGGCTTGGTCTTCGTCGAGTGCACCTGGGCCTTCACGGTCAGGGCCGGAGCCTTGTCCTGCTTGGCCTTCTCCTTGGGGGGGTTCCGGACTCCGATCCCCCTTGGTCTTCTCCGGTCGGTCGGACTTGGGCCTCTCCTTGAGTTTGCCCGGGTGATCCGATTTCCTCTTGGCTAAAGATCCTGAGCATTGACTTGAGGCCGGAGATGTCGAATGCGCCCTGGCCGCCGAAGAGCGCATCGCAACGGCGCTCCAGGTTGAAGTGGGCTTGCAGTGCTTAGCCTTTTGATGGACCCCCGCGGGAGTGGCGCCCACAAAGGTCTTAGAAGCCCGCTCAGCCTTCTTTGAACTGGGAGAGGCATGCTGCAGGGGACCGACCCAGAGCAGAGGCCTTGGCCTGTAGCCACTCGTTCATCCGCCTGTGCCGATCCTTATTTGTGCTGGGCACCATCTCCTGGTAAAACGCACAATCCTCCTCCTTGTGCGTCGGGTACAGGCAGTAAAGGCATTCGGAATGCTTGTCGTCCAAAAAGACATTCCGCAAGCGGCAGCTGGAGCTGATCTTGAACAGGGGAGCCAAATCCTTCTTCTCCTCTGACATGGTCCATGCGGCATAGGCCTGAAGAATCTTCTGGAAGCCTTCATGAAGAAACTCGAGGAAATTCACCCTTGAGGTGCGTTGAAGAATCCGATAAACAGGTCCCCGTTAATCGGAAGGTTGATCGATGGAGCACAAGGCCTTATTGACCGGAAAATAGAGTAAACTCTTCCAAAAAGCGAAGAAACGCAGTAAAAGCTCGAGAGCTAAACACAAGGACTCCCAACACTTGAACGTGCTGTAAAAATCTGAAGATGGCTGCCACAGGAGGGGCTTAGGTAGAGGGCAGTCATTGGCTGGGGGCAGTATGACCCAGAGCTCAGTGATTGGTTATTAGGAGAAAGACATTTCAGAAATGAAACTGAAACAGTTTTTTCTTTACCGAGGATTCCCAGCCTGACGACGGGGAATATTCCTGAGCATGTGAATCCATGCCAGACTCCATGCTGGAGAATCAGACGTTCTATCTCCCCACCCCACCCCCTTTTCTGCCACAAACACTTTCCTAGACTACGAAAGACAACGGACTAACACCAGGGCCGTTTACCTGACATGTCCCAACACAAGGGTCAGGCAAAGTCAGGCAATGGACAATAATCACACACACCTGACAGCCCATTCCCTTCCCCACAGGGTTAAAAGGTGGAGCACGAGAGCACATTTTGAGCAAGACAGACCGTACGATGAGGCAGCTATTCCAGGACGGTAGTTCAAGAGGAGGAGAAAGGCGGCGAGAACCGAAAGGACAACAAAGGGTGAAGTGCACTTGCCCTTTTCGACCCAGACTCACAAAGCCTCTGATAAAGTAAACACAAGGCCAGGAATAACAGCCAGTGTGTGGTTTAACAGGTGTCAATGGTGCACTGAACCCTCCTACACTGATAACCAAATCAGGGAGAGACGCTTGCTACCGTGACTCTAGAGACAAGAAATACCAAGCGTTCATCACAGCCCATGAAACGAACTATGTTGAGCGAAGGTTGCAGATGGCAACATAATGTGAATCAAAGAACTGAGGCTTTGTGGGTTATTGAACTGTTAAAACCCTGGGAGAGACCAGCTGCAGAGTGGTCCGGCGCCACATGGGCGCTCATTCGAAAGACTCTGGCCGTCCCCTTTTGTTGAAACTACCGATACCAGAAGGCCCTAGGAGAGCAGACGTAAGAGGTCAAAGTGGTCATACAAGGGTCGAGTAAAACCCCTTGTACACTCGAAAGTCGTTGACCCATAACCAAGAGGAAAGCTAAGGGAAGTAAATCCTGCATTGTGTAAAGCAAAGTGAACTGTATTTGTGGAAAATGTGATCCCGGCTGAGGGATGCCTGCTGAACAGGGTGAAGTAAGATAAACATGTTAACATTGTGACGACAAGACTGAACCCGACTGAGGTATGTCCACATTGAAGGATTGTTTAAAAAGACATTAAGGCTCGTAAATACAAGTGAAACATTCTGAGTAAAAGGCCATAGTGAACCCGACGGAGGGAGGCTAACATTCCAGAAGGATCTGAGCCCAGAAGAGGGGGACTCAAGGCTGAATAGTCATCACACAATGTACGTAGTCTTGGGAGGATAGCTCATTGGCAACGTGTTCACCTTAGAAGCAAGACGACACGGAGCAACACAGGTTCGATCCCTGGGTCCACGCTTAGAAACCTCTGGGTATTAAGCACGTTATAAATAACATCATATCATACGGAAAGGAACTTTTGTTTTGTTATTTTGGACACATCAGGCCCTCGGAGGTGAGAGACTTTGTAGAAAAGAGACTTAACCACAGAAGGTCCTGATATTCCTGAAAGGAACTATAGCCTCGTGCTGGAGAAGCCCAGGAGTGTGCTGTGCCCAAGAGTCCCACCTTGTCCCGTGCTAAAAATGTGGGGAAGTGAGGTGCCGGCTAAAACATCCTGACTTATCATTTGTGAACACTTCTTTCTTTTCTTGTAAACACTATCCCACACTCTTTTGTAACTTAGCGGTAAGGACTGCCAAGAGTTTTTTTTAGTATAGCCCCTTCTATTTGACAAGACACCACTAGGACTACCTTATTTTCATTTGATGGTCGACGCTTGCTCCTATCTTAGATTTAGGTTTAGGTTAGGTGTTTTTCTCACCCATATATACAGTTTAAAAAACACCCTTGAACTGTGATCACTTGTGTCTATCTTTACTGTTGCCACCATGAGTTCCTCACACAACACGCCAGGTTAGCATTAACCCTACTGCAACTTTGTCCATGATTGATTCAACAATGCTGCCCAAAGATTAGGGAGGGGGTAGATGGAGTGGATCCTGCCTCTCCACAACATTGATACTTACAGTCAATAAATGTAATAGAAGAATTGAGCAGCAACTTACCACAGTGTCTGTAATCTGCAGCCTGGATCTTTCAGTCCTTTACAAAGCAATGCCACTCCAGAGTCTCCCAGTTCAGTCCCGCTCAGGGAGAGGTTAATGAGAGATGTACTTTTACTGAGAACAGAGGAGAGAGCTGCACAGCAGGAGGCTGTGAGGGAGCAGCCATCCAACCTGCAGGAGAAAGAGATAAAGCAGAGCATGAAAAGTGACATCACAGCTTCTCTCCCATCCCTGATGAACTCACCAATCTTCCTAACAGTCACCTTTCAGAAACCTTTCCCACCATATATATCCTTAAGCATAAATGAACATTTGGCAGAATCATCCGTCTCCTCCACACACATCTTTCCTCAGCCCCCACTTGGGTCTCCTGAATTTAAGGTGTCTCTCTCACCCAGAGATCTCTTCTCATGCCCCCTTTGAGTGTTCTGATTTGTGGGTCTCTGTGCCACACATCTCAGCCCAGCTGCCACTTTGTGTGTTGCGGCAATGCCAGTGCCCTGGTCTTAACAGGGAAGAATGGCAACCCCCCTCAGCTGGGGTAGGGAGCGCTACCAAGAAGTAATCCAGTGCCAGTCCTACACCTGTGGAGGGCAGCGGCAGTTTAGAAGGACCCAAGTCTTGCCCTCCCTTATGTCTGCATTTATCGGCATTTATCGGTACAGTACAACCCTGTTGCCAACAAAATGCTTGCTCAAGTTTTCCCTGTCTCTGATAGGAATAACATCCTGGGGAGAACAGACGAAAAGCACCACCTGTTATCAGAATGGAACCTTCAGAGACTGAAACCCAGCCAGACCTGTGCAACCCTCCGACGGATCGCATAATCAGTCACCCAGTAGCCAACGCTGAAAGCACAAGGAAGGAGTGAGCCTGTGGCAGCAGAGCAGAGAGTATGCTGAGAAGTAGCACATAGCTGCCAGGATGTACAAACTACAGATAATGACAACACTGGGAGGAGTCAGGCTTGAAACCCAGACACATGCTAGCCATGTTTTGAGTTAAAAGATTTTATTGGAAATAAAAGGGTTGGGAAAAGGCCTCTCCGACACTGCTCGGGATGTCAGAATTAAACTGTCCTTGTGTCCAAAAGCTCTATTCTGACCCTCACAAGTCCTTGCAAAAGTGTTCATAAAAGAAGAATAAGTAATTCCATCACAAATAGTTCTTTATCTCGGAAGAGCTCTTGCTCCACAATGGGGTTCCCTTCCCCTGGATTTCTATTCCATGAATATACAGAAAGTTATTTACATTGGAAGAGCTCTTGCTCCACAATGGGGCTCCCTTCCCCTGAATTTCTCTTCCATAAATACTCAGAAATGTATTTACATTGGAAGAGCTCTTGCTCCACAATGGGGTTCCCTTCCCCTGGATTTCTATTCCTTGAATATACAGAAAGTTATTTACATTGGAAGAGCTCTTGCTCCACAATGGGGTTCCCTTCCCCTGGATTTCTCTTCCATGAATATACAGAAAGTTATTTACATTGGAAGAGCTCTTGCTCCACAATGGGGTTCCCTTCCCCTGGATTTCTCTTCCATGAATACTCAGAAAGTTATTTACATTGGAAGAGCTCTTGCTCCACAATGGGGATCCCTTCCCCTGGATTTCTATTCCATGAATATACAGAAAGTTATTTACATTGGAAGAGCTCTTGCTCCACAATGGGGATCCCTTCCCCTGGATTTCTATTCCTTGCAGTTTCAACACAAACAGTTATTTATATTTTATTTGTTCCACAATAGCTCTGTCACAGTCAAACCTTCCTAGCGTTGTAATCATTTTTGTCAGGACTTGGCTTTTCTTTCTATGTTGAACACAGTTGTAGAGGAGCAGCTGAAGGCTTCTGCAGGATGTCCCGCCCCCATTCTGCCTATATGTTGGAAACCGGAAATTGCGACATGCGCAACGACAGTAATGGTGCCAATACCACGAAGAGCCTTTGAGAAAACATATACGATGCATCTCCGTAGAGATGACAGTCTCTTGGAGGAGATCCCCGAAGGATTATGAAGATGGGAGAAGGAGAGGCTGGTGACGTCTCAAGAAATGAGCGTGACACACTCAGAAGAGAGATCAAAGAAGAGAATGAATGGTCCTTATAGAAACTGATGACGAAGTAAAGAATTGAGTAAGCTTTCATATGCGAATAGTAGATTGCACGCATGAAGAGCACTGCAGAAAATGCACGCTGTTTTATAACTGTACAGATGCAGAAACGCAAGTAGACCAAGTAATCATGAGGCTGGCTATACGTAGTGAATAGGCTGTAGGCAGTGCCGCCATTATATAGAATTTGGATATTCAATGTCACAATTTTAGTAAGCTCAAACCCATGGAGGAAGAAAGGTTAACAGCTATGTGTGTGTTGCAGCAAATAAATAAGCTTAAGCTTGAAGGAAGACCAAGAAAGGTGCCTGGCCTGATGTCAAAGACTGGAGCAAGCCAAAACTGGTTATCAGTCCTTGAAGTACAGTGGGCGTGAAAAGCTGAATCAGCCCTTGTTAAGATGAGAGGAGAAGAACACCATGAGTGCCAAGTTTATTAATTCAAGACAATTAAATGCTGTAAATCAGGCCAAAATACGATCTCCATTCACGTGTGCTGAGGATTAAAATAGGAGTGGATGTGCAGACCTGAGCTACGATAAGAATGTGCCTATACTCCCTTCTATTCTCAGGAGCAGTGATACTTTGCAAGGCCAAGTTCAAAGACAATCTTAATAGCAGACGGCATGAGTGATGAGAGATGATGAGCTAATTGGGTGGGGAGACATGGTCCAGTCTACCCACTGACACCTGGGGTACCAGCTTACGTGCTGTTAAGGAGTTGAATATTCCAGAAGGGTACAAGCGTGCCAACCAATTGTAGAAGGCCATATAAAAAAGGGCCTTATAGTTTGAGAACCAATGAGATGCTTTGTACTTAATAAATGTTGAAGATGACTTGCACTAAGGGTGGGCATAAGTTGTCAACCTGACTGTAGAGACCCAGTCACAATCCAATCCCTTATAGAAAGCATACCTAGATGTTCACCTTAAGCCAACCACAATCTCCTGTAGGTTTTCTTAGTTTGCCACGTAGTATGACATCACGTATAATGAGGTTTTGTTATAAAAGAAGTATTTTTTATGAAATGCTCTGAGCGAGCTTGTGCTACGTCCATTGATGTCCATTGTATCTCCCTGTTTTAGACAATTAAAAATAAAAGTCTGATGAGATATTTTTGCCAACTTCCTGAGTCAGTCTCATCATTTGGTGTAAGAGATATTCTGCATCCCCTCCATCGTACGATGTGTTACCTCAATTCAAAGGACCATAAGGGTACACTGGTAGCATGTCGGATGGTTGGAAATAAGACCCATCGACCTGTAGACTCCAGTGCTTCGGACGATCGGGCACCCTCCGCCATCTAGCCGGAAGATTGCGGGTTTCCTGTGGAGAGCAGACAAATAGAAATCTTGCAAGAAAATTGAGACGATGGGCAGGGTCCCTCTTTGACAAAATTCCTATCTGGTTTCCACAGGCGCTTTGCGGACGGAAGTCAAAAGTGGTCGGTTGGAGGAGGGAGTCGATACCGAAGGCGTCGAGCTGAACAAGTGAATGCTGAGTAGACTAAGGGGAATGGCAAATTGAGGGGAGAGGATTGTGGTAATTTAAAAAAATTCACGGGAAAATAACAGGAAGTAACTAAAGTAACGAGTGAAACGAAAGGAAGGGAAATATTGTGAAGAAATAAAGAGATTAAGTGTATGAAGAGAGAGGAATAGTGCCTGAGATTCCTAACCCAATGGGTTTTAGAAGAGGTTGTCTTACACCCCAATCAAGGTCAATAGGCTATGTATGGACAGGGGGCAATATGATGAGGGTGATCACTGTGATTTAATGTGAAAAGTGTCAACTATGTGTAAGGAAATTGAGAGCAGGTCAAGGAGCCATATTGTCTATCTAGGAAAACTATTGGTACCGACCGAGAAATAGACTGAGATTATTGAAAAATAGAGGTTTTGAGCGGCGATTGTTGGAGCGCGCTCATATTTGTTGTTTTCATTAAAGTATTTTTGTAAATACCAGTAAGTATTGACAGTCAATTGAGACTCCTCACAATGGGAGACATCACTCCTCTGATGCATTTATGTAAGACATTGCCAAAACAGATGCCCAAGCTCAAACAGTACATCGGCGATGGGGTATGGTAATCCGATATACGAACTGCCTGCTAGTAGCAGTGACGATAGTCCAGAGGAGACTAAGAGAAAAGAGCAGATCTTTAAGATCTTGCAAAACAAGGAAGAGAAAAGTGAGCAATCGAATGCACCGACAGACATAGAACGAGAGTTCAAGAGATGGAAAGGAGAAAAGGAGAAAGCTGACGTGATAACGGTCGTACAGAATGAATGATCAGAGGACAGATATTACTCAAGCTAGATAGAAAAAGCATCGAGGAAGTCAGGCAAAGGGAAGAACAAGACTAACAGGATAGAAAAGAAACGAAACAAGAAAAGAGATTAAAGGAGGATGAGCATAAAATAAAGAGCATGCAGTGGCGAGAACAGATGTATCAGGAGGAGCAACAAAATAAAGAAGAAAGGGCAAAAGAGCAAAGAAAGTATGACAAAAGGCAGCGAGCAATGGAAGAACGGGATAGGCAAGAAAGGAAAAGAGAAGAGGAGGAAGTGCAGTAATGAAGGGACAACAGAATACAGAGACGAAAAGAAGAAGAAGAAAGGAGAGCAGGGGCAAGCAGAGAGGAGATAAAACAAGGTGCAAACTGCCCAGTTTAACAGTAGGTGTGGGAAAAATATGTATTTATGAATTAGAAAAAATGACAGTAGGAAATACATTGGCAATAGGGGACATTAAGGGTCTCCTAGCAGCCATTCCTGGGGAAAGAGCTGATGACATTTGGAAGAGAGCATGGCTATTCAAGTGTCACGGCACATAACATAGCGCATGATGGAGCGCCGTTTAATAATTGCAGAGCAGATGTCTGGGGGGCTTTCAGAGTACAGTATCCTGACACATCAGACATGGGTGCAATTATGACAGGAAAGATGAAAGAAGACAAGGATCCTCTTGCTTACATTCGGGACATTCAAGAGCGGTGGACTCTTGAAACGCGCGAGCCATGTGGAAAAACAGTGGCAGTATTTTACCACATTTTGTGTCAGGGGTTGCCTGAGCAGGTACAGAGGCAACTCAAGAAGCAAGTGGAAATGGAAGCAAAGCCATGGGCTGAAATACAGTTTACTATAGTGCATCACTGTCGGCTGTTGCAGGAGAAAAAGAAGAAGAAAATCGAGGCTGGAAAACTTGAGGAAGCCAAGTTAGTTCAGAAAAAATTGTGAAAATATGCCATAAAATGGGCAGTATTGACAAGTGGAGAAGGACTGGGAGTGCAGCAAGCAGTGGGTACATCACAGGCAAATAAACAGCGCCCGATGGACCGAGGAGGGAATGGGTTTGTACCACGAGGTAGAGGCATGTGCTACAGAGGAAGGGGTGGATTCCAAAATAATCAAGGTGGGTTTCAGAACGCACAGAAGGAGAATCAGAATACGCAAGGAGGGTTCAACAAAGGGGGACTAATCAGACGGGCTCTCCCTATATGTTGGACATGTGGGATGACAGGGAACATTGCGTGCATATGCAGAAGCCAAGGGTATGTACAAAATGGCCAATTCACAAGAGGAGGGGGCAGCTTATCTTCTAGCATATAGCTCACAAGCCAGGGAAGGGTTCGCCCAAGATCAAACGGTGTATCAGACACAAACCCTGCAAATGCAACAGGCACAGCAGCCACAGCAAGCACCATTGAATCCACTGCAAGGGCAGTCACAGCACACCCCCATGCAGATATAGCACAATACAAACACAGGACAATTATTGACACCCACCTAGAATAGGGGGTGTCATTGTGTACAGGGGTATGCATGTAGCCACAATAGGACAGCTCACAGGACGACTTGACATGTTCAGTACTATCAGTGACACCAGACCCCCAAGAGCAACCAAGGGTTGATGTGATGATAGGAGGCAATCCTTTTCGTTTCTAGTAGATACTGGGGCTACTCGCTCATGTATACGAGAGGGAAAATATCCAATGTTGGGAATTGCCATGAATGCTCAAGGGTTCCCTGGAGCTACAAGTCGAGTTCCTTTTACTGATGAATTACCAATCTCTATAGGAGAGTGTGACATGTCTGTTCCATTGTTGTATTCATGACAGACACCAGTTAACATTTTTGGAAGAGACTTAATGACAAAGCTTAACATGACGATTTCTTTTACTGACGAAGTCATAGTGTATTCCACTCCTGGGATACATTACAGAATGTGGGCGAATGTATACTGGCATTTACAGGGCAAGTGGCTCTGCGAGGTGTACCGATGGACCCAGAAGTTTCTCTTTATGGGGAGAGCATTCTGTTAACATGGTTACCTGGCTTAGTGGGAAGGACGATGAGGATACCTGGTGAATTTTTATTTAGACCACAGATACCCATGGACGAAGAGGGGAGATAGACAATTCCCCTAGAGCTAGATGCAGCCATAGTACGACGGGAAACGGCAATGCTCGAAGGAACAGATGACGAGGGTAGACCGTGGAGAACAGTGATTGCCATTGGGGAAGGGTACAGATTGACTGACGTCACGGACAATGACATGTTTAGAGATGACCCATCAGACGATGAAGTCGTTTTCTTTATGAGCATTACATATTGCATCAGAATAGATGAAAGGGAGATCCCATAGTGAATGGCAATAATGCCGAAGATTTGGAGAAGGTGCCAAGCGCCTTATGGACAACAGACACTTATGACGAAGGCCTATTGAAGGGAATAGGGGAAGTTAAGATAAAGCTGGAGCCAGGAGCGATTTTACCTCAAGCAAGATAGTACCCAATGTCTCGAGAGGCTGATGAGGGTTTTTTAAAGACTATTTCAGCACTGATGGAACATGGTATTCTGGTACCATCAGAATCATCGTGCAACACCGCGGTGTACCCTGTAAAAAAATCAAAGGGAGGGTCGTGGAGATTTATACAGGACATGAGACTGATTAACCAGATCCTAGAGGCAGAGTTTCCTTTAGTTCCTAACCCAGCATCGATACTATGTAGTATCCCAGTGGAAGCGCGATATTTCACGGTGATCGATCTGAAAAATGCATTTTTCTCAATCCCGTTGCACAAGGACTCACAAGACTTGACTTCATTTACGTTCCGCCAAATCCGTCTGAAACACACTTGTTTGCCTCAAGGGTACTGTGCGTCCCCATTGATCTGTAACAGGGTCCTGCAGATGGACGTAGGCAATATTGATTTGAAAAGAGCTTTGATACAGTACATAGATGACATTTTAATTTGTAGCACCAGAAGATGAGTGCAGACAAGACTCGATTCAGTTAATGACTATCCTAGTAGACAAAGGGATACAAAGTAGACAAAGAAAAGTTACAGTACTGTCATGAAGACGTGTTGTACAAAGGCCATTTGATCTCACAAGAGGGAATGAGGGTAACACCTGAAAGAGCTGAGGCGATTATGAAAACTGCAAAACCACACACAGTAAAGCAGATGCAACAGTTTTTGGGACTATGGGCCTCATTAGACGTTGTGCGGTAATGGAATACCGTTACCGGTAAGAGGTAAAGATTTACCGGTACCGTTAATTCCCTAAGCAAATCACGACCCGGACCCACCGCTATCTGCGCACCCGTTAATTACGGCGCCACTAATAGCGGCAAGGCCGCGGGCGCGCGACCCCCATGCCGGAATTAGCGCCATGGCGCTAATACCAGGCCATCACAAGCCATGCGGACATGGTATTAGCGACATGTAAAACACCCAAAAACCCCTTACTGGCATGGCGCTAATAACGTTATCGAAAAGCACCCGTTAAGAGACCTGAGCAGTGTACCCATCAACTACAGGTGGACACAATCAGCACAGGTGCATGCAATGGAGACAGGCAGCACAAAAGAGCACACCACACCCCTACCCACACCCCTTCCCACACCAAGATGGTCCCAATAGCAGCAGCATGATATGACAGCCTTGACTACATGATAGCAGTGCAGCACCTACAACAACAGCCAGCACCAGAGGTGAGCCGTAACAGGCACCCATTCCTCACACCATACAGGCGATGACAGCCATCCACTGAGGAGGTGGCTCCTAACCCCTGTACGGAACCCACAGAACCATCAGGAAGAGGACAACAATATAGTACATCCTTCCAATGACAGTGCTCTGCTGCCTAAGCGGCCTGGGTGTGGCACTCCTGTACGGCCGTGTCAAAGTGGCAAAGACAACCATGGCATGTGTAGAACATCACAAAATGTGCATATGATGGAATGTGCCTATGCCACTTGAAATTGACATGCAACCACCAGAAGAGTATGATGTGGCTGGGGATGAGTGCGGGTGGAATGCCCCGGCAGGACATGAAACAGGCAGTGCCAAGGAGGCACACGATGTGCATCAGCATCTGATTCTGTAATCTCATCATGCACCAAGGTGAAATAGCATGGACGTAGATGGGAATTGTTGCCCTGGTGCATGTTTCGAGGCCCACAAAGGACCCTGTCCACAATGAATGACACATACACAATAATGGAGACCACGCTTGGGTTTCAAACTCTGAACAGTGTATATTGAACATATTGTGGTACTAAAGTGCATAACCCTAACTCCCAAAATACACCCTTACCCCCCTCCCCCCTCAACACACCCAAATACACCCTTACCCCCCTCCCCCCTCAACACACCCAAATACACCCTTACCCCCCTCCCCCCTCAACACTCCCATGTGAGTCCCATGACGTGAATGTGTCCATTGCCAGATGTGGCACACGAATCCTGGTGGCCCTATTTGCCAGTGCCTGCATCGTCATCTGGTGGTTGTGAAGCCGTGAGCCGCAGGTTCCGCATAGACCCGCGCAGGGGACTAGTCTGGCGTGAACTCCCAGACGAGGGGGGGCCTGGTTCTTCCTGGGCCGTGAGTGGGCACCGACGCTCAATAGCGTCTGCTATGCGGTTCATGGCCTGCCGCAGTTGGGCCATTTCACTGCAGATTCGGCTGGTGCATGCCTCCATGCCCTCCCTTGTCTGCTGTGCAAGTGTAGCAATGTCCTCCCTCAGGCGGGCTGTCTCTGCCACATGTTGCCCTACTAGGCCACTCATCTCGGTCTGCCTCTGGTAGATGGTCGAGAGGTCATGTCGCATGGTGGGTGCTGGTGGGATGGCTGATGCACCTGGTCCCATTGCACATGCATCAGGAGAGGATATCTGGGGGCTCCATATCCCTTCAGGGGTGGGTGAATCTCCATGACTACCCGGACCTGAGGAGTACCTCGGGTTTGCCAGTAAGGGGCTTGTTGGTCTGGGGCTCTGGCTATCAGCATCAATGGCAGGTGTTTCCTCCTCATCTGAAGGTTGGGCAGTGGCTGCTGCTTCACCCGTTGAGCTGGTGGCAGCAGAGTGCATTCCCTCGATGCTGCCCTCACCTGCTGGGAGACACACTTCCGTGGGTGCCACGACAGGAGCAGCCATGGCCTGTGGATGCGTGCAACTGGTGTTCCGGCTGCTTTTGTCCCTGTGGTCATGGACACTCGTCCTGGCTGCCCTTGTGGATGTGGCGGTGTCCCCTGTGGCATCCCTCCTGGCTTTTTTGCTGGATGTGGGAGCAGGTGTGGAAGTGCGTGCCTCCTCAGTGTCAGTGTGTGATCCTGCAAGGGTGAGAAATGTTGACAACCATCAGTAATGGGTCGACCTGCCTTGAGCAAAATGAACACGTCATGCCGTTCTATGCATTCCGGGCTCTTTAGTGTGGATGCAGGTAATGGGGATGTTGGGTGGGTCATGCATGTATGGGTCTGTGTTGTACGGGCATGTGGTGATGCATGCATGTCTGTTTGTGGCTGGAGCCACGGCATTCATATGGACACATGAATGGGGGAACATCACACTTCACTGTGCATTGTTTGATGCATACACTCACCTCCATCGGACGAAACGGCCACGCCATGCTCCATTTTTCCAACTCCCTCAATGCATTCCACCCGATGGTTGATGCACATGTCTCCTCCCACTCAGTGAGCTTGATTGGCGATTCACTGCCTCCTCCTGTGCACGTAGCCAGGTTGCGGTTCACGGATAGAATGTTCCGCACACGGAGCCGGAGGTCATCCCACCTCTTTCGGCAGTCTTTGACTGTGCGGGTTGTGGTGCCTACCGCGCTGACCTTGTGGGCTACCTCTTCCCAGATGACCTTCTTCTTCACAATGGTCTCCCGACGCATGTCGTTATTGAAGACGAGATGAGCATTGTCTGCTAGTGTCTGCGTTAGCATGAGGAGCTCCTCCTTGCAAAATTTCTCCTTGCGTTGCCGCTCAGACGATTTTTTAACGGCCTTGGGCATCTTAACGGTGTCCTTGGTGTATTTCCCAACGTGGTTCCTGGTGAGGTGTCCTGGATAAGGAGGATGGCAATGGATTGTGTTTTTAAAGATGGCCGCCGTGCTCTTTCCCGTTCCGGTGCGATGACGCTATTTCCGGTTCCACAATATTACGGTAACCGCTATTAGCGGTGACCGCTAATGGCGGTCACCGCTATTTGCGGAAACCGCTATTTGCATGTGGCGGCAGGTCGGAAGTGCTAACAGCGCTTTCGACGATGCCGTTAAGGGACTTTTTGGGGACTTTGGCGGCATGGCGGTAGGCTCATTACCGGCATGGCGGTAGGCTCGTGCCCGCGATCTCGTAATGGCATGCAATTTGCGGCCTCTTGCGAGGGCGGACACGCTAATTACGCCATGCCGGTAATTAGCGATTTTTACCGCCTACCGTGTAATGAGGCCCGTAATTATGTAAGAGCATGGGTGTTTGACTATAGTTCGTACACAAGACCTCTTTTGCAGGATATGAAGAAAGCACAGGTTAACAAGGAGAAAATAGAATGGACTAAGGAAAATGGAGGGGGGATTTGAAAAGTTGAAAAAAACAATTTGTACAGCTCCTGTTTTAGGAATTTAAATTATGATGAGGAGTTGTTCTTGTTTTCACACACACATGGGACAGTCATGACAGCAGTGCTTACACAGCGGACTACATTGGGGTACAAACCTCTGGCATATTACAGTGGGATTTTAGATCCAGTTATGAAAGGACATTTCCCTTGTGAACAGTCATTGGCAGCCACTGTGTTCACAATTGAGAAATCCACAAGTATTGTAATGGTCTGCTCTATGACGCTTTTTGTAGAGCATGCTTTGTTTGCCATTTTAGAGAAACCCAAGGGTACATTGACATCTCAGAGAGCTTCTGCTTATGCAGTAATAATATCAAATCCAGCGATTAAAATTGTCAGATGTAAAATAGTGTACCCTGCCACCTTTGTAGCTGAACTGGTGGCAGAGGGTGAGCATGTGCATGACTGCACGAATTACACAGAATTTTACGAGGAAATACTGCGCATAAAGGAGAGCACGCTGTCAGGAGGGAGATTCTCTTTATTGATGGTTGTTCCTAAAATGTATCAAACAAGTGGAGAAAGGCATTCTGGCGCAGCTGTAGTGAGGCACAGAGCAAATGGCGAATTTGAGGTTGTAGCAAGTGCAAGACTACCGTCTCACTTTTCAGCACAAGCAGCAGAATTGGTAGCGCTTATTGTCACCTTCGAAAATCATGCAGGGCAGGAAGTGTTGGTGTACAGTGACTCGCCTACGTGACGTCAACTGTACACGCAGGGCTAGAACGTTGGAAAAGTAGGGGCTACCTCCGAGCGGACGGCACTCCAGTGCAACACGCATCCTTACTGGACAGTCTTATTAAGGCACTACAATTCCCAGTAGCCATAGCGATAGTTAAATGCACAGCGCATACTAAGCAAACAGACTTTATCTCTTTGGGAACGAAGCTGCAGACACAGATGCCAAAGCAAGACAAGAAGAATTACAGCGTGTGCAGACTCGATCGATGACAAAGAAGAAGGATAATAAGGCAAATAACTGATAAATGCAAATTTGTATTTGTACTGTGGTTCCCCCTAGACACTCCTTATAGCTATTATAGCAGGAGTGTAAACTCGTTGCTTGAGTCGTAGGAATCTTTTAAAATGAAATTTAGAAAGTTGTTGATGTATCACAAATCTGCCTGAACTAGATTTCGAGTTTGGATTTGATAATTGAAAACGTGAGCAGTACCCATACTCATTGTTCACAGATTACCTGTTTAATTGAGTCTATGGTCCTGTCATACGGAGATGCCAATTGACTTCTACTTGCTGTCTTTGTGTTTATTCTTCAAGCGTATCCTGCCCTTGTTAAAAAAGATGTGGACATTCACACTTTTTTACAGGTTCCTAAGAATAGGCCTGTGATTAGAAGGCTGCTTACAACGATAGTGGAAGAAATCCTGCAGCTGCAAAACCTATTATAAATTATCTGATTAAAAAGTGTTTTTCCTTCCTTATTTAAGTACAGCAAACATGAGGAATGCTGAAAATGGTACGGCTTCAGAGAATGAGCTAGCCCAAGAATATCTAGAAAGTCATAAATGGTGTGGGTTAATATTCTGGTGTGTAATAAATACATGCTCAGTTTCTATCTTTGTCTTCCTGTTTCTTCTGGTTCGCACTTTTTATTTTATTGGCCCAAATAAAGCAGAAGTCCCTTTTATCCTCCCCACTCCAGGAACTGGTGTTGATTCACCCGTTACCAAAGAGACAAGACCCTTTGTGTTATCCCCCCCCAAAGCAGAGCTGTTCTAGAGTTATTTCCATGTGTTGCTGACAAGTTGAGTGGGAGATATAGAAGAAGTGCAAAAGAAGACAATGATGGGATAACAAATTATTTATATAGCATTGTACACTTGGGTAATAACATGTGGTATCCACATATGAAAAAGGTGGGAGAAAGCTCTCATACTTTTTGCTATGGGAACCTCTAAGATATTCATAGCTACAGAAGTGCCAGTGAAAAAAGCTCACTGCCTGACATATCTCGCACTCTGTCAGACAAGAGGACAGTTCCAGGGTCGAACAGCATCCCTAGTATGGGTGACTGAAAAGACATCTCAAAGTGAAGATAACTATGTGCAAGATTTTAAGACAATAGAGAAGCCAGAAACAAGGAATCAATTCATAAGATATGAACAGCCTGAAATGTACGGAGCAGGAATCAGAAGTGAAGAAAACAATATCCTAAATTGTCAAGGCAAAGATAAAGAAGAGATACGGGGATACTGGGAAAGAGGCCAATTGCAAATCAAATGAACAGTGCTGACTGCAGAAGGATGGGCTGAAGACCTGATTGTATGCAAGGCACCAGCACTAACCGGACGACCTGAAGCAATTGTGGGACATGCAGAAGGACAATGTGTAGATCATTGGTCGAAGATCACAAAGTTGCTGACATGGGTCTATGATAAGAGAGGACTGTTGTAGATAATACCTCTAGCAAAAGCATCTTTGTATTTCTGAAATAATGGCACAAGGAAAGTTGGAGTAAATCCTCAGTGTGGACGAATATTTGATGTACCAGGCATGAGGATGGAACAGTAGTTCTGATGGACCACCATTGGGCCTGTGGGTCCAGAGCCTACATGTTGCTGCCCAAAGATTAGGGAGGGATGTGTTCTATAGTGCTTATTCATGTTCCAGAATTAGTGATTCCGAAGAGTGACCTGAACATTGAAGAGTTTCTAAAAGCAGATGCTCATTTGAGAAAGAGAAGATCATTCGAATTTCTCAACCGAACAAAGAGGGAGAAATACTTTCTAGCTAAGTCAATAGAAGACTTTGATTCTATTCCATATGAGCAAAGTGTAAAGACTGGAGTTTTTTTTTCTGTACTCCTGCCCGCTATATGGCAGAGTAGAAGCACAGAGCACCCCAGCCAAGATTCTCTAAGCAGTAGCAATGGACGAGCAATCAAGGCTTAAGCTCTCAGGAGGTGATGCAGGCTGGTTCTTAAGTACAGTGTAGTCTCCAAGCACCCACAAAGGAATGTCCACACACTATATTAGTGAAAACACAGTTCTTTATATAAATAAGGCTTTGATTATGTACAAATACAATAACACACTTTCTGCTCAGGCAATTCTAAAATGATAAATATATACAGTTTCTATGTGGTACCACAATTACTCTTTGATTCCATTAAAATGCATCAACAGCAGACAGTTTCAAATGGCATACAAATCAATTAATGAAGTGAACGAACAATAGATATAGGAGGAAAGCAAGTTGGTTAAACAATTGGCAGATTACTGGCCCCTACCAATAGACACAGTTCTGTGTGAGTATCCCCCACCTGGGCAACCTGTAAATAATACAATAAACAATTCCAGTCCATATATTTTTTTAGCATAGTCTTTTTTCCTTCTATAAAGTTCTACCACCCCAATGTACCTGGTTTAGCAGAGTTCGATGTCAGGTCATCGACGGATCCTTCTTGAGTGTACTCCCTTTAAGGCAGGAGCCACGGATCGTCAGGATTCCTTGAAGAAAAGGTGAACAAAGGCATTGAGGCAGCAGCTTCGGTTCTGGCGGTGCACGTCGAAGATCGGTCATGGACGTCCTGCGAAGATGAAGCGTGCAGTGCCCCCTTGACGACGATAGTTTGTTGCTGCAAAGAGTCAATGAAGAACCTTGGCCCAGCAAGGGCGTTGGGTCGTTGGCATCTTTGTGGTCTTTGGGTTGCAGGAAATCTACCGGCGGATTATCCTCGGTTTGTCGGTGACCTTGACTTTCTCCGGCGGGACAAATCGGTTGACGGTGATGAGCAAGGGAGTCCTTGATTCAAAGTGTCTTAGGCAAATGTGGAGTGTTGCGGGTATGATCGTCAGCAGCATGGTGTCAAGCTGTCCCCGCTTCTGGGCAACATGGCTTTGATGGGCTCAGCAGCTTTCAGATTGTGGCATAGGGAAACAGCAGATAACCTTCTTCTTCCTACTCAGCTTCGAGAATAAGCATCAGGTTTCGACTTCAGCTTCTGAACGATTTCCATCATTGAGAGGTCCCCAGATATACTGTTTGGTCTCTCATTCATTCTGCTAGGTCACACTCAGGCAACCAATGAAGGGCATTCAGCAGGCAGGCAGCCAATCAGGCTCACAGTGCATTCAGGCCATTATTCTCCTTCCAGACACTCACAAGGAATGTGAATTGGGACAAGCACTCTGCCATTCAGCACTCCACACTGCATTCATACCAGTTTCGGGCAGGGCTGTCTCAGTCATTGTGTCAAACACCAGAAACCAGCCACCCATAACAGCCACCCATAACATGTCGTGTCTATTGGTCATACACTCCATTCACCCAGGTCCCACCCCAAGGGTGTACCCACAACATACAGTCACTGGGAAGGCTCAAGCCAGTCTGGCCTGGACTTCCCCACCATATCATATATGGAACTTCCACCCAACAGCCAGTCAGGGGAAGGGACAGAGTCAGGGCTTCCCAGGACTTTGGGAAAACAAGGTAATGGGCAATAGAAAGCCACAGGGGCCATCTTGTCTCCTATTAGGAATCAACTGATTCCAATGGCAGGGCCTGGGTATCCCAAAATGGAGGATATTCAGAACACCTGTCAAATTCAGTATGGAGCTGCCACCAGCCCATACCCTGTTCTGTGGGCCACACACAGGGGCCCAAAAACATACACTAGGGGCACAGGGTTGTACCCCCACCCATGGGTGCCATAAGGGTATCCCATGGGTCTGTACACCAAACCAAAAACAGGAAGAGCTGCACTGCCAGGAGTCCCACATGGACTACTGTGCAGAAAATAACACAGAACACACATGATAAAAGGAGAACAGGACAAGGACCTGGAGGCCTGTCCCTCCAATGGATTTCCAGCATCACAGTCGCAACCCCCCCTCAGACTGAGGTTAGGGTGGTCTAATCTCCCACAAGATTGACACCCTCATCCAGACGGTCAACATACCTTCTGGAAAGGCCATCTGCATTATCGTGACTCTTCCCTGGTCTATGCTCTATGGTGAAGTCTAGCCCTTGCAGGCTAATGGACCGCCTGAGCAGTTTCGGGTTCTCACCCTTCATCTGCATAAGCCACTTCAGGGGCTTATGATCTGTTTGGACCTTGAAGGTAGACACGGTAAGGTAGGGCCTAAAACACCTAAGGCTCCAAACTATGCTAAAACATTGCTTTTCAACAGTAGCCCACCTAAGTTCTCTACCCTTGAGTTGTCTACTGATGAATATGATCAGATGTTCCCTCCCTTTGTCATCTAACTGGGACAAGACAGCTCCAATTCCGGTGTCGCAGGCATCAGTCTGAACGATAAAGGGTCGGCTGTAGTCAGGCGCACACAACACTGGTGTCCTACATAGACTTTCTTTCAAGCCAACAAAGGCCTTCTCACAGTCTTCGGTCCAATTAACCTTCGTCGGTTGCTTGGGCGAAGTCAGAGCTGTCAGAGGGGCAGCTATGGTTCCATAGTCCGCCATGAAGAGGAGCGGAGAGCTCGAGAGGGGAGGTATTTGCGGAGGGATAGCTGAAGGTATGTTGGACCCAGGTAACAGAAAGCCTTGTGGACCATGCAGAGGGTTTTGAATGTAATCCTTGCATCCACTGGGAGCCAATGGAGATATTTCAGAGCTGGAGAGATACGATCCCAGGGCTTGAGGCCAAGGACAAGTCTTGCAGTCCTGTTCTGGATAAGTTGCAAAGGGTGTAGAGTAGAGTCAGGTAGATTTAGAAAGAGGCTGTTGCAATAGTCCAACCTAGAGAGAACCAGAGCTTGGGAGACAGTGAGCTTCTGGGGGAAGGAGAGGAAAGGCAGAGTACCTCTGAGGAGGTGCAGTAGGAAGTCTGACTTTTTTGAGACATCAGCGATGTGAGCGGAGAAGGAAAGTGTGGAATCATAGGTGACCCGGAGGTTCTTAGCCTCGCAGATGGGACAGGAGGAGGGCCAAGGGAGGCCGGCCACAGGGTGAGAGGAAAGGATGGTGATGGTGTGCCAATGAGGAGGATGTCAGTCTTGCTGGCATTCAGACAAAGATAGCTGGCGGCACACCAATCTTGAATGGCAGTTAGTCAATCGGAGATGAGAGAGGTAGAGGAGGTGGCCGAGGACAGCCAGAAAATGAGTTGAGTGTCATCAGCATAGCACTGGAAATTTGAGCAGAAAGTGGCAATGCAGTGGGCGAGAGTTGCCAGGTATTGGTTGAAAAGCCAGGGCTCCTGGGGAACACCACAGGTGGAGAGCTAGTTAGATGATAGGAAGGACTCAGGTTGGACCTGGGAGGGTCGATCAGAGAGGAAAGAGGTCAGCCAGGCCAGAGCCTGATCGGTGATTCCCAGGTTATCACGGAGACAGTGGAGCAGGATGGCATGGTTGACCGTGTCGAAGGCAGAGGGAGTGGAGGAGAGGGTGGACAGGATGTCCTGGGTTTTTGAGATAAAGTGGGAGGCAAGGGCATCGCAAAGAGCCTGGGAGGCGAGAGGAGGGGTAGAGACTGCAGCAGGGGTGGCCAGCTCCTTGCAGATTTTAAAGAGTTTGGCCAATTGTTGGATGCCACAGAGACACAGGCTTGAATGTGGATTCTCTTCTTGGTACGGACAGAGATTCAGTATTGTCTTTGGAGTAGGCGACAGGCCAGTGTGTTAGAGGATGAGCAGAATCAGAAGGATTGAACTAACCCATGGTGAATGAGGAAGGAGAGTCATTGTAGATCCAGGGATGGTTGTGGCAGAAGTCTCATGAAAGGGCCTGTCAGCGGACATGGAAGCAGACAGGGGCCTTTGTGTGGGCCTTGGTGCACTGGGCCGGCTCCCGCCTCCCGATTGCTGTGATTGGTCAATGGCGACCAGTGCAACCAATGGGAAGGGGAGACCAGTGGCAAGCCCAAAGCAGCTTACAATTGAAAGGATGTTGCAGCCATCTTGGAGGCAGCAAAACACAATGAGGCCCCAATGGAGGAGAAACAAAAAAAGGAGAAACTTGACTGGTCCAGGGACAGGTTGAGGGTTCAATAACACCCAGATCCAACATCTTGGCGACCTCAGCCTGGATGTGGTTCTTCACAGTGTATGACATCCTGTAGCATCTGCTTTTGACAGGTACACTGTCACCATGGTCAATTTCGTGCCTGCACCGTGGGTGGAGGCCTGGTGTCAGTGAGAACAGAGGTGCATACTGCTGGAGCAAAGCCCTGCAGGCCCTCTGCTGCTCTGTCGTCAGATCTGGAGAGAGATGAACTTCCTCCACTGAGCCATTCTGAGGGTTGCTATGCAGCAAATCAGGAAGGGGCTCACTCTCATCCTCTTCTTGCTCTGAAGCTAGCAAGAGACATGAGACCTCTGCTCGCCTGTGGAAAGGCTTGAGCCTGTTGACATGGAATACCTGAGGGGCTACCCCAGAGGCTCCCATGTCAACCAGATAATTGACTATGCCGATCTTGGAGATGATCCTGAAGGGTCCAGTCCACTTATCTGCCAAAGCTCTAGGCTTGGTAGGCTCCATCACAAGGATCTCCTGTCCTGGAGTCCAATACACTTGTGACGCTTTAAGGTCATGCCAGTATTTGTTCAGTTCCTGGCTTGCCTTAAGGTACGCTGTCACCTGTCCCATCATCTGTGTCGCACCCTCCGTCTGAGGCCCAACACATACTCCCCCACTTGCTTGGCAGGACCTGGAGGGATGGCTTCCAAACCTTTTCTGATCAAGGCAAGGGTCCCCCTCAACGGATGTCTAAAGAGTAACTCAAAGGGGCTGAAACCAACACCCTCTTGAGGTACCTCTCTGTAAGTGAACAGCAGGCATGGTAGGAGGAGATCCCATTTTCTCCTTATGGGCTCTTCCAAAGCACCCAGCAAATCTCTCAACCAGACCATTGGTCTGGGGGTGGTTAGAGGTGGAGAACTTGTAGGTTACCCCGCACTCTTTCGACATCATTTTCATGTAACTCGACATGAAGTTGGATCCTCTGTCAGAGACTACCTCTTTAGGGAATCCAACTCTGGTGGAAATGCCCAAGAAAAGCCCTGGCAACCACCTTGGCAGTAACAGTCTGAAGGGGTATAGCCTCAGGGTACCTGGTGGCATGATCTACCAAGACCAGGATGAATCTATGTCCACCTAAAGTGGGAGGGTCAAGGGGACCGACAATGTCGATGCCAACCCTCTCAAATGGTGTGCCAAACACTGGCAATGGCGGCAGTGGGGCAGACTTCATGCACTCATACTGACCCCTTTCTTCCACACTCAGTTTCAGAATAGAGTCACATCCAGTCTGAGGCACTCTGCTTAACAAACACTTAGCCCAATCTCTCTTATCAACATCATGAATTGCACAAGCCATCTCAAATGCTTCAATCCATTGGAGGATATCAGAACCCTCCAAAAACACACCAACCAAATCTTTCATAAACTTGGTGGCTGGGGACCTGCCACTCTCAACTGGTTTAGCTGAAGTCTCCACTCTAGCTTTCTCTAGCTGGATTCTCTGGTGCTCAGTGTCCCTATCTTTGAGTATCACTTGCTGTGCCAACTCCTCTTTCTTCAACTCAGCTTCTGTTGCCAACTTTTTTGTATTGAAAGGCTAACTGTTCCCGTTGTAGCTCTAATTTTAAAAGTTCAATCTTCAGGGCTTCCCCCTGAAGAGCAGTGCTGGGGTTTGGAACAGAGGCAGCAGGAATGGTGGCATTCCCAGAATCAGATTCAGCAACAACCCCAGGGACAGAGTCCTCATTGGTTGCATCCCCCCCTTCAAGAGTTTCACCATCAGTCTGGTAGTCCACCAGGGCAGCTATCAGCTCAGCCCTAGACTTATCCACAAAGTCTAACTCCCTGGCTTCACAAGCACTCTGGAGAGCCTCTAAGGTCATCCTAGTCAATTTACTATTTGCAATAGACTCCATTGCTTGTAAGGCAGTTATCTTGTACGCAACTAAACCTCAATTTAACAAAGTGCAGATATTTTGTAAGTGGCACGATTATGCACTGATTCTTAAAACCATAAGCATCCAACCGCTGCCACCAGTGTAAAGACTGGAGCGGGGGTCTGTACTTCTGCTCTCTATATGGAGAGGAGAGGCACAGAGGACCCCAGCCAAGATTCTCTATTATTGGTAACGTAGTCGAGCAATCAAGGCCTAGCTTCACAGGAGGTGATGCAGGCTGGTTCTTAAGTACAGTGTAGTCCCCAAACCCCCACAAAGGAATGTCCACATACTATAATAGTTAAAACACAGTCTTTATATAATTAAGTTCAAGGTTATATACACTATCACAATAACTCACTTTATGCTCATTAAATCTACGATGGCAAATATATACAGTGCTAAGTGGTACCACAATTATTATTAGATTCCATTAAAGTGCATCAACTGTACTCTGGTTAAATGTCACACAAATCACTTAATAAAGGTAACCAACAATAGACATGGGAGGAAAGCATTTGGTTAGAACAATACTGGCCTCTACCGTTAAACACAGTTCTGTGTGGAGATCCCCCTACCTGGGCAACCTGTAAATAAAGATATATCACAAGCCCAGTCTATATACTGTTCTATGAGTCTTATTTCCTTCTAAAATAGTTCTACAGCCCCAATGTACCCAGAATAGCAGAGTTCGTCGTTGGGTCGTCGACGGATCCTTCTTGAGCGTCTCCCTTTAAAGCAGGAGCCACGGATCATTGAGATCCCACGAGGAAAAGGGTTGAACGACAACGGGGAGGTGGCAGCTTCGTTCCTAGCGGTGCTCGGCGACGACGGAGCATTGACATCCTGCGAGCAAGAGGCGTGTGGGGCACCTCGGTGATGATAATTCAGGACCGCAAAGAGTTTGAAGAACTGTGGCCCAGCAAGGGCGTTGAGTCTTCGGCATCTCTGTTGTCTTCAGGTGGCGGGAAAAGCTCCGGCGGATGTTCCTCAGCGCATCAGTGGCCTCGACTTTCTCCGGCGGGACAAAAGCGGTCGACGGTGCAGGCGAGAACGTCCTTGGATCAAATGTTACCTAGGCAAAGGGAGCACAGCCGCTCCGGTTGGCAACGGCGGTCGTCGACGGTAACGGACAATAGTGTCATGGCGCTTCTCCTTGTGATTCCGCGGCGGTCCCCGTCTCCGGTCGGCAGACTTTCGTAGGTCTGTCTAACAGGGAGCGCTGGCAAAGATTAGAAGTGCACGATGGTCCCTCGTAGCTCGGGAAGAGGGCGCCTAACCAGGTCCTCTCTGGGTCAATCCTTGGGGACACAGCAGCTTTCAGATCGACGAAGTAGAGCAGCAGCAAGACTTCTCTTCCAGCAGGGCTTCAAGGTTAAGCTTCAGTTTCAACTCCAGTTTCTCTTCAGCTTCTGAACACGAATTCTAGCAGTGAGAGGCCCCCAGATATACTAGTTGATCTCTCATTCATTCTGCTGGGTCACACTCAGGCAACCAATCGGTCAGAAGGGCATTCATGCAGGCAGGCAGCCAATCAGGTGCATAGTGCATTCAGGCCATTCACTTCTGTCCAGACACTCACAACAAGTTTAGTGTATTGGGACAAGTACCCAGCCATTCAACACTCCACACTGCATTCATACCAGTTTCGGGCAGGGCTGTCTCAGTCATTGTGTCAAACACCAGAAACCAGACATCCACAACAAGAAGTGTATGTTCGTCACACACTCCATTCACCCTGATCCCACCCACAGGGGGTACCCACAAAATACAGTCGCTGGGAAGGCTCCAGCCAGTCTGGCTTGTACTTCAAAACAACACCATATATGGAACTTCCACCCAACAGCCAGTCAGGGGGAAGGGACAGAGTCAGGGCTTCCCGGGACTTTGGGAAGATCAAGGTAACAGGCGATGGAAGGCAAGAGGCCACGGGGGCCATCTTGTATCCATCAGGAATCTACTGATTCTAATGGCAGGCCCTGGGCATCCCAAAATGGAGGACGCCCAGGGCACCAGTCAATTAAGCACGGAGCTTCCACCAGCCTGTACCCTCCTCTGTGGGCCACCCACAGGTGCCCAAAAACATACACTAGGGGCACAGGGTTTTACCCCCACCCATGGGTGCCATAAGTGTATCCCATGGGTCTGTACACCAAACCAAAAGAGAGAGCTGCACTGCCAGGAGTCCCACATAAACTCCTGCGTGGAAAACACGACAGAACACATGATAAAAAGCAGTAAAGGACAAGGATACGGAAGCCCTGTCCCTCCGATGCATTTCCAGCATCACAGTGCCATATCGCTGACTCAGGACAGATTGCCCTCTTAATGAGCCTAGATCTCCTAACCTGCGCCATATCGCTGACTCAGGACAGATTGCCCTCGTTATGCTCCTAGATCTCCTAACCTGTGCCATATCACTGACTCAGGACAGATTGCCCTTCTAATGCTCCTAGATCTCCTAACCTGTCCCATATCGCTGACTCAGGACAGATTGCCCTCTTAATGCTCCTAGATCTCCTAACCTGTCCCATATCGCTGACTCAGGACAGATTGCCCTCTTAATGCGCCTAGATCTCCTAACCTGTGCCATATCGCTGACTCAGGACAGATTGCCCTCTTAATGCTCCTAGATCTCCTAACCTGTCCCATATCGCTGACTCAGGACAGATTGCCCTCCTAATGCTCCTAGATCTCCTAACCTGTCCCATATCGCTGACTCAGGACAGATTGCCCTCGTTATGCTCCTAGATCTCCTAACCTGTGCCATATCACTGACTCAGGACAGATTGCCCTTCTAATGCTCCTAGATCTCCTAACCTGTCCCATATCGCTGACTCAGGACAGATTGCCCTCTCAATGCGCCTAGCTTTCCTAACCTGTGCCATATCGCTGACTCAGGACAGATTGCCCTCTCAATGCACCTAGATCTCCTAACCTGTGCCGTATTGCTGACCCCGAACAGATTGCCCTCTTAATGCGCCTAGATCTCATAACTTGCGCCATATCGCTGACTTAGGTCAGATTGCCCAGATTGCCCACTTAATGCGCTTAGATCTCCTAACCTGTGCCATATCGCTGAATCAGGACAGTTTGCCCTCTTAATGCTCCTAGATCTTCTAACCTGTGCCATATCGCTGACTCAGGACAGATTGCCCTCTTAACGCTGCTAGATCTCCTAACCTGTGCCGTATCGCTCACTCAGGACAGATTGCCCTCTTATTGCGCGTAGATCTCCTAACCTGTGCCATATCGCTGACTCAGGGGAGATTGCCCAGATTTCCCTCTCAATGCCTCTAGATCTCCTAACCTGTGCCATGTCACTGACTCAGGACAGATTGCCCTCTGAATGCGCCTAGATCTCCTAACCTGTGCTATATCGCTGACTCTGGACAGGTTGCCCAGATTGCCCCCTTAATGCGCCTAGATCTCCTAACCTGTGCCATATCGCTGACTCAGAATAGATTGCCCTCTTAATACTCCTAGATCTCCTAACCTCTGCCATATCGCTAACTCAGGACAGATTGCCCTCTTAATGCACCTAGATCTCTCTGCAGCTTTTGATCTCGTCGATCACTCTTTGCTTCTGGGGAGACTGGGAACTGTTGCACAAATGCCTTATGTTGGCTCTTCTCATTTCAAGGTCCCAGATCTGCTTGTGTTGCCTCACTTGGCTGCACATCTCCCATCCAATTGCTGCTATGTGGTGTCTCTCAGGGTGCCTCTCTTTCTCCCACTCTCTTTAACTTATACATTCATCCTCTCTTTGACCTACTTGACAGCATCAGAGTGAGTTATACCAACTAAGCCGATGATACTCAGGTGGTGATCAAACCGACTGGCAATTATGAGTTGGACCTCATTAAAATCACTTCTTTCTATGCTACCATTGAGGACTGGATGATCAAAAATGCGTGGCCCTCAATGGCAATAAAACTGGGATCATGCTTGTTGGTACTCCTCAACGTATTCCAGATATTCAGCTTTTAACATCTCCGGAACTACTATTCAGACCAGCCCCAAGACCTGTGGCGTATATTTAGATGCCAATCTCAACATGAACAAACATGTCAGCCAGCTGAAGGCCTCCTGCGCCTACACAACAAGCCTTATCAGACAAATCAAACCTTTCTTATCCACCACCAATACTGCGGCCCTTGCCGGTTCCCTGGTCAACTCCAGACTTGACTATGGCAACTGCCTCGTGGCTGGTACGTCTCGGTCCAATCTGGTTTCCTTACAGGTGGTTCAGAATAATGCTGTTTGTGCAGTAAGTGGTATCTCCAGAAGGAGCCATGTCGGTGAAGCCCGTAACTCCCTGCACTGGCTTCCTGTTAAGCACCGCATTGCATATAAGGTACTTTCCCTCACTCATAAGTGCCTCACAGACAATGCCCCATCTTACTTGAAGGAAAGGATTAAGCTTTCCCAGTCATCTCGCGCTCTACGATCCAACAACTCCAACCTTACGAAGCCTCGTTATAAGCTTGCCCGCTTTGGCGGCACTATCTTTGACTCTGCTGCCCCACGTTTCTGGAACTCTCTCACGGTTTTTCTGTGCCCCTGCGCTGAGCTTTCTTCCTTTAAGAAATATCTAAAATATTTCCATGTAATACTCATGACTAGTGCCTATCAACCCTGCGTCTCCCTGGTCTCCCCTTTGCTTCTCTCTACTGAGCTCTCTTACTTGCTGCGCACTGAGGCCTATGGGTGAGTTGCGCCTTAAAAGAAATAATTAACATTAACATTAATTGCTCGTAGCTGATTCCACTTGTCTCTCCCAGGCAGCATAAAAGGCAGAGCTGGAAAGTACACTCTGAGCAAGTCGGGATACTGGAAGATGCCGGGGAGAAGGAGAAAGCCCTAGTGAGCTGCAGAAGTCCTGGAAAACTGCCCAAACATTGGCCCTGCTATTTGAGAGGAGACTGCAGGGTGGAGGAGAGCTGTACTTCCAGAAGGCAAGACCAGGGGCAGCTGGGGGTTGCCTGGCGGTACCTACAGTAGAACTCCTCCCCTGGGGCCAGACAGGAGAACCCAGCTACATGACGGGCAGGAGGTAAGACCCTGACCTCATTGAAACATCCCCCTTGTGGCTCCTACAGCTCCCAAAACTTAGAATGCTGTTTTGGAGAGTTGTAAAGTTGGAGCAAAATTATCACAAGTGCATTCTGGGACTGGGAGTCTAAAAACATATTTTTGAAGAGTGTGAACTTTGTGAGAGGGGTCCGAGCCTGGCAGAGGGAGACCCTTGTGAACTTTGTGAGAGGGGTCCGAGCCCGGCAGAGGGAGACCCTTGTGAACTTTGTGAGAGGGGTCCGAGCCCGGCAGAGGGAGACCCTTGTGAACTTTGTGTGAGGGGGTCCGAGCCCAGCAGAGGGAGACCCTTGTGTAATTTCTGAAAGCGGTCTGTGCCCGCCAGATGGAGACCCTTGTGAACTTATGTAAGAGAAACTGGCACCAGAGGTAGAGTGATCCAGCGCCACGTGGGCACTCATTCGTAGGTCTCTGGCTGGTGCCCCCTTTCCTGAACCAGGAGAAACAACAAGTACCAAGATGCCTTGGGGAGGCCGGCGTGAGGTGTCAAGGTGGTCATACGAGGGTCAAACCAAAGTCCTTGGCACATTGCGAACGTCTTTGACATGGTGTGGAGGCAGACGTGATCCCGACTGAGAGATGCCTGTGAATTGGGGTGAACCCCAACACACCCTAGAACATTGTGTGAACCAACTGTGCAAAGCCTGACTGGGGGCTTTATAGATAGCCTGACTGGGGCTTAAGGGAAAGCCTGACTGGGGGTTTAAGGGAAAGCCTGACTGGGGGTTTAAGGGAAAGCCTGACTGGGGGCTCAAGGGAAAGCCTGACTGGGGGCTCAAGGGAAAGACTGACTCAGGGCTGCAACCCAGACTTAGGTAAAGGGAAGAACCTAGTATGACTTTTTTGTTCAAATGTGAACTGTGGAAATTGGGGGAATTGTGCAACAGACGTTTGCACCTGGCTGAGGGGAACGCATTGTGAACTGTGATTTTGTGAAGTCTGCACTTGCCATAGGTTAACAGAGTGACCCAGCGAGACGAGATCGCACTTCGGAAGTCTCTGTTTAAATTGGCAAGTGTTTTGTGGGAGGCTGACGATTGAGAGAAGGATCAGAGCCCGGCTGAGGGGATCCAAGGATGAACCATAATCACCCGATGTGAAGATTAAGAGAAGGAACTTTTGTTTTGTTGTAATTTTGGCATATCAGACCATTTAAAGCAAGAGACTTTGCATGAGAAGAGACTTGGGCACAGCAGGCCCCGATATAGAGAAAAGGAAATGTAGCCTTTTGCCAGAGAAGCCCAGGAGTGTGCTGTGCTCACGAGTACCGCCTTGTCCCATGCTAAAAACTTGGGTAAGGGAGACCCCGGCCATAACATCCTGACTTATCATTTTGTGAACACTTCTTTCTTTTCTTGTGAACACTATCCCACACCATTGTGTAGCATAGCGGTACGGATTGGCAATATGTTTTCTTAGTATAGGCCCTTTTTATGTGACTAGACGCCACTTGGACGGTATTATTATTATTCGATGGTCGTAGCTTGCTCCCATCTTAGATTTAGGTTTAGTTTAGGTGTTTATCTCACCCATTTTTACAGTGTAATAAACACCCTTGAACTGTGATCACTTGTATTTGTCTTGCTTTGATACCATGCAGTTTAAAGGAGGTCCCTCGAATAATTTGGGGGACAAGACCTGGGCACACTATGGCAAGACGAATTGCTTACAAGTTTCAGTCAAAATCACAAGTTCAAGGTGTGTCGAACAGTTTACTGATGGCAAAGAGTAAGTGCAAGGGTAAAACTAAATGTAGTTACAATTCAATTTGTGCTGTAACGAAAAATTAACACAACATTTCAAAGAAACAAAAATCTTTTCAGTATCAACATAATTTACACAACATGTACGGGCCAGCTTTGTGTTGGCCAGTTATGCGAGTACTTTTGGGTACAACAACATATCACAGAACATAATCCAATTCACAATTAGAAGATTCACGAGAGCAGATATCTCAATGTTGAGGAATTCTTGGCTGAGGTAGGCGGTGAGTCTCGGCGTGTTGCCTCTTATTTACTATGACGTGTTTCGGGCATAGATGTGCCCTTCATCAGGTAAGTGATATCTGTAATTAAGTGTTTCTCCTGTGAATAAAGGTCACACTGTATGAGTAATACTCTTCAGTGTGTATATAAAAGCTCTTCACGTATATAAAATGACATGTATGACCTGAGCTCATAGTTCACTAACCTGAGAGTTTGCTGGGAAACCAGGTAAGTCTTCACTACCGGGGGTTTGGGGGGGTTGGTAACCGCACATCAGCGGAGATAGCGATGCTTGCAAAGACTAGAATGTATGCATTAATGGGGCTTACCAATGCCGGTGCTGTGGTCTGGAGCCGGGCAGGTTCGTAAGGAGCCGCTGTTTGTCTGTGTTGCAGCAGCGCGTCCGGTTGCTAGGCAACGGGACCGATTGCACTCTGAATAGAAATAGTCAATGGGGCTGAATGGCAGGTCGCAGCAGTGCCCCATCTTGTAAGTATGTATAGACCTGTAAATGAGTTGAGTAGGATGACTGTGTCCATTAAGCAATCGGACTCCGTGAATTTAAGTGATAGAGAAAGACCCTGTCACTGGATGTAATAAAGTATGCATTTTTTAACCTTTTAGCTATTCTTTATGTTTTACCATATACAATTATAAATACAAAAAATAAAAAAATCACTTGAAGATTTGGCGGCAGTGCTGAGCTTGCACTCAATTAAACAACTGAGATCCCAATCTAAGTTAATTCCACGTGGGAACACTGAATCAAGCCGATCGATCCAGTGGATCACCCTTTGTAGCATAAGTCTGTTTAAATTGCCACCTCTTCTCGGTGGGCAAACATGATCCAAAATAATGAATTGTATTTGTGCAATCTTGAGTCTTAACTGGTTAAAGTGCTGCGCAGCAGGAGATCTCTCGGGTGCTTGTCTAATGCCATGAATTACATTTTCTGTGTCACATGCGGAAGTGTGGTGTAAAGCAATGCTGTAACCTTTGTGCGGATGGGTAATGCAATTGCCTTTGATGAAATTATGACAATTGCTGCAATTATTGCATGGTAGGGTACCTTTGAAATCGTGTTTCTTCACTTGTTTGGATGCAAAGTTGGCTTTGAGGAGATAGTCCCGTAGGGATTTGCGTTTGCTGTGGGCAAATAATGGTGGTTTGGGGGACAATCTGGCTGGAATGGATCAAGTGATAAAGTTCTCCACTTTGTTGTGAGTAAGTGGTGACATAGACTAGATCACTTTGGTTTAAGAGCTTCCGGTCTTGTTGTATTCATGACTCAAGATTGTAGCCTTGTTTGAGGAATTTCTCCGTAAGTTGTTCAGCTTTTAGGGAATAATCTTGATCTTCCGAAATGATACGTCTGTATCTAAGATATTGACTCTCAATGGTCCTTCTGGGATGAAAACTCATAGCCTACAGCAGACTATTCCTGTCTGTTGGTTTCCTGCATATGGTGGCATGAAGTTTGCCTGATTTGGAGTAAATAAGAACATCCAGAAATTCAATTGACGTCTTGCTGCATCTGTAAGTACATTTTATTCTCTGAGCTAACGAGTCCATGAATGTAAAAGGTTAGGCCAGTTCTTCCATTCTCCCATTCCATTCCATATGCCAAATAGGTCGTCAACATATTTTAAGAAGCATTTGAGATGTTTCTTCCACCTTTCATTGTGCACAACCTGTGTTTCTTACAAGTAGTCCCACAAAGTCCGGTTCCGAGATCCTTACATGTCGTAGACCCTCTCCCAGTGGTCGCTGGGTTGGCGGTTCGTGCTCCCTCAGCAGTCCCTTTTAGTGGTCCTGCACATGTTGCTCAGACGCCGGCGTTTGCTCCGTTACTTAGTCCAGTGGCAGATTCTTTGGCGTCACAGCACTTGCACCTGTCGGCAAATCCTGTTCCGATAACCGTCCCGTCTCCTTCTGCTGTTGTTTCTCCAAGGACAGTGTCACAGTCTACTTCTTCAATAGACTTATAAAATGATCTTTCTTCTTTCGCTACTTCTGCTTCTAAATGCTTTGCAAATATAAAGTCCCTAACTTTCTAAGCACTAGTCCTGGGATTACATGCAGTGAATGAACCTCACAAATTGTTCTCCCTGCCATTCTAAGCTCTATGTTCTCGGTAAAGGAAGCTTGCACTGACCTCTCTAGACACGTTTGGTGGATGGAGAAAGCATGCATTGCTTCTTCCCATGCTGTACCTCTTGCATTCTCAGTGAAGGAAGTTTGCACTGCCCTGTAGACACATTGAGTGCATGTAGGAAGCATGCATTGCTTCTTCCCATGCTGTGCCTCTCTTGCATTCTCGATGAAGGAAGCTTGCACTACTCATTCTGCAAAATTTTCTTGCATATTTAAAGAGTCATTTCTTTATTGACCCATTAAATCCAAAGGCGTACATAAGTCAGGCACATGGCGCAAAGCAACCTAAAACAATTGAATAGTCTGTATTGTGACGAATTTAGTCCATTCATCCCTCCTCCCCAAGATAATCCCTCTGGGCAAGTTGGAACTTACTGGGAGTGACTCCCCTGTCAGGGCCAAGGACTCCCAGTCTGAGATGGACCACCTGGAACGGACAACCGTGTCAGCCTATACAGGACTGGAACGGACTGACTTTTTAAGTACAAGACCCAAAAATCCTTCGTCTACCCTGTCGGACTTAGGCAATGCTGGAGTTCATCTGAGCGCTGAAGTGGGAGAATGGAAAACCAGACTCCCGTCCTTCACCTCTCGCGCTTGGCCTAGAGGGTCGCGGCCCAGACACCCGCCACGAGAAGAGTTTGCCCATTTACCAGATGACCAAATACCCTGGTACAGAAACATACGGATGTGTCCATCTGCCTGCCCAACAGCCCGCACTGGCCATGCCGACACCTGCGGCACGGACCAACTAGACTGAAATCTACACATCGTTAGAGATGCCATGACGACCTAGATAACGGGAAGCACCGCTGAACAATTATACACGCTGAACATTTCCACACCAATCTACACGAAGAACATACTCAGTGCTCTGACGTAGGCGACAGGCTTATTCACGGACGTGCATCTTTATTATTTTTACATAGGCTTTTAGAATGCAGAAACGCAAGACGCATCATGAGCTCATTTATAACGCTTGCTCACGCTTCTCTTGAAACCCGTTACCATCATGAGAGATATAATGGAAACACGATACTGGCCATGGAACTGTATGCCACTATAACCTAAAGCATCCATGCACGAAATGGATTACTCGTGCACCAGGCCCAAGTAGGCCTCAAGCAAGAGTTCCCGTGGACATTAACAAAGCAAAAGTCAGGTTGCTGAGCCTGCAGAAAGAACCCAGTGGAGCAACCAGCCAAGGTCGTAATGTTGCAAACCCACAGTCAAGAACAAATCTTCAAAGGCACGATGTTGCAACCTCGCACTCCACGTACCAATGTCAAAATCATATCTGCAAATTAAACCAGACATACAGTGGAAAAAACAATATTAATTGTGCAGAATTATGCCTCAAACACGGTCCCTCCCCACGTGACCAAGCCGAACCTGACGAGATGCCAAAACTCAGGAGAGAAAAGGCGTCTGGGTACCTCGCTACGAGACGCAGGCCGACACACTTGAAAGGCTCAATGGACACCTGCTACAGTGGGAGCGGTCAGTTTCCCACCTATGAATAAATCCTCACATTGCCTGCACGTACCCATATTGAAACATTGTTGCAACCACAGGTGCACCGTGTGCTGGGAACAACGGTAGTCCCAGGCTGGGGAGCTCACGAATGCACCAATCAGAACATAAGGTTCTTATCTCAGACGTCAGTAACGTTAGCCAATCCTCAGGGGTCTTCATGTAACAATTCTTATGTATCTAATTGTAGGGACAACCCAGATATACCACCTGACTACACCTTAACCACTAATATCATTCTCTATATGTGTACTATACTAACCCTACCACTCGAGCAACCAATCAAGAGTGGCGATAGGTTTTTTGGTAACTTTTTGGAGTGACGCAAGTAGCGCGTCATAATGTAGTAAAAAGGGCCTGCGAGCCCCACTATTGTGTGTGTGTCAGGACGAACGCGTACGCTCCTTGACCCATCCCTGCCGTTTGCATAATAAACAGCAGAAGTTGCCTTGCTCCTTGTGTGTGCCTCATACTCTGTCTCGATCCGAGATATACACGGGAGGAGTTGGGGCCTCCCTGCCCGGAGGTCTGCGGACGGCCCGGTCGACCCCGGCAGAATTCCCCCCCGACAAGTTGGAGGCACTGCTGAGATCTGTTTAAGATCGACTTTTATTTTTAATTTTTCCAGGCACTCCCGTTGCGAGGAGGCCCGGCGGCGCGGCCCCCTCTGCCGTTGCCCCCTTCTGAGGACTACAGGACCATCGCGGAGCTGCGAGAGGACCGGACAGCGCAATCCGGATATTGGCCCTCGGGAGCCGGTTGAGAAGTATCCCGCCCGCGGTCGGCGAGAGTCCAGACGTGGTCCAGACGAGGGGAGGTGGCGAGCCGCTTGGAGGGGTGCACGCAGTCGAGCGGCCCTGCATCGAGGGAACTTGGTGAGCATGACACGCACAACAAGCAATGCGAAATTGTGAGGGAGGGGGCGGAAGTAAATAAGGGAGGAGGGAGGTATTGTAAAAAAGGTGGGGTGAAGGTTTAATTGAGTGATGATAATGGAATGAATGGTAGTGAATTGAGTGGAAGAGAAGGCGGCTAACGTTACGCGAAAGAGGGGGGCGGGGCACGAAAACAACACGTGCAGACGCTCGCAGCAAAAGCTAACGTTACGCGAAAGAGGGGGGCGGGGCACGAAAACATCACGTGCAGCCGCTCGTAAGACACTGATTGGCCTAAATTGGCCTAAATCGCGACTACGTGTGAGGGTGGGTGTGTGTGGTTTCCTACGATTTGACATTTATAATTAGATTTATAATTCAATGAGTAGATGAGGTTCCCTATTGTTCGAGCAAGAAACTCGATAGGTAGATGAGGTTCCCTATTGTTCGAGCAAGAAACTCGATAGGTAGATGACGTTTCCCTGTGGGCGGTGGCTAGTTACGTAGTTGCCCAAAACGGAAGATAATTGGCTGGTTAAGCCCTCCTGTTGAGGGGCGTATCACACGCGAGGCGACGCAGCGTGCGCAGTTCGGTTATAATATTGATGAGATTACCTTGTTCCAGGAGAGACAGGAAGACAGCTGTAGGGTTTGCGGGGTAGATTGCAAATGTATTTTGAATTTAAAGAACATGACAAGAACATACCAGTAAGCTCAAAGAAGTAGGTGACGTCACCAGTAGGGATTTAGTAAGATATCGTGAACATTAGAAGCTTTGGGTTTGACATTGGTGGGGAAGAGAAACATGATAAAGGAGCGGGCACGGAGATAAACGATAAACGAGTGGATCAGAGAGGAGAAGGGGAAGGGGGCGTGGCTGCGCACGGAGAACGCCGGCCACGGCAAGTGTAAAGGTGGGAGGAGAACGGGGAAACAGGACGACTGTGTAAGATCGTCGTAAGAGGTACGCAGCCGCAGGGGGCTGCGTGCGCTTCGGCCGCAGGGGGCCGTAGGGGAAGGAATATAATATAACATCATAAATATATTTGTTTTATAATTTTTTTTTTTTTTGTTTTTTTGTGATTATTATCATTGCATAATTTGTTAAAGGATTGTCGTAAGTCCCCACACTTGCGGGGCAAGGTGAGCAATAAAAGGTTGTATGTTGCAAACTGGTAGCAAGGGGAAGGGTAAGAAAGGGTGCGCTAGTATGTCATACGGGAGAGGGTTGGGAGGGTGGGGGAATACCCTCACTACCCCACTACAACATATATGCACCACACTGCCACCACATAGGGAGAAGTTAATTAAGTACAGCATAGAGTGGACCCAGGGGACGGACAACAAAATGTTGACACCATGGCCGCCTAATGGTAGCTTTGACCCATATGCCCAACATTCACTATTAAACCATCTGCACAATACATACAAGGGGAAGAAGTTGGCAAACCATGTGGAGGTGTTTAACTTATGGAGGATGTTCCAGGGGTCTAGACCAGGACCAAATGGAATGTTCACTATGGGGGAAACACCGGAAGAAAAGGAGATTAAGAAAGAAGGAACGGATGGGGAAAAGGAGAGTGAAGGAACAAAGAATATGGGGAACGAAAAACTGGGTGGAGGAAAGATTGATAAATTAGCTGACATAAAACAGGAACAGAGCAATGAGATACCCTTAACCCCGGGAGTGAAAACAGAGGGAGGAGGGTTGTACCCTTTAAGAGAATTAGGAGAAATAAAAGGACAGTTAAGGGCGGCTGAAGGATACTCAAACCCGTCATACAGCCCTCCACCATACGTGGCTCATGGAAAGATACCAATGGGGGACGGGAGGAGAGAAGAGCAGACTGTAGAGATAGGAAACGATGAGTGGGTAGCTGCACAGATATTGTTGAAATTACGAGGATCACTAACTGGAGAGGAAAGGGAGGCGGTAAAGAGAACAAACGAGGATAGTGCAAGAGAGAGTGAAATGAGGGGAGAGGAGCTGCTACGGCAGAAGGAAGAGATTTTGGAGGAAAGATTAGCTAAACTAAGGGATGAGCAGAATGAACTGATAAAACAACTTGAGGGGGAGGAAAGAGAGAGAGTGAGGAAAAGGAAAGAAGGTAAGGACGAATTGGAAAAATTAAGGGAGCAAAGTGAGGAGAGAAAGAGGGAAGCTGTAAGGGTAAAAGCAGCAGCAGAAAGGGTATCAAGAGTAGTGATGAGGGAGAAGAAGAAGGAAGAAGAAGAAAATGAAAAAGAAATGGAAATATGGAGGAGGAGGATAATATCAGAGACAGCTAAAAAATATGAAGAGGGGAAGGTAATAGAGAGTATAGTAGAAAGAGAAAGGGTGAAATGGGAAAGGAGGAGAGAGGATGAAAGGATATTGGAACAGATGAGCAACGAAGTAATGGAGGAACTAAAAAGGAAAAGAGAGGAAAATAGTAGGGAGATGGAGGAGAGGAGTGAAGGGGAGAGAGAAGAGAGTAAGAGGGAGAGTGAAAGATGGGGAGAAGTATATAAAAGTAGAGAGGTAGCAACAACATCAGCACTAAGGGGAACAGTTGGTAACAACGGAAAGGGAGAGGGAGACCTTATAGATTTAAAAACTGTAACAATAAAAGGAAAAAAGGCAGAGTGGGGGGCGCCATTTATGAATGATTTTTGTAGTGAGGATGGAAGGAAGAGTGAAAGGGAAAGCTTAGATAAACTATACCTCACTAGAGCAAACATAGATTCGCCATGGGTGAGTAGAAGATGGGAGGAGCTGGAGAGAAGTAAGGAGGAAGTGAAAAGAACGGGGGAAACACAAACTAACGAACACACGCCACCCACATCACCATCACGCTCTTTAACGCCACACCCTACATGTTCAACAACTGCACGCTCTCTGCAAAGAATAAAGCTCGCGCCCTTCATGAACGAACTTACACCTTATGCATGTCGGCTTAGGGACCTCCCTAGTCGCAGGCAAGACAGACAAACAGACATGACCATATTGAATACAGGGAAGGATGAAAAAAGGGGAAAGGAAGAAGAGGGAGGTAGGAGAAGAGGTAGTAAGGAAGAATTTGAAGTAGTACAAGGAATGGGGGAAGAGGAGGGGTGTGAAGAGTTAACATCATGGAGCATAAAGAATGACACAAGACAGAATGTAATGCCACTGCTGGAGAGAGGAGGGGTTAGACCACAGTATGTACCTTGGAAACATACGGATAAGGAAAACATAAAATGTAGGCTCCCATCATTAAGTGGAGGTGCGGGTAAATGGATATATGAAATGGAAAAACACACCGCAGGACAGAAACTAGCAGTGGGAGATGTTAAGGGCCTGTTAATATCAATATTAGGGGATAGAGCGGATGACATTTGGAAAAGAGCGGGATTCCATGGGGTAACAATAACAAACACATCGCATGATGGGGCACCATTTGCAAACTGCAGACATGCGCTATGGCAGGCACTAAGAGTGCAGTACCCAGATACATCAGACATAGGAGCCATTACTTCCCGTAAGATGGGTGAGAACGAGGATCCTGTTGATTATATCCAGGATATTCAAGAGAAGTGGCGCATGGAAACTAGAGAACAATGGGACAAAACACCAGCCATATTTTATCATATACTAGTACAAGGGCTCCCAGAAGGAGTTCAGAGACAATTAAAGAAAGTAGTGGGGATGGAAGCAAAACCATGGCCAGAAATACAACTGACTATAGTACATCACTGTAGAACATGGCAAGGAAAAATGAAACAAAAGGAAGAGGACAGGAAAACAGAAGAGGCCAAATTAGTACAGAAAAAACTTACTAAATATACCATGGAAGGGGCACTAATAACTGCGCCAACACCAATGGCCCAAGGCCCAACGCAAGTAGTGGCTGCACAAGATCCAGCTCAAATAGCGCCTCAACAAGGGGTAAGAGAGCAAGTGCTGCCTCTGCAATCACACGCACAGAACATGGGAGGGGGGTACCCAATGCAAGGAGCTGGGTATTATAATTATAATAGAGGGAGAGGAGGGTTTATGAGGGGAAGAGGATATGGATATAATAACCAACAACAGGATGGGGGACTGAGAAATAACTACCAGACAGGGCAACCCATATACCAGGACAACACAGGGAGCTTCCCATGGCAAAACAGGGAACCACCCGTGTGTTGGAGCTGCGGACTATTAGGACACATGTCACGTACATGCAGGGTCAGGCCAGGAACACCAGCATGGAACGAACAAGCACAACCTAGGACATCACAAGAACAGCAGGGCATACAACCACAGCAGATGTCACCACAAGGAAGTGACCAACACTATTCACAACCACAACAACAAATAAAACAATACCTGCCACAGCCACAACAACAAGTAGCGTCAATACAGCCACCACCACAACCTGAACGAACGCAATTGGGTGGGGTGACGGTGTTGGGACACAACCCTTACACAGGGAATGGCCAATCATTGTACCCCCAATAGGACAGCCCACAGACGGCCTTGGTGTGTCCCATCCTGTCAGTAACACCTAATAGTGCGGAGGAGCCACGCATAGAGGTAACGATAGGTGACAAAAAATTATCATTCCTTGTTGACACCGGGGCAACACGGTCTTGCATAAGGGAAGGTAAGTTTAAGATGTCAGGCGAAGCCATGAACACACAAGGGTTTTCTGGGGCTAAAGGGTTGGTTCCATTTACTGATAACGTTCCGCTATCTATTGGAGATTACGATCTGTCAGTACCACTTTTGTATTATAGTGCCTCACCAGTAAACATACTGGGGAGGGACATAATGAACAGATTAAACATGACGATCTCCTTTACAGAGGATGGCATAATTTGCTCTACTCCAGGGATTAACATGCTCGCAGCACGACAGATTTTGCAAGCATACTGTGGACAGATAGCGATCAGGGCGGAGCCAGTAGACGGTGAGCTATTCCAGTACGGAACAGACATGGCATTTGCATGGATGCCAGGGATAGGAGGGAAAATATGGAGGAGGCCAGCAGCCTATCTATTCCGACCAGAAACACCAGCTAATGAACTGGAAGGGAAGGTCTTTGCAGTGGACATTGAGAGCATTATTGCAACAGCTGATTATGTTGCTGTGCACGCCCAAGATAAAGAAGGGAGAGCATGGAGGGCGGTGATAGCACTAGCAGAAGGATGTAGGCTGACCCAGGTGTCAGATGAAGAGTTGTTTTCAGAAGAAAAGGAGGAAAATGAAATGGTGTTCATGATGAGTGTAGAAATGTGGCTAACAGTGGCTCACAAACAAGTGGCACAGAAAATTGCAATGGCACTTGAGGCACCCGCTGGCACACCTGTCCCATTTTTTAAAGAAGATATGTCAAAGGTGCCAAAATCATTATGGACTATTAGCCCTTATGATGTAGGATGCATTAAAAGCATAGGGGGTGTAAGGATAAAATTAAAAAAGGGTGCCATACTACCAAGAGTGAAACAATACCCATTGTCAAGAGAGGCAGATGAGGGCATATATGAAACCATAACGGCCCTTATAAACAATGGCATATTGGTCCCCTCAGAATCCCCATGCAACACAGCTGTGTACCCGGTGCGCAAGGCTAAAGGAGGGTCTTGGCGGTTCATACAGGACCTCAGACCGTTGAACAACATAGTAGAAGCAGAGTATCCAGTAACAGCAAACCCGGCCACAATTTTGTGTGGCATTCCAGCAGAAGCATCACGGTTTACAGTGATTGACCTTAAAAATGCTTTTTTCTCAATACCATTACACCCAGACTCACAAGACTTGACAAGCTTCACTTACCGAAATAGGAAGTGGAAACATACCAGATTACCACAGGGATATTGTGAATCACCCTCAATTTTCAATAGAGTAATACAGATGGATTTGGGTAACGTAGAGTTGGAAAGCACAGTGTTACAGTATGTGGATGACATAATAATTTGCAGTACAAATGAAGGAAAATGTAGAGAGGACTCATTAAAAATGTTGACGATATTGGCTGAAAAGGGGTACAAGGTAGACATGGAAAAGATACAATACTGTCAGGAACAGGTACTTTACATTGGCCAACTGATATCACAACATGGAAGAAGGATTGCACCACAAAGAGCACAGGCAATATCAGGCACTCCCGTGCCACAGACTGTGAGAGAACTGCAGCAATTTCTGGGACTGTGCAACTACTGTAGAGCATGGGTATTTGATTACAGCTCTTACATAGGACCCCTGCTTGAGGGGTTGAAGGAAGCAAATAAAGGGGAGAAAAAGTTGGGATGGACTATGGAAATGAAGGAGGCATTTGATGAATTAAAAGAAGCAATATCAACTGCTCCAGTACTAGCCTCCCCAGACTATGAGCGGCGATTTTTTATATTTTCACATTGCGACTCAGCAGTAATGAAAGCAGTATTGGCCCAAAAGACTAGCATGGGCTATAAACCAGTAGCATTTTACAGCGGTCACTTAGACCCAATAATGTTAGGACACTTCTCTTGTGAACAAGGTCTTGCTGCAGCTGCCTTTGCAGTAGAAAAAGCATCATCAATAACTATGGGGTGTCCAACTACACTATTTGTAGAACATGCACTATTTGCGATATTGAATAAACCTAAGTCCACACTGACGACACAGAGGGCATCAGGTTATGAAATTATTTTGTCCAAAGCTGAACTGGCAATTGTTAGATGTAGCACGGTTAACCCTGCAAGGTTTCTAGCAGAGGTAATTGAAGAAGGAGATTACGCCCACGATTGCACCCAAGTAAATGAAATATACTCATGTACTAGGAAAGTTGAAGAAAATGAACTAGAGGGAGGTGAACTTTTGTTTATTGATGGGTCATCAACTATTGATCAAGGAGATGGGATAAGACGGACTGGGGCAGCAGTAGTACAAATGATGGAAGCGCCAGTGTGTGTGGCTATTAAGTGTGTACAATTACCACAGCATTACTCTGCTCAAGCGGCGGAACTGGTTGCACTCATATTGGCACTAAAGGAAAGTTTTAATAAAAAAGTTACTATATATTCCGACAGTGCATATGTTACATCCACTGTCCACTCAGGGCTATCAAAGTGGAGAAGAAGAGGGTTTAGGAGAGCTGACGGCACTCCAGTACAACATGCCCTCTTGTTGGCTGAACTAATTGAAGTAATAAACGATCCCCAAGAACTAGCCCTAGTAAAATGCACCGCACACACCAATGGAGAAGACTATGTATCAAAAGGAAATGCAGCAGCAGACGCACATGCAAAATATGCTGCATATTTTGGTGAGATATGGAACCCCACAGACTCACAGAGAGGGAGAGGGAGGGGAATAGCGAGGGAGATGTTAATAAAAGAAGGGTACACCCATCTCCCAGCCACCCAGATTATGGAGTTACAAGCGGCTGCACCAATGGCCGAAAAAGAAGTATGGGTGAAAAGAGGATGCACAATGTCACCAACCGACGCACTATGGCGCCAGGGTGGCACTGGGAAAGTTGTAATACCATTGGCATTGTTAAATACCGCCTTGAACCAATTACATCACCCTGCCCATACAGGGAAGGAAATAATAGCAGCACGAATTAGAGAAGATTGGTTCTGTCCCGAATTAACATCCCATGTGTCAAATTTTATCAGCAATTGCCTTACATGTCAACAGTTCACGGCCGGTCATACTTTAAAGGTGATAAGAGGTACCATACCCCGACCAGAAGGACCTTTTCGGCACCTCCACATTGACTATGTTGATATGATCAACATTTGTCAAGGCAATAGATATATGATAGTAGTAGTATGCCCATTTTCTAGGTGGATCGAAGCAGGGCCCTGTTCACACCCTGATGCGTTTAGAGCAGCCAAATTTATAGTAAGGGAGGTATTCCCCAGGTGGGGAGTGTGCGAGGTGTTAAGATCAGACAACGGACCCCATTTCGCAAATGAAATGTTCCAGCATATCACATCCCTACTGAACATTAAACACAAATTTGCATGTGCGTACCACCCACAGGCTAATGGTGTATGTGAACGCCTGAATGGCCTATTGAAGGAGGCAATTGCTAAAATACAGCAAACAACAAAGAAAAGTTGGTTGTATTGCCTTCCGTTAGCATTATTCGAACTCCGAAACAGGCCAGGGTCCGACCACCACCTCACCCCACACGAAGTGGTTACTGGACGCCAAATGCGCCTTCCCCTAACACCAACGTCAAGGGCATTCACCGACAATGAAAGTTCAGCGAATGTGTTGGGTGATGAAATGTACCAATATGTGTCTTCTTTGATTAATAGCGTTGTGTTTGTGTCTCAACAGCTCGAGCGCACACGGGGCGGGTCTACCAGCAATCAAGAAAAAGACGAAAGTACAGAACTGGGAAAGGAGAACTCGTGTAAACTTGTCAAAGGTGACCACGTACTACTTCGCAATTTCAATAGGAAGTGGAACCAAAAGAGGTTCTCTGGCCCTCATCTGGTAGAGGACGTATCAACAAGAGCAGTAAAACTAAAGGATAAGCGTGCTTGGAACCACCTACATGACGTAAAAATATACAAACTGCAGACCCGCCCCAGCGCCAACGACAGGTCCATTGGAAAAACGGCAACAACATACCCAACAGCGGAAGAAAACACCACCACAGACAACGACCCAATTGTTCTCTCGGAGAGAATAACGGACGAAGAAGGGGGTGATCCCCACACTGCCCACCCCATGGTCACACGTTCAAAGAGTAAAACTGCTCCCGCAATCTGAGCAAACCCCCCCCCCATTGACTACTAAATACCATTGTAATAAAAACTAAGGACTTCGCGTGCACCAATACACATGTAAACACGTGAATGTTCTCTTTTTCTCTCGCACATACAGGAGCTGCGTAATATTGTATTGTTAAGAAAAGTTATCTAACAAATTCAGTGTGCAGGCGTAGATGGTGCTGCCAGACGATAGTTACCCAGAAGAATTGTCACACCAATTTGTATACGAAATAAAAAGGCCAACATACTTAAAAAAGAAAAGGGTACGTGTATACTACACGGCCTTCCTCCTGGCCATAGAAAATTACATGCCCCACCTCTGCCCATACTTACCGGTCTTGAGAGACCGATCACTTAGAGTAGCGTGGGAGCAACTCTTCACCTGGGCACTGAATGACTACTTGATAGGGAGAGCTTAATGAAACAAAACTAACATCTAATAACAAGCACTTTTTGAGAATTTTTAGGCGGGCAACTTTAACGTCGCAAGAATACGCTGCCAGGACTGCAGCAAGGTAAGAGCAAAAATGCCGGTGAGGTTAGCATATGTAATAAAAATAATAGGGATTTTTATGATCACCGGAGTTTTGGCTGCCTCTGTATGGCAGTACAGCTATGCTATGAGTTTTTTTGCTGCACCCAAACCTAATGTACCCCACTTCCCTGCTGCAACAGGTGTTACGTCAGGTGGTAATAGTAACAATGAACCAAAGCGAAATAAAGTTAAACGCAGCACATACTCAGACAATAAAGGTATTGATAATTATGTACAAGATTCAGCACACGTCACAAACAACATATGGTACCAGCACATGACCCGCATTGGTAAGCAGACAACTGAGGATAGCTGTTACGTTTGCTCATTAATACCATACGCCATGAGCGCTTCACGAACATTTGTTGCCACAGAAATAGATGAAAAAACAGCACAGTGCATAATATATTTGGCCCTGTTCCAAACGAAAGGAAGATTTCAAGGAACAGTAGTACATATGACATGGAAGACACGGGACTCATACCCATATGAAAACAACTTCCTCAAGACCTATCTGAGTTATCACAAGACCAGTTTACATGCTGAAGCATTTAGGTACATAACAAGTGGTCCTGCGAAAGGAGACACAAAGAAGGTAACACTGCAGTATCTACCATGTGATTGGTACGCCACGGAAGTTCCGGGTAAACAAGGATGCTGGGAGAGGCCACTACTGACGATAACAGGAAAGGTGTTCCTGGGCACCAGCTGGGAGATAGGAGTGGTTGGTAGCAACATGGTAACAAAGGAAACTATCTCAACTATCGAGACACACAATCATCGATGTTGGACGACGTGGATCAAGTATGTACCAATGCTCACGTGGGTAGAAGAAGATGAAGACCCGATAACTATACTACCATTGACTGCGCCCAAAGTATGTTACCAACATAAAGGAGAGGTGGACGTAGGATATAACACCAATTGTGCAAGTGTGATGGAGTTACCTGAGGGGGGAGCGGGAACAGCAGTAATAATGGACCATTATTGGGCCTGTGGAGAAAAGGCATACCATACATTACCTCCCCTGTGGAGTGGTGTGTGCACAATGGTACACGTCAATGTACCATCACTAGTGGTACCTAAGAAGCATGTCGATGTGGCGAAATTTCCTAAAATGGATGAAGGAGACAGGAGAAGAAAGAGATCTGCACCACTACAGAAGGAGCAAGAAAACAGGACCAACAGCAATGATACTGTCCTAAACAGGAGAAAGAGACAAGGAGAGCCATTAACAGGAAATTATCTGTGGGGAAGGTCGGAGACGGAACTAACATCAATACCGCCAGAACATAGACTATTCAGCAGAGCAGCTATGTTCTTCTCATCAATAATACATCCGGGACTGCAAGCATATGCAAACGCAAAATGGCTCCAAATAACCAGGTGGGAATTAATGATGACCATCAATTCCACAGTAAATGGGTTTAACGCAATTAAAGAAGAGCTGCGAGCCGTAAGGATGGTAGCACTCCAGAACAGATATGTATTGGACCTTCTGACAGCAATGGAAGGAGGAGTTTGTGCAAAGATAGGACAATCATGCTGCACGTTCATACCTGCCAACGATGCCGACAATGGTACACTGACAGAAGCAGTTTCACAATTGGCCCAGATGCACTCCAAAATGATGGACGAAAGTAACGGCGTAAACAAGGATAAAAGCTGGTTTTCACTATTATGGTCATGGATGCCATCTTGGCTGTCAGATGGACTGAAAATAATAGTGGGATGTGCTATTTTGGCTGGAGCTGCACTGATAATAATTAGATTTTGGAAAGCCCGGAAAGCGCGCTCAACTGATGAGTTGCTGGAAATGGTGGGAATGCACCCCTTGATGCCAGCAGATGACGGCCAGCACACAGGTGTGATAATACACGAAAGGGAGAAGTTGCGCACCCAAATCATCGCCAATCATCTAGACCCACCATCAGTGAAGATCGAGAACCCAAGGAACCCTAGGAGCTACATAGGAAGATGGGTGTACTGTACTCCTGGAGGAACATGCGAATACATGTATTGGTCATTTGAAGATCACGTAAACCATTATGGACATCTCGGAGGGATAACCAAGATATGGAGAGTAAGAGGAGATAACGAGAAGGATATGTTTGTGGTCGACAAGTCGACCAGAGGGGGGACTGAAGTGGGAGAATGGAAAACCAGACTCCCGTCCTTCACCTCTCGCGCTTGGCCTAGAGGGTCGCGGCCCAGACACCCGCCACGAGAAGAGTTTGCCCATTTACCAGATGACCAAATACCCTGGTACAGAAACATACGGATGTGTCCATCTGCCTGCCCAACAGCCCGCACTGGCCATGCCGACACCTGCGGCACGGACCAACTAGACTGAAATCTACACATCGTTAGAGATGCCATGACGACCTAGATAACGGGAAGCACCGCTGAACAATTATACACGCTGAACATTTCCACACCAATCTACACGAAGAACATACTCAGTGCTCTGACGTAGGCGACAGGCTTATTCACGGACGTGCATCTTTATTATTTTTACATAGGCTTTTAGAATGCAGAAACGCAAGACGCATCATGAGCTCATTTATAACGCTTGCTCACGCTTCTCTTGAAACCCGTTACCATCATGAGAGATATAATGGAAACACGATACTGGCCATGGAACTGTATGCCACTATAACCTAAAGCATCCATGCACGAAATGGATTACTCGTGCACCAGGCCCAAGTAGGCCTCAAGCAAGAGTTCCCGTGGACATTAACAAAGCAAAAGTCAGGTTGCTGAGCCTGCAGAAAGAACCCAGTGGAGCAACCAGCCAAGGTCGTAATGTTGCAAACCCACAGTCAAGAACAAATCTTCAAAGGCACGATGTTGCAACCTCGCACTCCACGTACCAATGTCAAAATCATATCTGCAAATTAAACCAGACATACAGTGGAAAAAACAATATTAATTGTGCAGAATTATGCCTCAAACACGGTCCCTCCCCACGTGACCAAGCCGAACCTGACGAGATGCCAAAACTCAGGAGAGAAAAGGCGTCTGGGTACCTCGCTACGAGACGCAGGCCGACACACTTGAAAGGCTCAATGGACACCTGCTACAGTGGGAGCGGTCAGTTTCCCACCTATGAATAAATCCTCACATTGCCTGCACGTACCCATATTGAAACATTGTTGCAACCACAGGTGCACCGTGTGCTGGGAACAACGGTAGTCCCAGGCTGGGGAGCTCACGAATGCACCAATCAGAACATAAGGTTCTTATCTCAGACGTCAGTAACGTTAGCCAATCCTCAGGGGTCTTCATGTAACAATTCTTATGTATCTAATTGTAGGGACAACCCAGATATACCACCTGACTACACCTTAACCACTAATATCATTCTCTATATGTGTACTATACTAACCCTACCACTCGAGCAACCAATCAAGAGTGGCGATAGGTTTTTTGGTAACTTTTTGGAGTGACGCAAGTAGCGCGTCATAATGTAGTAAAAAGGGCCTGCGAGCCCCACTATTGTGTGTGTGTCAGGACGAACGCGTACGCTCCTTGACCCATCCCTGCCGTTTGCATAATAAACAGCAGAAGTTGCCTTGCTCCTTGTGTGTGCCTCATACTCTGTCTCGATCCGAGATATACACGGGAGGAGTTGGGGCCTCCCTGCCCGGAGGTCTGCGGACGGCCCGGTCGACCCCGGCAGAATTCCCCCCCGACAGCGCCACGGTCAAGGAAGAAGGAGACACCTCATATGTCCATGATGACGTGCTTAAGCACAGGAGGAACTGTGAACACAAAGAGGGAGGACTCTCCTATCCAGGGAGGACAGTGAATCTCACGCAGAGATGAACCTCTGCGGAAGAGACATCTAGGAGATGCTTGCCACACTAGACCGCGGAACCACCCTAGAACGTGCAGCCAGCAGTGGCATAGGATATGAGGCAAAAGCTAGCCGATTCCTAGAATGTTGGCATCCCAACCGACCAGGAAGCCAGGGTCAAAGGGAGAGGCGGAGATGGGAAATAGCCCGTTTCCACTGGTGGCGTGACCATGAGGAAGCTATGGTAGGTCAGGCGCCTAGCAACTGATGCTGAGATCAGATTCCCTGGGGAGAGACTAATCCACAAGCTCCATATCTGACGAACGTTAACTGCCGAGCAACGCATTACCAGGGAAGGGAATGCTCCCAGGGAGAGACTACAGTCGAGATGTACGAATACCATAAGCCAAGGATGGGAGAGCCTACAAGGCTATGGTAGCCTGAGAAACCCGAATGGGCAAGCGCCCTGTATGAAGCCGAACAAGGAAAATACAAACCGACAGAGACACAAACATCTTTGAATATAAACAGGGAAAACCAACAAGGTTACGGGGGCTTGAGAAACCCAAACAGGCAAGCGGCCTTGTGAATTTGATCGACAGAGACACAAACTCTTTGCATATAAACAGGGAAAACAAATAAGGTTACGTGGGCCTGAGAAACCCAAACAGGCAAGCGCCCTTGTGAATCTAATCGACAGAGACACAAACTCTTTGCATATAAACAGGGAAAACCAACAAGGTTACGGGGGCCTGAGAAACCCAAACAGGCAAGCGCCCTTGTGAATTTGATCGACAGAGACACAAACTCTTTGCATATAAACAGGGAAAACAAACAAGGTTACGTGGGCCTGAGAAACCCAAACAGGCAAGCGCCCTTGTGAATCTGATCGACAGAGACACAAACTCTTTGCATATAAACAGGGAAAACCAACAAGGTTACGGGGGCCTGAGGAACCCAAACAGGCAAGCGCCCTTGTGAATCTGATCGACAGAGACACAAACTCTTTGCATATAAACAGGCAAGCACCCTGGTGAATCTGATCGACAGAGAAACTAACTCTTTGCATATAAACAGGGAAAACCAACAAGGTTTCGTGAGCCTGAGAAACCCGAATGAGCAAGCACCCTGTATGAAGCTGAACAAGGAATATACAAACACTTTGAATCAAGGTTAAGAGAAACTACAAGGTTACCGGAGCCTGAGAAACCCAAATGGGTAAGCGCCCCATATAAAGTGGAACAAGAGGAATACAGAGCCTCTGTGTACAGGTTACAGGAGTCTGAGAAAACCAAACGGGCAAGCGCCCTGTGTGATCCAAATTGAGTTGAGCACAAACATTTTGCATCCGAGCTGGGTAAGCCAGCAAGGTTAAGGGAACCTGAGTGGGCAAGCGCTCTATATAAAGTTTATACCCGAGAGTGAAGAAGTCTACCAGAGAGCCATAGCTTGGAGGAGTCCAAGAGCCACAGATTTGTTCTCATGATACTCGGGGTAATAGGAAAGGTACTGAAGAACCGTTTCTTTGAATCAACGTCTGCAAGAAAGATGTGAACTGTTGACAAAATGTATGAACTTGTTGTCAGAAACATTGGAGTTTCATTTTGAATATGTTTCCAATTCATTTAATTTCCTGCTGCTTGAGTCCAAATTGCCCTATCAGCCAATAATTACTACCCAAAAAGCAGCATTCTATTCTTGCTGTGAAAATGCGTCCAAATATGGTGGCTCCCCATTGCATTTAAGCTCTACACTTTTTTTAGACAACATATGCTCCAAAAGCTAATTGCAAAATATCTCATTAATAATGTCAGCTCTCCTGCGGAAAGCAGTTGTTTAACATAAAGCATACATTTTCTATCAGAGAATTCTGTGCATGTCAGAGCTCAACTCAAAATGACTACAGACCTCGGGAAAGATGAATCAGCGCACCCGGTCTTATCATTCAGCCTTTGTGTACCCACTGTGAGGAACCTGAAGGTACTCTCACATCTTCTCCACAGGGATCTTATTTTCAGGTGCCAGGGAAGGGCCTTCGCTTTTGGATCCCGACCCTGGTGGTGGACAAGCGAGGGAGGATCACTTGGGTGGAGGGTCCTTGGGGATTGGAGAGAGGATACCTGAAGACGAGACATGGTATCCCCCCTTCACTAACAGTGACCTATCAGACTCTCCCTCAGTCTCATGGGATATTATCAGTCATTTCCAGATGTTCCCTGTAATCTCCCATCAAGTAATGAGACGAGGAAGAGGCAACTAAGAGTAATGGACACTTCCGATTGCAAACACCACTCTGGTACTGAGATGAGGAAGAGGCAACTAAGAGTAATGGACACTTCCTATTGCAAACATCACTCTGGTACTGAGACGAGGAAGAGGCAACTAAGAGTAATGGACACTTCCGATTGCAAACACCACTCTGGTACTGAGACGAGGAAGAGGCAACTAAGAGTATTGCACACTTCCGATTGCAAACACCACTCTGGTACTGAGACGAGGAAGAGGCAACTAAGAGTAATGGACACTTCTGATTGCAAACACCACTCTGGTACTGAGACGAGGAAGAGACAACTAAGAGTAATGGACACTTCCGATTGCAAACACCACTCTGGTACTGAGACAAGGAAGAGGCAACTAAGAGTAATGGACACTTCCGATTGTAAACACCACTCTAGTACTGAGACGAGGAAGAGGCAACTAAGAGTAATGGACACTTCCGATTGTAAACACCACTCTAGTACTGAAACGAGGAAGAGGCAACTAAGAGTAATGCACACTTCCTATTGCAAACATCACTCTGGTACTGAGACGAGGGTGAGGCAACTAAGAGTAATGGACACTTCCGATTGCAAACACCACTCTGGTACTGAGACGAGGAAGAGACAACTAAGAGTAATGGACACTCCCGATGGTAAACAACACTCTGGTACTGAAACAAGGAAGGACAACTAATAGTAACGCACACTTCCTATTGTAAACACCACTCTGGTACTGAGACGAGGAAGAGGCAACTAAGAGCAATGGACACTTCCTATGGCAAACACAACTCTGGTACTGAGACAAGGAAGAGGCAACTAAGAGTAATGGACACTTCCTATGGCAAACACCACTCTGCTACTGAGACGAGGAAGAGGCAACTAAGAGTAATGGACACTTCCGATTGCAAACACCACTCTAGTAATGGGAATACGACGAGGCAACTGTTGCCGTGTACTGGCCCCTTAAGGGAAAGACACGGCACAGGATATGTCACGGGGGAAGTGACGTGAGAGGGAGGGGCAGAGAGGAGGAAGGACACTCTCCTGTATGTACGAATAAAGTTAAGACGTACTTTCCACGCTGGCTCCTCCATTTATTTACAGCCGCGTAAGGCGGCTAACAACTGGCGACGAGGCTTGTCCCCAGTCAGCGGTCCTCCTTGCAGCACGGGTGATCCCACCACGTGGCTGCCCGAGTTGATGGCAATCCCGTCGTCGTCCTCCTTGAGTTTACGGGTAATCCCGCCGCGTGGCACGGCTGCAGTGCAGCGGTCCCTCCTTGCCGCACGGCAGCCCCCACGTGTGGGGAGAACATGTGCGCCCGCAGCGATCCCGCTGCCCAGCTCCTCCTCCGGTCAGCGCGATAAGAGCCGCGGGCCCCCCCTCCAACAAAAAGGGGCCCTTGAAAAAAAGGGACACAAAGAATTGGGAGAAGAAAGGTGGTACTGGTGTACCCGTCCCCAAAGCATTCACGGAAATAAGCACACGAAGAGGCCAGCAAGCCCAACAGAGCTGCAGTGCTGTGCATCCACTGACAGCAGGAGACCCAACCACTTCTCCAGACCAGCCCTGTGACCAGCCACCCCAGCACAGCCGCCACAAGATGAGCACTACGGCCAGCACATCGGCCGCTCCAGCGGACCAGAGCACGATGCCAGCGGCACCAGTCACCAGATCCACGGCTACTGCATGGCGCATGCCGCCCCCCTTCTCCATGATGCCCCAAGCTGACAAGGGGGCGAGGCGGGTTGAGTAGCTAGAAGACTTTAACAATTTCATCGATGCCGCTGGAGAAGAAACCTCCCCTCGACTGCGTAGTATGTTCATCAACACGGCAGGAAATGAGATAAAAACACTCATCAAGACCATTCCCCCAGCGGAACTCACCGATTTTGCAAGCCTGATAACCGCCCTAAATAAAAGACTTGTCATCGCTCCCAACAGGGACTATGAAAGATATATCTTTAATCAGTGCAGACAACACACAGATGAAACTGTGGACGAGTTCATCGTGAGACTCAAGGTGAAGGGTTCTCATTGTCAGTTCGACGCATTTTCACTGGATGAAGCCATCCGACTGAGAGTGATCGAAGGATGCGTCTCGCCCGCTTTGAAGAAACAACTGCTCAAAAAACCCATCACTATCGAGGAGGTGAGTGAGATGGCGCAGATACTCGAGAGAGTGGATAAACAAGTTGCACACATGTCCGACGCAGCTGCCACTAGACAAGACAGAAGTGACCTCATCGCAGCGGTCCAGGGGCCTAACAACAAGAACTACGAAAGGTCCAGGGGTTTTGGCGCCACAGCGACCCCGAGGATGCAGAGACAATGTTACAGATGCGGAATGACATTCCCTCACGTGGGCTCGTGCCTGGCCCTCACACAAAAGTGTGGAAACTGTGGTAGGGAAGGACACTTTCAAGTTGTGTGCAGGGAAGGTAGGCCTTTTCCTACGGCTCGCTCCACCAGCAATCCCTCATTCCGACCGGCTCAACGACCAAATCAGCCATACCAAACTCGCCCATACCAGCCCGGTCCACGAAGATACGTCAGAGTGGTGGAAGAAGTATATCCCGAAGAAGAATATCAACAATACGAGTCACGGGAACCCGAGCTGCAGATACAGGACGAGTATGACGGACCACCTCCGCCCAGGCAAGTGTCATACATAGCGCCTCAAGGCTATGCAGACTATGATGGTGGGCAATATGACCCGCACAACCAAGACGAATTTGTTAACCTAATACTAGATGAAGAGGTAGCACGGGAAGCACCCAGAATACAAGTCTAGATCTGCAACCAACAATTCTGCTTCTTAATCGATTCTGGTGCAACGGTTAACATCATGGGTGAAAAGGAATTCCAACAACTACTCAACAGGCCCGCGCTGACCCAGACCACCTCCAAAATTTACCAATGGGGTGCCGACACACCCCTATGCTGCACTGGGTCTTTCAAAAGAAGCCTCACATTCGGGGGCAGAACCACCACCACCATAATCCACGTCATCAGGACTCCAACGAAAGGCAGATACCTCTTGAGCTACAAAACAGCGTCACAGCTGGGCCTGATCAACATACTGGTCCAGGAAGGTGATCTCATCAATTCTGCAGAACCGCAAACCCCACAACCAGCTCAAGTATGCCACATGGATCGAGAGGCTCCCAAGCCCACCATCCTCACAAAATACAACATCATAAAGGAATTTCCCGACATTTGCCGTGGCCTAGGCAAGCTGAACGGCCCACTCATCAAGTTACACATAAATCCTGATATTCACCCGGTGCCACAACACCCACGGAGAGTGGGATTCCACCTACAGGAAGCCGTTTCGAAAGAAATATATCAACTCTTGCAAGACGACATTATCGAAACAGCAACCGGACCCACTCCATGGGTGTCCCCTCTGGTAATTGTACCGAAGGAAGGCGGCCGACTCAGGCTATGTGTGGACATGAGGGTGGCCAATACGGCCATACAACGGGACTGGCACCCTGGTCCAAAAATTGAGGACATGATAGTCCAACTAAACAAGGCTGTCCTGTTCTCGAAGCTAGACCTCAACCAAGGGTACCACCAGTTGGTCCTCCACCCAGACTCATGGCCAATCACCACATTTGCATCCCACGAGGGCCTATTCCGTTATAAAAGACTCAACTTTGGAATATCCTCCGCTGCTGAAGTCTTCCATGAAACTGTACGGCAAATCATTCGGCCCATCAAAGGGACATTAAACTACAGTGATGATATCCTCGTCTTCGGGAAGACTCGGCAGGAACATGATGAGGCCCTAAGGGCCACCTGTGGGGCATTACAAAAGGCGGGTCTGACCCTCAATGTGGAGAAATGCCGATTCGGAAAGACCAAGCTAAAATTCTTTGGCCACATCTTCTCAGCCGACGGGATGACCCCTGACCCCGACAAAGTTGCGACCATCCTCCATCTGGGAAAACCCAACCAGGCGTCGTACATCAGGTCATTCCTGGGCATGGCGGGGTACTGTGCTCGCTACATACCGCAATTTGCAACCATCACAGAACCACTAAGACGATTGCTGCAAAAGGATGTCCCATTCTACTGGACGGAGGAGTGCCAAGGAGCATTTGACGACATCAAACAATCACTGGCAGAAGCCAGGAAGCTAGCATACTTTGATCCGGAGTGGCATACTGAGATCGTGGCCGATGCCAGCCCCGTGGGGTTGGGTGCAATTCTCGCCCAAACCAGTGGCCAGGACACGTACCCCCGCCACGTGGTCGCCTACGCCAGCAGAGCTCTAGCTCCCCCCGGAATTGGCCTACTCCCAGGCAGAGAAGGAGAGTCTGGCAGCTGTTTGGGCCTGTGAACATTTCCATCACTTTGTCATTGGCAAGAAATGTACCCTCATCACGGACCACCAGGGTCTCCTGTCCCTGTTTGGCAACCCACGGACCAAGATGCCCCCCAGGATTGAGCGGTGGGGAATACGCCTGCAAGAATATGACTTCGAAATAATCCACAGACCGGGGGGTGAGAACAACCCAGCGGATTATCTGTCGCGTCACCCTGTCGGCATCCCAGCTCAGAGAAATGGAGATGCAGAATACATCAGCTACGTTACTGCAAATGCCCTGCCTCCAGCCATTTCCATCGAGACGGTGGCCGCAGCCTCAGCGGCTGACCCATCTATGGCCCTAGCCATCAGTCTGACACGCAACAACAAGTGGAAAGAGTTCAGAAGAGCGGTTCAGACACACCCGGGAGCCAGTCGTGACGAGCTCGAAAGACTGGCAAGAGTACACGTGGAACTGGCGGATCAAGATGACGTCATTTTACTAAGGGGATGTAAGATAGTCATCCCCAACACCTTACGAGCGGAAGTCATCAAAACGGCTCACGAAGGGCACAGAGGAGCGGAAAACACGAAGAGGTTGCTGCGGTGCCACGTGTGGTTCCCGTTCATGGACGATATGGTCGACCGGTGGGTACGCAATTGCATAGCATGTCAGTGCACCTCTAGACCAGAGCCACCGAACCCCCTCAGGATAACCACGATCCCGGACCACCCGTGGGAACGAGTCGCAACAGACTTCTATGGTCCAACAGAAGCGGGAGACTACCTGCTGCTCCTCATCGACGAACATTCCCGCTTCCCCATAGTGAAGCAAGTGAAATCCACAGCGTTCTCGCACGTGGCAGCAACGTTTGATGAAGTCATCAGTGAGTGGGGAATCCCTGACACGATAAAATCGGACAATGGACCACCGTTCAGCGGCCATGAATTTGGAGTGTTTGCAAAACACATGGGGTTTCGACACCAGAAGGTATCCCCGAGATGGCCCCAGGCAAATGGCATGGCCGAAAGGTTCATGGCCTCCATCAAAAAGACCATGCAAAGAGCCCGCCTAGAAGGGACTGACCCACACCAGGCGTTGTGCAGAATGCTGAGGGATTACCGAAACACGCCCCATGAAGCCACCAACAAAACCCCGGCAGAGCTAATGGTGAAGTATAGAGTAAAAACCAGAGTTGTAAACAATCCAGCGCTGAGGCCAAAACCAGACCCAGAGATTGCTCCAAGAGATGAAGCGAGAAAAGAGAAGGCACGCGAACAGGCGGAGCAAAGGAGAAGAGCACAACCTAAAGACTTTCAGATAGGTGACGACGTGTGGGTGCAGCAAACATTTCGCAAAAAGACAGACACTCTATTCTCGCCGGAGCCGCTACAAGTCATAGCTGTAAAAGGGACCATGGTAACAGCGGCTAATGATGAGAAAGAAGTGACAAGGAACAGCTCACTGTTCAAACATGCTGTGAAAGGAACGGAAGAAGAGCCCCCACCCATCGATCCAGATCCCCAAGAGAACGCCACGCGGGATGAAGAATGGGTCCCCCTCGAGCCACAAGCTTTTCGTCAACCAAACCCTGCATCCCAGGTTGACGGCAACCACAGCCAATGGTCGCGAGGACGACCCCAAAGGACGATCAAGAAACCTCCCAGGTTAGTGGAGGAGTGTTGAAAGTTGAAGAGTCAATAAAGTTGGTGATACAAAGACAACCGCATGTTATAGTTGTAAGGACATTTGTCCGGGGGTGTTGTTGCCGTGTACTGGCCCCTTAAGGGAAAGACACGGCACGGGGATACGTCACGGGGAAGTGACGTGAGAGGGAGGGGCAGAGAGGAGGAAGGACACTCTCCTGTATGTACGAATAAAGTTAAGACGTACTTTCCACGCTGGCTCCTCCATTTATTTACAGCCGCGTAAGGCGGCTAACAGCAACTAAGAGTAATGGACACTTCCTATTGCAAACACCACTCTAGTAATGGGAATAAGAAGAGGCAACTAAGAGTAATGCACACTTCTGATTGTAAACACCACTCTAGTACTGAACCGAGGAAGAGGCAACTAAGAGTAATGCACACTTCTGATTGTAAACACCACTCTACTACTGAACCGAGGAAGAGGCAACTAATAGTAATGCACACTTCTGATGGTAAACACCACTCTGGTACTGAAACGAGGAAGAGGCAACTAATAGTAATGCACACTTGCTATTGTAAACACCACTCTGGTACTGAGACGGGAAAGAGGAAACTAAGAGTAATGGACACTTCTTATTGCAAACACCACTCTGCTACTGAGATGAGGAAGAGACAACTAAGAGTAATGGACACTTCTATGGCAAAAACCACTCTGTTACTGAGACGAGGAAGAGGCAACTAAGAGTAATTGACACTTCCTATTGCAAACACCACTCTAGTAATGGGAATAAGAAGAGGCAACTAAGAGTAATGGACACTTCCTATTGTAAACACCACTCTGGTACTGAGACAAGGAAGAGGCAACTTAGAGTAATGGACACTTAAGATTGTAAACACCACTCTGGTACTGAGATGAGGAAGAGGCAACTAAGTGTAATGGACACTTCTATGGCAAACACCACTCTGTTACTGAGACGAGGAAGAGGCAACTAAGAGTAATGGACACTTCCGATTGCATACACCACTCTGGTACTGACACGAGGAAGAGGCAACTAAGAGTAATGGACACTTCCGATTGCAAACACCACTCTGGTACTGAAATGAGGAAGAGGCAACTAAGAGTAATGGACACTTCCGATTGCAAACACCACTCTAGTACTGAAACGAGGAAGAGGCAACTAATAGTATTGCATACTTCTTATTGTAAACACCACTCTGGTACTGGGACGAAGAAGAGGAGCCTGTTTGCACTTAGTAATGAAGGTCAGGCATGTCACACTAACAGGCTTCATGTAACCCAAAGTCAATGTTAGGCTAAAGTCCCGGGGTTTGGAACCCTGAGAGTCAAATGAATGAAGGTCTTTGTTTTGGGGAAGGGAGTCCCAGGACCTCTATTGTGTGCAAACTGTGATATATTTGAACTTGGAGAAGGTAATTTCAGAACTTGATCTAACACTATTGAACTGAATCTTTACTGGAACTGTGTTGATCTTGAACCAGGGAACCCAAGAAGAACTCAAGCTGAAAGTAGCTCAGTCTTTATTTTGAACACTTCTATTTTGTTGAGAAAGATTCCACACCATGTTTTGTTATAGTTGTGAAGACAAGCATCGGTTTTGACACACACAGATTTTCATTTTGGACCTACAGATTTTTTTTTTAATGGGGGGGGGTTCCCCCCCCAGCCCCCGTTTAATTTTATTAGCTAAAGCCAGAAAACATACAAATAAAAAAAAACACATTCTAATTTTTTTTTAGAAATTTTTGGGTTCGACTTTTTTCATTCGATATTATGACTGGCCACCAGACTTTCCTTAGGTTTCTTTAGGCAGGGGAAATCCCACTAAAGCATAGGGCTATTTAGCCATTACACCATCCTGATCATTAATAAAGTATTTTTTAGAATTGCACTTCTGTTGTCTGTGTCATCTCTCTTGTTACCATGCCTGTCTCACACCACGCCCCCGTTTTTCTTGGCTTATGCTGCACTTGTCAGATACTTTCCTCCTCAGCCTACAGGTGTGTAAAACCTTCTATTTCATTGGCAAATCATGTACACCTCTGTGGCCCCTACACCCAGGTTTGTTTTGTGGTTTCATAGTCCCTTTCTTGGATTTACCCCAACCTTCGTGAAAAGTCTTTCCTGCTTTTTCTGAAATGTTAATGTTCACATTTCTTGCTATACATTACGCTTCCCAGTATGCTTGGAAAACAGTCACGTTTTATTCCTCAGCTATGTTCAGATTATCTTCTGGGAAGGGGGGCATGCAGTGGGTCCTGAGTCTTCACAGCATTGACAGAGGAGAAGTCTTCACATCACTATTAGAGGTTAAATCTGAAAGGTGCACCTTAACAAGTACAGTCAATAAAGTCTGATAGAGAAGAATCACACAGCCCCTTACCCCAGTGTCTGTATTCTGCAGCATGGGTGTTTCATTCCATTACACAGCATAATCACACCCCGATCCTGCAGCTCATTCCCTTCCAGGTCGAGCGCTCTGAGAGATGGGTGCTGCCCAAGAACAGAGGCGAGGCCCTCACAGCATGAACTAGAGAGAGAGCCCTCCTGCAACCTGCAGGAGAAATGAAGAATAAAGCACAGCATTAAGAGGGACGTGACGGCTTCAGTCCTCATTTATCCCCCCCCCATACATGATGGGCCCAAGGGGTGTTTGGGGAGGGTTTTAATCATAATGAGTAGAATAGGTTCATGAAACATCACACTTTCCAAGCAAAACTGGATAAAAGGCCAGACAGTGTGCAATGGCTTGTGTAGGCTAACTCGAATCCAAAGATGCAATAGCTGCAAGTCATCAACAATGCACAGGAGCATTTCCCAACACAATCTCATGATGCCCTTGCCCACAGTATATGCCACGCTGGCTGTGCCCATACATTTCCATACTCTCTGCACCAATATAGGCCAGCATTCCTACATAAGAACACACTTCTGTTCGCTTTGCACTCAATGGCAGTAATGATACTGAAAGAAAACATGCCCATGCTGGCTCTGCCAGTACATGCCAGTGTCCCCATGTAAGAACACACTCCTGTTGGCATTTCCTTTAAAAATGCTATGCCACAACAAGAAAAAATGTCCAAACTGGCTGCACAATGTAGGCAAGTCTAGACACATGTTGGGATACAAGTGCAACGTCCCAACCATGGAAAGAGGGTTAGGCTGTGCAAAATATATTAGCAGAAAGAACTGATCATTTAGTGTTAATATTTCACTGTTTGTCACGGCAGTTTATGCACGTGTTATTTGTAGTTCGTTTTGGCACACTTTTGAAGCATCACAACACCTTATACGGGGACAAATAAAATCAACTATGTAATTCCGTTGCTTATGTAGAGGTGTAGTCGTTTTTGTTTCTAGCAGTAGGGACTTATGTTTTGAGAGCAGCAAGAACACCTTAGAATTGCTGGTAAAGGACAAACAGGTAGTCAGAGTGGTTAGCAGCAAGAGAGAGCCAGTGTGGTGTTGCGGTAAACTCAATGGCTGTGTGCTGAGTTAGCAAGAGGACCGCCATTTTGGATTTCAGGCCTTGTTATAAGCTGTGCATTCGGGTAGTATGATAAGCAGGCCTCTTTGGAGCTTTGGCTCTGGTCATTTAATTAGAAGGTAGTTCATCATTCCCCCCCACCCCAGAGAGAAACCAGACAGCCAAGGTAGCAGGCCGGCGCGCTGCGCGTTTACCAGCTAATTGTGTCAAGCAGTGATGCAACCTGTAGCTGAGAATGGAATATTGTTTCAGGGGAGGACAATTAGGGCTCAGTCTGTGAAGGCTGAATCTATGAGAACAGAGCATGGTGTCTGGCATTGCCTAGGGGCCTAGCTAGGTTTTGGAGCAACACTGCCCCCATCGAGAAGCAACCGCCCCATTTGAACTGCATATGGCTGCACAAATAGACTTTTTAAATGCCTGGTATAATGAGGAAGCCATTGTATTGCTGAGCAGAGTTGACCTTGCTGTTCACATTCGTTCTCTGATTGGGTGCTGTCCAGAATATGCAAATCATGTGATGGTCAAAGTTACCATAACTCAATAAGGGAAGTGTATTATTGCAAGAATGTACCTGCACACAGTTAACCAATCATATCATAGTATTTGTCGATGACTGCATATTAGGTCATTTTGGAGGGGATCGAGAAGTGCGACCAATAGGGTATGAACTATAGGGGATGTATAGATGTTTGTATAGGTGTTAACCAATGAGGAACTTGGGATTATGTTGTAAACTCATATGCGTAGTTTGTGTTAATGTGCAGTTTTACGCTATAAAAGATGTAACCTTTTTTTATTTTTAAATCGATCGGTTACTGCGTCTTTGCCAATGTTAGGCAGAATCACAGGCAGTACACTTTGGGAACACTACAGGCAATTAGGATTACAAGTGTAAGCACAATTTCACCTTTGGTACAAGCCTGTACTACACAGTTATGTGGTAGCAGTGGCTGAGCAGCCAGATATATCTCAAGAGTTTAAGTGAGCAGTAGAACAAGTTACACAAAGGGACCAACAAATACAGTGGTTCAAGTAAACACTTACTCAAGGTTTCTTGGTAAAAGAATATACATTTATTTATTCAGTAAGTCGAAAACATTACACTAGCAAGAGCAGCTCAATATCACACACTAATAAACCACAAATACACAACCGGTAAGTAAATGAACAAGTTTAGCTCCTTAATGAAGTGGGAGCAAAACGGCACTTCAGATACTTAATAAAGGAGGGCAAAGACAAGGTTATAAGAATAGACAGCCCAAATACATTCATAGGCAGGGCAAAGGATTTCAGTTAAATACAAGCAGCAATTCTTCTCAAAAGGCCTGGGCCAAAGTCAATGGTTCAGAGTCTTTTGTATAGGATAGCACAGTTCTGGTATATAATGGTTAAGTCTTTGCCACAGATTTTTAAAGGATTTGGCTAGGCGAAAAGTTTGACGAATGTTTAGGGAAGGGCAAGCCTTCATAGTTGAGGAAAGTTTCACGCACTTTCTCGATTGCCGAACCGCGTTTGCACAGTACCTTGTCAATGAAGAAAGCTGTAGCTGAGGGAATTGTTCCTGGCAGTTCGAGCAGATCTCTCTGTTCCTGAGCTTCAGTCGTGGGGACAAGAAGGAGGACGTCGGGAGGATCCTGCACTGCCCAGGGATGAGGCCAAAAGCTGTAGCAAGACATTGGTTTAAGGTGTGAGTTCCTTAAAGTCCACGAGCTGGTTTCCTTCCCACTGGCTATCCGGTTTCCAACAGCACTCTGTTGAAAATCCAACCAGATTAGGTCGATGTCCAGTTGGCTTACGAGTTGGTCGTTCCCACCAAACTCAAGGGAAGAAGTTAACCTTGAAGGGCTTCTCTGTCATCAGAGTTTCAGGCAATTTGCACCTGCAGCAGGGCTTCACCGGTCATCCAGGAGTTGCAGCAGTCCTCTTCCTTCCTCTCCTCTTCGGTTCTTTCGTTCCAGTGGTAGACTCTGCTTTCCAAGTCCCAGAGACCTGCTTTTAAACAGTTTTCCCCCATTCATTCCAGCCTGGCTGTCACTCAAACAGCAGGGTGGCTGTCCTGGCCGGACAGCCAGCCAGCCAATCACGCCAGAGTGCATTCAGGTCTCCTAGGAGACTAAGCACAGGGAGTTTCAGGCACCTCCCTCACATCCTGTCCACCCCAGACACTCAGGCGCCAGAGGAGGGCTTCAGCACTGAAGCCCGCCAAAGACCAACGAACAAAAGGACCAAACCTGGTTTGGCGCGCAGAGATAAACACAAGAAGGACTTTTCCTAAAAGAAAAGGTGAAAAAAGATGACCAGAGTCTGTTTTTACATATAGGTCTTGGACGCCATATTGAAAAACATGGCTGACACGATTTTTAGCTACCATTGTTAGTGGTAGCGAAAAATCACGGTAGTTGATCTAAAGCACTGCCACCAGCCATTTAAAATAGGAAAAGGTAACATTTGACTGTTACATGAGTGTTTTGACTTAGGGGAAGCTAGGCAACCTGTTAGGCAGAATCCTGTGCAGTTCCCTTAGGGAGCACTACAGAAGATTAGGACTACAGGTATGAGCAATAAATCCCCTTTGGTATCAATCTGCACCACAAAGATTTAGTTGGTAGCTGTGGCTGAGCAGTCAGACTTATCTCAAGAGGGCGATGAGCAGTATTCAGGGTTTACACAATAGGTATTACAGCACTATGGCACAAGGAAACACTGACCAAAGCTTTGTATCAAAAAGAGAATATATATTTATTTATACACTTCTACGTCAACACATAATCACAATTGGTAAAATAAGTAAAAATTCAGTCAAGGAAAAGTAAATACAACTCCCTATTCAATTGTAGACAAGTTTGCGGTAGAGTGAAAACTGAGCAAAACGGCACAGTGAAAACCAACTACAAACGGCACTCTAACAATTTAGGGAAGGGAGGGAAAGCACAAGTTAAACTGAAATATCTTCATACACCCCCTAGCAACACTTCCCTGAAGTTTTGTGACCCAGTTAGGGAAGGCAGTACTTTAGCAAAAAGATATTTAAATGAAAACCGAGCAAAATGGCATTTCACAAGTTAAAACAGTGGGAAGGAAGAAGTGTTTAGAAGATACAGGTGCATTAACAAATTTCTAGTTGAGAATCAATCTAGTGAGGGCAGATCTAACAAATCAGCCAGAGTCAATAGGCCTGAGCCAGAGTCAGTGGTACAGGACCAAGAGCTTAGGAGTAAAAATGTTCTTGCAGCTGCAGTCAAGTCTTTGGTTAACGAAGTTTGAAAAGGTAGATGCAAGGTGAAAGACAATGTTAGACGAAAGGGCTGCCAACCCAACAGGTAGGTAAATGATTTAAAACACCTTTAGGGCTACCACGAGAAAAGGGAGGCCTGGCGGAACAAAGTACCTTTAAATGAAGAAGTGGCTCCTGCGGTGGCGGTTGTTCCTGGTAGTTCCTGCAGTTCGTGGGATCCAGTAGGGGAAGAGACGCTCTCGTCGTAGAGGAAGGTCCGAGTTACTGCACTACCCAGGGATGAAACCAGCCGCAGTGCTGCCAAACGCAAAAAAGGTACGCTCCTTTAAATCGCGGTCCGGGTGGATGGCTGCCTGGCTATCCGGCCTCCAAGTGCTGGGCACTGGCGATTCGACCAAGGCAGGTCAGAGGAAGCGATTGACGAACTGGTTGGTCCCACCAGCTCAAGGGAAGAAGGCTCTTGCAGATGAAGATCTCCTCTCGTCGTGTGGGGAGAAGTGGTGAGACGCTGCAGCAGGGCTTCACCGGTGGTGTAGGTGCTGAAGATGTCCTTGGCTTCTCTCCTCTTCGGTTCCGTAGTTCCAGTGGCGACGTCTTGCTCTTCCAGTCCTCAGGACCCTGCTTTTATGCAAAAAGACCCCCATTAATACAGCCTAGCTGTCACTCACACAGTGAAGTGGTCACTTTGGCGGGAGACCCTCCAGGCTATCAGGTTAGAGTGTGACTTGAGTTGCTGCGGCAACTCTGTCCAGGGGTCCTACTCCCCCTTTCACACAGTGGATCCACCCCAGACTCAGTGGCGCCGAAAGGAGGGCTTCTCGGCAGAAGCCCGCCAAAAGGACGAACAAAGGATCCCGACCTGGGTTAGGAGTTTAGAGAAAGACACGAGAAAGAATTTATATTAAAGTTCTGGCAAATAAAACCCACCGGAGTAAAGTTAATAAAAGAATAGACTGGCGGTATGCAAGAGGCTGTCAGAAAAAGTGGTAGCCTCGAACAATGGGAAAATCCCATAGAGAAATATTCGCGGTTGAATATTTTTGGTAGTAACCACTGCCACCAGCCAGAAACTTTAGAGAGAGGGACTGTACGGTGCCCTCTCGAAAATGAACACAAGGAAAACACTATTAACCCTTCCCAGTACTCCCATAGTAAGATGGTTTGTACTGGTTTAGTTCATAAGAGGTGACTAGTAAAGTCAATGAGGACTTTACATGCCCTGGGAGACAGTAGTCAGCCCCAGGGTATGGAGTCTATGTTTAGGGGTCACTACGACACCCCTGTGTCACTGCACGGAGGGTGCTGTGTAACACATGTGAATAAAGATGGTTCCTATGAGGGTGAGATAACCCCATAGACATTAAACACAAAAAATTGCCTAGAACACACATAGCAAAATATGTCTAAGAGTGGGAGAAAGAGTCACACTCTTAGCAGGCGAAGAAAATAAACCATTCAAATCCAGCAAAGCTGCTGACAGACTCTATAGGTAAGGGAAATTAGCCATAGAATGAGAATTCTCCATAACACTCCCCTCCCCCCCCAGACTAAGGGACAGGAGGATCTAATCCACTCTTGGAAGAGTCTCTTACCTCTAGTCGGTTACAAACATCCTAGAGAGACCATCAGCATTTTGGTGGTGACATCCTGACCTGTGCTCAATGGTAAAATCAAAGGTTTTCCTTTGCAAGCTATATGACCTACAAACCCTTTGAGAAACATCTTTCTTTTTAAATCTATAGGGGATCTGGTTGACCAGTCCCTCAGAAGTTGGTACAACTCCTGAACCTGTGTTAGGCTTTTTCAAGGGGTCCTTATAAAGGATCCCCTTAGATCTAGAGGGGACTCCAGGCTTCCTCACCACCTCTCTGTTGGGAGCAGGTTGGGTCTTAGGCCTCTTGGGTGGAGAGGCTTGGGTTAGGCAATGTACCTGCTTCCCCTTCCTCTTAGATCTAACCTTGCCTACTTTAGGAGGTTCCCTCCTAATACTAGGATTTTGGTTGGAGTCTTCTGTAGAAGGTCCAACAGTCTGAAGGTTTTTGGCCTTAGACTTTTCTTTCCTGGTTTTCCACCTGCACTGAGAATTACCAGTTCTCTTAGGCCTAGATAGGGGCCCAGTTGGTCTATCCACCTCTTCCTCAGAAGCAGGGGGAGTCAGAGACTTTAAAACTGGGGGGACAATGGTGGAGCTTGGTTGGGGCCCCCATTTCCCTAACATACTAGCCTGAAATGTGCCTGGGTTAGAGGTTAACTTACTAACACCAGGGCTTGTAGTGGGGTCCCTTAAGGTGGCCTCTCTAGCCAATTTGGTTTGGTTCTGTTTCTCCATACTGGGAGGCCTGGGGGTACTGGATACTACTCCTAGAGTTTTTAGATCATTCCCCAACAGGACTCACCCAGGCACCTCAGTCTGAACACTGACAGGAATCCTCACTGTCATGTTATTACACTGAATGAGGGCTGGTAAAATAGGAACCAACTGGACAGGACCTACAGAAAATTTAGTGCGACCTTTGGGTGCCTTAGCAACATCCTCAGGCTTGAAAAAGCTTTCACCCACTACTGTTCTGCTGGCCCCAGTGTCTCTCCTGGCAGGAGTATCCTGGCCATTGACAAGAACACTGTCCATGTAATATACTTTAGAGTTTTCTCCCCTTTCCAACGACACCTTTTGTGAAAGCATTGCTGGGCGCGGATCAGACGCAGATCGCTTGATCCGTGCCCAGCAATCCCCACTAGACACCAGGGATCTGTCTGAGAAGGGAGAGGGTCACCAAAAATTGTGGGGCTGGCCCCCCAGTGGGTGGGGCAGTAAGGTTTGGGCACCCTGGGGCCAGATTGGCACACAATGGGGCCTATCTGCGCCAAGGGGAGTGGGTTACCAAAGGAAAAAAGTGAAAATGGTAGATCGCATTTTAGGGGGGGGGGCTGAGGGGTACCCCAAACCGACTGGGAATTTTCTAATGGGAAGGGGTGGTGGCCATGTTATGCAGCCCTCCCAGGGGGCAGATATCTGCTCCTAGGAAGGGACACCTCAACCCAGGGAGGAGTGCATGACAGCCCCCCCTTATCTGCCCCTAGGGAGGGCTACATGAGATGTGCCTCCCCTCCTTTTGGGGAGGTGGAGAGGTGCAGCCCCCTTCACATTACAAAATTCCCCAGCGGTTTAGGGTGCAGTCTCCCATTTTCAAATTTGTTTTTGTTTACCAAACTTCCCTTGGTGCATATGGGTACATTGGTGTCCAAATCTGCCCCCGGGGTGCCCAAACCCTACTTCCCCATCCATTGGGGGGCCTGTCTGACGTTTTGGGGTAGGCGTCTCCCTCCACCCCAAATGGAGGGTGGGGGGGCACCTCATGCAGCCCTCCCTGGGGGCAGATATCTGCCCGTAGGAAGGGGCAAATGGGTTTTCACTGGGGGGGTGAGCTTCAGTAGACCACCAGGGATGGTTTGCAAGGGGGGGCATGCTTGGAAAGTATTGATTTGTTTTTGCTGGGGTGACCGTAGGTAACACATGTTTTTTGTTTTGTTTACAGCTTTTTCTATGCGAGCAGCTGCAACGTTATGTCAGTACTGTTTTTTATTATTCTATGGTTAGGGCCCACTGTCAGTGGGGTGGGTGAGACTGGGGCTGGATTGTTGGCGGTGTGGGTGGGAATGGGTCGTCTGGGCAGATATGTTGGTGGGCTGGGACACAATTGCAGGGGCAGGCCACAAATTGCCCCCCATGTCAGCAGAACATTGGCGTTTCCCTGGGAGCGGATCCCTCCCATGTGGGTTGTACGTCAGCAAGCCCAGGCTCCACCTCTGGCTGTGCTACGTTACAGGTGTCACCTCCAGGGAGGATTGGGGATCCTGCTAGGGCTCCCTGGAGCTGCTGCTGTGCTTAGGGGACGGTACACCCACATGGTACTTTGATGTCCAAGGCCAGGGACATCACCTCCAAACGTCCTGGAGTTGCGGCTGGGCTGCATTACAGCTTTTCCCTTCGGGGAGTTATTGGCACACTGCCGGGACTCCCTGGTGGGGAGAAGCTGTAACGCAGGGCAACCAGGGCTCCAGCAAATTCGGCGGTAATATCCCTGGCCTTGGGCACCCTTCTCTCATGTGGGTCATTGCCCGCGGTTCTGGGTAATATATTCTGGGCCGATTTGCGTAAGTCAGACCTCTGTGGATTTCCATGGGTGTCCTCTTTTGGGAAATGCATGGGGTTCCCTGTTTTCCTTGCTGGCTTCGACACCCTAGGCCCAAATCTGTAGGTTTCCCACATGAACAAAATGGGATGTGCCGAAAGGCTTGGGGTTACCAGCGGGTTACACTTTTCCTTTTGCGCCCCCGGTAGTTGCACCCACACATGTGAGGTACCGTTTTCATTGGGACACGTGTGGGGACGCGGGAAGGTAGGCCATGTGTTGGTGGCGGTGTGTTTCGGTGGGTGGCCAGAGCGAAATGTCTGAGAATTGTCTTCATTTCCAGCCAATTTCAGAGACATTTCCCTCTGCCCACTGACCGAATCTTGGGGGTAGGGGTCTTTTAGGCTTTCCCCTTGGCGCCCTGGTAGGTGCACCCACACATGTGAGGTACCGTTTTCATCAGGACAACTGTGGGAACGCGAGAAGGTATGACATCTGTTGTGTTTGTGTGGTTTCATAAAGTTTTGACCCATTTGCTGGTGCCCTTTGTCACACAACCCTTTCATTTCCCAAATGTGCCCTACATTTAGTTGCTGCTTTAGGCACCATACACTTTTGTAACCTGCACAAGTCACCTTCCCTTGAAAAGGTCTGCCTGTGCTCTTTCAAAAAATGTATGCTTGACGTTCCTCACCACATTGGTTTTCCTGATTTACACATGCTAAGTATGTCTGTTCAGGCCATGAGCACAAAACTCCTGTGTACCATGGCTCAGTGTTTGGCTTGTGGTAGTGCTTGTTTGGTGAAACTCTACCAAAATGTGTGCTTTCCTAACTGCAAGTGTCGGGGGAATGTAGCAGAGCATTGTTTTTCTCAAAATTCATAGAAGCCATTGCCGTACCAAGCCAACCATGTCCACCACATAACTTTTTTTCGGTCATTTTCCCACTTTTCCCCCAATCTATGGCATTTTCCCCTACCTAGTTGTTGCCCGACATATGCAAATCACCCCTTCCTAAACTTGGAATTTTGTCTACTTTTCAGAAATATATGCCTTTCTGTCCTCCAATTCGGCTTTCCTACCCTTTTCTTCCATTCCGTCCATGCATGTCCAATTGGCAAAAATTGCCAAAATCGCCTACCTCTCACAAAATGGTTGATAACCACATCAAAATATATTTTTTTCGTTTCCACTCAGCCTGTTCTTGAAAGCCAGGAAATTGGGGAATTCAGCACAGCAAACCATTTGTTCCTAGCTCTTACAAGGAAAAAACCACAGGCTTCTTTGTACATTTTATTGACACTTTTTGGTTATTTTCTCTACCCCCCTACAGCAACCTAGGATTCCTGGGTGGCGTTACAACCACCTACATGTGGGGAAAAAAGGGGCCAAATTTGGCCGAGATATCTCATGTAACAATAAAGTTACAAGGCATTGAATGGTGACATACCAAAATCACCAAAAAAGGCCTTGGCACTGGGGGGGAAATACCCATGGCACTTAAAGGGTTAAATGAAATGTGTATATATATATGTGTATTTAAATAACATTAGTATGTATGTGTGTACATGTATGTTGGTGTTTATGTTTGTGTCAATGCTGTGTTTGGTTTTATGTATGCATGCATGTATGTATGGAGTTGTGTAACTGGGGGATGAATGCATGGGTGAAAGTGTTTTATGTGAGTGTGTGTTCAGCCCCACCCCTAGATTTAGCCACCCTGGGGGCCACTTCATTTAGGGGTGGGTTCAGGGCATCAGAGGTGCACCTAGGCTAAAAAGCCATGGGGGTGGACTAACACTTCACATTTTGAGAGAGGCACTAACGTCAGAGGCTGCGAGGGGGTCAAACTTACTTGTGTGGGGCCATCTATCATCTTTCAACATTGGAATGAGACTATTCTGGTGAAGCTTCAATGTTACAAGCAGCTAACTCTCACCTTCATTTCCGAAATGTCACACTTAAGGGCTGCAGTGAGAATGAGATGTCTCATGTCATCACTTACATGACATTACTCCCCTGTCATGCGAGTGCTAACTCCACATCACGATTTCAAATACCTCAAAATTTATGAATTTAAAAGCAGGTGCTAAAAGTGAAATGTTTTATGATAGTAATTGCAGGGCCTTTGTTAACAGCGAAGCCCAGGCACTATTTAACCTTTGTGTCCTGTTCTGTCTGGCCACGGCTCTGTTGGTCAACCTGGCAAGGGCTGGATGACAGTTTTGAAAGCAGATAGTTTGTGGGGCCAATAAACCCATTGCACTGTCGATCTCCCCACTGAGGGATGGCATCTGGGCCTTTCAGCTTTTACAGTTGAAATGGGCCCCCAAGTAACTGGCCACATGTTGACAGTCTTATGACACAGAAACCTTCTTATAATCTGCAGCTTTTAACCACCTTGCTGCATTATTTTGACTTCATTATTGATTTAAGCACTCCACAGGTGCCGTGGGCTATTTTTCCAATCAGTAAGGCAAGGGGTGCCCCAAACATGAAAAAGTAATGGGCCCCCACCAGCCCTGACAAATCTTCACCTAGCCCTGCTCCCATTTCCCTCCCAATTCCCCGAGCCCAGCTAAGAAGCCAAATAGCTACTGCACCTTCACTTTGGGCACTAGTCGTACCTTTCACCCCAATTCAGAGGCTGTTTACTTTCATAGTGCTATGCTAATCTCTGGAGAGGTGGGCTATCTAAAAGCTGATACCAGAAGTTAAGCCTTTGGTTTTATCAAAGTGAGTCTGTTGATATCGCATGGATAGGTTTTTGTGCTCTGCATGTTTGATGCTGATGCTGCTCCTTAACGTGTGCTACGGGCTGGCGACATATCGAAGAGGCCTTCTGTCTCAAAGTGGCCAGGGGCTGGCGCCGCCCATGCAGCCAGGTTGAGTCAACAAAGCCCAACATTTCAGGAGGGGGCTAGAGCCCGATCTGCTCAATCGTGTTGCGCCACTGCATTGCATTCTTTTTGTTTGGGTTATTGGGTGTGCCACCAATAAGCCAAAACTATTGCTTTAGCGAACAGACAGTGGCGGAAATAGACTTTTTCTGAGGCATCCCTCCTACTGCAGTGAAAGAGGGTCCAGCAACGGGAGGATTAGGAGGGTGTAGGGCAAGTATTTTAGTCACACCCATGAACATTTTCATCTTCCCCTCAGAGGATTTATCGTCAGCAAAGTTCAAAATCTGCACCCCTTTTAAACCTATAAAAAGCACATCAATATTTCCAGTACAGGGCAACATTGACAAGGGATTCACAGGGCTCCCGCTCAGACCCTCGAGTGGTCTTGTGGGGCAGTGTCTCACTTTGGAACTTAGGGACCATGGTTCAAATCCCTGCCCAACATAGTTTAAAGCACAAACACACCACAGCATTCTAAAATAAACATAGTGCACATAGATATCCCAGATTGTGGAGCTGTATCTGAGATCTGGTGAGGAATGTTTTGCCAGATCCTGGATCTGGGAAGATCCGTCCCAATGACAGCATTGAGTACAGATAGGAAGAAATGGCATATGAGGAGGGACACAAAGCTTGTAGATGCTGTTTAGTTATTTGCCTACACATTAACTTCTCATGGCCATGCTAATCCCTATGGCAATTCTCACCCAGTTCCTGCCCTCCCCATCCAAAACACCTCCTCATTGGAACTCTTTGAGCTAGCTTTAAACACGCCTTGCCATCAAACTTTGCCCTCAATGTGCCTGCAAGTGTTTTTTCAAAGGAGTCTTCTGAGAGTTAATGACTTCATTGGAGTTGTAAACACAGAACTGGTGTAAGAAAAATGTCTTGATCAGGTCTGCCTTCGGCCACTCGATTTAAAACCACCCTGCGTGTCTTTCAGTGGAGTCCTTTTAAAAACAAGCATTGGCAAAGCCAACAGTTTTGGCTTGTGTATTAGTATTAGGCATTTGCCAGGCACTGCTATTAGCTGCTCAGGTACTCAAACCATTTTGCACCTGGCACCATCGATGGCCAGCTAATACCCATACAGAGGTGCCTTTCCCATGCCTACACGAAAGCCCAAACTGTTAGCTTTACCAATGTTCTTTTTGCTTTACCCTTGATGCACAGGACTATGCATCAAGGTTAAAGCAAACATACTAATTGGCTAAATTGGCCCACATTGAATTTAGGCCAATCTAGCCAGTAATAACACTTATGGTGCACAGTCAGCCTGGATATACTTTCTGTGGCATGGCATTTTTACTGGCTGGGAGTCCGTACATGGTAACAATGGCATATATTGATGCAGCTTGCATGGACATACATGAGAACAACCAGCATGAATATATTTGTATACTAGCATATGTTGCATGGAACGGCGGCATGAAATGTATTGGAAAATGTTCCTGTGCACGGTTTGTGATTTGCAACTATTGGGATTTTCCCAAAACCAATTGCAAACTGTATGGATTTCTACCCAATTTTGCAAAGAAAGTGCTGTAAAATGCATAATTTTAACCCAATGGTTCAAACATTTTCTTGGGAGTGAGAACCCCCCTCAAGCGACCCTTGTTTGGTTTAGGCTCTCTCACTGTGCTCTGTTGATCCTGCATAATTGGCATAAACATTTAAGCCTAAATTCGGTAATGGACCAGCCTCCACTGTACATCAATTGTCACTGTGTATGATGTGTGTTTTAATGCGCGCATAGGGGCAGGGTGCTCCTTTTTGATATGATATGATATGATGTGATATGGCATTTATAACATGCCTGTACACAAGTGTTTCTATGCGTGACAAGACAAGGAGGGGGAAACAAAAAAGGAGGGCAAAACACTGATCTTACTAGGCCTTGTGTCATTCAGATCGCGCAAGAGCAGGGAAATGGGGAGGAGAGAAGTGCCGAGGGTGGGGTAGGATGGAGAAGTGCAGGAATAAAGAAGAAACAAGACTGCAGCCGATGGGTGGCAAGTGCGGGTAGCCAAGAGGCAGTGCGGGATTGCAAATGGACAGGCAGGGACCTGGGCCCGAATTCAGAGGTTGACCAGTGCATGGATCAGGTAGGTGATCAGCAGGGCAGAGGAAGAGAGAAGGCAGAAACAAAGAGAAAGGTCTTGATTTGCTTCCGGAACCGGAGATGGTTCTGCTCAAGTTTGCGAGAGGCAGTGAGGCTGTTTCCAGAGGGAGGCCCCAGCCGAAGAAAGAGATCTGCCCCCAACTCTTTGCTTGGAAAAGTGACTGAACCGCAGAGAGTTTGCGGTGGAGGAGCGAAGAGCTCATGCCATCCTATATATATTTATGCATATGATACAAAATTTACTATGGCATAAACCTTTCTTCAGTAGTGAAATCTAACTTTGCTGTAGTTGATTTGCAGTTGTAGTAATAAACCATATTTGGGATCCTGCACACAAACTCAAGGAGATATTTCTCGAGTCTCCTGTTTGTGGAGGTGCTGCCGCTGGCACAGTGCACAAAATTGTAAGGGGGCCTCACCAAATGTTTTGCCCCGGGCCTCATCACATCTTGTGACACCCCTGCCCTGTCCTGTGGTCGGACCACTTCCTCATCCGGTTTCAGCTCTCCCTGACCAAGCTCCAGAAACCTCTGACCACCAAACGAAATCCTATACCTGGGCGCAATACCCGCAACTTGACCCACCAGGATTTAAAGCCTTCTCTCGCTGCCATTCTCAGCTCCTGTGCTTTGGCCCCTGACTGCCCCCCCCACTTGATCTAGCTAACCTATATCATTCCTGTCTGCTTCAGACCCTCGACCTCCATGCGCCACTTAAAAGCAACCGTCTCAAACCCCACAAACCCAAGAATACTTGGTTCACGGAAGACCTTGTGATATTGCGCAAGACCACAAGGAGGGAGTGGGGGTAAGTTCTGGGTGTACTGTGAGAAACCCGAAAGTGTCTCCCTAGCTAGTCCCCAGGGATCTGTCATCCAGGTGGCCAGGACACGGCCAACGCTATTGGATCCAGTTCCTGGGGGGGACCAGTGAGAGAGGATCACTTGGATGGGGGATTCTCAGGGAGTGGGAATGGGCAGCCGATGGGTGAAACGCAGTATCCCCCTTCTTTCAACACCTTTTCTCCACCTACCACGCAGGACATTCAAAAACACTGCCCCCCTTTTCTGATAGGAACACTTTTGCACAACACGAAAGAGAACAGACTAACACAAGAGCCGTTTACCCGACATGTCCCAATACAAGGGTCAGGCAAAGTTGGGCAATTGACCTGAATCACACACACCTGACGGCCCTTTCCCTTCCCCACAGGGATAAAAGGTGGAGCACGAGAGCACAGTACAAGCAAGGCAGACAGCACGACACGGCAGCTAATCCAGCCCTGCAATTCAAGAGGAGGAGAAAGGCGCGAGCATCGAAGGGGTGACAAAGAGAGAAACAGCCTAGCCCTTTCCAATCCAGACCAGCAGAACCTCCCGGCAAAGAAGTGTAAGACCGTGTACAATAGCTAGGTACACGGAGGCTGCCTATGCACATAAGCAGGACAGAGAGAGACACCTGCCACTGTGGTACCATCCTTGACTCCAGATGCTAAAGATGCCAAGCAGTTAATCAAATCTGGTGAGTCGAGGGGAAAGCTAATAAGAAAACCGAACTATGTTGAATGAAAGATGCACAGTGGCTAAAGAATGGAAGTTCAAAGAACATTTAACATTAAGGAAAACCAGCTGCTAGAGGGTTCCAGCAACACGTGGGTGCACACTCGAGAGACTCTGGTGAATCTCGCATGATAAGAACTATTGATACCAGAAGGCCTTGGGAAGGCTGTAAAGGAATGGTTAAAGTGCTCATACAGGGGTCTTGCAACATCCTCTGTACATTCGAAAGACTTTGACCGACAGGTGATTACACTAGGCATGATTGATGAAGTTGGCAAGAGTGAACCCGGGAGAGGGATGCTGACAAAAAGGAGCAAAGCCTGAAGTCCTTGAGAACAGTTGACAGAAATGAACCCAATCAAGCGAGGTCCACAGTGAACTGTTCAGCAAAAGTGGCAAGAGTGAAGCCGAAGGAGGGATGCCGATAAAGAGGGGCAAAGTCTAAAGTCCCAAGAAACAGTGTGTTGACAAAGGTGAACCCGGCAGAGGCATGTCCACGGGACCTGTTTAAAAAGACATTAAGATTTGAGATGGAGAGGAAAGCCATAGTGAACCCAGCGGAGGGAGGATGACATTCAAGAGGGGTCTGCGCCCGGAAGAGGGGGACCCAAAAGTGAGAAATCAACACCCTAATTACAAAAATAAACCAAACTTTTATTTTGTTATTGCTGAGACATCAGGCCCTCTAAAGGCAAGATACTTTTGAAAGTAAAGAGACTTGGCCCTAGTGAACTTGATAGCTGAAACGGAATTGTCAACTCGTGCTGGGAAGGCTCAAGTGTGTGCTGCGCTCAGGAGACCCACCTTATCCCGTGCTCAAAACATGGGGAAGGGAGACCCCTGGCAATCACATCCTGACATTTTATTTGTGAACCCTTCTTTCTTTTGAAACCCCTATCCCACACCCTTTCTATATTTAGTTTTAATTATTTGGCAATAGGCTTTTTTAGTATCTGCCATTTATTTTGACAAGACGCCACAAAAACTGCCTTATTTTCATTTGATGGACAAAGCTTGAACCCATCTGAGATTTAGGTTTAGGTTAGGCGTTTTTCCACCCTGCATTTATTGTTCAATAAACACCCTTGAACTGTGATCACTTGTGTATGTCTTTACTGTTGCCACCATGAGTTCCTTGTCTCGGGAGGATAGCTCAGGGGCATAACGCTCGCCTTGGAAGCAAGACGACATGGAGCACCACAGGTTCAATCCCCGGGTCCGCGCTTAGAAACCTCTGGGTATTAAGCGTGTTATAAATAACCTATTATATCATTACAGTACCCAGAGGGAAGGAGTGAGCACCTGTAAGTGCCTAGGTGAGAGGTTAGCTACAAATAAATAAGTGCAGGCCTATGGTGGCATAGGCCAGTGGGTACCAAGGCAAGTGCTGGGAGTGGGTGGATGCTCAAGGCGATTTGATGTGGGAGGCCAGGGCCCAAGAGGACACATAAGGGCCCTGGTCACCAATTTCAGCAACTGTGGGGTTTAGCAGAGGAGGGAGGAAGGGAAGGAGGAGGTGAAAAGGAAAGTCATGAGGAGTTTCCAGAATTTGAGGACGGGGGAGGCCGTTCCATAGGAGGGAGCCTGCTGAGGAGAGAGATCGGCCACCAGCTTGCTGTTTAGCGAAGCGCTTGACACACAGAGACTTGGTGGCGAAGGAACGTAAAGATCTGGAAGGAGTGTATTTAGTGAGAGCCAATTGTAGTAGGTGAGATGATCTTTGGTCAATCGCTCCTTTAATGTAATGCACTGCGCGGCGAACTGCCAGAAGTTAGTTTGTTGATGTCTGCTGGCTGCTGCGGTGCAAAAGCAGTGATACAAAAGCGGTAATCTGATACAGAGTCGGAAATACCTCGACCAAGTGGAAAGAAAACAAAGGTGTCCTTTGCGGAAGATAACTCCTCAAGAACAGAACAAGGGGACAAATATAAGCAGAAACAAACAAAGGCGCCAGAAAAAGAGAAAAATAAAAGAGATGATTTAAGCTACAGAAGAAGTCGGATAACTCCAGAAAAGAAAACGTTGTTTCGATTGGCTAACATAAAGATAAACAAAACCAAACTTGAAAGCCCCAAAGACCGCCCCGCACAGAGTGCAAAGGAAAAACATGAGGGCAAAAGGGTTGATAACATACCGAATGGGGAAACTCGTCACAAACAATATCATCAATATAACCAAAGAGCACGACAAAACAAACCAGAAATATCTCCACACAGAAAAAAGTCAGATATAGCAGATAAGCGAAATAACAACCAAAGAAGAGAAAAAACTAGTCCAAGCGACAGACACTCAGAAAGAAGAACTAGATTAAACAGAAGACTCTCGGACTATTCCATACAGTTAAACCCCACTCGGACATCAGCAATTTTTACTCACAAGAGTAACTCATCACGCACCTTGAAATTAGAAAAAAGTGACAAAAAGGGAGAAAAGATCTTACTAAACAGAAGAGCAACCATGAGACTCCTACAAAAAGTTCATAAAGGAGACCAAATTAGAAGTATGGACTTAAACATAGTGGAGTTCGCACACAAAGCTCGGACGGATAGTATCTTCCTGCATATCACATCTCAAACAGTGAAAAAACTCCTGTTATCAGTGGCAGGAGACCTAGCCAAAAGAGGATATACCTTAAGAGAAACTACAGCAGAGGAAAGAGGGCACAGGAGAGATGATTCACACAAAATAAGAGAAAAACGTAATTATGAAACAAACGAAAAAGAAATAAGGAAAACCTCACAGACAACACCTGTAACTGAAAGACTAACTAGGACAAAGAGGAAATTCAATTCAATACCGGAGAAAGATGACCGAAAAGAAGAAGAGGAACGTCGAAAATCACGAGAATTATTGGATCAAAGCGATTCAAAGACAGAAAGTTACAAGGAAAGAGCAAAGACCAGAGAAAATCTATTCTCCCAAGACAGCTGGACACAAAACAATAAGAAATCACAAAGAACATCTCAGAGAAAGCCTAAAGGTCCGTTTCTTTCCCAAATCGCCAGAGAAAAAGAAAAACGTACCATTCGTGAAAACGCCTCGACGCAGAATCAGACGAAAGAGGCAGAAAAGAACCCTAACAAATGGGCATGGATTCCTTCGGCATTGACAAGATATGTTAGGAAATAGCTACCAAATCCTCCCTCTGACAACCTAGAAGGAGAGACGTTAAAGGAGCAACACGCAGTCCAAGAACCAGAGCAAAACATCATCCTTGGCTCCTGGAACACAAGAGGCCATATTCACCTGACGCAACCAGGAGAGGTGAACCTTGGCCTATTCGACCTAATAAGTCTGCAAGAGACCTGGTTGCTACTTCCGCCGAGCCTGGACGGCTTTGAAGTATCACTCGCACCGGCCCAAAAAGGAGACAGAGGACGTCCTATTTCAGGCCTGTTGACAGCCGTAAGAACTGGCGGAGCTCTCAGTATAGTCCACAACCTGATATCATCTCTGGCAATTCAGGCAACATTGCTAGAATGGAAGAAAGAGGACTCTAGGCAAAAAAAAAATCCAGGCAGGATCTTATCCTATTATTAAACATCTACTGGAATCCATTGGTAACAAAGACCAATGGATTCCTAAATAATGTGGAAAAAATTCTAACGGACGCAACAGAAATGTATGACATGGATCACATCTTGATATGCGGTGACTTAAATGCCACCTGTCCTACACTTGAAATGGAAACAACACCTCATAACATGAGTAGTTCAAAATCAACAGTGAGAGGTACAGCATGGGCAAAACTGATGGAATCTCGAGATCTGTACAACTTAAATTCCCTAGAATCAGCTAAATCCAGAATTCCAACATGGGAAAGTGCTGGCAGAAGAAGTACAATTGACTACATCTTTGCCTCAAAAGAGCTATATCTCCTAACCAAAAGTTTCAAGGTAGTGAAGACCATGGCTAGTGACCACAATTTACTAACTGCAACGAGGCCAGCAAAAAAAAAGACTCCAGTGATAATGCCGAAAAATCTGGAAATTAACCAACAAGGAAACCGATTGAAAATTACAACAGAAGGCATAGTCTGTATCACGGCAGCTTACAATGGACAAACAAATCGAAACACTTTGAAGGAAAAACTGGATTATCGTCCTCTTTTGATCCCTTACTTACATCCACGACGCAATAGAGCAGATGACAAAACTCATTCACATATTTATAACGAAGAATTGAGGATAAAGAAATCAAACCTAAGAAAGGCCACTCGGCTTGCACGAACATATCCAACACAAACAAATATAGATTCGGCAACTAAAACCAAAAGACTCTATAAATCGTGGATACAATCGATACGATGGAAATTATATCAAGTGGATGCAGAGAACATGCTGAGAGCAGTGTGCAAAAAAAACTCACGAGAGTTCTGGACAATCATAAAGCATAAAATCGCACCCACGGACACAAGAACCATAAACAGTGTCCCAGAAGAAAAATGGAGTGAACACTACACTGACTTATACAAAGATCCTACCGCAGGGGAAGTGACATCAACTACCCAAGACTATTCCAAATGGATAGCATGCTCAGAGGAGAATATTCTGATAAAGATCAAGAATCTGAACAACTCCCATGCCCCAGGGCCAGACGGCATCTCCAACGCCCACTTGAAACAGGATGCAGAAATTTGGACTCCACTAATATCAGAAATCTTCAGAAGATCGAGGATTTTGAGATCCATCGCTGACACGTGGAAGACAGCAAACATCGTCCCAATTTATAAGAAGGGCCCGTGGGACGCCCCTAGAAATTACAGGCCGATCGCACTATTAGGTGTTCTCGGCAAACTGTTCGGATCACTGCTGTTAGATGAACTTCAGACATGGCAGAAAGAGGCAAAAACAACGGACCCCTTCCAATCAGGGTTCGAAAAGAATTTGGGAACGTCAGTCAACATTATGCTGATCAGCATCCTGAAATCAAAAGTCTTTGAGGGACAACCATCAATATTCATTGCCTCAATTGATCTGGTACAAGCTTTTGACCACGTGAATAGGGATACACTGTGGAGAAAACTGGAGAAACAAAATTGCCCACCATCTATTCTTGATCCAGTGAAAGCCCTATATAGCGAAACTTCCATCAAAATCCGGCTCAACGAAGCAGGCTTGATGTCTGAAAGCATAAAAACGGCAAGAGGTATGAAACAAGGCTGCCCTCTTGCGCCGGCGCTGTATAAGGCCTACATGGCCGACATAGCAGATTCCGAAAACGACACTCGATCATTTCCTCCGCAAATAGGCAATTCAAAAGTGACAAGACTGCTGTATGCAGATGACATTCTACTAATAGATCAAACAGCAATTGGACTCCAGAGACAAATAGACAGTCTCACAGCCTATCTGAAGAAAAATGACTTGGAGCTTAATACATCAAAAACAAACATTTTGGTGTTAGAAAAATCGACGAGACCGAACGCAAGATCACAATGGTTCGCAAATTCGGAGAAACTAGAAATAGTCAAGAGCTGTACTTATCTAGGGGTGAAACTCTCGTCCAGCAAAATTGATAAAACGATGCAAGTACATCTGTTTTCCAAAACAAAAACTGCACAGGCAATGTCTTTGGATAGGAAATTCGGGAAATTCTCAATTCTTCCACTCATAAATTTATATAGCGCAAAGGTCTGTCCAACTCTGACCTACGGAGCCGAAGCCATGCCACATCTGCCGAAGACACTGTGGGCTAAACTTGAAGGTATATTTTGGCGCAGACTACTACGACTCCCAAACTCCACTCCCATTGCGATCATTCGATCTGAACTGAGTCTACAATCATTGGAATCTGTGGTCACGAGAAACAGCCTATTATTCCTGGGTAAAATCATAAGGCACCCACGACCGAAAATCCTGGACATCATACTTCAAGAGTTGAAGAGTGAAAAAAACCCAATGATAACAAGTTGGTACAGTAGACTACTGGAACGAGCGGATAAAATCGGATGTTCAGAATGGGACATAGAACGGATCCCTGGAAAAATAAAGAAAAAGCTTAAAATACAAGATTGGATTGAGACTCTAGACAAAGTAGAAGATCTCACAGTCTCCACACACCATACAACGAACACTCAGAAAATTGACGAAGTCAGAAACTATCTAAAAAACTTTCCAGATAAACGACTGAGAACAACCTTTTTAAGAGCAAGGTTAAATTTATTGAAAACCAATGAGATTCTCTTTCGTAGAAAACAGTCGACTACCAAAAACTGTCGCTTTTGTAAGAAGATGGAAACTGAAACACTACGCCATCTCCTCCTTCATTGCTCAGGAAAACCTGCGCACCATCTATCTCAATCCACACAGAGCTCGGCACCTAACCACACATGAAGAAACTTGGTGGAACATGCTAATGTGTGGCAATTCCACATCTTTGACAGTGGCTACAGCGAATCTTTTGGAAAAACTGAAGCTGGAGGAAATTAATCTATAAAGGAAAATGTTATTGATAGTCCTAGCAAACAGAAAACTGCACGATATTCATAATGAGAAACAGCGAAAAACGCAAGAAAATTTGGACAGAATTTGTAAAAAATTGTTAACACAATTAAACACAAACAAAAAAACAAAAAAAAAAAAGGGGTAATCCGTAATATTTATTGGGTTGGTTCCGGGGGGAGGTCTCTTCCTTTGCATATATTACCCGGAAATTACATAGTTAACAGCAATTAATTGTGAGTAATTAAGGAGCTCGGATACACCTTGTGCCTGCGCGTAGTGACTGTGGAGATATCTCTTTGAAGCACGCGCTGAGCTAAAACTGGTGCTAGAGTCAAACAACGTCCTCAGCTGATTCAGCCGGGTGTGAGTCTAGCCTAAAATAGGGCTCACTATGATAGTCCAGCTGCTCAGTGGCGGTGCAGCGTCTGCAATACCCCTATTAAAAGTGGAGGCAAGTGGAGTTGGCAGACGGAATGACTCTGCTGGTACCTGCTAAGGTGCCTGCCACAGTGTGCCTCCTTAAGGATCTGAAAAATGTTGGCAAGCTCGTTGAGTCCTCCGAGGCCTGCCCCCTCCTACCTGGACTCGGCAGCTCTTGCCGGTTATAGGTCAAAGGATAAAAAACATAGGATCGAATTACAAAAGGGTCGAATCAAAAGGACCTAAAACAAAAGGGTCGAAAACATACATTTTTTTTTTTAAGTTTTTTTATTTTTTTTGGGGGGAGTCCCCCCCAATCCCCTTTATTTTGGGTAAAAACCACTTTTTTTTACAAAACGGAAACCCAAAAAAATATATATTTAAAAAAAAAAATTCGACCCTTTGGTTTTAGGTCAAATTGCATCGATCCTTTGGCATTCGATCCTTTGGTATTCGATCCTTTAACTGGACACCACTCTTGCCCATAAGACCCACAAAGTGGTGGCCAGTGGAGTGGTCAGGAGCTTGCAGGAACTTGCAGGAACTTGCAGGAAGTGTGGTGGAAGTGGCCTCTCAGGTTGTGAAAACTAAACTGGATCAGGAGAGTGAAATGAGTGCTTAAATCCTGCCCTTCGAGTACACAAACAAGGTTGCAGGTAAAGAGGGGTGGGCCGGGGCTAGAAACTCAGTGTGGAAAACCAAGGACATACTCAATAAAGGATTGGGTTATTGTGACCCCCGCAGCTGCTGAGGTGGGAGAGCCCCCTGGAGACAGTTTGCCGCTGCTGGATGGGACAGAGGGGCCCGTGGGGGTGCCAAAGATTGCTGTGCGGATGCTGCAGACAGATTTCATCAATCAAAGAGAACAACTATGAAAAAGGACCTTCATGGCTTGCAAAGAGGAAAGACTGGCTTGGAAGATAATACAAAGCTCAGGCTCAATGCTAGGTCCTCACCTCAACTGGACTTGGAGACTGCATGTGAACGGCAGAGGAATACCCCTTCTCCAAATCTGTTACCTCTCCAGCGGTTAGAGGATGACAGCCGGCTAGAAGACTGTGTGCAAGAGCATAGAATACATATTGTGATCCCTGACCTGAATGAGGGGGCAATGTAGATCTGGCTCCCATTGAAATGGAAGACAATTCTTTAATTGAGACAGGGGTCGCAATTGTGAGTAACCAAGGGTTAAGCGCTAGTGCAAATGAAAGCTTAGCTAACCAATTGGCAAAAGATCTGGCAAATTAACTGTGAAAATCGCTAGACAAAAACGGCAGAGTTTATTTAGGGTAAATGATTGCCTAAGAATGTTAGATCATTCATTGACGTAGGCGGATGTAGCCTTGGAGAAAAAAGCGATGGATGATGGTAAGCTCGCAAACAGCGAGAATCAGCTGATGATAGGGGAAGTGACGCATGCAAGTCAAAAGATGCAAATCCATGAGATAGCTAAGAGCCTGATGTCCAATGGGGGTATCTTCACGGACAGTAATGACGCCCGAGACGAAATGAAGAGTTACATCGAAGGTCGGCATTTAGGAGCTGGGAGTCAGATGATGTCGATAAAATCCCACAATCACAGGAGGAACCCTGCTCTCAATCATCTTCATCCTCGACATACCCCCCCTCGGAGCCCCGAAGACCGGTGAGAAGAAAGAAAAGCGGGATGGGTTTACAGGCGGCCGAGGATCTGATGCATCTCCAGCAGCTTGTGATGGCGTTTATGTCAACATTGTTAACTCCCTTTACAAAACTCTAAGAGGGAATCAACAATAACCTCCAAGATCAATCTGCCTTGACTTCTGGCTTGTCCAGTAAACTGAATGCGCTGGAACATCTAGCAAAGAGCGTGGAAAGGAGGTTGGATAAGGGGGCGGAAAACCCGATGACCTGGCAAAATCACTTATGCGATCTTGTGAGGCGGTAGACAATAGACAAGTCATTGATGATGGAGGCACTTCTTCAAGACTGCCAATGGATGAGATCACATTTCAAATCTGTATCTCAAACAAAAAGTCCTCCACGGGTACCATCGGATGGGAAATCAGAATCTCCAACTTCACAGGTAGTAATTGTAAATGCTGAAGCTGACCTCCAGGCCGTGGGGGTGGATCAATTAAGGAAAGAACCTGAAGCCGGTAGAAGTGACCCGGTGGGAGACAAATTAGGGAGAAACCCATTTCAAAAAAACATCTTCTCAGTATTCAAATCTAAGAAGGGGATGGACCCAATCATTGTACCTGAAGATGATGAGGAAAAAAATTCACAAGTTAAGAAAAAAACGAAAAACATGCCAGCCAAACCAAAAAGGCATTTATAAGACACATCCGCTCGCCTCCTGATAGAGACAATCACCCGGCTTCAAAAAAAGCCAGAAAGGAACTGTCATTGCAAAAGGATAAAAGTCGCGATTTGCCATTGGCTTCAGAAGCAATGAAAGAAATTGGTCAACAGCGGGCTCATGATGGGGATTTAAGTATCCTTTTAGAGGAAATTGAGAATGTGGAGGAGGATGAAAGATGGAAAGAAGTGAGTTGCTCTGAATGGGAAACCATAGAATGTTTGATGGACATGGCCCATAAAACTCAAATAAAATCTCTACCCATTGCTGAGAGACAAACGGCGGTTGAAGAGGCTAAAGTGTCAGTTGATCATTTCAAGACATTGGAAGAAAAAAGAAATGGCAAACATCAACAGACTCCCATGAAGAGCACAATGAGTAAGGAGGAAAATAAATGGGAGGATAAAGATGCAAGATCTAAAGTGGGAGCTAAAAGATCGTACAGCAATATAAGAAACTCCAATTTGAAGGGAGAAAGGAGTGCTAAAACCGGTGACAATAGGCGTGACAGCAGGAAAGAAAACCCCAAACCAAAGAAACAAATCAGTGCTAAAATGTATGTGGAAAGAATTGAAAAGGACACGAAAATGCCAGTGTTAAACAGAAGGAATGTCCTGAGACTGATTAACTCTACTCTGCCAGCACATACGTTTGCATCTAGGGATATTAAGATTGTGGAATGTGTTGAGGAGCAAAAGCCTAATTGGGTAATACTCCATCTAGTATCCCTATCTAAGAAAGACTTAGTCCTAACAGCAAAAGAGAAGTTCCTCAGGTTGGGCTATGAGGTAAGCGATTACAATGCACAAATCCGAGCTAATTGGAGAGAAGTAACAGCACCTAAAGAGGTGGAGAAGGATGTGCTCAATATGAGATCCAAAGTTAAAAACCCAAAAGCAAAAAGTGATATCCTTAAAGGAAAGTAATGAAGAAGAAACCACAAGGCCAAATAAGGAATCAACAGCTATAAAGTTCACCATTGCGAATCAAAAGAAGACCCAAGAAGGAAAGGTGGAAAAACAGGCTGAGAGTATAAAGGAGGGGGTTTCTTGGTCGTGGTTAACTGAAGCTTTGGACCGTCCGAGATCCCACTAGATTTATGAAGAAGCAAACTCAGCCCTCTTAAAGATTGGCTGCTGGACTACGAGAGGGTTTCATTGTCTATTCACTGAAAGTGTTCCGGACCTAGATCTATTTGACATCCTGGTCTTCCAAGAGACCTGGCTAAGGGAAGCACCCCAATATGATGGATACTTAGCCCTACTGAATCCAGCTCCAAAGGGTATAATGGGCCGTCCATATGCTGGCCTGTTAACATTAATCAGCTAGGTAGGGGAGAAGGTGGAAATACTCCAGAAATTCAAACTTTGAAGGGCAAGAAGAATCTGGCGCTCAAGAGGTGGAGATGCACATTTCATTGGTGGACAAAGCCAGATATTCCGAAGCAGCCAAATCCTACAAAGTCGCAATACAGGACGCCAAGAAATGATTCTGTAAGCAAAGAATTACGGACACCTCTTCATGCTCTAAAGATCTATTTAGAGTACTTGGTGAGCTTGATGTCCCTTGCCCTGTGATCTCCAAAGTGACAAAAGACACCCTTTGGTGCACAGATATTCAGAACTGCCTGCGGCAAAAAATTGCTATGATTAGGGAAGGACATCGCTCCATGCCCTGCATCACCCAAGACCCATCCACCAGAGTCAGCATAGAACACGCATCTCTCTGCCATCTTTTGGGTTTTGTGAAATCTTGGAAGCTGACATGTTTGATCTACTTGTGAAAATCAAACCTACAATCTGCAAGGGTGATATCTGTCCGGCAACCCTTGTCAAATTATGTGCAGAATGGTTGACGCCTTTGATAACCAAATGTGTCAATCTCTCATTCAGGGAGAATATTGTCCCAAGCTCTCTTAAACAAGCTTGGATCTCACCACTCTTAAAAAAGCCTTCTTTGGACCCCAACATCACAGGCAACTATCGTCTAATTACCAACTCAACATTTCTTTTGAAGATCCTTGATAAAGTGGCTTATCGGCAAGTTCAAAGATTCCTGGAGCTTAAGAACATCCTTGACTCCAATCATTCTGGGTTCAGAAAGAATCATAGCACGGATAAAGGTAAAGCATTGTTTTTGATGCTATTAGATGGTACTGCAGCGTTTTGTCTTGTTGCTCACACTATCTTAACCACTAGGCTGCAAGACACTGTCCACTTCTCTACTCAGGTGGCCAGTGGGTGCTCTCTTTCCTCTCCAAGAGGATGGCGAGAGTGTTCTTTGACAACTTTGTTGCAGAAGAATATGTTCTGGATTGTGGGGTGCCCCAGGGCTCTTGCCTATCCCCAACACTTTTCAACATTTTTATTCTGCCTCTTTTCAGTTGCCTGGATGCAGAAGGGGTTGAATATGCAAATAATGCGGATGACACTCAGTGTCTCTTTCCCCTTTCCGGCAATTACGAGCTTGACCCACAGGCCATTAATAACACGTATAATCGCATCCATCATTGGATGACTACTAATGGCCTGGTACTGAACAATGGGAAGACAGAGATTATGTTAGTAGGCACAGCCTCCAAACTACATAGATTGGATAAGTCGTATGCTTCTTTTCAAATCACCAACTGCCTCTTAACTACACTCCCCAAAGTTAAAACACTGGGCCTTACACTGGACTGAGTTTACTGTGAAAGCACACGTCAGAAGCCTGGTATCTCGTGCTTCCTATTATGTCAAGCTACTCATTAAAGCGAGAACCTTTCTTGATAAGGCAGACAGCAAAACACTGGCCAGTGCAATTATTGGATCATGGATGGATTACTGTGCCACTCTTCTGCAGGGCACTGGAAAAACAGAGCTGAATCAGTTGCAGGTGCTGCAGAATAATGCATTTAGGGCAGTGACTGGCTTGCGCAGAACTGAGCATGTTTCTGTAGCGATAAGATCAATTCAGGACTCTATGTATCACACATGCTTTAGTCCAGGAGTGGGTACAAGAAGACAGGCAGTGAATCTCTATCTGATGAGAGCTGGAGAGTGTTGTTGGGACGATAGGAAAGTGGATTTCCTTGACATTAATGAATGTTCAGCTGGGCTTTAGTCCAGGAGTGGGTAAAAGGGAACAGGCGGTGAATCTCTATCTGATGATAGCTGCAGAGTGTTGTTGAAGGCACTCACACCTTAAACCGATGTCTTGCTAAAGCTTGTGGCCTCATCCGTGGGCAGTGGAGGAACCTCCCGACGTCCTCCTTCTTGTCCACACGACTGAAGCTCATGAACAGCGAGATCTGCTCGAACTGCCAGGAACATCTGCCTCAGCTACAGCTCTTCTTCACTAAAAAGGTACTGTGCAACCGCGGTCTGGAAATCTTTTCGGCCATCTCTTAAGTTTGTGGAACTTTGATCAATTTCAAAGGCTTGTCCTTCCCTGAACATTCATCAAACTTTTCGCCTAGCCAAATTCTTCTAAACTCCTTGGTAAAGACTTAACCGTTACTACCAGAACGGTCCTATCCAATACAAAGACTCTCAACCATTGACTTTGGCCAAGGCCTATGAGATGAATTTCTGGTTGTAGTATACTGAAACCCTTTGCCCTGCCTATGAATTCATTTGTACTGTTGATTCTTATAACGGTGTCTTTTTACCCTTTTATTAAGTATCTGAAGTGCTATTTTGCTCCCACTTCAGTGGAGCTAAACATGATCATTTACTTAGCGTACTGGGGAGTGAAGATTTCTCGGGTACTAGATTTAGCATTGGTGATGTGGGTATTGTATGTGGCAGACTAGGCAAAGAGGATAGCTTGTTTATATTGTTTGGCTATGGTGGTGAATGTCCGCCACTTGGCTGTTCGGGGGCTTGGCGCGGCCCTTGTTGGCAAGGTTTCATTTAGTCTTAGGGTGGTAGGTGGTGGTCATGTGCATACTTTGGTGGGGAGTTCGTCCTCAGCGGTGGTGTAGATGGGGTTTCAAGTTCCCTGTGAGTGGTGAAGATTTCTCGGGTGCTAGATTTAGCATTGGTGATGCAGGTATTGCATGTGGCAGACTAGGCGAGGAGGATTAGCTTGTTTATAGTGTTTGGCTATGGTGGTGAATGTCCGCTTCTGAGCTTGTGTGGGTGGCTTTTTCACTTGGCTGCTCAGAGGCTTGGGTAGGCCCTTGTTGGCAGTGTTTCATTTAGTCAAAGGGTGGTGGGTGGTGGTCAAGTGCATACTGAGGCGGGGAGTTCGTCCTTGGTGGTGGTGTAGATGAGGTTTCCCGTTCCCTGTCGGTGGTGAAGATTTCTTGGGTGCTAGATTTAGCACTGGTGATGCGGGTATTGCATGTGGCAGACTAGGCGAGAAGGATAGCTTGTTTATATTGTTTGGCTATGGTGGTGAATGTCCGCTTGTCAGCTTGTGTGGGTGACTTTTCCACTTGGCTGCTCGGGGGATTGGGGAGGCCCTTGTTGGTGGTGTTTCATTTAGTCTTATGGTGGTAGGTGCTGGCCATGTGCATACTGAGACGGGGAGATCGTCCTTGGCGGTGGTGTAGATGGGGTTTCACGTTCCCTCTTGGTGGTGAAGATTTCTTGGGTACTAGATTTAGCATTGTTGATGTGGGTATTGTCTGTGGTAGACTAGGCGAGGAGGATAGCTTGTTTATATTGTTTGGCTATGGTGGTGAACGTCCGCTTCTGAGCTTGTGTGGGTGACTTTTTACACTTGGCTGTTCGGGGTCTTAGGACTACAGGTATTAGCAGTAAACCCACTTGGTAGCAGTCTGTACCACACAGAGTCACTTTGGTAGCTGTGGCAGAGTAGTCAGACTTCCCTCAAGAAGAGTTAGGCAGTATGAAAAGTATACACAATAGGCACTTAGACACAATAGCACAAGCAAACACTGACCAGAGCTTTGGGTTTCAAGGTATATTATTATTTATTTAAAAACACACTGATTGAAAACACTCCAGCACTTATATTAAAAATCACTTCAACACACTGTTACTATTATATATATACACCCTTGGTAACTTAGTTGAGACAAGTCTTGGTTAACACCACTTATTTCCATACAGAGGTGAGTGCTTAACTAAAGATGGCACTCTAATAAGTTTTAAAACACAAGGGGGGAAAACAAGGCAGAAATCAGGAGAACATATGACACCAACACTTTACATCAATTACAGTTAGGCAGGGTAGGCAGAGTCTACTGGAGAGCAAGGAAGTTCAATTGCCAGGCCCCTCGTAGAGAGAGCAAGATGCAATGTGCCCAAGATCACCCAGTGGGGTTATGCCCACAAGTCTTTGTAAAAGAGTCACAAAAGGGTTGGTTCAGCTCAAGAAAAGTTTAGCTAGGGTGTCCTAGGCTAGCCCAGTTTCGAAAGCCGAGGGCTAAAACTACCTCGTACAATCGGTTGCAAGGGAAGCCAGGCAGAACACAATACCTTAAAGTGGAAAGGTGCCTCCAGCGGGTGCAGTTGTTCCTGGCAGTGGGTGCAAGTCTCGACTTCGTCCAGGGGAAGAGAAGATCTCGACGTGGAAGAAAGAAGAACGTCGTTGCACTGCCAGGGAAGAAGCCAGCCGCGGAGTTTTCCGGTTAAAGGGTTCAACCCTTTTCTCGCGGTTGTGGTAAAACGTGGTATCCCGGTTGCCGGGGTGCTTGGCACAGGCAAGGCGGCCACGAGATGGTCCAAGAAGGCGAAAAAGAAGGCAAGACTGGTTATCCCCACCAGTCAAAGGAAGAAGACTCTCCGGACTGGAGATCTCTGTCGTTGGGAAGTGGTGAGACGGTTCAGCAGGGCTCCACCGGTGGTGTCGTCGTAGCAGGTCGGCTCAGCTTCTCCCTCTTCGGATTCTTTAGGTCCTGTGGCGACTTCTAAAGTTCCAGCCCCAAAAGCCCTGCTTTTATGCAGAAAACCCCCATTCACTCAGCCTAGCTGTCACTCAAACATGCTAAGTGGTGAGCCGGGCGGCTCACCACTGGGCCAATCAGGACGGAGTGCGACTTGAGTTGCCAAGGCAACTCAGTCCAGGGTGCCTAAACCCCCTCCCAAACCCCCTGTGGTACCCAGACATAGTGGCACCACTTTGGAGGGCTTCTGTGCAGAAGCCCGCCAAAAGTGGAACAAAGGCTCAACCTTTGGGTTGGAGTCACAGAAGCAAACACAAACGCCATTTTAAAACCGAGTTCTGGCAAAAAGACCCAACCGGTGAATTTATATTAATTTAATAAACCGGCGGTATCTTTAACATTGCACCAAAAAGTGGTGCGTTTAAAATCAATGGGAAATCCCATTGGGAAATATTCAGGTGGAATATTTCCGTGGTATCCACTGCCACCAGCCAAAAACTCGGCGAGGGGGGACGGGACAGTGCCCCCTCGACAAACAGACCCAGGGGCAATCGAATTGCCCCTACCAGTACTTCCACAATATGATGGTTTGTACTGGTTTTGGTTCACAATTTAGGACTAGTAAAGTCAATGGTGACTTTACATGCCCTGGGAGACAGTAGTCAGTCCCAGGGTATGGAGTCTATGTTTGGGGGTCACTATGACACCCCGGTGTCACTGCACTGAGGGTGCTGTGTAACACACATACAAAAACCAATGATAGCCTATGGGAAAAATACCCCATAGCCCAGAAGCACACAAAGAGTTAAAGAAACACACTCAAATCATGTCCAAGAGTGAGGGTAAAAGAGTCTCACTCTTGGCAGGAGAAAAAAATAAACCCCAAAAATCCAGCAAAGCTGCTGGGGGACTCAATAGGTTAGGAAATTCAGCCTAAACAGAGAATTCTCCCTAACAGCTGAGCAGCCAGACTTAGCTCAAGAGTTTAAGTGAGCAGTAGAACAAGTTACACAAAGGACCACCAATCACAGTGATTCAAGTAAACACTTACTCAAGGTTTCTTGGTAAAATAATATACATTTATTTACTCAGTCAGTTTGAAAACATTACACTAGCAAGAGCAACGCCAATATCACACACTAATAAACTACAATTACAGCTCCAGTAAGTAAATGAACAAGTTTAGCTCTCCTGAAGTGGGAGCAAAATGGCACTTCATATACCTTCAAAAGGGGTAAAAAGACAAGGTTATAAGAATCAACAGCACAAATTAATTCATAGGCAGGGCAAAGGGTTTCAGTAAACTACAACCAGCAATTCATCTCATAGGGCTGGGCCAAAGTCAATGGTTCAAAGTCTTTGTATTGGATAGCGCAGTTCTTGTAGTAAACGGTTAAGTCTTTGCCAGGGAGTTTAGAAGAATTTGGCTAGGCGAAAAGTTTGCCAAATGTTTAGGGAAGGACAAGCCTTCGAAGTTGAGGAAAGTTCCACGAACTTTCGCGATGGCCGAAAAGATTTCCAGACCGTGTTAGTACAGAACCTTGTTAGTGAAGAAGAGCTGTAGCTGAGGCAGTTGTTCCTGGCAGTTCGAGCAGATCTCGCTGTTCCTGGGCTTCATTCGTGGGGACAAGAAGGAGGATGTCGGGAGGTTCCTGCACTGCCTAGGGATGAGGCCAAAAGCTTTAGCAAGACGTCGGTTTAAGGTGTGAGTGCTTTAAAGTCCACGAGCTGGTTTCCTTCCCCCTGACTATCCGGTTTTCAACAGCACTCTGATGAAAATTCGACCAGATGGGGACCGTGTCCAGGTGGTTTACGAGTTGGTTGTTCCCACCAAACTCAAGGGAAGAAGTTAACCTTGAAGGGCTTCTCTGTCGATTGGAGTTTCAGGCAATTCGGACCTGCAGCAGGGCTTCACCAATCGTCCAGGAGTTGCAGCAGTCCTCTTCCTTCAGTTCATCAATGGTTCTTTCGTTCCAGTGGTCGAGTCTGCTTTCCAAGTCCCAGAGACCTGCTTTTAAACAGTTTTCCCCCATTCATTCCAGCCTGGCTGTCACTCACACAGCAGGGTGGCTCTCCTTGCCTGCCAGCCAGCCGGCCAATCACACCAGAGTGCATTCAGGTCTCCTAGGAGACTAAGCACAGGGAGTTTCGGGCACCTCCCTCACATCCTGTCCACATCAGACACTCAGGCGCCAGAGGAGGGCTTCAGCACTGAAGCCCGCCAAAGGCCAACGAACAAAGGGACCAAACCTGGTTTGGCGCACAGAGACAAACACAAGAAGGACCTTTCCTAAACGAAATGGCAAAAAAAGATGATAGGAGTCATTGGCTGACCCAATTTTTAGCTACCGTTGTTAGCGGTCGGGAAAAATCACGGTAGTTGATCTAAACCACTGCCACCATCCATTTAAAGTAGGCAATGGTAACATTTTACTTTTACATGTGTGTTTTGACTCAGGGGAAGCTAGGCAACACCTCCAGCACTCTATAGAAAGATTAACATTACAACATTCAATTTAACATTACAGGCTCTGGGAGACGGTAGTCAGTCCCAGAGGAGGTATTTTAACACCCCTGTGCCACTGCACTGAAGGTGCTGTGTGACACACAGAAAAAGATGATGCCCCTGGAGTTTTTTAAAACTCCATAACCAAAGGACACAAAAGTAAAACACACATCAAAATAGATGAAAGAGTGGGAAAAAAGGCTCACACTCTTCCCAGGTAAAAAAAATAAAATCCAAGAAATCCAGCAAAGTTACTGGGGGTCTCAAAAGGTAAGGGAAATTAGCACATTCTTGAGAATTCTCCCTAACAGTGTAGATGGGGGTTCACGTTCCTTGTGGATGCTGAAGATTTCTCGGGTACTAGATTTAGCATTGGTGATGCGTGCATTGTATGTGGCACACTTGGCGTGGAGGATTGCTTGTTTATATTGTTTGGCTATGGTGGTGAATGTCCGCTTCTGAGCTTGTATGGGTGACTTTTTTCACTTGGCTGTTCGGGGGCTTGGGGACGCCCTTGTTGGCAGGGTTTCATTTAGTCTTAGGGTGGTTGTGTGCATACTGAGGAGGGCATTTCTTGTCTCTGTGGATTGCGGGTGGGGGCATGGTGATGGCAGGGGATGAGGCATCTGGGTTTAGTGAGCCTGTTGGGCCTATGAGGGCAGATGCAAGAGGGCGCATGTATTTTACGGTTCAGTGTGTCCCTTGTGCGTTGCTTTAGTCGGTCGTTCCTTGCCATGGTTGCAGGTGGCTAGACATGGTGATGTAAGCCAGAGTGGCACTGGGGGGAGGTGATTTTTCCCATGGTGGATGCTGATGTGGGTTTTGCTTAGGAGTGGAAAGATCGGGCTTTGAGGCATTGGAAGATATGAAGTCTTGTGGATATACTGGGGTATAACCAATCTTGTAGTGGATGCATTGTTTGTGTGCTGCGCATGCACACATTTTGCAAAGGCAACATGCTTGGGGGCTTTAGATGCTCGTGTGATGAGTGGGCGTGAATTGAGGCAAGAGAGGCTCGCTGGTGGGCTGGGTTGCCGGCGGGTAGGATAGATGTTGACTGCGTGGTGCTCTGGATTGCGGGGCGGCTCTGCGTGTTGTAGTTTATGCTAGCTCAGGGTCAGGAGAGCTGGTGGGAGGAAGGAGCTGGGTGGGCTGGTTTGCCGGCCGGTAGGACAGATGTTGGCTGTGTGGGGCTCTGGATTGCGCGGAGGCTCCGCGTGTTGTAGTTTATGCCAGCTCAGGGGCGGGCGAGCTGGTGGGAGGAAGGAGCTGGGTGGGCTGGGTTACCGGTGGGTAGGACAGATGTTGGCTGTGTGGGGCTCTGGATCGGGGGAGGCTCCCCATTTTTGTAGTTTATGCCAGCTCAGGGGTGGGCGAGCTGGTGGGAGGAAGGAGCTGGGTTGCTGGCGGATAGGACAGATGTTGGCTGTGTGGTGCTCTGGATTGCGGGGAGGCTCAGCGTGTTGTAGTTTATGCCAGTTCAGTGGCAAGCGAGCTGGTGGGAGGAAGGAGCTGGGTAGGCTGGGTTACCGGAGGGTAGGACAGATGTTGGATCGGGGGAGGCTCTGCGTTTTTGTAGTTTATGCCAGCTCAGGGGCGGGCGAGCTGGTGGGAGGCAGGAGCTGGGTGGGCTGGGTTGCTGGCGGGTAGGACATATTTTGGCTGTGTGGGGTTTTGGATCGTGGAGAGGCTCTGCGTGTTGTAATTTATGCCAGGTCAGGGGAGGGCGAGCTTATGGGAGGAAGGAGCTTGGTGGCCTGAGTTGCCAGATGGTAGTACAGATGTTGGCTTTGTGGTGATCTGGATCACAGGGTGAGAGATATTTTGACCCATTCAAATGTGCCCCACTGCATTCCTTCACAAATGGGGAAAGAAACAGCCAGAAATGGATGCGCTAACCCGAAAATCTGCAAAACTGCGTTGGGGTCACAACCACAAAAGGCTGCACACCCTGCCACACACAGTCAAGGGCGGGTAAAGACAGAATTCTCACTGCAGGAGCATGCCAGTGGGTGCTGTTACATTCAATATGGAGCAAGGCAGCAGAATTGTCCTGAAAATCGAAAATGCCTTTTAAAATGTTGCTTTGCAACCTTCAATGTGCTGTTTTGGCGCTAGATCCATGCATTTCCACTGAATCCTTGAGAGTGAAAGGGTTACAGATCATCCAGTGTGGCTCAGAGGAGCCGGGCCTCATTGACTGACAGCAGCTAAGAAATGTATCTCATGAAAAAACAGCCCAACAACATTTGTTGTCATTTCCACAGGAAAGATGCGGCTAAAATGGCAACATGTAACAATTTCAACTGTGCAGGCAGAAACTCCAAACAAAAGGCTGGATACGTATATCCAGACTGCAAAACAAATCCCAGCACTTAAGGAAAGAACTGGGGCTGAATAAAATGTGTGTGCTGCAGAGGAAAATCTGATGTAAAGGACTCAGTTTTAATGTGCTTTACCCTGCAGAAAGTGCAAAATCGCCTGTTTAAAAGCATGTTTTGTTGAAAGGCCTAATTCTGTAAAAAATGTCAAAGGATTGCTAAATGTCAAAATCCACCTATAAACTGTGTCTAGATTTAATGAAAGATGTAAGTAACTTAAAGCTCAAACACAGTCCTGAGTTAATCAACTATTTAATTCTGATCTGACAGCCTCAGCCTGGAAATGGGTGACACCTCACTGCTGGCAGGAAAGGACTAATTGCTGCTGGGAGGTTTTCGCATACTCATGGCAAAGAACTCATCAGACTTTTGTCTGGGCCCCAGCAAAAGACAATGGCAGGCTTGAACACTCACCCCCACAGAGGAGGGGCAGGAAACTTCCCTCTCAAGGAAGAGGACCCCCACCCTGATCAAAGGAATTTGACAGCTGCTCTCAGTTGAAAGAAAAGTTTTAAAAAACTGCTACGGTCTGTTGGTGGTTAAATGCCTATTTGTAAACAAGCTGTAAAGACTTTTAATGCTGCAACCCTAATATTGTATACCCATGTTCTCGGGGTGATTGCACAGATATGTACCGAATTAGGAATTGTTAGGTCAAGTCTTTATGATTAAAATTGACAAAATTTCACAGAAAGACAAGGCCAGCTCTCACTGACGTAGGAGTTGGATGGAAATGTAACCCACAACATATGTAATGTATGTGTCCGATTTTATTAGAGGGCATAATTATAGAAATGTGTATTTGTGGGAAAGTTACATTTTGGTCCAAATAACTGGGAGTTTCGCAAGCCACATCATAAAATATGACAGCCTTTCTGTCTTCCAACCAGAACAAGGCAAATGCCTTGGACCTATCACAGCATTGTGGGTGTGGGTTGTAAGTCTGCCCCTACCATAAACTGAGTGATGTCACTTGGCATGATAAATATGGGATCCTCACAACACACAGACACACACTGATTCCTGACTACATCCTGATTTCCGCGTGATGCTCTGGTCCTGACTTCTTCATCCTGTTCCAGAACTTTTCATTTTGTCCTGATTCCAGACTACTTTGCAAAACCCAGGCCTCTGCATTTGCTGAACTCTTCTTCAGCTAGGCCCAAATCCTGAACCGCGTCCCGAAACAGTGTATTTAATTAAAAATCGCATAGCGAAAATTAGGCACAAATTTGCGATTTTGCTTGCTCATCTTGTAGCTTATGTTTGCTAGGACCTGTTCAGTGTTGCTCTCATAGGGATTTATATCAATTTAAGGATTTTTGCACACTTTTCAATGTTTCACAAAGCCATTATCAACTGTCATTTTAAAAGTGCAAATTTTCCAAAAATGTTTTCTCTCTTGTATGGGGAGGGAAGATTGCATTCAAACCCTATACCCTGTTCTTTCATTCCTAAATACTTGCTGATTACTTACATCTGTGTAGAATTGCTCATTTGTGAATTAAGAACTTTGCAGGGGGAAATCTTAACTTAAACACTATCTTTTCTACAAACCAAAACTGTTCTTTTCACTGTGTTTTATCTTCTGTGCTGCTCAAACGTGAATTGCATTGCCTTACTTATTTTCTGATTTGTATTGTCACCACATTGGTGATTGATGCCCCGTATATATTAAATGTTGTGTTAGATTTGCATCTTAAATAAATAAATACATATTTACCTTTACCAACCAGTCTGATTCCTGGTCCAGTGTGACCTGGGGGGTATTTTGAGAAGGGTGTGATATGAGTGGTATATCACTCACAATAAAGAACCTATAGACACAATAAATAAGTTTTCATTGGTGCATTACATGCTAGGCGAGACCCGGGTGTATTGCCTGATTGAAATCCTTAACAGGGGCGTCTCTGCGTGTTGTCGTTTATGCCAGATCAGGGGCAGTTGAGGTGTCGGGAAGAAGGAGCTGGGTGAGCTCGTTTGCCGGTGGGTAGGACAGATGTTGGCTGTGTGGGGCTCTGGAAAGCGGGGAGGCTCCGCATGTTGTAGTTTATGCCAGCTCAGGGGCAGGCAGACTGGCGGGAGGAAGGAGCTGGGTGGGCTGGGTTGCCGGCAGATAGGACAGATGTTGGCTGTGTGGGGCTCTAGATCGCGGGGAAGCTCTGTGTGTTGTAGTTTATGCCAGCTATGGGGTGGGCGAGCTGCCAGGAGGAAGGAGCTGGGTGGGCTGGGTTGTCCGTTGGTCAGACAGATGTTGGCTGTGTGGGGCTCTGGATTGCCGGGAGGCTCTGTGTGTTGTAGTTTATGCCAGCTCAGGGGTGGGCAAGCTGGTGGGAGGAAGGAGCTGGTTGGGCTGGGTTACCGGAGGATAGGACAGATGTTGGTTGTGTGGGTTGCTGGATCGGGGGAGGCTCTGCGTTTTGTAATTTATGCCAGGTCAGAGGAGGGCGGGCTGGCGGGAGGAAGGAGCTGGGTGGGCTGGGTTGCCGGCAGGTAGGACAGATGTTGGCTGTGTGGGGCTCTTGATCACGGGCGGCTCTGTGTCTTGTAGTTTATGCCAGTTCAGGGGAAGGCAGGCTGGCGAGAGGAAGGAGCTGGGTGGGCTGGCTTGCAGCAGGTAGGACAAATGTTGGCTGTGTGGGGCTCAGGATCACGGGGAGGCTCCGCATGTTGTAGTTTATGCCAGTGCAGGGGCGGGCGAGCCGGTGGGAGGAAGGAGCTGGGTGGGCTGGGTTACCAGAGGGTAGGACAGATGTTGGCTGTGTTGGGTGCTGGATCGGGGGAGGCTCTGCAAGTTGTAGTTTATGCCAGCTCAGAGGCAGGTGAGGTGGCGGGAGGAAGGAGCTGGGTGGGTTGGTTTGCTGGCGGGTAGGACAGATGTTGGCTGTGTGGGGCTCTTGATCACGGGGAGGCTCCAAGTGTTGTAGATTATGCCAGCTCAGGGGCATGCAAGCTGGTGGGAGGAAAGAGCTGGTGGGCTGGATTACCAGCAGTAGGACCGATGTTGGCTGTGTGGGGCTCTAGATCGCGGGGAAGCTCTGTGTGTTGTAGTTTATGGCAGCTATGGGGCGGGCGAGCTGGTGGGAGGTAAGAGCTGGTGGGCTGGGTTGCCGCCATGTAGGGCAGATGTTGGCTGTGTAGGGCTCTGGATCGTGGGAGGCTCCGCATGTTGTAGTTTATGCCAGGTCAGAGGAGGGCGAGCTAGCGGAAGGAAGGAGCTAGGTGGGCTGGGTTGCCGGCAGGTAGGACAGATGTTGGCTGTGTGGGGCTCTGGATCGCGGGGAGGCTCTGTGTGTTGTAGTTTATGCCAGCTCAGGGGCGGGCGAGCTGGTGCGAGTAAGGAGCTGATGGGCTGGTTTGCCGGCGGGTAGGACAGATGTTGGCTGTGTGAGGCTCTAGATCATGGGGAAGCTCTGTGTGTTGTAGTTTATGCCAGCTCAGGAGCGGGCGAGAAGGTGGGAGGAAGGAGCTGGGTGGGCTGGGTTACCGGAGGGTAGGACAGATGTTGGCTGTGTGGGGCTATGGATCACGGGGAGGCTCTGCGTGTTAAAGTTTATGCCAGCTCAGGGGTGAGCTGGTGGCATGAAGGAGGTGGGTGGGCTGGGTTACCGGATGGTAGGACAGATGTTGGCTGTGTGGGGCTCTGGATCACGGGAAGGCTCCGTGTTTTGTAGTTTATGCCAGCTCAGGGTCAGGAAAGCTGGCGAGAGGCTCGCCCATGGGCTGTGTTGCCGGCGGGTAGGACAGATGTTGGCTGTGTGGGTCTGGATTGCGGCGATGCTCCGTGTGTTGTTGTTTATGCCAGTTCAGGGGCGGGCATGCTGGTGAGAGGAAGGAGCTGGTGGGCTGCATTGCCGGCGGGTAGGACAGATGTTGGCAGTGTGGGGTGCTGGATCGGGGAGGCTTCGCGTTTTGTAGTTTATGCCAGGTCAGGGGAGGGTGAGCTGGCAGGGGAAGGAGATGGGTGGGCTGGGTTACCATGGGTAGGACAGATGTTGGCTGTGTGGGGCTCTGGATTGTGGGGAGGCTCTCTGTGTTGTAGTTTATGCCAGCTCAGGGGCGGGTGAGCTGATGGGAGGAAGGAGCTGGTGGGCTGGGTTGCCGGCGGGTAGACAGATGTTGGCTGTGTGGGCATCTGGATCACGGGGAGGCTCCATGTGTTGTAGATTATGCCAGCTCAGGGGCAGGCGAGCTGGTGGGTGGAAGGAGCTGGTGGGCTGGGTAGCCGGCGGGTAGGAGAGATGTTGGCTGTGTGGGGCTCTGGATCACGGGGAAGCTCTGTGTGTTGTAGTTTATGCCAGCTAAGGGGCGGGCGAGCTGGTGGGAGGAAGGAGCTGGGTGGGCTGTGTTACCGGAGGGTAGGACAGATGTTGGCTGTGTGGGGCTCTGGATCACGGGGAGGCTCCACGTGTTGTAGTTTTTGCCAGCTCAGTGGCGGGCGAGCTGGTGGGAGGAAGGAGATGGTGGGCTGGATTGACGGCGGGTAGGACAGATGTTGGCTGTGTGGGGTGCTGGATCGAGGGAGGCTCGCGTTTTGTAGTTTATGGCAGGTCAGAGGAGGGAGAGCTGGCATGAGGAATTAGCTGGGTGGGCTGGGTGTCCGGCGGGTAGGACAGATGTTGGCTGTGTGGGGCTATGGATCACGGGGAGGCTCTGCGTGTTAAAGTTTATGCCAGCTCAGGGGTGAGCTGGTGGCATGAAGGAGGTGGGTGGGCTGGGTTACCGGATGGTAGGACAGATGTTGGCTGTGTTGGGTGCTGGATCCGGGGAGGCTCTGCGTGTTGTATTTTATGCCATCTCAGGGGCAGGTGAGGTGGCGGGAGGAAGGAGCTGGGTGGGCTGGGTTGCCAGCGGGTAGGACAGATGTTGGCTGCGTGGTGATCTGGATCGCGGGGAGGCTCTGCGTGTTAAAGTTTATGCCAGCTCAGGGGCAGGCAGACTGGCGGAGGAAGGAGCTCATGGGCTGTTTTGCCGGCGGGTAGGACAGATGTTGGCTGTGTGGGGCTCTAGTTCACGAGGAGGCTCTGTGTGTTGTAGTATATGCCAGCTCAGGGGCGGGCGAGCTGGCTGGAGGAAGGATCTGGGTGGGATGGGTTGCCAGTGGGTCAGACAGATGTTGGCTGTGTGGGGCTCTGGATTGCAGAGAGGCTCTGTGTGTTGTAGTTTATGCCAGTTCAGGGGTGGGCAAGCTGGCGAGAGGCTCGCTGGTGGGCTCGGTTGCCGGCGGGTGGGACAGATGTTGGCTGTGTGGGGCTCTGGATCGCGGGGAGGCTCTGTGTGTTGTAGTTTATGCCAGCGCATGGGCTGGCAGACTGACACGGGGAAGGATCTGGTGGGCAGGGTTGCTGGCAGGGAGGACAGATGTTGGCTGCGTAGGGCTCTGGATCGCAGGGAGGCTCCGTGTGCTGTAGTTTATGCCATCTTAGGGGCGGGCGAGCTGGCTGGAGGAAGGATCTGGTGGGCTGGGTTGCCGGCGGGTAGAACAGATGTTGGCTGCGTGGCGGTCTGGATCGCGGGGAGGCTCCGTGTGTTGTAGTTTATGCCAGCTCAGGGGCGGGCGAGTTGGTGGGTGGAAGGAGCTGGTGGGCTCGGTAGCCTGCGGGTATGACAGAGGTTGGCTGTGTGGGGCTCTGGATCGCGGGGAGGCTCTGTGTGTTGTAGTTTATGCCAGTTCAGGGGTGGGCAAGCTGGCGAGAGGCTCGCTGGTGGGCTCGGTTGCCGGCGGGTGGGACAGATGTTGGCTGTGTGGGGCTTTGGATCGCGGGGAGGCTCTGTGTGTTGTAGTTTATGCCAGCGCATGGGCTGGCAGACTGACACGGGGAAGGATCTGGTGGGCAGGGTTGCTGGCAGGGAGGACAGATGTTGGCTACGTAGGGCTCTGGATCGCAGGGAGGCTCCGTGTGCTGTAGTTTATGCCAGCTCAGGGGCGGGCGAGCTGGTGGGAGGAAGGAGCTGGTGGGCTGAGTTGCCGGCTTGTAGACAGATGTTGGCTGTGTGGGGATCTGGATCGCGGGGAGGCTCTGTGTGTTGTAGATTATGCCAGCTCAGGAGCAGGCAGGCTGGTGGGAGGAAGGAGCTGGTGGGCTGGGTTGCCAGCGGGTAGGACAGATGTTGGCTGTGTGAGGCTCTGGATCATGGGGAGGCTCAGCGTCTTGTAGTTTATGCCAGTTCAGGGGCGGGCAAGCTTGCGAGAAGAAGGAGCTGGTGGGCTGGTTTGACAGTGGGTAGGACAGATGTTGGCTGTGTGGAGCTCTGGATCATGGGGAGGCTCCGTGTGTTGTAGTTTATGGCAACTCAGGGGCGGGTGAGCTGGCGGGAGGACGGAACTGGGTGGGCTGCATTGCCGGTGGGTCAGACAGATGTTGGCTGTGTGGGGCTCTGGATTGCAAGGAGGCACTGTGTGTTGTAGTTTTATTCCAGTTCAGGGGCGGGCAAGCTGGCGGGAGGAAGGAGCTGGTGGGCTGGGTTGCCATGCGGGTAGGACAGATGTTGGCTGCGTGAAGCTCTTGATCATGGGGAGGCTCTGCATCTTGTAGTTTATGGCAGTTCAGGGGCGGGCAGGCTGGCGAGAGAAAGGATCTGGTTTGCTGGGTTGACGGTGGGTAGGACAGATGTTGGCTATGTGGGGCTCTGGATCACAGGAAGGCTCAGCGTGTTGTAGTTTATGCCAGCTCATGGGCAGGTAGGCTGGTGGGCGGAAGGAGCTTGTGGGCTGGGTTTCCGACGTGTGGGACAGATGTTGGCTGTGTGGGGCTCTGGATAGCGGGGAGGCTCTGCATGTTGTAGTTTATGCCAGCTCAGGGGCGGGCAAGCTGGCGGGAGGAAGGAGATGGTGTGCTCGGTTGCCGGCGGGTAGGACAGATGTTGGCTGCGTGGCGCTCTGGATCGCGGGGAGGCTCTGCGTGTTGAAGTTTATGCCAGCTCAGGGGCGGGCAAGCTGGCGGGAGGAAGGAGCTGGTGGGCTGGGTTGCCGGCGGGTAGGACTGATGTTGGCTGCGTGGCACTCTGGATCGCGGGGAGGCTCTGCGTGTTGAAGTTTATGCCAGCTCAGGGGCAGGCAGACTGGCGGGAGGAAGGAGTTGGTGGGCTGTATTGCCGGCGGCTAGGACAGATGTTGGCTGTGTGGGGCTCTATATCGCGGGGAGGCTCTGTGTGTTGTAGTATATGCCAGCACAGGGGCGGGCGAGCTGGCGGGAGGAATGATCTGGGTGGGCTGTGTTGCCGGTGGGTCAGACAGATGTTGGCTGTGTGGGGCTCTGGATTGTGGGGAGGCTCTGTGTGTTGTAGTTTATGCCAGTTCAGGTGCGGGCAAGCTGACGGGGGGAAGGAGCTGGTGGGCAGGGCTGCTGGCAGGTAGACAGATGTTGGCTGCGTAGGGCTCTGGATCGCAGGGAGGCTCTGCGTACTTTAGTTTATGCCAGTTTAGGGGCGGGCGAGCTGGCTGGAGGAAGGAGCTGGTGGGCTGGGTTGCCGGCGGGTGGAACAGATGTTGGCTGCGTGGCGGTCTGGATCGCGGGGAGGCTCTGTGTGTTGTAGTTTATGCCAGCTCAGGGGCGGGCAAGCTGGTGGGAGAAGGGAGCTGGTGCACTGGGTTGCCGGCCGGTAGGACAGATGTTGGCTGTGAAGTGCTCTGGATAGTGGGAGGCTCCGCATGTTGTAGTTCATGCCAGTTCAGGGACGGGCAGGCTGGCGATGGGAAGGAGCTGGTGGGCTGGGTTGCCTGCGGGTAGGACAGATGTTGGCTGTGGGGTGCTCTAGTTGACGGGGAGGCTCTGCGTGTTGTAGTTTATGCCAGCTCAGGGGAGGGCAAGTTGGTGAGAGGCTCGCTGGTGGGCTGGGTTGCTGGTGGTTAGGACAGATGTTGGCTGTGTGAGGCTCTGGATCATGGGGAGGCTCTGCGTCTTGTAGTTTATGCCAGTTCAGGGGCGGACAAGCTGGCGAGAGGAAGGAGCTGGTGGGCTGGGTTGACAGTGGGTAGGACAGATGTTGGCTGTGTGGTGTTCTGGATCATGGGGAGGCTCCGTGTGTTGTAGTTTATTGCAGCTCAGGGGCGGGCGAGCTGGTGGGAGGATGGAACTGGGTGGGCTGGGTTGCGGGAAGGTCAGACACATGTTGGCTGTGTGGGGCTCTGGATTGCGGGGAGGCGCTGTGTGTTGTAGTTTATGCCAGTCAGGGGCGGGCAAGCTGGCGAGAGGCTCGATGGTGGGCTGGGTTGCCGGCGGGTAGGACAGATGTCGGCTGTGTGGGGCTCTGGATCGCAGGGAGGCTGTGTGTGTTGTAGTATTTGGCAGCTCAGGGGCCGGCGAGCTGGCAGGAGGAAGCAGTTGTGTGGGCTGGGCTGCCTGCTGGTCGGACAGATGTTGGCTCTGTGGGGTTCTGGATCACGGGGAGGCTCTGTGTGTTGTAGTTTATGCCAGCTCAGGGGCAGGCAGGCTGGGGGGAGGAAGGAACTGGTGGGCTGGGTTGCCGGCGGTTAGGACAGATGTTGGCTGTGTGGGGGCTATGAATCGCGGGGACGCTGCACGTGTTGTAGTATATGCCAGCTCAGGGGCGGGCAAGCTGGCGGGAGGAAGGAGCTGGTGGGCTGGGTTGCCGGCGGGTAGGACAGATGTTGGCTGCGTGGCGGTCTGGATCGCGGGGAGGCTCTGCGTGTTGAACTTTATGCCAGCTCAGGGGCAGGCAGACTGGCGGAAGGAAGGAGCTGGTGGGCTCTGTTGCCGGCGGATAGGACAGATGTTGGCTGTGTGGGGCTCTATATCGCGGGGAGGCTCTGATTGTTGTAGTATTTGCCAGCTCAGGGGCGGGCAAGCTAGCGGGGGGAAGGAACTGGGTGGGCTGGGTTGCCGGTGGGTCGGACAGATGTTGGCTGTCTTGGTCTCTGGATTGTGGGGAGGCTCTGTGTGTTGTAGTGTATGCCAGTTCAGGGGCGGACAAGCTGGCGAGAGGCTCGCTGGTTGGTTGGTTGCCAGCGGGTAGGACAGATGTTGGCTGTGTGGGGCTCTGGATAGTGGGAGGCTCTGTGTGTTGTAGTTTATGCCAGCTCAGGGGCAGGCAGATTGACGGGGGTAGGAGCTGGTGGGCAGGGTTGCCGGCAGGTAGGACAGATGTTGGCTGGGTAGGGCTCTGGATCGCGGGGAGGCTCTGAGTGTTGTAGTTTATGACAGTTCAGGGGAGGGCAGGCTGGTGAGAGGCTCGCTCGTGGGCTGGGTTGCTGGTGGGTAGGACAGATGTTGGCTGTGTGGGGCTCTGGATTGTGGGAGGCTCCGCATGCAGGTTCAGGCAGGCTGGCGAGAGGAAGGTGCTGGTGGGCTGGGTTGACGGTGGTTAGGACAGATGTTGGCTGTGTGGAGCTCTGGATCACGGGAAGGCTCTGTGTGCTGAAGTTTATGCCAGCTCAGGGGCATTCAAGCTGGTGGGAGGAAGGAGCTGGTGGGCTGGGTTGCTGTCGGATAGGACAGATTTTGGCTGTGTGGGGCTCTGGATCACAGGAAGGCTCAGCGTGTTGTAGTTTATGCCAGCTCAGGGGCAGGTAGGCTGGTGGGCGGAAGGAGCTGGTGGGCTGGGTTGCCGGCGGGTAGGACAGATGTTAGCTTTGTGGGGCTCTGAATCGCGGGGAGGCTCTGTGGGTTGTAGTTTTTTCCAGCTCAGGGGCAGTCAGACTGGCGGGAGGAAGGAGCTGGTGGGCTGGGTTGCCGGCGGGTAGGACAGATGTCAGCTGTGTGGGGCTCTGGATCAGAGGGAGGCTCTGTTTGTTGTAGTATATGCCAGCTCAGGGGCCGGCGAGCTGGCACGAGGAAGGAGTTTTTTGCGCTGGGTTGCCAGCGGGTCGGACAGATGTTGGCTGTGTGGGACTCTGGATCACGGGGAGGCTCTGTGTGTTGTAGTTTATGCCAGCTCAGGGGTGGCCAAGCTGGCGGGAGGAAGGAGCTGGTGGGCTGTGTTGCCGACGGGTAGGACAGATGTTGGCTGTGCGGTGCTCTAGTTGACGGGGAGGCTCTGCGTGTTGTAGTTTATGCCAGTTCAGGGGAGGGCAAGCTGGTGAGAGGCTCGCTCGTGGGCTGGGTTGCTGGTGGGTAGGACAGATGTTGGCTGTGTGGGGCTCTGGATTGTGGGAGGCTCCGCATGCAGGGTCGGGCAGGCTGGCGAGAGGAAGGAGCTGGTGGGCTGGGTTGCCAGCGGGTAGGACAGATGTTGGCTGTGTGGGCATCTGGATCACGGGGAGGATCCATGTGTTGTAGCTTATGCCAGCTCAGGGGCAGGCGAGCTGGTGGGAGGAAGGAGCTGGTGGGCTGGGTAGCCAGCGGGTATGACAGAGGTTGGCTGTGTGGGGCTCTGTATCGCGAGGAGGCTCTGTGTGTTGTAGTTTATGCCAGCTCAGGGGCAGGCGTGCTGGTGGGAGGGTGGAGCTGGTGGGCTGGGTTGCCGGCGGGTAGACATATGTTGGCTGTGTGGGGATCTGGATCACGGGGAAGCTCTGTGTTTTGTAGTTTATGCCAGCTAAGGGGCGGGCAAGCTGGTGGGAGGAAGGAGCTGGGTGGGCTGGGTTACCGGAGGGTAGGACAGATGTTGGCTGTGTGGGGCTCTGGATTGCATAGAATCTCCGCGTGTCGTAGTTTATGCCAGCTCAGTGGCGGGCGAGCTGGTGGGAGGAAGGAGCTGGTGGGCTGGGTTGCCGGTGTGTAGGACAGATAGTGGCTGTGTGTGGCTCTGGATCGTGGGAGGCTCCGTGTTTTGAAGTTTATGCCAGGTCAGAGGAGGGCGTGCTGGTGGGAGGATGGAGCTGGGTGGGCTGGGTTACCGGAGGGTAGGACAGATGTTGGTCGTGTGGGGCTCTGGATTGCGTGGAGGCTCCACGTGTTGGAGTTTATGCCAGCTCAGAGGCGGGTGAGCTGGAGGGAGGAAGGAGTTGGTGGGCTGGATCGCCGGCGGGTAGGACAGATGTTGGCTGTGTGGGGTGCTGGATCGAGGGAGGCTCGCGTTTTGTAGTTTATGGCAGGTCAGAGGAGGGAGAGCTGGCATGAGGAATTAGCTGGGTGGGCTGGGTGTCTGGCGGGTAGGACAGATGTTGGCTGTGTGGGGCTATGGATCACGGGGAGGCTCCGCATGTTGTAGTTTATGCCAGTTCAGGGGCGGGCGAGCTGGTGGCAGGAAGGAGCTGGGTGGGCTGGGTTACCGGATGGTAGGACAGATGTTGGCTGTGTTGGGTGCTGGATCCAGGGAGGCTCTGCGTGTTGTAGTTTATGCCAGCTCAGGGGCAGGCGAGCTGGTGGGAGGAAGGAGCTGGTGGGCTGGGTAGCCTGCGGGTATGACAGAGGTTGGCTGTGTGGGGCTCAGGATGGTGGGGAGGCTCTGTGTGTTGTAGTTTATACCAGCTCAGGGGCAGGCAAGCTGGTGGGAGGAAGGAGCTGGTGGGCTGAGTTGCCGGCTTGTATACAGATGTTGGCTGTGTGGGGATCTGGATCGCGGGGAGGCTCTGCATGTTGTAGTTTATGCCAGCTCAGGAGCAGGCAGGCCGGTGGGAGGAAGGAGCTGGTGGGCTGGGTTGCCAGCGGGTAGGACAGATGTTGGCTGTGTGGCGCTCTGGATCGCGGGGAGGCTCTGTGTGTTGTAGTTTATGCCAGTTCAGGGGCAGGCAGGTTGGTGGGAGGAAGGAGCTGGTGGGCTGGGTTGCCAGTGGGTAGGACAGATGTTGGCTGTGTGGGGGCTATGAATCGCGGGGAGGCTGCGCGTGTTATAGTTTATGCCAGCTCTGGGGCGGGCGAGCTGGCGGGAGGAAGGAGCTGGTGGGCTGGGTTGCCGGCGGGTAGGACAGATGTTGGCTGCGTGGTGCTCTGGATCGCGGGGAGGCTCTGCGTGTTAAAGTTTATGCCAGTTCAGGGGTGGGTAAGCTGGCGAGAGGCTCGCTGGTGGGCTGGGTTGCCAGCGGGTGGGACGGATGTTGGCTGTGTGGGGCTCTGGATCGCGGGGAGGCTCTGTGTGTTGTAGTTTATGCCAGCTCAGGGGCTGGCAGACTGACACGGGGAAGGAGCTGGTGGGCAGGGTTGCTGGCAGGGAGGACAGATGTTGGCTGTGCAGGGCTCTGGATCGCAGGGAGGCTCCGTGTGCTGTAGTTTATGCCAGCTTAGGGGCGGGTGAGCTGGTGGGAGGAAGGAGCTGGTGTGCTGGGTTGCCGGTGGGTAGAACAGATGTTGGCTGCGTGGCGGTCTGGATCGCGGGGAGGCTCCGTGTGTTTTAGTTTATGCCAGCTCAGCGGCGGGTGAGCTGGTGGGAGGAAGGAGCTGGTGTGCTGGGTTGCCGGCCCGTAGGACAGGTGTTGGCTATAGGGGGCTCTGGATAGTGGGAGGCTCCGCATGTTGTAGTTCATGCCAGTCCAGGGACGGGCAGGCTGGCGAAAGGAAGGAGCTGGTGGGCTGGGTTGCCAGCGGGTAGGACAGATGTTGGCTGTGTGGTGCTCTGGTTATCGGGGAGGTTCTGCGTGTTGTAGTTTATGCCAGCTCAGGAGAGGGCAAGCTGGTGAGAGGCTCACTGGTGGGCTGGGTTTCCGGTGGGTAGGACAGATGTTGGCTGCGTGGGGATCTGGATCGCGGGGAGGCTCTGTGTGTTGCAGTTTATGCCAGCTAAGGGGCAGGCGAGCTGGTGCGAGGAAGGAGCTGGTGGGCTGGGTAGCCGGCGGGTATGACAGAGGTTGGCTGTGTGGGGCTCTGAATCGCGGGGAGGCTCAGCGTCTTGTAGTTTATGCCAGTTCAGGGGCGGGCAAGCTGGCGAGAGGCTCGCTGGTGGGCTGGGTTGCCAGCGGGTAGGACAGATGTTGGCTGTGTGGGCATCTGGATCACGGGGAGGATCCATGTGTTGCAGTTTATGCCAGCTAAGGGGCAGGCGAGCTGGTGCGAGGAAGGAGCTGGTGGGCTGGGTAGCCGGCGGGTATGACAGAGGTTGGCTATGTGGGGCTCTGGATCGCTGGGAGGCTCTGTGTGTTGTAGTTTATGCCAGCTCAGGGGCAGGCAGACTGACGGGGGAAGGAGCTGGTGGGATGGGTTGCTGGCAAGTAGGAGAGATGTTGGCTGCGTGAAGCTCTTGATCATGGGGAGGCTCTGCATCTTGTAGTTTATGGCAGTTCAGGGGCGGGCAGGCTGGCGAGAGAAAGGAGCTGGTTTGCTGGGTTGACGGTGGGTAGGACAGATGTTGGCTATGTGGGGCTCTGGATCACAGGAAGGCTCAGCGTGTTGTAGTTTATGCCAGCTCATGGGCAGGTAGGTTGGTGGGCGGAAGGAGCTTGTGGGCTGGGTTTCCGGCGTGTAGGACAGATGTTGGCTGTGTGGGGCTCTGGATAGCAGGGAGGCTCTGCATGTTGTAGTTTATGCCAGCTCAGGGGCGGGCAAGCTGGCGGGAGGAAGGAGCTGGTGTGCTGGGTTGCCGGCGGGTAGGACAGATGTTGGCTGCGTGGTGCTCTGGATCGCGGGGAGGCTCTGCGTGTTGAAGTTTATGCCAGCTCAGGGGCGGGCAAGCTGGCGGGAGGAAGGAGCTGGTGGGCTGGGTTGCCGGCGGGTAGGACAGATGTTGGCTGCGTGGCGCTCTGGATCGCGGGGAGGCTCTGCGTGTTGAAGTGTATGCCAGCTCAGGGGCAGGCAGACTGGCGGGAGGAAGGAGTTGGTGGGCTGTATTGCCGGCGGGTAGGACAGATGTTGACTGTGTGGGGCTCTATATCGCGGGGAGGCTCTGTGTTGTAGTATATGCCAGCTCAGGGGCGGGCGAGCTGGCAGGAGGAACGATCTGGATGGGCTGTGTTGCCGGTGGGTCAGACAGATGTTGGCTGTGTGGGGCTCTGGATTGTGGGGAGGCTCTGTGTGTTGTAGTTTATGCCAGTTCAGGTGCGGGCAAGCTGACGGGGGAAGGAGCTGGTGGGCAGGGTTGCTGGCAGGTAGACAGATGTTGGCTGCGTAGGGCTCTTGGATCGCAGAGAGGCTCTGCGTACTGTAGTTTATGCCAGCTTAGGGGCGGGCGAGCTGGCTGGAGGAAGGAGCTGGTGAGCTGGGTTGCCGGTGGGTGGAACAGATGTTGGCTGCGTGGCGGTCTGGATCGCGGGGAGGCTCTGTGTGTTGCAGTTTATGCCAGCTCAGGGGCGGGCAAGCTGGTGGGAGAAGGGAGCTGGTGCGCTGGGTTGCCGGCCGGTAGGACAGATGTTGGCTGTGAAGTGCTCTGGGTAGTGGGAGGCTCCGCATGTTGTAGTTCATGCCAGTTCAGGGACGGGCAGGCTGGCGAGAGGAAGGAGCTGGTGGTCTGGGTTGCCTGCGGGTAGGACAGATGTTGGCTGTGTGGTGCTCTGGTTGACGGGGAGGCTCTGCGTGTTGTAGTTTATGCCAGCTTAGGGGAGGGCAAGTTGGTGAGAGGCTCGCTGGTGGGCTGGGTTGCTGGTGGTTAGGACAGATGTTGGCTGTGTGAGGCTCTCGATCATGGGGAGGCTCTGCGTCTTGTAGTTTATGCCAGTTCAGGGGTGGACAAGCTGGCGAGAGGAAGGAGCTGGTGGGCTGGGTTGACAGTGGGTAGGACAGATGTTGGCTGTGTGGAGCTCTGGATCACGGGGAGGCTCCGTGTGTTGTATTTTATGGCAGCTCAGGGGCGGGCGAGCTGGCGGGAGGATGGAACTGGGTGGGCTGGGTTGCGGGAAGGTCAGACACATGTTGGCTGTGTGGGGCTCTGGATTGCGGGGAGGCGCTGTGTGTTGTAGTTTATGCCAGTCAGGGGCGGGCAAGCTGGCAAGAGGCTCGATGGTGGGCTGGGTTGCCGGCGGGTAGGACAGATGTTGGCTGTGTGGGGATCTGAATCGCAGGGAGGCTCTGCATGTTGTAGTTTATGCCTGCTCAGGGGCAGGCAAGCTGGCGGGAGGAAGGAGCTGGTGGGCTGGGTTGCCGGCTGGTAGGACAGATGTTGGCTGTGTGGGGCTCTATATCGCGGGGAGGCTCTGTTTGTTGGAGTATTTGCCAGCTCAGGGGTGGGCAAGCTAGCGGGAGGAAGGAACTGGGTGGGCTGGGTTGCCAGTGGGTCGGACAGATGTTGGCTGTCTGGGTCTCTGGATTGCGGGGAGGCTCTGTGTGTTGTAGTGTATGCCAGTTCAGGGGCTGACAAGCTGGTGAGAGGCTCGCTGGTTGGCTGGTTGCCAGTGGGTAGGACAGATGTTGGCTGTGTGGGGCTCTGGATAGTGGGAGGCTCTGTGTGTTGTAGTTTATGCCAGCTCAGGGGCAGGCAGACTGACGGGGGTAGGAGCTGGTGGGCAGGGTTGCCGGCAGGTAGGACAGATGTTGGCTGCGTAGGGCTCTGGATCGCGGGGAGGCTCTGAGTGTTGTAGTTTATGCAAGTTCAGGGGAGGGCAAGCTGGTGAGAGGCTCGCTCGTGGGCTGGGTTGCTGGTGGGTAGGACAGATGTTGGCTGTGTGGGGCTCTGGATTGTGGGAGGATCCGCATGCAGGTTCGGGCAGGCTGGCGAGAGGAAGGTGCTGGTGGGCTGGGTTGACGGTGGTTAGGACAGATGTTGGCTGTGTGGAGCTCTGGATCACGGGAAGGCTCTGTGTGCTGAAGTTTATGCCAGCTCAGGGGCATTCAAGCTGGTGGGAGGAAGGAGCTGGTGGGCTGGGTTGCTGTCGGATAGGACAGATTTTGGCTCTGTGGGGCTCTGGATCACAGGAAGGCTCAGCGTGTTGTAGTTTATGCCAGCTCAGGGGCAGGTAGGCTGGTGGGCGGAAGGAGCTGGTGGGCTGGGTTGCCGGCGGGTAGGACAGATGTTAGCTTTGTGGGGCTCTGGATCGCGGGGAGGCTCTGTGTGTTGTAGTTTTTTCCAGCTCAGGGGCAGTCAGACTGGCGGGAGGAAGGAGCTGGTGGGCTGGGTTGCCGGCGGGTAGGACAGATGTTGGCTGTGTGGGGACTATGAATCGCGGGGAGGCTGCGCGTGTTGTAGTTTATGTCAGCTCAGGGGCGGCCGAGCTGGCGGGAGGAAGGAGCTGGTGGACTGTATTGCCGGTGGGTAGGACAGATATTGGCTGTGTGGGACTCTATATCGTGGGTTGGGTCTGTGTGTTGTAGTATATGCCAGCTCAGGGGGGGGCGAGCTAGTGGGAGGAAGGAACTGGGTGGGCTGGGTTGCCGGTGGGTCGGACAGATGTTGGCTGTGTGGGGCTCTGGATTGCGGGGAGGCTCTGAGTGTTGTAGTTTATGCCAGCTCAGGGGAGGGCAAGCTGGTGAGAGGCTCGCTGGTGGGCTGGGTTGCTGGTGGGTAGGACAGATGTTGGCTGTGTGGGGCTCTGGATTGTGGGAGGCTCTGTGTGTTGTAGTTTATGCCAGCTCAGGGGCAGGCAGACTGACGGGGGGAAGGAGCTAGTGGGCAGGGTTGCTGGCAGGGAGGACAGATGTTGGCTGTGCAGGGCTCTGGATCGCAGGGAGGCTCCGTGTGCTGTAGTTTATGCCAGTTTAGGGGCGGGTGAGCTGGTGGGAGGAAGGAGCTGGTGTGCTGGGTTGCCGGTGGGTAGGACAGATGTTGGCTGTGTGGGGGCTATGAATCGCGGGGAGGCTGCGCGTGTTATAGTTTATGCCAGCTCTGGGGCGGGCGAGCTGGCGGGAGGAAGGAGCTGGTGGGCTGGGTTGCCGGCGGGTAGGACAGATGTTGGCTGCGTGGTGCTCTGGATCGCGGGGAGGCTCTGCGTGTTAAAGTTTATGCCAGTTCAGGGGTGGGCAAGCTGGCGAGAGGCTCGCTGGTGGGCTGGGTTGCCAGCGGGTGGGACGGATGTTGGCTGTGTGGGGCTCTGGATCGCGGGGAGGCTCTGTGTGTTGTAGTTTATGCCAGCTCAGGGGCTGGCAGACTGACACGGGGAAGGAGCTGGTGGGCAGGGTTGCTGGCAGGGAGGACAGATGTTGGCTGTGCAGGGCTCTGGATCGCAGGGAGGCTCCGTGTGCTGTAGTTTATGCCAGCTTAGGGGCGGGTGAGCTGGTGGGAGGAAGGAGCTGGTGTGCTGGGTTGCCGGTGGGTAGAACAGATGTTGGCTGCGTGGCGGTCTGGATCGCGGGGAGGCTCCGTGTGTTTTAGTTTATGCCAGCTCAGCGGCGGGTGAGCTGGTGGGAGGAAGGAGCTGGTGTGCTGGGTTGCCGGCCCGTAGGACAGGTGTTGGCTATGGGGGCCTCTGGATAGTGGGAGGCTCCGCATGTTGTAGTTCATGCCAGTCCAGGGACGGGCAGGCTGGCGAAAGGAAGGAGCTGGTGGGCTGGGTTGCCAGCGGGTAGGACAGATGTTGGCTGTGTGGTGCTCTGGTTCGCGGGGAGGTTCTGCGTGTTGTAGTTTATGCCAGCTCAGGAGAGGGCAAGCTGGTGAGAGGCTCACTGGTGGGCTGGGTTTCCGGTGGGTAGGACAGATGTTGGCTGCGTGGGGATCTGGATCGCGGGGAGGCTCTGTGTGTTGCAGTTTATGCCAGCTAAGGGGCAGGCGAGCTGGTGCGAGGAAGGAGCTGGTGGGCTGGGTAGCCGGCGGGTATGACAGAGGTTGGCTGTGTGGGGCTCTGAATCGCGGGGAGGCTCAGCGTCTTGTAGTTTATGCCAGTTCAGGGGCGGGCAAGCTGGCGAGAGGCTCGCTGGTGGGCTGGGTTGCCAGCGGGTAGGACAGATGTTGGCTGTGTGGGCATCTGGATCACGGGGAGGATCCATGTGTTGCAGTTTATGCCAGCTAAGGGGCAGGCGAGCTGGTGCGAGGAAGGAGCTGGTGGGCTGGGTAGCCGGCGGGTATGACAGAGGTTGGCTATGTGGGGCTCTGGATTGCTGGGAGGCTCTGTGTGTTGTAGTTTATGCCAGCTCAGGGGCAGGCAGACTGACGGGGGAAGGAGCTGGTGGGATGGGTTGCTGGCAAGTAGGAGAGATGTTGGCTGCGTGAAGCTCTTGATCATGGGGAGGCTCTGCATCTTGTAGTTTATGGCAGTTCAGGGGCGGGCAGGCTGGCGAGAGAAAGGAGCTGGTTTGCTGGGTTGACGGTGGGTAGGACAGATGTTGGCTATGTGGGGCTCTGGATCACAGGAAGGCTCAGCGTGTTGTAGTTTATGCCAGCTCATGGGCAGGTAGGTTGGTGGGCGGAAGGAGCTTGTGGGCTGGGTTTCCGGCGTGTAGGACAGATGTTGGCTGTGTGGGGCTCTGGATAGCAGGGAGGCTCTGCATGTTGTAGTTTATGCCAGCTCAGGGGCGGGCAAGCTGGCGGGAGGAAGGAGCTGGTGTGCTGGGTTGCCGGCAGGTAGGACAGATGTTGGCTGCGTGGTGCACTGGATCGCGGGGAGGCTCTGCGTGTTGAAATTTATGCCAGCTCAGGGGCGGGCAAGCTGGCGGGAGGAAGGAGCTGGTGGGCTGGGTTGCCGGCGGGTAGGACAGATGTTGGCTGCGTGGCGCTCTGGATCGCGGGGAGGCTCTGCGTGTTGAAGTGTATGCCAGCTCAGGGGCAGGCAGACTGGCGGGAGGAAGGAGTTGGTGGGCTGTATTGCCGGCGGGTAGGACAGATGTTGACTGTGTGGGGCTCTATATCGCGGGGAGGCTCTGTGTTGTAGTATATGCCAGCTCAGGGGCGGGCGAGCTGGCAGGAGGAACGATCTGGATGGGCTGTGTTGCCGGTGGGTCAGACAGATGTTGGCTGTGTGGGGCTCTGGATTGTGGGGAGGCTCTGTGTGTTGTAGTTTATGCCAGTTCAGGTGGGGGCAAGCTGACGGGGGAAGGAGCTGGTGGGCAGGGTTGCTGGCAGGTAGACAGATGTTGGCTGCGTAGGGCTCTTGGATCGCAGAGAGGCTCTGCGTACTGTAGTTTATGCCAGCTTAGGGGCGGGCGAGCTGGCTGGAGGAAGGAGCTGGTGAGCTGGGTTGCCGGTGGGTGGAACAGATGTTGGCTGCGTGGCGGTCTGGATCGCGGGGAGGCTCTGTGTGTTGCAGTTTATGCCAGCTCAGGGGCGGGCAAGCTGGTGGGAGAAGGGAGCTGGTGCGCTGGGTTGCCGGCCGGTAGGACAGATGTTGGCTGTGAAGTGCTCTGGGTAGTGGGAGGCTCCGCATGTTGTAGTTCATGCCAGTTCAGGGACGGGCAGGCTGGCGAGAGGAAGGAGCTGGTGGGCTGGGTTGCCTGCGGGTAGGACAGATGTTGGCTGTGTGGTGCTCTGGTTGACGGGGAGGCTCTGCGTGTTGTAGTTTATGCCAGCTTAGGGGAGGGCAAGTTGGTGAGAGGCTCGCTGGTGGGCTGGGTTGCTGGTGGTTAGGACAGATGTTGGCTGTGTGAGGCTCTCGATCATGGGGAGGCTCTGCGTCTTGTAGTTTATGCCAGTTCAGGGGTGGACAAGCTGGCGAGAGGAAGGAGCTGGTGGGCTGGGTTGACAGTGGGTAGGACAGATGTTGGCTGTGTGGAGCTCTGGATCACGGGGAGGCTCCGTGTGTTGTATTTTATGGCAGCTCAGGGGCGGGCGAGCTGGCGGGAGGATGGAACTGGGTGGGCTGGGTTGCGGGAAGGTCAGACACATGTTGGCTGTGTGGGGCTCTGGATTGCGGGGAGGCGCTGTGTGTTGTAGTTTATGCCAGTCAGGGGCGGGCAAGCTGGCAAGAGGCTCGATGGTGGGCTGGGTTGCCGGCGGGTAGGACAGATGTTGGCTGTGTGGGGATCTGAATCGCAGGGAGGCTCTGCATGTTGTAGTTTATGCCAGCTCAGGGGCAGGCAAGCTGGCGGGAGGAAGGAGCTGGTGGGCTGGGTTGCCGGCTGGTAGGACAGATGTTGGCTGTGTGGGGCTCTATATCGCGGGGAGGCTCTGTTTGTTGGAGTATTTGCCAGCTCAGGGGTGGGCAAGCTAGCGGGAGGAAGGAACTGGGTGGGCTGGGTTGCCAGTGGGTCGGACAGATGTTGGCTGTCTGGGTCTCTGGATTGCGGGGAGGCTCTGTGTGTTGTAGTGTATGCCAGTTCAGGGGCTGACAAGCTGGTGAGAGGCTCGCTGGTTGGCTGGTTGCCAGCGGGTAGGACAGATGTTGGCTGTGTGGGGCTCTGGATAGTGGGAGGCTCTGTGTGTTGTAGTTTATGCCAGCTCAGGGGCAGGCAGACTGACGGGGGTAGGAGCTGGTGGGCAGGGTTGCCGGCAGGTAGGACAGATGTTGGCTGCGTAGGGCTCTGGATCGCGGGGAGGCTCTGAGTGTTGTAGTTTATGCAAGTTCAGGGGAGGGCAAGCTGGTGAGAGGCTCGCTCGTGGGCTGGGTTGCTGGTGGGTAGGACAGATGTTGGCTGTGTGGGGCTCTGGATTGTGGGAGGATCCGCATGCAGGTTCGGGCAGGCTGGCGAGAGGAAGGTGCTGGTGGGCTGGGTTGACGGTGGTTAGGACAGATGTTGGCTGTGTGGAGCTCTGGATCACGGGAAGGCTCTGTGTGCTGAAGTTTATGCCAGCTCAGGGGCATTCAAGCTGGTGGGAGGAAGGAGCTGGTGGGCTGGGTTGCTGTCGGATAGGACAGATTTTGGCTCTGTGGGGCTCTGGATCACAGGAAGGCTCAGCGTGTTGTAGTTTATGCCAGCTCAGGGGCAGGTAGGCTGGTGGGCGGAAGGAGCTGGTGGGCTGGGTTGCCGGCGGGTAGGACAGATGTTAGCTTTGTGGGGCTCTGGATCGCGGGGAGGCTCTGTGTGTTGTAGTTTTTTCCAGCTCAGGGGCAGTCAGACTGGCGGGAGGAAGGAGCTGGTGGGCTGGGTTGCCGGCGGGTAGGACAGATGTCAGCTGTGTGGGGCTCTGGATCACGGGGAGGCTCTGTGTGTTGTAGTTTATGCCAGCTCAGGGGCAGGCAGGCTGGTGGGAGGAAGGAGCTGGTGGGCTGGGTTGCCGGCGGGTAGGACAGATGTTGGCTGTGTGGGGACTATGAATCGCGGGGAGGCTGCGCGTGTTGTAGTTTATGTCAGCTCAGGGGCGGCCGAGCTGGCGGGAGGAAGGAGCTGGTGGACTGTATTGCCGGTGGGTAGGACAGATATTGGCTGTGTGGGACTCTATATCGTGGGTTGGGTCTGTGTGTTGTAGTATATGCCAGCTCAGGGGGGGGCGAGCTAGTGGGAGGAAGGAACTGGGTGGGCTGGGTTGCCGGTGGGTCGGACAGATGTTGGCTGTGTGGGGCTCTGGATTGCGGGGAGGCTCTGAGTGTTGTAGTTTATGCCAGCTCAGGGGAGGGCAAGCTGGTGAGAGGCTCGCTGGTGGGCTGGGTTGCTGGTGGGTAGGACAGATGTTGGCTGTGTGGGGCTCTGGATTGTGGGAGGCTCTGTGTGTTGTAGTTTATGCCAGCTCAGGGGCAGGCAGACTGACGGGGGGAAGGAGCTAGTTGTCAGGGATGCCGGCAGGTAGGACAGATGTTGGCTGCGTAGGGGTCTGGATCGCGGGGAGGCTCTGAGTGTTGTAGTTTATGTCAGCTCAGGGGAGGGCAAGCTGGTGAGAGGCTCGCTGGTGGGCTGGGTTGCTGGTGGGTAGGACAGATGTTGGCTGTGTGGGGCTCTGGATTGTGGGAGGCTCCGCATGCACGGTCGGGCAGGCTGGCGAGAGGAAGGTGCTGGTGGGCTGGGTTTCCGGTGGGTAGGACAGATGTTGGCTGCGTGGGGATCTGGATTGCGGGGAGGCTCTGTGTGTTGTAGATTATGCCAGCTCAGGAGCAGGCAGGCTGGTGGGAGGAAGGAGCTGGTGGGCTGGGTTTTCCAGCGGGTAGGACAGAAGTTGGCTGTGTGGGCATCTGGATCACGGGGAGGATCTATGTGTTGTAGTTTATGCCAGCTCAGGGGCAGGCGAGCTGGTGGGAGGAAGGAGCTGGTGGGCTGGGTTACCGGCGGGTAGACAGATGTTGGCTGTGTTGGGCTCTGGATCATGGGGAGGCTCTGCGTCTTGTAGTTTATGCCAGTTCAGGGGCGGGAAAGCTGGCGAGAGGACGGAACTGGGTGGGCTGCGTTGCCGGTGGGTCAGACACATGTTGGCTGTGTGGGGCTCTGGATTGCAGGGAGGCACTGTGTGTTGTAGTTTTATGCCAGTTCAGGGGCGGGCAAGCTGGCGAGAGGCTTGCTGGTGGGCTGGGTTGCCATGCGGGTAGGACAGATGTTGGCTATGTGGGGCTCTGGATCGCGGGGAGGCTCTGTGTGTTGTAGTTTATGCCAGCTCATGGGCAGGCAGACTGACGGGGGAAGTAGCTGGTAGGATGGGTTGCTGGCAGGTAGGAGAGATGTTGGCTGCGTGAAGCTCTTGATCATGGGGAGGCTCTGCGTCTTGTAGTTTATGGCAGTTCAGGGGCGGGCAGGCTGGCGAGAGAAAGGAGCTGGTTTGCTGGGTTGATGTGGGTAGGACAGATGTTGGCTATGTGGGGCTCTGGATCACAGGAAGGCTCAGCGTGTTGTAGTTTATGCCAGCTAATGGGCAGGTAGGCTGGTGGGCGGAAGGAGCTTGTGGGCTGGGTTTCCGGCGTGTAGGACAGATGTTGGCTGTGTGTGGCTCTGGATAGCGGGGAGGCTCTGCGTGTTGTAGTTTATGCCAGCTCAGGGGCAGGCAAGCTGGCGGGAGGAAGGAGCTGGTGGGCTGGGTTGCCGGCGGGTAGGACAGATGTTGGCTGCGTGCCGCTCTGGATCGCGGGGAGGCTCTGCGTGTTGAAGTTTATGTAACGCTCACCTGGTTCCACGGAGGCGCGGCGTCGAAGGCGCAGAACTCTGAAGATGGACAGGAAGGGCCCCTCTATTCTGGCTTCCCTGGCTCGTTGGATACCCTCCTGTGCGTGAAAAGGGAGTATTACCAACTGTGGAACAATGCTCAAGCCTCCCACTCCCTTCCAACCCTCCACGATACCTCCTCCACGATTCCCCGTGAAGCCTCACCTTAGGGTTTGGAAGGATGAGCTCTCCATCCTGCTTCTGATGCAGGGGCGCGTTGAAACCCAGTTACTTCACTGGATTGAGGATTGATGGGAGTTCAGGTAAGCTTGACTGTTCAGGTAAGGCGCTGTAAAAGTTCTGTTCAAAAGTTCAAGCTTAATAATAATGTTCGTTGTCTAATTGCAGCAAGCGCTAATGCTTATGTCTTTTTCCCCTTAGGGGCCGGGGTTCGGAGTGCCGGAGATATGGCGCCGACCCGAAGTGAAACTGTTCTGGATGAGCGCTCAGGTAATGTCTTTGCATTCGCTCATTCAATGTCTTTGTCTTTTTTCCCCATAGGGGCCGGGGTCCGGAGATGCCAGGAAGCGGCAGGACCTGAAATGCAGTGGGAATAATCCAACAGGTAAGACTTAAAAGGAAACTGAGCTTTCCTTATTCCTTTTCTCCCTCTCACCTTTGTTCTTGTCTTTTTTCCTCTAGGCGCCGGGGCGTAGCTGAATCCGGAAGATCGCTGCTGAAGATGGAAGCGCCTTGCAAAGGTGAGTAAAATGCAGCGCTGCAGCGATCGAAACAAAATGCCTTTAAAATGATGTCTTCCTTTTCAGGGCCGTTGGAGAAATGACTCCGGGATGCAGATTTAGCAGGTAAGGGCTTTTCTTCTCCTATTCTCTTCCTTTCTCCCCTTGCAGGTGTTCCAGGGTGCTGGCAGGCGTGGCTGAAGTCAGGATGCAGGAGCTGACACGGTGAGCGTCCAGCTGCTAGGTGCAGAACAACGCGAAGCACGTGTGGCTGTTCGGGTGGGGTTTAAATAGCCTTGGAAGAAGTTCCTGGTATGTATCCTTCCACCAATCAGGTATGTATCCTTCCCCGACCACACCCGGGTGGTGAAGTAGTCCTACAGGTAAAGTAGTCCCATTCAGGCCTCAAGAGGGCCTGGATGAACCAGCAAGGTCTGCATCAGGTAAGTGTGCACCCAAGCACTTAAACACATATCCTCTTCTATGAGCCTAGCGCTTGGCGCCAGGACTGGGGTCCGCTATGAGCCTGGTGCCTAAGGCGCCAGGACTGAGTCCAAAGGGCCCCGACTTGGGCCCGCTGAGACTTCCCTGGGGAAAATGATATCTGCGTCTGGGGTTGCTGGGCCCGGCCTGGCTCCTTGGAGGTAGGCATCATGACAGTTTTTGCCAGCTCAGGGGCAGGCAGACTGGCGGGAGGAAGGAGTTGGTGGGCTGTATTGCCGGCGGGTAGGACAGATGTTGGCTGTGTGGGGCTCTATATCGCAGGGAGGCTCTGTGTGTTGTAGTATATGCCAGCTCAGGGGCGGGCGAGCTGGCGGTAGGAACGATCTGGGTGGGCTGTGTTGCCGGAAGGTCAGACACATGTTGGCTGTGTGTGGTTCTGGATTGCGGGGAGGCGCTGTGGGTTGTAGTTTATGCCAGTTCAGGTGCGGGCAAGCTGACGGGGGGAAGGACGGGGGTGGGCAGGGTTGCTGGCAGGTAGACAGATGTTGGCTGCGTATGGCTCTGGATCGCAGGGAGGCTCCGCGTACTGTAGTTTATGCCAGCTTAGGGGCGGGCGAGCTGGCTGGACGAAGGAGCTGGTGGGCTGGGTTGCCGGCGGGTGGAACATATGTTGGCTGCGTGGCGGTCTGGATCGCGGGGAGGCTCCGTGTGTTGTAGTTTATGCCAGCTTAGGGGCGGGCGAGCTGGCTGGATGAAGGAGCTGGTGGGCTGGGTTGCCGGCGGGTGGAACATATGTTGGCTGCGTGGCGGTCTGGATCGCGGGGAGGCTCCGTGTGTTGTAGTTTATGCCAGCTCAGGGGCGGGTGAGCTGGTGGGAGAAGGGAGCTGGTGCGCTGGGTTGCCGGCCGGTAGGACAAATGTTGGCTGTGAAGGGCTCTGGATAGTGGGAGGCTCTGCATGTTGTAGTTCATGCCAGCTCAGGGACGGGCGAGCTGGCGGGAAGATGGAACTGGGTGGGCTGCGTTGCCGGAAGGTCAGACACATGTTGGCTGTGTGTGGTTCTGGATTGCGGGGAGGCGCTGTGGGTTGTAGTTTATGCCAGCTCAGGGGAGGGCAAGTTGGTGAGAGGCTCGCTGGTGGGCTGGGTTGCTGGTGGTTAGGACAGATGTTGGCTGTGTGAGGCTCTCGATCATGGGGAGGCTCTGCGTCTTGTAGTTTATGCCAGTTCAGGGGTGGACAAGCTGGCGAGAGGAAGGAGCTGGTGGGCTGGGTTGACAGTGGGTAGGACAGATGTTGACTGTGTGGAGCTCTGGATCACGGGGAGGCTCCGTGTGTTGTAGTTTATGGCAGCTCAGGGGCGGGCGAGCTGGTGGGAGGATGGAACTGGGTGGGCTGGGTTGCGGGAAGGTCAGACACATGTTGGCTGTGTGGGGCTCTGGATTGCGGGGAGGCGCTGTGTGTTGTAGTTTATGCCAGTCAGGGGCGGCAAGCTGGCGAGAGGCTCGATGGTGGGCTGGGTTGCCGGCGGGTAGGACAGATGTCGGCTGTGTAGGGCTCTGGATCGCAGGGAGGATCTGTGTGTTGTAGTATTTGGCAGCTCAGGGGCAGGCAGGCTGGTGGGAGGAAGGAACTGGTGGGCTGGGTTGCCAGCTGTTAGGACAGATGTTGGCTGAGTGGCACTCTGGATTGCGCGGAGGCTCAGCGTGTTTAAGTTTATGCCAGCTCAGGGGCGGGCAAGCTGGCGGGAGGAAGGAGCTGGTGGGTTGGGTTGCCAGCGGGTAGCACAGATGTTGGCTGCGTGGCGCTCTGGATCACGGGGAGGCTCAGCGTGTTTAAGTTTATGCCAGCTCAGGGGCGGGCAAGCTGGCGGAAGGAAGGAGCTGGTGGGCTGTGTTGCCGGCGGATAGGACAGATGTTGGCTGTGTGGGGCTCTATATCGCGGGGAGGCTCTGTGTGTTGTTGTATTTGCCAGCTCAGGGGCGGGCGAGCTAGCGGGAGGAAGGATCTGGGTGGGCTGGGTTGCCGGTGGGTCGGACAGATGTTGGCTGTCTGGGTCTCTGGATTGCGGGGAGGCTCTGTGTGTTGTAGTGTATGCCAGTTCAGGGGCTGACAAGCTGGCGAGAGGCTCGCTGGTTGGCTGGTTGCCGGCGGGTAGGACAGATGTTGGCTGTGTGGGGCTCTGGATAGTGGGAGGCTCTGTGTGTTGTAGTTTATCCCAGCTCAGGGGCAGGCAGACTGACGGGGGGAAGGAGCTGGTGGGCAGGGTTGCCGGCAGGTAGGACAGATGTTGGCTGCGTAGGGCTCTGGATCGCGGGGAGGCTCTGAGTGTTGTAGTTTATGCCAGTTCAGGGGAGGGCAAGCTGGGGAGAGGCTCACTGGTGGGCTGGGTTGCTGGTGGGTAGGACAGATGTTGGCTGTGTGGGGCTCTGGATTGTGGGAGGCTCCGCATGCAGATTCGGGCAGGCCGGCGAGAGGAAGGTGCTGGTGGGCTGGGTTGATGGTGGTTAGGACAGATGTTGGCTGTGTGGAGCTCTGGATCACAGGAAGGCTCAGCGTGTTGTAGTTTATGCCAGCTCAGGGGCAGGTAGGCTGGTGGGCGGAAGGAGCTGGTGGGCTGGGTTGCCGGCGGGTAGGACAGATGTTAGCTTTGTGGGGCTCTGGATCGCGGGGAGGCTCTGTGTGTTGTAGTTTTTTCCAGCTCAGGGGCAGTCAGGCTGACGGGAGGAAGGAGCTGGTGGGCTGGGTTGCCGGCGGGTAGGACAGATGTCGGCTGTGTGGGGATCTGGATCACAGGGAGGCTCTGTTTGTTGTAGTATATGCCGGCTCAGGGGCCGGCGAGCTGGCAGGAGGAAGGAGTTGTGTGCGCTGGGTTCCCGGCAGGTCGGACAGATGTTGGCTGTGTGGGGCTCTGGATCACGGGAAGGCTCTGTGTGTTGTAGTTTATGCCAGCTCAGGGGAAGGCAGGCTGGTGGGAGGAAGGAACTGGTGGGCTGGGTTGCCGCCGGGTAGGACAGATGTTGGCTGTGTGGGGGCTATGAATCGGGGGGAGGCTGCGCGTGTTGTAGTTTATGTCAGCTCAGGGGCGGCCGAGCTGGCGGGAGGAAGGAGCTGGTGGGCTGTGTTGCCGGCGGGTAGGACAGATGTTGGCTGTGTGGGACTCTATATCGCGGGGAGGGTCTGTGTGTTGTAGTATATGCCAGCTCAGGGGCGGGCGAGCTAGTGGGAGGAAGGAACTGGGTGGGCTGGGTTGCCGGCGGGTAGGACAGATGTTGGCTGTGTGGGGCTCTGGATAGTGGGAGGCTCTGTGTGTTGTAGTTTATGCCAGCTCAGGGGAAGGCAGACTGACGGGGGGAAGGAGCTGGTGGGCAGGGATGCCTGCAGGTAGGACAAATGTTGGCTGCGTAGGGCTCTGGATCGCGGGGAGGCTCTGAGTGTTGTAGTTTATGCCAGCTCAGGGGAGGGCAAGCTGGTGAGAGGCTTGCTGGTGGGCTGGGTTGCTGGTGGGTAGGACAGATGTTGGCTGTGTGGGGCTCTGGATTGTGGGAGGCTCCGCATGCAGGGTCGGGCAGGCTGGCGAGAGGAAGGTGCTGGTGGGTTGGGTTGACGGTGGGTAGGACAGATGTTGGCTGTGTGGAGCTCTGGATCAGGGGGAGGCTCCGTGTACTGAAGTTTATGCCAGCTCAGGGGCAGGCAGGCTGGTGGGAGGAAGGAGCTGGTGGGCTGGTTTGCTGGCGGATAGGACAGATTTTGGCTGTGTGTGGCTCTGGATCACAGGAAGGCTCAGCGTGTTGTAGTTTATGCCAGCTCAGGGGCAGGTAGGCTGGTGGGCGGAAGGAGCTGGTGGGCTGGGTTGCCGGTGGGTAGGACAGATGTTAGCTTTGTGGGGCTCTGGATCGCGGGGAGGCTCTGTGTGTTGTAGTTTATGCCAGCTCAGGGGCAGGCAGGCTGTTGGGAGGAAGGAGCTGGTGGGCTAGGTTGCCGGTGGGTAGGACATATGTTGGCTGTGTGGTTCTCTGGATCGCGGGGAGGCTCTGTGTGTTGTAGTATATGCCAGCTCAGGGGCCGGCGAGCTGGCAGGAGGAAGGAGTTGTGTGGGCTGCGTTGCCGGCGGGTCGGACAGATGTTAGCTGTGTGGGGCTCTGGATCACGGGGAGTCTCTGTGTGTTGTAGTTTATGCCAGCTCAAGGGCGGGCGAGCTGGCGGGAGGAAGGAGTTGTGTGGGCTGGGTTGGCGGCGGGTAGGACAGATGTCGGCTGTGTGGGGCTCTGGATAGTGGCAGGCTTCGCATGATGTAGTTTATGCCAGTTCAGGGGCGGGCAGGCTGGCGAGGGAAGGAGCTGGTTGGCTGGGTTGCCGGTGGGTAGGACAGATGTTGGCTGTGTGGTGCTCTGCATCACGGGGAGGTTCTGCGTGTTGTAGTTTATGCCAGCTCAGGGGAAGGCAGGCTGGTGGGGGGAGGAGCTGGTGGGCTGGGTTGCCGGCAGGTAGGACAGATGTTGGCTGTGTGGGGCTCCGGATCATGGGGAGGCTCTGCGTGTTGTAGTTTATGCCAGCTCAGGGGCGGGCAGACTGGCGGGAGGAAGGAGCTTGTGGGCTGGGTTGCCGGCGGGTAGAACAGATGTTGGCTGCGTGGCGATCTGGATAGCGGGGAGGCTCTGTGTGTACTAGTTTTTGCCAGCTCAGGGGCAGGTGAGCTGGTGGGAGGAGGGAGCTGGTGGGTTGGGTGGCCGGCGGGTAGGACAGATGTTGGCTGTGTGGGGCTCTGGATAGTGGCAGGCTTCGCATGATGTAGTTTATGCCAGTTCAGGGGCGGGCAGGCTGGCGAGGGAAGGAGCTGGTTGGCTGGGTTGCCGGTGGGTAGGACAGATGTTGGCTGTGTGGTGCTCTGCATCACGGGGAGGTTCTGCGTGTTGTAGTTTATGCCAGCTCAGGGGAAGGCAGGCTGGTGGGAGGAAGGAGCTGGTGGGCTGGGTTGCCAGCAGGTAGGACAGATGTTGGCTGTGTGGGGCTCCGGATCATGGGGAGGCTCTGCGTGTTGTAGTTTATGCCAGCTCAGGGGCAGGCAGGCTGGCGGGAGGAAGCAGCTAGGTGTGTGAGTGGAGATTGAGGATGCGCATGTGAGGCGCAACACTTTCACAGAGTGAGAGAGTGGTGGTGGGCTTACCCTGCAGTTGTAGTGGTCGTAGCCAGGGGTGGGAGATGGGGCTGGAGGGGTGTAGCGGGAGCCTGATAGGGTGCATCGATTGCCTGTAGGCGTCCTGGTGGCCGATGCGGCATCCACGGCTAGACAGGGCCAGACAGGGGATCTGTTTAAGGGCCTTGATCGTGGGCCTTTGCAGGGGGCTAGTATATCCATCGAGATTTGGCAGTAAAGTGTAAGTGATGCAGTGCTGTCACTTTGCAGCAGTTCTTCCCTGCACTAATGCACTCGTAATGAGGCCCACATCTATTCTATCAGTTCAAATGTTGGTAACATGTTGCCGCGTGGTAGTCCAGCATTACAGCACAGTTGTGCTGTTTGGAGTGCAAGCTTGCATCGTCTTTGGGATGGATCTGCACTGGGTCAGGGATACCCCAAGATCTTCTTCCTCCAACTAACCTTCTAGTAGGACAAGTGGCTCCTACCACAGAACACCCCCAATGTTCCCGCCAGGACGCTTTGGATTTTCCTCTGCTGATGTAACTGCAATGGATGACTACATTCCTGGATAATCTTCAGAGCCGCCATACAGTCTACTCCAGAGGCCAATAGTACACACTAGATAACTGTTAGGGAGAATCCTCAAAATGTGCTAATTTCTCTTACCTTTTGAGACCCCCAGCAACTTTGCTGGATTTCTAGGATTTGATTTTTTACCTGGGAAGAGTGTGAGCCTTTTTTTCCCACTCTTACATGTATTTTGTGTGTGGTTTACTTTTGTGTTCTTTGGTTATGGAGTTTTAAAACAACTCCATAGGCATCATCTTTTTCTGTGTGTCACACAGCACCTTTAGACAAGGATCCCACTATGACCATTAAACGGAATTTAGAGGTTCTGCTTGAAAGAGCTGAAGAACTTGAATGTATCAATGAACATACTCTCAAGTTTCTAAATAACCAACACCCTAGGATTCCGAATTTCTACACTATACCGAAAATACATAAGGATTTGCACCAACCCCCAGGAAGACCAATAGTGGCGGGCATGAACAGTATTCACCAACCATTAGGTATCTATGTGGATTTTTTCCTTCAACCTTTGATTCAAAGTACTGACACATACATCCGTGATACCACACACTTTTTACAGAAATTGAAGGCTACTCATTTTCAACAAGGTCACCTGCTATTCACCATCGATGTCAAAAGACTGTATACGTCCATACCTCATGATTTAGGAATGGAATCAGTGGAATGGATGCCTTTGAGAGCACCTGAGATTCGAGCCAGGAAGGAATTTATACTTACACTTCTCCAATTTATAGCAGAGAACTCTTATTTTCAGTACAAAGATCAGTTCTTTTTGACGATTTCCGGTACATCCTATGCTAATTGTTTCATGCATAAATATGAAATGGATCACGTACTGGGCAAAGTGGAATGGAGGAAGAACATCCAGTTATGGGTGCGATACATTGACGAAATTTTCGGAATCTGGTCAGGAACTGAGGCAGAATTCAACAACCACCTTAATAACATAGACAGTAGGATTCAATTCACCAAAGAAATGTCCAGCACTACGATTCATTTTTTGGATGTACAAGTGGAAATAGGAGAAGAGGGTTACAACACCACTTTATTTCGTAAACCTATAGACAGGAATAATCTGTTACACCGTTTGAGTTTTCACCAACCTAGTTTGATCATCAATTTACCATATAGCCAGCTACTTCGTGTGAAGAGAATTGTGAGTGATCCGAATGATTATATACTCAAACAGACTGAGATGAGTGATACGTTTCTGGCAAGAGGGTACGGAAGAGATGAGTTAAACTCAACTATTCAGAGGATTAATGCACTAGATTAATTAATTAATTAATTAATTAACATCAGCCACTACGAAAGAAAAGGGAGAACTGAAATCACTGGTGTATGTTTCAAAGTTTTCGATACAAAGCCATAGAATCAAAAACACAATCAAGAAACATTGGGGTATTTTCAAAAGTGACACCAGGGTACAATATCTGTTGCAGGAGTTGCCGGTTTTTTGAGACTGTGTACAGTGTCAGCATAGCTGCACATCCTAGATGAGACCATGTGCAGTGTCAGCGTGGCTGCACATCCTAAATGAGACTTTTTGCAGTGTCAGCGCTGTGCAGCCATGCTGACACTGCACATGGTCTCATTTAGGATGTGCAGCCAGACGCTGACACTGCACACAGTCTCATTTAGGATGTGCAGCCAGATGCTGACACTGCACACAGTCTCATTTAGGATGTGCAGCCGCACTGACACTGCACACAGTCTCATTTAGGATGTGCAGCCGCACTGACACTGCACACAGTCTCATTTAGGATGTACAGCCACGCTGACACTGCACATGGTCACATTTAGGATGTGTAGACGCGCTGACACTGCAAAAAGTCTCATTTAGGATGTGCAGCCATGCTGACACTGCACATGGTCTCATTTAGGATGTGCAGCCACACTGACACTGCACACAGTCTCATTTAGGATGTGCAGCCATGCTGACACTGCACATGGTCTCATTTAGGATGTGCAGCCAGATGCTGACACTGCACACAGTCTCATTTAGGATGTGCAGCCAGACTAACACTGCACACAGTCTCATTTAGGATGTACAGCCACGCTGGCTGACAATGCACATGGTCTCATTTAGGATGTGTAGCTGCGCTGACACTGCAAAAATTCTCATTTAGGATGTGCAGCCACGCTGACACTGCACATGGTCTCATTTAGGATATGCAGCCACGCTGACACTGCACATGGTGTCATTTAGGATGTGCAGCCATGCTGACACTGCACACAGTCTCATTTAGGATGTGCAGCCACGCTGACACTGCACATGGTCTCATTTAGGATGTGCAGCCAGATGCTGACGATGTGCAGCCAGACGCTGACACGGCACACAGTCTTGTTTAGGATGTGCAGCCAGATGCTGACACTGCACACAGTCTCATTTAGGATGTGCAGCCATGCTGACACTGCACATGGTCTCATTTAGGATGTGTAGCAGCGCTGACACTGTAAAAAGTCTCATTTAGGATGTGCAGCCACGCTGACACTGCACATGGTCTCAGTTAGGATGTGCAGCCATGCTGACACTGCACATGGTCTCATTTAGGATGTGCAGCCGTGCTGACACTGCACACAGTCTCATTTAGGATGTGCAGCCATGCTGACAATGCACATGGTCTCATTTAGGATGTGCAGCCAGATGCTGACATTGCACACAGTCTCATTTAGGATGTGCACCCGCACTGACACTGCACACAGTCTCATTTAGGATGTGCAGCCACGCTGACACTGCACATGGTCTTATTTAGTGTGTGCAGCCATGCTGACACTGCACATGGTCTCATTTAGGATTGCAGCCGTGCTGACACTGCACACAGTCTCATTTAGGATGTGCAGCCATGCTGACACTGCACATGGTCTCATTTAGGATGTGCAGCCAGATGCTGAGACTGCACACAGTCTCATTTAGGATGTGCAGCCGCACTGACACTGCACACAGTCTCATTTAGGATGTTCAGCCACGCTGACACTGCACACAGTCTCATTTAGGATGTGCAGCTGCACTGACACTGCAAAAAGGCTCATTTAGGATGTGCAGCCACGCTGACACTGCAAATGGTCTCATTTAGGATGTGTAGCAGTGCTGACACTGCAAAAAGTCTCATTTAGGATGTGCAGCCACGCTGACACTGCACATGGTCTCATCTAGGATGTGCAGCCACGCTGACACTGCACACAGTCTCATTTAGGATGTGCAGCCACACTGACACTGCACATGGTCTCATTTAGGATGTGCAGCCGCACTGACACTGCACACAGTCTCATTTAGGATGTGCAGCCATGCTGACTCTGCACACAGCCTCGTTTAGAATGTGCAGCCAGATGCTGACACTGCACACAGTCTCATTTAGGATGTGCAGCCGCACTGACACTGCACACAGTCTCATTTAGGATGTGCAGCCACGCTGACACTGTACATGGTCGCATTTAGGATGTGTAGCTGCGCTGACACTGCAAAAAGTCTAATTTAGGATGTGCAGCCACGCTGACACTGCACATGGTCTCATTTAGGATATGCAGCCACGCTGACACTGCACACAGTCTCATTTAGGATGTGCAGCCACGCTGACACTGCATATGGTCTCATTTAGGATGTGCAGCCACGCTGACAGTGCAGATGGTCTCATTTAGGATGTGCAGCCACGCTGACACTGCACACAGTCTCATTTAGGATGTGCAGCCACACTGACACTGCACATGGTCTCATTTAGGATGTGCAGCCAGACGCTGACACTGCACATGGTCTCATTTAGGATGTGCAGCCACACTGACACTGCACAGTGTCATTTAGGATGTGCAGCCATGCTGACACTGCACATGGTCTCATTTAGGATGTGCAGCCACGATGACACTGCACATGGTCTCATTTAGGATGTGCAGCCAGGCGCTGACGATGTGCAGCCAGACGCTGACACTGCACACAGTCCTGTTTAGGATGTGCAGCCAGATGCTGACACTGCACACAGTCTCATTTAGGATGTGCAGCCACACTGACACTGCACACAGTCTCATTTAGGATGTGCAGCCATGCTGACACTGCACATGGTCTCATTTAGGATGTGTAGCCGCGCTGACACTGTAAAAAGTCTCATTTAGGATGTGCAGCCACACTGACACTGCACATGGTCTCAGTTAGGATGTGCAGCCATGCTGACACTGCACATGGTCTCATTTAGGATGTTCAGCCGTGCTGACACTGCACACAGTCTCATTTAGGATGTGCAGCCGCACTGACACTGCAAAAAGGCTCATTTAGAATGTGCAGCCAGACGCTGACGATGTGCAGCCAGATGCTGACACTGCACACAGTCTTGTTTAGGATGTGCAGCCAGATGCTGACACTGCACACAGTCTCATTTAGGATGTGCAGCCACACTGACACTGCACACAGTCTCATTTAGGATGTGCAGCCATGCTGACACTGCACATGGTCTCATTTAGGATGTGTAGCCGCGCTGACACTGTAAAAAGTCTCATTTAGGATGTGCAGCCACGCTGACACTGCACATGGTCTCAGTTAGGATGTGCAGCCATGCTGACACTGCACATGGTCTCATTTAGGATGTGTAGCCGCGCTGACACTGTAAAAAGTCTCATTTAGGATGTGCAGCCACGCTGACACTGCACATGGTCTCAGTTAGGATGTGCAGCCATGCTGACACTGCACATGGTCTCATTTAGGATGTGCAGCCGTGCTGACACTGCACACAGTCTCATTTAGGATGTGCAGCCGCACTGACACTGCAAAAAGGCTCATTTAGGATGTGCAGCCACACTGACACTGCACATGGTCTCATTTAGGATGTGTAGCAGCGCTGACACTGCAAAAAGTCTCATTTAGGATGTGCAGCCACGCTGACACTGCACATGGTCTCATCTAGGATGTGCAGCTACGCTGACACTGCACACAGTCTCATTTAGGATGTGCAGCCATGCTGACACTGCACATGGTCTCATTTAGGATGTGCAGCCAGACGCTGACACTGCACACAGTCTCGTTTAGGATGTGCAGCCACACTGACACTGCACACAGTTTCATTTAGGATGTGCAGCCACGCTGACTCTGCACACAGTCTCGTTTAGGATGTGCAGCCAGATGCTGACACTGCACACAGTCTCATTTAGGATGTGCAGCCACACTGACACTGCACACAGTCTCATTTAGGATGTGCAGCCATGCTGACACTGCACATGGTCACATTTAGGATGTGTAGACGCGCTGACACTGCAAAAAGTCTCATTTAGGATGTGCAGCCATGCTGACACTGCACATGGTCTCATTTAGGATGTGCAGCCACACTGACACTGCACACAGTCTCATTTAGGATGTGCAGCCATGCTGACACTGCACATGGTCTCATTTAGGATGTGCAGCCAGATGCTGACACTGCACACAGTCTCATTTAGGATGTGCAGCCACACTAACACTGCACACAGTCTCATTTAGGATGTACAGCCACGCTGGCTGACACTGCACATGGTCTCATTTAGGATGTGTAGCCGTGCTGACACTGCAAAAATTCTCATTTAGGATGTGCAGCCACGCTGACACTGCACATGGACTCATTTAGGATATGCAGCCACGCTGACACTGCACATGGTGTCATTTAGGATGTGCAGCCATGCTGACACTGCACACAGTCTCATTTAGGATGTGCAGCCACGCTGACACTGCACATGGTCTCATTTAGGATGTGCAGCCAGATGCTGACGATGTGCAGCCAGACGCTGACACTGCACACAGTCTTGTTTAGGATGTGCAGCCAGATGCTGACACTGCACACAGTCTCATTTAGGATGTGCAGCCACACTGACACTGCACACAGTCTCATTTAGGATGTGCAGCCATGCTGACACTGCACATGGTCTCATTTAGGATGTGTAGCAGCGCTGACACTGTAAAAAGTCTCATTTAGGATGTGCAGCCACGCTGACACTGCACATGGTCTCAGTTAGGATGTGCAGCCATGCTGAAACTGCACATGGTCTCATTTAGGATGTGCAGCCGTGCTGACACTGCACACAGTCTCATTTAGGATGTGCAGCCACGCTGACAATGCACATGGTCTCATTTAGGATGGGCAGCCAGATGCTGACATTGCACACAGTCTCATTTAGGATGCGCACCCGCACTGACACTGCACACAGTCTCATTTAGGATGTGCAGCCACGCTGACACTGCACATGGTCTTATTTAGTGTGTGCAGCCATGCTGACACTGCACATGGTCTCATTTAGGATGTGCAGCCGTGCTGACACTTCACACAGTCTCATTTAGGATGTGCAGCCATGCTGACACTGCAGACAGTCTCATTTAGGATGTGCAGCCACACTGACACTGCACACAGTCTCATTTAGGATGTGCAGCCATGCTGACACTGCACATGGTCTCATTTAGGATGTGCAGCCAGATGCTGACGATGTGCAGCCAGACGCTGACACTGCACACAGTCTTGTTTAGGATGTGCAGCCAGATGCTGACACTGCACACAGTCTCATTTAGGATGTGCAGCCACGCTGACACTGCACACAGTCTCATTTAGGATGTGCAGCCACACTGACACTGCAGACAATCTCATTTAGGATGTGCAGCCACACTGACACTGCACACAGTCTCATTTAGGATGTGCAGCCACACTGACACTGCACACAATCTCATTTAGGATGTGCAGCCACACTGACACTGCACACAGTGTCATTTAGGATGTGCAGCCACGCTGACAGTGCACACGGTCTCATTTAGGAAGTGCAGCCACAATGACACTGCACACAGTCTTGTTTAGGATGTGCAGCCACACTGACACTGCACACAGTCTCATTTAGGATGTGCAGCCACGCTGACAGTGCACATGGTCTCATTTAGGAAGTGCAGCCACGCTGACACTGCACATGGTCTCATTTAGGATGTGCAGCCACGCTGACAGTGCACATGGTCTCATTTAGGAAGTGCAGCCACGCTGACACTGCACATGGTCTCATTTAGGATGTGCAGCCACGCTGACAGTGCACATGGTCTCATTTAGGAAGTGCAGCCACACTGACACTGCACACAGTCTCGTTTAGGATGTGCAGCCACACTGACACTGCACACAATCTCATTTAGGATGTGCAGCCACACTGACACTGCACACAGTCTCATTTAGGATGTGCAGCCACGCTGACACTGCACATGGTCTCAGTTAGGATGTGCAGCCATGCTGAAACTGCACATGGTCTCATTTAGGATGTGCAGCCGTGCTGACACTGCACACAGTCTCATTTAGGATGTGCAGCCACGCTGACAATGCACATGGTCTCATTTAGGATGGGCAGCCAGATGCTGACATTGCACACAGTCTCATTTAGGATGCGCACCCGCACTGACACTGCACACAGTCTCATTTATGATGTGCAGCCACGCTGACACTGCACATGGTCTTATTTAGTGTGTGCAGCCATGCTGACACTGCACATGGTCTCATTTAGGATGTGCAGCTGTGCTGACACTGCACACAGTCTCATTTAGGATGTGCAGCCATGCTGACACTGCACACAGTCTCATTTAGGATGTGCAGCCACACTGACACTGCACACAGTCTCATTTAGGATGTGCAGCCATGCTGACACTGCACATGGTCTCATTTAGGATGTGCAGCCAGATGCTGACGATGTGCAGCCAGACGCTGACACTGCACACAGTCTTGTTTAGGATGTGCAGCCAGATGCTGACACTGCACACAGTCTCATTTAGGATGTGCAGCCACACTGACACTGCACACAGTCTCATTTAGGATGTGCAGCCACGCTGACACTGCACACAGTCTCATTTAGGATGTGCAGCCACACTGACACTGCAGACAATCTCATTTAGGATGTGCAGCCACACTGACACTGCACACAGTCTCATTTAGGATGTGCAGCCACACTGACACTGCACACAATCTCATTTAGGATGTGCAGCCACACTGACACTGCACACAGTGTCATTTAGGATGTGCAGCCACGCTGACAGTGCACACGGTCTCATTTAGGAAGTGCAGCCACAATGACACTGCACACAGTCTCGTTTAGGATGTGCAGCCACACTGACACTGCACACAGTCTCATTTAGGATGTGCAGCCACGCTGACAGTGCACATGGTCTCATTTAGGAAGTGCAGCCACGCTGACACTGCACATGGTCTCATTTAGGATGTGCAGCCACGCTGACAGTGCACATGGTCTCATTTAGGAAGTGCAGCCACACTGACACTGCACATGGTCTCATTTAGGATGTGCAGCCACGCTGACAGTGCACATGGTCTCATTTAGGAAGTGCAGCCACACTGACACTGCACACAGTCTCGTTTAGGATGTGCAGCCACACTGACACTGCACACAATCTCATTTAGGATGTGCAGCCACACTGACACTGCACACAGTCTCATTTAGGATGTGCAGCCACGCTGACAGTGCACACGGTCTCATTTAGGAAGTGCAGCCACAATGACACTGCACACGGTCTCATTTAGGATGTGCAGCCACACTGACACTGCACACAGTCTCATTTAGGATGTGCAGCCACAATGACACTGCACACGGTCTCATTTAGGATGTGCAGCCACACTGACACTGCACACAGTCTCATTTAGGATGTGCAGCCACACTGACAGTGCACATGGTCTCATTTAGGAAGTGCAGCCGCGCTGACACTGCACATGGTCTCATTTAGGATGTGCAGCCACGCTGACAGTGCACATGGTCTCATTTAGGAAGTGCAGCCATGCTGACACTGCACACAGTCTCGTTTAGGATGTGCAGGCAGATGCTGACACTCAGAGCCGGTCTTAGGGGGGGGGGCGAGCCGGGTGACCGCCCGGGGCGCCACGCCCCCCCGGGCGCCTTTTGCCCCTGCCACGCCAGCTCGGGGAATCTTTCAAGGGCTCCCCCGAGCTGGCGTTTTGGGACAAGGCGCAGTAGGCGGCCTTTTACTGTAAAAGGTGCCCATGGCGGTGGGTGCATTTTAATGCGCCCCTCCGCCGTGGACACTTTTCACAAGAAAAGGCGCCATTAGCCCCCCACCACGCCTGCTCCGGGGGTCTTTCAAGCGCTCCCCTGAGCTGGCTTGGTGGCAGAAGGTGTGGCAGGCGCCTCATTGTCATTGAATGAATGGGGTGCTAACGGCACTTATTTAACCTCCTCGCAGGAGCAAGGAGGTTAAAAAAAAAGAAAAAAAAAAGTTGCCCATGCTGGCCCCACCCCCTTTCGCCCCGCACCCTGTTAACCAGGGGGGCGCGGTGGGCGAGTGGGGGGCGCCAGTTCGCCCAGGGCGCTGATGCCCTTAAGGCCGGCCCTGCTGACACTGCACACAGTTTCGCCAGGGAATGCACGGTGAGGAGTGCGTCGGTCTTGGTGTACAAGGGGTTAAGCTGGGAACTTATAAAAGGTTACAAGGGGATTGGGAACACCAGCAGGCACTGAGCTCGAAGGTGGGTGGGCTGAGTGAGAAGTGGCCTAATAAAAGCAGGGAGGGGCTCGTGGCTGGCAATAGTGTTTGTGGGGATAGGTTTGCGTGCTAGGATTCCTCTATTGTCCCCTAGTCATTATGTTTTATAGAGAGAGAATGTCCGGCGCTCCCATGGGGGAAAGTTACTGGTTAACATTGGCAAGGTAATGTGGGGGCGGGGAAAGTAAAAAGGTGCGTGAAGGGCACAGACCTGCGTTTTGCATTGGTACCAGTCATGATGCGACAGCAGTATCTGAAGGCATCTCGAAGGTTGTCTGCATGACGAGGCCCAGATAAGAATGGGCGCCGAGTCTTATGAAAAAGACTCTGCTCAATGAAGAACAGGATCGGTGAGAGGCAGGTCTGGGAAGCCCCCTGCCCCCCTGCCCCCGCGGGTCTGGAGCATGGAGCGGGGCTGCGGCAATACATTCTAGTGGGGCGCAGGGGCTGCAGAAGGTACAGCCATATGCGCTCTATTCGGTGGGGTAGGAATGAAGCAGACAGCTTAAATTGCCCAAAGTGTTGCTCACGTTTGGGGGCAGGTAGGGCACTAGGTTTAATGAAAGATGGTATGGTACGTTGTGCAGAGGTGCTTAGGTTGTGGTACATAGCATGCTCTATACCGCGGGTTCATTAGCACCCAATTGTGGCGTCCATTTTGGCGCGCAACGCGAGGGAGCTGCCCAAGTGGCAACCGATGTTCTGTAAACGGATGGGGAGAGCATGGATTCCACGCTTTTACGCTTTGTAACGGTGACGTTTTGTTTGCATCTGTATTTATTCGAGAGTGGTCGGAACGTAGGGGTGCCGTCCGCTTCAGTGATGCCAGTTTTGGGGAATGCGGCCTTGACAATTAGGCGGGAGGAACCAAGCGGGCCCCACGTTACTGAAATGGCAGTAGGGGCAGTAGGTGTCATAGTATGGGGTCGGAACAAAGCAGGTGCCGCCCCGCACTTTTCAGCGATGCAGAATAGAGTGAATACATGTGCCCGTGCCACGCCGTTGGCCCAGCAAAAGATAACGGCCATGTAATTAGGGAGAAGGGTCGCAGCATTTCAACAGCTCTCATAGTTGGAATGGAAACTAAGAATATGCGAGGAGGAGGTATTTAGAGCGCGCCCATACACAAGTGTTCACAGGTACGGCATGGAAGTAGGAGGACCTGCAAGAATGGGGCTAGTAGTGGGTGCGTGCGCCTCCCGGTTAAAAGTGGTGCAGAGGGCGTGTGTCAGTGGTCGCGGCCCTTTGATCAATATATACAGGGTGAATGGACACTCTTTTGAAATGTGAGAATATTGGGGATGCATGAACTGGTTCAGAAACTCTGGCAAAGGCAGAAGTCGGGGGTCGAGGCTTGGCACACAGGGATATCAGTGGGTTCTGGTAGGGGAGCTCTGTGTATCAGATTTCTGTGGTTGTCGGAAATGTTAGTATCAGAACCTGGGCTAGATGTTTAATTGCGATGGAATTTATGCGGTGGCCACAATAAACAGGCTTTTTCTCTGGAAGGTCATCTAAGATAGGAGCCCAAATGCATTGCTTCCAGGGGTGGCCTAATAGTGTTCAATGGTTGGGGAATCATGTTATGGGGCATTTGTTTTCGGTGTACTACAGGAAGGGCTTTTGTCAAGGAGGGGGGGAGGCTGAAGCCGCCAAGCGGTGGCATGCGATTTGTGCTAGAACCTTGCTTGGGGTCTGCCTTTGGTTTTTGTTTGAGGGTCTCACAGCTAGCTAATGCCTGGTGGTATGTTTATTGGGAATGATCAGCACATATGGAGGCATTTGCACAGAGTCACTTTGGTTTGATTGAGGTTTCCTCGATGATCTGGGATTTCATGTCTCCGAGCGCACTCTTGTCTTTGAAACCATGTACTAGGTAGTCGGAGCCCAGGTGATGTACAGGAAAGCAGAAATGATAGGCAGGGGTGCCATTGCCTGGGCAGATTTGGGCATGGAGGTAAACCGGTTTAGACACCAGCCTGCAGCTCATTGCAGATTAATCAGAGAACGCCAAGAAATAAATAAATAAATAATATCCCTAGATGTCAAGCCTTTCCAATGGAAGGCAATCACATAAGTATTTTACTTCTCCTAAATTATTTTCATTATGCTTTGAAGAGGGAGCATTGTGGAATGACGCTCTAAGGAAACAAATACACATTTGGGGGCTTGCAGTACCCACAGGGTTATAATTGGGTCTCGGTTCAGTCAGCGGTGGTAGGGGCTTATCAGGAAAGAATAGTTGCCTGGGGAATATTATTGCTCAGGTGTGGTACACCCGGAGAGTCCCTTTGTCAAGGGGATACCGCTCAAAACGGGGAGCAGTTAACAGGGCTTGGTAAACCATTTTGGTAAACTAGGTTTATTTATGCGGTTTATTACTCCATTGTTTGTCAGGCGTTCATGGGAAATATATTGGTGATAGGGGCAAGGGCTGGTAGATGGCTTGGGAAAGTATGGCCGCCCGGGATTGGGGCCACGGAAGACTCCCCAGAAGGGTAATTAATACACGCAATGGTGCGCAAATCACTCCGAGATGCCATGGGTAGCTGAAGAGGTCAAAGGGAACAAGCAGTTAACAGGGCTTGCATATCATCCACTGGTTTGGTCACTACCCGCCGGCCCCCAACCACTGTGGGTTTATTACAGAAGTGGTGCAGAAGCTAGAAGGATAGAATGTAAGGGCTCTACCAGTTGAAGAGGGCCGAGGTTTCTGGAGCGACGTGCTGCACAGAGTGCACAGGTGTTGAATTAGGGACGATCTTCACGGTTGGTACGCGTAATACTGGCCGGAATGGCTACCGGGAAGTAGAGATAGTCACAGTGGGAGGCACATTCGCCATGGGTTATGAGGCGGTACAGGTTGGATGATAAGGGGTTGAAAGAGGATGAGGCTGGTCACAGGGGCATCCTTAAGTGAAGGGGAAGGTTTCAGAGGCGGAGAAGAAATTGGGCAACTGGTCATTGCCCTGAGTCAGTATTATGGGGGCATACGCTGTATATGAGTGGCCAGCAGTTATATTGGTGCAGGATGGTTCTTGCTCCTTAAAATTATGGAGCAAGTTGCTTGGGATTGGCTGGTGAATGAGGGCAGGGCTGGCAATGCCCGGGGGAAAAAGCTTTGTGGATTACAGTGACGGTGCTGGGTCACAGGCTTTCGAGGGATGCCAGCTACTAGGTAGAACTGCTTAACAGGCGTGAGCGCTCACTTTGACATCTGTGCAGAACCTGCTGAAACAGGATTGGATCCTGGCAGGGCCAAACTCAGCCTTTCAGTAATAATAATCAGCGCTCAGAAGCAGGAGGGTTCGTAGCCCTATATAAATGCTGAATTATTAGATCGCTGGGAGAGCAAAATGGCACGAAGCAGTTCAGGTTCAAGCACCGGGTCTGCTCGGAGAAACTTCTGGGTATTAAGCAGGTTATAAGTAACCCAGCACAGCATATACCTAGGGTATTCATCTACCCCCAGAAGATTAGGGTGGGGAGATGGGCCGTACATAATAAGTAGAATGGAAAGGGGGAGCCTCTCTTTGGAAAGCTGGGAGGTTGCGCGTACATATAGAAGCAAAAGCAGGGTATACCACTAGCTTCCCACCTCTACCACACACGGTACTGGGTACAACCTACTTACAAAGAATGGTGCAAACCATTAAATTCCAACAGAAGGGCCTCATGTCAAGAACAAACATATTTTAATGTTTATAGGTCAGACAATGTGTTCACATAAAACATATAAAACACTACTAAATGCAGATGTAACTTGAAGAGCAACAAAACAACACCGTGGGAATTAACTCACAGGGAGAGCTGTTTTTGAATGACCTGTAACATTTATTCATTTGAAGTAATTTTATGTTAGTAATAGTGACTTCAATTGGGTAACAGTAGGTATCCCACATAAATTCGAATAGTACCAAATACAGATATTCATCCGACATTGATTGAGACAGCGTGGTGCGTACATGACAAGACAAATGGAAGCAGGGCTGAGACAAGGGGGAAAGAATGCAGAGGTGAAATTCTAAAAAAGGACTTAAAACCCAGCTTCACCCGTCGAGAACGGCGCCCCCCCAGTTGGTAAGTCCTGCAAGGGCAGGCAGAGCAAGGTAAAGGTGGTGGGGGAGCGCTAGTCTAATAAAGGGGTAGAAGAATTTCAGTGGTTGGAGTAGGCTGAAAAAAGTTACCTCTCAGAGGGGGTAAACTAGGAGCCAGTGGTTTAAGTTCAGGGAAGGAAATGTGGTAGGGGCTGAAGGTTCTCCAGAACAGGCACAAAGTGGTCAAAAGTGAAGCCCTGGGTTGAATAGACAAAATAGCGAGTGCATTGGCCAGCATGGGGCATGGGAAATTTTACATAAAATCGGGCACAAAGTGCACTAAACTCCTGGAGAGGTGTTTCACGGAGCGGGCATGGGCTGAAAGGTGGTAAGGGCTGAAGGTTCCCCAGAACAGGCACAACGTGGTCAAAAGTGAAACCCCGGGTTGAATAGACAAAATAGCGAGTGCATTGGCCAGCATGGGGCATGGGAAATTTCACATAAAATTGGGCACAAAGTGCACTAAGCTCCTGGAGAGGGTTTCGCAGAGCGGGCATGAGCTGAAAGGTGGTAGGGGCTGAAGGTTCAGCAAAGGGGTTGGAGCTCCTAGTTTGGAAGTCAGCACAAAACTCTTGGAAAGGTAAAATGAGGAAAGGGGGGAGCCACGGTGGACGGTAACCCACTTGTGGCGTGGCGATGTTTGGGCAACCAAGCACAAGAGACAGACTCTGAATGAGCCAGGAGAAAGCCGGAAGTGTCTTCGCTCTTTTCGGACCAGCGCCTCTTGGGAGCCTAAACGGCAAGGGCGTCTGGTGGTAAAAATAAGGGCTCAGCTTCCCCCAAAGAAACGGCGCTCTCCCCACCCAAGAACACCTGCAAGGGCAGGCGAGGCACAGACACGAAGGGTTGGGAGAGTTGTGCCTACGGAGGACTTTGTGGAAAGAAAGGGGGAGGCAGGAGGTTGTTGCACACGGAGCAGTCGCCGCATCTTCAGAACTAATTTCACTAATGTGTACAGCATTTTTTGTGATGTGAAAATAAATCTGCGGCCTTTTTATGCCAAAAAAAGAAGACAAGTCTCATTCTGCACATTACTTGGGGGACAAAGAATGGGCATGTACAATGTTATCGGTGCAAAATGGACAGATGCACTGGTTATTTTATGGTGATTCCGATGAAGTACAGTGTGGGCTCTGCAAACATTCTCTTCTAAGAGTGATGTCTGTTTCCTTAAAAGCCGTCTTTCCCTTGCTGAGTGAACAAACAATAAATAATGCCTTCCCGTCAAAGGTATGCTGTCTCTTGCTTGTATGCATCAAACGATGACTAAGAACAGGTGACTATCACACATGTATAACCCGGTCAGATTAATAAAAACATCTCATTTTAGCCCACGTCAGCTGTGAGAGGCTTAACCAGTTCTTGACATCACATTGCATTCTGGCACTTATAAACCTGGCTTTATTGCCTGGAACTAAAACTTCAAGCGCTGGACAGGAATACCGAATGAAATGTGCTGAAAGCAACAACTTGATAATCTGAGCCCATAGAGGGCACAACTCAAGAGCCATATTGCTGCATATTATTAGGACAGACTGTGAATAAGCAACAGTTGCCTGGCAGCCATTGCTCTAGAGCAGTGGTCTTCAAACCTTTTAGGACTGGGCCCCCCCAAGCAAAATGTGGGCAGGCCGGGCCCCCCCGAAAATGCCAAATGGACAGTAAGTCCAGATGGCTATGAACTATCACGCGCCCTCACCACACCCTACTGCCTGTATAGTCCCTGGGCTCCCCCACCTGCTCCCGTCACAGTCTCTGGACTCCCTCACCCCACTCTTAGCCCAGTCCCTGGACTCTCCCCACCCCACCACAGTCCCTGGGCTCTCCCCACCCCACCACAATCCCTGGGCTCTCCCCACCCTGCTCCCACCAGTCCCTGGGCTCTCCCCACCCAGCTCCCACCACAATCCATGGGCTCTCCCCACCCTGCTCCCACCACAGTCCCTGGGCTCTCCCCACCCTGCTCCCACCACAATCCCTGTGCTCTCCCCACCCTGCTCCCACCACAGTCCCTAGGCTCTCCCTACCCTACTCCCACCACAGACCCTGGGATCTCTTCACTCCACCACAGTCCCTGAACTCTCCCCACCCTACTACCACCACAGACCCTGGGATCTCCCCACCCCACCACAGACCCTGGGCTCTCCATACCCTGCTCCCACCACAGACGCGGGCTCTCCCCACCCCACCACAGACCCTGGGATCTCTTCACCCCACCACAGTCCCTGGGCTCTCCCCACCCTCCTCCCACCACAGTCCCTGTGATCTCCCAACCCTGCTCCCACCACAGTACCTGGGATCCCCCCACTCTGCTCCCAGCACAGTCCCTGTGCTCTCCCCACCCCACCACAGACCCTGGGCTCTCCACACCCTGCTCCCACCACAGACCCTGGGCTCTCCCCACCCCACCACAGACCCTGGGCTCTCCACACCCTGCTCCCACCACAGTCCCTGGGCTCTCCCCACCCCACCACAGACCCTGGGATCTCTTCACCCCACCACAGACTCTGGGCTCTCCCCACCCCACTGCAGTCCCTGGCTCTCCCCACCCCACCACAGTCCCTGGGCTCTCCCCACCCCACCACAGTCCCTAGGCTCTCCCCACCCCACCACAGTCCCTGGGCTCTCCCCACCCTGCTCCCACCACAGTCCCTGGGCTCTCCCCACCATGCTCCCACCACAGTCCATGGGCTCTCCCCAGCCTGCTCCCACCTCTATCCCATGGCTCCCACCCATCCTGCTCCCACCACAGTCCCTGGGCTCCCCACCCTGCTCCCAACACAGTCCCTGTGCTCTCCCCACCCCACCACAGACCCTGGGCACTCCAAAACCTGCTCCCACCACTATCCCATGGCTCCCGCCCATCCTGCTCCCACCACAGTGTCTGGACTCCTTTATCCCACTCCGAGCCCAGTCACTGTGCACTCCTCACCCCATCCCACCACAGACCCTGGGCTCTCCAAACCCTGCTGCCACCACTATACCATGGCTCCTGCCCCTCCTGCTCCCACCACCGTCCCTGGGCTCCCCCACCCTGCTCCCTGCACAGTCCCTGGGCTCCCCCATCCTGCTCCCACCACAGTCTCTGGACTCCTTTATCCCACTCATAGCCCAGTCACTGTGCACTCCTCACCCCATCCCACCACAGACCCTGGGCTCTCCAAACCCTGCTGCCACCACTATCCCATGGCTCCTGCCCCACCTGCTCCCACCACCGTCCCTGGGCTCCCCCACCCTGCTCCCTGCACAGTCCCTCGGCTCCCCCATCCTGCTCCCACCACAGTCTCTGGACTCCTTTATCCCACTCCTAGCCCAGTCACTGTGCACTCCTCACCCCATCCCACCACAGACCGTGGGCTCTCCAAACCCTGCTCCCATCACTATCCCATGGCTCCCTCCCATCCTGCTCCCACCACAGTCCCTGGGCTCCCCCACCCTGCTCCCAGCACAGTCTCTGGACTCCTTTATTCTACTCCTAGCCCGTCCCTGTGCTCTCCCCACCCCACCCCACCAGAGTCCCTGGGCTCTCCAAACCCTGCTCCCACCACTATCCCATGTCTCCCGCCCATCCTGCTCCCACCACAGTCCCTGGGCTCCCCCACCCCGCTCCCAGCACAGTCTCTGGACTCCTTTATTCTACTCCTAGACCGTCCCTGTGCTCTCCCCACCCCACCCCACCAGAGTCCCTGGGCTCTCTAAACCCTGCTCCCGCCACTATCCCATGGCTATCACCCATCCTGCTCCCACCACAGTCCCTGGGCTCCCCGACCTGCTCCCAGCACAGTCTCTGGACTCCTTTATCCTGCTCCGAGCCCAGTCCCTGTGCTCTCCCCACCCCACCCCACACCCTGGGCTCTCCAAACCCTGCTCCCACCACTATCCCATGGCTCCCGCCCATTCTGCTCCCACCACAGTCCCTGGGCACTCTCACCCTGCTCCCAGCACAGTCCGTGGTGTGATGCTGGAAATGCATTGGAGAGACAGGGCCTCCCTGTCGTTGTCCTGTACTCCTTTTTCATTTGTGTTCTGTATTGTTTTCTCCCCAGGAATCCATGTGGGACTCCTGGCAGTGCAGCTCTTCCTGTTTTTGGTTTGGTGTAAAGACCCATGTGATACCTTTATGGCACCCGTGGGTGGGGGTGCAACCCTGTGCCCCTAGTGTATGTTTTTGGGCGTATATGTGTGGCCCACAGAGGAGGGTATGGGCTGGTGGCAGCTCCATGCTGAATTTGACAGGTGCTCTGAGTATCCTCCATTTTGGGATACCCAGGCCCTGCCATTGGAATCAGTTGATTCCTGATAGAAAACAAGGTGGCCCCTGTGGCCTCTTGCTTTCTATTGCCTGTTACCTTGTTTTCCCAAAGTCCTGGGAAGCCCTGGCTCAGTCCCTTCCCCCTGACTGGTTGTTGAGTGGAAGTTCCATATATGGTGTTGTTGTGAAGTCCAGGCCAGACTGGCTGGAGCCTTCCCAGTGACTCCATGTTGTGGGTACACCCTGTGGGTGGGACCTGGGTCAATAGAGTGTCTGACCAATATGCACTTCTTGTTGTGGATGTCTGGTTTCTGGTGTTGACACAATTACTGAGACAGCCCTGCCCGAAACAGGTATGAATGCAGTGTGTAGTGTTGAATGACTGGGTACTTGTCCCAAAACACATTCCTTGTTGTGAGTGTCTGAGAAGGAGGAGTATGGCCTGAATGCACTGTGAGCCTGATTTTCTGACTGACTGCTGAATGCCCTTCTGAGTGATTGGTTGCCTGAGTGTGACCCAGCAGAATGAATGGGAGATCAACTAGTATATCTGGGGGCCTCTCACTGTATATCTGGGGAACTCATTCAGAAGCTGAAGTTGAAACTGACGCTTAATCTCGAAATCGAGCCTGAAGAATAAGGTTGACTGCTGTCTCCCTTTTCCGAAATCCGAAAGCCGAAAGCCGTCGAGACTGATCTAAGAGAGGACCTGGTGAGGCGCCCTCTTCCTGTGCTCTGAGGGCCAATCGAGCTCCGCTAACCTTCGCCAAAATGCCCTGGAAGTCAGACCCTGAAAGGCTGCAGAACGGAGACGGGGACCGCCGAGGAGAACGAAGATCACTCACCAAGGGAACCAAGGTCAACGGGCCCTCGCTACAGATCCAAGACACAAATGTACAATCAAAAACCTAGAAAATGGGAGCAAGCGAAATGGCTAATTAAATTAACACAAGTGGAAGAAAACAACGACAAGATAACACTGAACAGAAATGCTGTGTTAAAATTGTTCAAACATATCCGAAGTCTGGATCATATTAAGACAGAAGACTTTTTAGTGGTCGAGCCCAGTCACAAAGACACCAAGGCCAGAACTCTTCTGCACATCACCTCAAAAACACTAAAAAACACCATTAGTGATAACAAAAACAAACTAGCAAACATGGGATACTAGCTAAAAGTATATCCAGTAAACTCTACGGCCATAAGACCATCAAGCAAAGAAGAAAAGAAGAGGCAGGGAACGCCTAGCAAAAATCCCAACAAACAGCATAAGGAGATAAGTGGCAGCGGCAACATGCAGATTGAAAATCTCAGAAATAGAGAGGAGGAAAACTTAAACCATCGAAAACAGGTGAAGAAAAGCCACAAAAGCCCCGTGGCGAGAGATAAGGAACGGGAGCCTCAAAGGCGAGTGGGGCACAAGCGGTCGACCATTAAAGAAAATAGTAACAACGACAGGCCGACTGAGACAAACGACACAACAAAAAGCTTCACCTTCAGGAGAACCAGTCCACAAGAGGACTTGAACCATAAACTGAGAGTGAATCCACAAAGAAAGGCGCACCAATGAAAGGGATATGGTCCTGGTTGCCAAAAGCACTGACAGAAAAAAAGCATAGATAGCAATTCGTTGGAGATGAGCAGATCTATCGAGAAAGACATTGTTTAAACCAACAAAACCAGTCGATAAAGATGTGCTCTTGGAACACGAGAGGACATTCTCATTTACAATCCTCTGGCGACATGGAACTGGGGTTATATGATCTAATATGTCTTCAGGAGACTTGGTTGACAGAACAGCTCTCAAAGAGGGGGTATGAGCTTATCCTGGCGCTGGCTAAACAAGGCCGACTAGGAAGACCGTCATCTGGGCTGTTGATTGCCTGCAAGAATGGATGCGGTATCCAATTAGAAGAAACATTGATCAGTAATTCAGCGATACTGATGGTCAAAGCATCATGGACTCACCAAGTAATCAACAAGGCAGGGTACGAAAAAACAACATTAACAATAGTTAACATCTACTGGAAACCAGCAATCATGGAAACAACAACTTTCCTGGAAAAGGTAGAGGAAGCAATTGACGAGGCTCTAGCTGGACAGCTGGCAAAATACTTCCTGATTTGCGGCGACCTAAATGCCACTTGCCCAAAATCATCAGGCGCAAAAAACATACAATTAAACAAATCCTCAGTAGAAAAGCGTGGGGAACTATGGTCACGATCGATGGACTCGAGAAACTTACATAACTTGCACAAGGCTTTCCCAGACCCAAACCGTCCACCGTCATGGGAAAGAAATGCCACAATCGACTATATGTTTGTAACAGAACCAATCCTGGCAGTGACAAAATCATTTGAAATAACTAGAGTAGGCGCCAGTGACCACAACCCTCTCTCTACCACTTGGGAGGCAATAGGTCCTCCAACCGACCACATGGAAGCTAAAATAGTCATCAATGCACGGGGGAACTGACGAAAATTGTCAAAGGAGTCAATCGCAGACATAGAAAACAGATTCAACACTATGATTGATACAAAAGGCGCTAACAAAACAGATTACACTTCACTACTAATAAAGTACAAAAAAACTATATTCTCAAAAAGACCGGTGGAAATCCCCCAAGACATGTGTTCGACAAAACCCTGTTCGACAAACATCGTGTGCTTAGGCAAATCCAACGCAGAGCAAAACTTACCGCAACACCAGCGGCAAAGAAAGAAGCAGAAACGGCAGTAAAACACTACAAATCATGGGTTAAGGCACATCGGTTAAACCTTTACCAACAGGAATCCGAAAACATTTTAAAAACTATAAGTGGCAGAAACACAAGGGAATTTTGGAGTACACTGTGAGCTAATTTTGACCACCAAGAAAAATCTTTAACCTGCGAGATCGGTGAACACACTTGGTTAAAACATTTTGAAGGCATGTACTTGGCTCCAGTAACATCAACAACCACACACACAGGGGCCAAACCCTGTCCATGGGTAAGAGTGGATGACCCAGACGAGATCTGATTACGGATCTCACCCTTAAAGAACTCAAGAGCCCCAGGGCCCGATGGGGTCACGAACGTGGACTTAAAAACAAACCCAAAGGAGTGGGCGAGCCTTCTGAGCAAAATCTTTGGAAAATGTGCGGACTTAAAAACCATTCCTCCCTTATGGAAATCAGCCACAGTGGTACCTATATTTAAGAAAGGTGACAAAAAGGACCCAGCGAACTATCGACCAATCGTGTTGCTTGATGTAATGGGGAAAGTGTTTGGCTCTATGCTATTAGATCACTTCAAGACCTGGGCATCAAACGCTCCCTGTGAAGATCCTTTCCAAACAGGATTTAAGAAAAACATAGTCACGGCAGCCAACATATTGCTACTGAACGTGCTGAAGAACAAAGTCCTGGAAGGATGGCTGAGAATCTTCATTGCTTTTATCGTCCTCACACAGGCCTTTGACCGAGTAGACAGATCGAGACTCTGGTCAAAACTGGAAATGTGGGACTGTCCTCCCTCCCTGTTGAATCCAATCAAGGCCTTGTACACTGACACCAGTATGCGTATTCGCTTGGATCAAAACGGATTACTGTCAACCCCGATCTCAACAGCACGAGGTGTAAAACAGGAGTGCCCACTGGCTCCGGCTCTTTTCCTGGCATTCATTGGTGACATCAAGAGTTCAGACACAGAAATACGAACATTCTCACCAAAGCTTGGCAAAATTCCAATAACGAGGCTTCTCTATGCGGATGACCTAGTCCTACTGGACCATAGGCCGATAGGATTGCAACGGCAACTAACTAACTTACAAAGCTACATCCAAGAAAACAAACTGGAAATTAACGGAAAAAAACAAAGCTGCTCACGTTCGAGGCATCCTCAAGAAAAAGAGAAAAAACACGACTGAACCTCGAAGGTACGCCAATTGAAAAAGTCTTAGACTTCAAATACTTAGGGGTCATACTAGACTCTACAAAACAAGACAAAGCGATGCAAGTCTCACTAACATCGAAAATCAACAAAATGGCAGCACAAGCCAGGGCCATAGATAAAAAATTTGGTAGATATTCATTGATCCCAGTCCGAGAATTCTATAGAAAAAAGGTGATTCCAACCTTAATATACAGAGGAGACGCGATGATAAATCTACCAACTAACATCTGGCCAAAAATGGAGGCAAAATTTTGGAGAAAAGTCCTCATGTTACCAAACTCAACCCCTGGTGCTTCCATCCGTCAAGCGCTGAGTCTGCCTTCTCTAAAAAGCACAGTAGAACAGTCTACATTAATGTTATACAGGAAATGTCGGATGGCAGATCCTCCGTCAATCTACAATTTAATAAACCAAGAAATGGAACGAAACAGCAGCAAAAGGCTTTCACTTTGGAAAGAAAAGAACATCAAAGTGTTGGAACTAATACAGTCCAAGGAAAAAACATTCATCAGTAATCCGAGAAAATCCTAACAAAACTAAAAGAGCTTGATTGGAGAGTGACCTTGGAAGCAGCAGGGAAAAACAAACTGACAACTCATCTGCCTCCAAACACTAAAAAAGTGAATGAGCTCCAAGAATATATCAAAAAATTCCCATGTAAAAAGGGGAGAGACCTGCTGCTTCGTGCTCGCCTCAATCTGCTGCTGACAAATGAGATTTTGTCAATTAGAGGCAAATCCGCATCCAATCTCTGCCGCTTCTGTAGCACACCAGAAAAATAATCTATCCGTCACTTACTTCTAAAATGTGCCAGCAACCAACACATAAGAGAACAATATTTAAGACCCATCTTCTCAGACTTCACTATTTCAGATGAATCGACGTGTTGGGCTCACTTGATCGGAGGAGACAAGACAAAATGGCAATTAGCAACTTACAAAATACTGGAAGCAGTAAATCTGCCATGGCCATAGCCGACTACGAGGGCACATTTTAGAGAGACTTTACCACTTTACCACTTCGTGAGAAAGTTCACGAAAAAGGACATTTTGTAAAAATCTTTTCTTTTATTAAACACAAATAATATTTTTTAAAAAAGATACCCCTGCTTATTTGAACCCAAATTTGTTTAGAAAAAAATAAAGAACACATATTTTCAGAGATAATCATATATGATGCTTGGACCACCAAGAGTGGCCTGTAACTCGGCCCTGGGCCAATACCTGACCAGGTAATGCCCCCGGTGATGGGAGTTTATTGCTTAAATACATGTAGCATCTGTGAACTTGTTGGGGTGTCATTCCACACTCATCATCATCCTTACATCTCATGGAAACACGGAGTCATTTTCTCTTCGACCTCCTTTATTCCTTACTACATCTTAACTGCCCTTTCCCTTCCCTTGCCCCTCCCCTTTCTCCTGCCTCCGGCTCCCTCCCATCGTCCTGGGCTTCCCTCTTAAAGGGGCTCTGTCCTTTTTCCACTTACAACAGAACTCAGGAAGGAGATTTGCAATCAAGGTAGCTTTTTGAAAAAAAAGTGACTTCTTGGTAAATGGGACATTTGCTAAAATATCACTAACTTTCTTATCAAGACTAGATATAGTGTTTTTGTTTCTGAGACACAGGTAGTGTAAATGGACTATACTGAATTTTTAGTTAGGCTTTTTATGAACTGTTTTCACTTTTTGTGTCCTAAGGCTATTTCGGGAAAGCAGCACATGTGATGCCCAAACATCACTCAGAAACAAAAGACAAACAGGCCGATTCATGGAAATAATGTGCGCGGAAAAACCGGCGCATGCGTGCGAAAACGTGCGATTCGCAGTGCCACAGAAAAAATCGCAGAAAATCGCACAGAAAACAGCGCACATCCATTCATGGAAGCACGGGCACGAGCAAAATGTGGGATGTGCGCTGAAAAAGTGCACGCCGCATGCTAGCGCACAGGTCATCTAACGCTGTGCGATAAAGCCACAGCGAATTCGCACATAGCGCGGCGCACATCCCAAAAGTAGGCAGAAAACGGGGCGTGACACGCGGAATGGGGAACAACTCGTGAAAATGTGGGCGTCACAGGGGAGGTCCAGGAGGCAAGTGCGCGGAACGCCCAGACGCTCGCCTACAACAGGCATTCATGGAATCGAATCGGGTAAAACAGCGCACGGTCAAAGACGCGCACAGACCCATACCCGTATGCCACAGAAAGCAGGCGGTAGCGTCCCAATACATGTGCGCCGAAATGTGCGCTTAAAAAATACCGTATACACAGCACAGCGATTGTGCCTGGGGGAGCGTGTGTGTGCATTTCAGGGGTGCGCGCGAAGTCATACACGCGTTTTGGCTGGGTGCGTGTATATCAGGGGTGCGCAAGAAGTTTCACACGTGTTTTGGCTGGGTGCGTGTATATCAGGGGTGCGCGAGGAGTTTCACACGCGTTTTGGCTGGGTGCGTGTATATCAGGGGTGCGCGAGAAGTTTCACACGCGTTTTGGCTGGGTGCGTGTACATCAGGGGTGCGCAGAAGTTTCACACGCGTTTTGGCTGGGTGCGTGTATTTCAGGGGTGCGCAAGAAGTTTTACACGCGATTGTGCTGCGTGCGGGTATTTCAGGGGTGCGCGCAAAGTATTACACGCGATCGGGCCTGGGGGAGCAGGGTACGTGTATTGCAGGGGCTCACGGGTGTTTCTACACGCGATCGGGCCTCGGGGAGCGGGGTACGTGTATTCCAGGGGCTCACGGGTGTTTCTACATGCGATCGGGCCTGGGGGAGCGGGGTACGTGTATTCCAGGGGCTCGCGGGTGTTTCTACACGCGATCGGGCCTGGGGGAGCGGGGTACGTGTATTCCAGGGGCTCGCGGGTGTTTCTACACGCGATCGGGCCTGGGGGAGCGGGGTACGTGTATTCCAGGGGCTCGCGGGTGTTTCTACACGCGATCGGGCCTGGGGGAGCGGGGTACGTGTATTCCAGGGGCTCGCGGGTGTTTCTACACGAGATCGGGCCTGGGAGAGCGGGGTACGTGTATTCCAGGGGCTCGCGGGTGTTTCTACACGCGATCAGGCCTGGGGGAGCGGGGTACGTGTATTCCAGGGGCTCGCAGGTGTTTCTACACGCGATCGGGCCTGGGGGAGCATGTGCGTGTATTCCAGGGGTGCGCGTGAAGTGTTTCACGCGATCGGGCCTGGGGGGGAGCGGGGTACCACTCACCGTCTGCCTTGCATGTAGAAGAACGCGTAGCCAACACCCGCTGTGAAGTAATAGCGAGTGAACCCCAACGGATGGAAAACACACGCACCACACGAAAAGCACGTACAGAGAAGCTCTGCCAGGGCAACGCCCGTGCGCGAAACCGCACAGACGCGCTTACGCTGCAAGGGCCTTTGGTCCAATGAAATCACGTACGCGTGCTGACGCGCTTACGCGCTAAGGCCCTTTCCTCGAATTTCACGCTGACGTGCAGGATTTACACGTGCCAAATCACTCCGTATCAAGCTGGCCACGCGAAAACACACGGAAGACCACACTCCTGCCCAGAAGGCCGAATCACTGCCCCCCAGTGCCCCGAGCAGCCTCCCACGTGCCATCTGCTGCTGCCTGCCTGCCTGCCTGCCTGCTGCCACCGTGCCCTGCCATTTGGTGCCTGCACATCAGCCATCTGCAGGGGTCCAGTTGCTGTGTCCACCCCTGCTGGAACAGAAGACTCCCGACTCAGATAACATCGCTCCACAGCCCAGCCCCAGGATCCAGTTGCCCACCCACTCCTGTCCCTGGGGTTGCCATGTCGGGCACATCAACATCTGACACCAGTGGCAACCCCCGGCCAGAGGGGCAGAGGGGCACCAGCTTCACTGCCACCGAAGTTGGTGTCCTGGTGGAGCAAGTCCTGGGGCAGTATGATGCCCTCTTCGGATCGTCCCGCGCCAACAGGGAAGGACGGGAGAGGATCTGGGCCGACTGTGTGGTTGCCATCAACGCGGAGGGGGTGGCAACCCGCACCATCCAGAAGGTCAAGAAGCGCTGGGAGGACTTGAGGTCCAGGACCCTCATAAAGGCCCGGCGCCTCGTGGAGGGGGGCCGGGGCCGCATGAATTCCATCCAGATGGGGGTCCTGGAACGCATACACCCAGCGCTCCACGCCCAGGTCCTTGAGAGGGAGACCCGTCTGGAGTTGAGCGGTAAGTGGCCAATCATTGCTGTGTGAGACAGGGCATGTTGCGGTGTGCTGGTTGCCTGATACTTGCCAGCATGTGTGACATAGGCCATGTACGCATGTATGTGTGCAGGGACATCATGGTAATGCATGTGCGACCAGTAATGTGTGAACCGCACGGTTGTTGCATGTGTCCAAATGCGACATGGGGAGCCCTGTGCAGATTACACACATGAGAGCATGGCAGTCTCTGTTCGTGGACATGGGTGGGGGTGAGGGATGGGTGCTGATGCCAGGAACATATATGGTATCCATGTCTGTGTGCCTGACCTGTGTATCTATGACTTGTGAATGCCATGGATGCATGACACATGTCTGTGACAATTTACAGATTCACTGATGCAGCCTAGTCATCCTTGTATGCACTGTGATTGGGGTGTACGGGGCCAGATGGATGTGACTGAGGTGAAGTGTGTGCATGTGATAGGCATGACCCATGATGCATGTGAGTACCATTACATTGTCTGATTCGAGAGTCCATTGGACATGTATGGAAATGTCCATGGCATGCACCATGCCTGTCACTGTGTGTGTTTTGCCTGGACCGACCCGTGTGTTGTGGAGGGACATGATGGAAGTGTACTTTGACAGTGGTACTCATCTGCTATTGCTTCCTGTCTAGGGGAACATTGTACAGTACCCTGATGCTTGTGTTTCATGTCTCCCTCTACGCAGCGGCTAGTGAAGAAGAGGGCGGAGACGGCGCTGTGGAGCAAGGCGGCGGGGATGCCCCCATGGCTGCAGCGGAAGGGGTGGGTGAGCCCCCACAGGGGCCTGCTAAGGTGGTAGACGGTGAGGAGCCATCCAGGTTGGTGGTTTCCACAGAGGAGGAGGAGGCCGCCACTGAGGCGCACATGGGGCCTGGTGGGGGCATCCCTGCTGGTGCAAGTGGTGCAGTCCAGGGGCAGGGGCAGGAGGCAGCACAGGTCACCGTGGAGGGGCCTGTGCATGTCGCTGCCCCTGACCCTGTGGGTGCACCACCATGCACCAGCAGGGATGCCCCGTCCCAGGCCCGTCCGCAGGTAGAGGGGATGTCCATGTCATCTGACTCCCCTCCACCTGCGGACGTGGGGACCCCTGGCCGTATGGGGAAAGGTCCTGATTGGGGTTGCGATGCGCACGGCTGTGATTCGTGATGCTGTGCGTGCTTCCCAGGAGGAGCACGCATGTCATCACGAAGAGCACCGTGCCGACGTGGCCCAATTGGGATCGTCCATGTTCGGGGGTTTCCTGCATGTGTCGGCCAATCTGGCGGCCCTCTCCCCCTCTGTAGAGACTATATGCCAAGTCGTTCTCCTTGCCATCTTCTGGCCCAGATGCCACCAGGGCCCCCTGTGGACCTGCCCTGACCAATGCAGCCAGCTCGGTGGGGATCCCATCCCTGCCACAGTCGGGAGTCAGAGGTCCAGCAGGGGTGGACACCACAGCAACTGGACCCCAGCAGATGGAGGATGTGACGGCATCATCGAGCAGGGCACGTGCACGACGGCGTCGGTGGTTTCCATCAGCCTGGATGCCGTCATGCTGGCACAGGCAGTTGCGTCGGAGGCAGCAGCAGGCTCAACGTGGGAGGCATCATGGCTCGGGGCCAACAACATCAGGGGTGCAGGCATCGGCCGGAGGGCAGGAGAACCCTGGAATGGGAGTGGCTTCCGTGTGGGAGCGGTTGTGCCAGCAGATAGGTGCGTAGCGGCAGCGGGCAGAGGAGGAACGGCTAACAATGGTCAGGGCGGAGAACTCCATGCGCAGGGTGCTGAGGCGGGCTGAGTGCCTCGAGGGTCTTCGCAGGGAGTTTGAGCTGGACACTGCATCATCCCTGCGGGACCTCGGGACCAGGGAACATGCCCGCCTCCAAGCCATTGAACAGGAGTTCGATGATGCCCTGGCCCATGACAACAACCAGTGAGCCGTCGGACTAGCCCGCTGCCTTTGTATATAGTTATATAGTTAGTGTTAGGTTTCCTTTAATTTATTTTTATTTGGTTGCGATTGGACAATGCGCCACATTTTTGTATGTAGTTCAGTTTTTAGTTAGTCGTCATAGTTAGGTTTCATTTGGTTGGGCTCATGGACCCCGGATCATCTTGTAAATAGTTCTTCAATGGATTTTATTATTTTTTTGATTTTTTCATGGACATTCATCTTCTTTTGCTTGTTTTGCTTTGTGGTTTTTCTCATTTCATTTCCATTCAAGTTGATTTTCATTACATTTTTATTTTCATCCTTCAATGTGTCGTATCATCTCATTGCTTTCATGCATGTCATGTTGGGTGTTTTAACATTCACTTGCAGCCATTGTGTGTGACAGACATGTGTTCATTTGCATGATTTACATTGGGTGTGTAACATGTAATTGCCTTTGGTATGTGGGTGGATGTGATAGTTGGTTGGCCCTTTTGGCAGGGGAGGATGGCCATTACGGACATGGTTGGGGATTGTTGGGACCCAGGTGCAGGGGGGCATGGATGGGACATGGGAGAGGGCCTGGTGGAGGGTGCCCCTGCACTGCTGGGGGTGGGGGTGGTGGGGAACATGGGTGGGGGCCTGGTGGAGGGTGCCCCTGCACTGCTGGGGGGTGGGGGTGGTGGGGAACATGAGTTGGACATGGGTGGGGGCCTGCTGGCAGGTGCCCCACAGTGCTGGGGGTGGGGGTGGTGGGAGACATGGGTGGGGGACTGGTGGAGGGTGCCCCTGCACTGCTGGGGGGTGGGGGGGGTGGGGAACATGAGTTGGACATGGGTGGGGGCCTGCTGGCAGGTGCCCCACAGTGCTGGGGGGTGGGGGTGGTGGGGAACATGAGTTGGACATGGGTGGGGGCCTGCTGGCAGGTGCCCCACAGTGCTGGGGGGTGGGGGTGGTGGGGAACATGAGTTGGACATGGGTGGGGGCCTGCTGGCAGGTGCCCCACAGTGCTGGGGGTGGGGGTGGTGGGAGACATGGGTGGGGGCCTGGTGGAGGGTGCCCCTGCACTGCTGGGGGGTGGGGGTGGTGGGGAACATGAGTTGGACATGGGTGGGGGCCTGCTGGCAGGTGCCCCACAATGCTGGGGGGTGGAGGTGGTGGGGAACATGAGTTGGACATGGGTGGGGGCCTGCTGGCAGGTGCCCCACAGTGCTGGGGGGTGGGGGTGGTGGGGAACATGAGTTGGTGATTATTTGTGCAAGGAGACATGTGCCTTTGCTGGGGGGCATGCCCATGTTGGGTGGGCTGCCTGCGGGACATGACCAGGGATGCAGGGTAGTCCCCTGTGGTGTGGGCTGCCTGCAGGGGCCGTGGAGGGTGTACAGGGAACACCTGGGAGGACCCACACTGGCAAATCACATGTAGGACTCCCCGGCACCCCTGCAATACACGTACCCTGCTGAAATCGCGTGTAAAACTTTCTGCGCACCCCTGGTATACACGCACACGCTCCCCCAGGCCAGATCGCGTGTAAAACCACCCGCGAGCCCCTGAAATACACGCGCCCAGCCAAAACGCGTGTGTAACTTCTTGCGCACCCCTGATGTACACGCACCCAGCCAAAACGCGTGTGAAACTCCTCGCGCACCCCTGATATACACGCACCCAGCCAAAACGCGTGTGGAACTTCCCGCGCACCCCTGAAATACACGTGACCAGGCCAATCGCGTGTGGAACTTCTCGCGCACCCCTGAATTACACGCACACGCTCCCCCAGGCCCGATCGCATGTGAAACCACCCGCGAGCCCCTGAAATACACGCGCCCAGGCCAATCGCGTGTGGAACTTCTCGCGCACCCCTGAATTACACGCACACGCTCCCCCAGGCCCGATCGCGTGTGAAACCACCCGCGAGCCCCTGAAATTCACGCGCCCAGGCCAATCGCGTGTGAAACCACCCGTGAGCCCCTGTAATACACGCGCCCAGGCCAATCGCGTGTGGAACTTCTCGCACACCCCTGGATTACACGCACACGCTCCCCCAGGCCTGATCGCGTGTGAAACCACCCGCGAGCCCCTGAAATACACGCGCCCAAGCCAACCGCGTGTGGAACTTCTCGCGCAGCCCTGAATTACAGGCACACGCTCCCCCAGGCCCGATCGCGTGTGAATCCACCCGCGCGCCCCTGAAATACACGCGCCCAGGCCAATTGCGTGTGAAACTTCCCGCGCACCTCTGATATACACGCGCCCAAGCCAATCGCGTGTGGAACTTCTCACGCACCCCTGAATTACACGCACACGCTCCCCCAGGCCCGATCGCGTGTGAAACCACCCGCGAGCCCCTGAAATACACGCGCCCAGGCCAATCGCGTGTGAAACCACCCGCGAGCCCCTGTAATACACGCGCCAAGGCCAATCGCATGTGGAACTTCTCGTGCACCCCTGGATTACACGCACACGCTCCCCCAGGCCCGATCGTGTGTGAAACCACCCGCGAGCCCCTGAAATACACGCGCCCAGGCCAATCGCGTGTGGAACTTCTCGCGCACCCCTGAATTACACGCACACGCTCCCCCAGGCCCGATCGCGTGTGAAACCACCCGCGAGCCCCTGAAATACACGCGCCCAGGCCAATCGCGTGTGGAGCTTCTCGCGCACCCCTGTAATACACGCACATGCTCCCCCAGGTCGCGTGTGTTACTTCTCGCACTGGTACAGGGTTGGCGCAGCCCTTTGCGATGGTTTTGCGATCTTGTTGGCTTTTCCTTGCGCGAGGGCGTTCTTGGGGGCGTAACTGGCGCTGCTGCAGGGTCACTGCGATACTCTGCGCCACGGCTTGTTTTGGAGGATTAATCCATGAATACGATGTGCGCTGAAATGGATTTTATCGCACGCGGCTGGCGCAGACATTCGCACGGGTACACTCTGCGCCAGCCGCGTGCGATACTTTTGACTGTATTTCCATGAATCGGCCTGTAGGTTTAGTCCACAACCCGCCTTTCGGCTAGAAACCTATCACGTTCTGAATGGGAAAGCAGGCGCCCTCTTGGAATATCACTGATACACAGGGGTGAAGATTAAAACTCACAAGGGAGAGACTAGAAGCGTAGTCTCTCACTGATGCTCAATATTGAAACCCATTGAGGCAGACCCATAAACTGCTTACCAATTACGGCATTCTTCTTGCTGCACACTTCAAATCTTTCTGTTGGAATATACAATTTTTGGATTTACACTTGTTCTGCCTTGATAACGACCCAGGAGGGGTCACAACATGTGTTGGCCGACTCATAATTAAGCTCATCCTTATTTATTTTGATTCTGTGGAGTACTGTGCCCTGTGGAAACTGCATCCTTGTGGACTTTAGAACGCTCGTTTTCAGCTGCTTTATTTATTATTGCCATCACAGCACTGCAAGCCATAGGAGGCTCTTGCTGTGCACCGGCCGCTTCCTGGAGGAGGCAGAGCCCTCTTGCTCTCACGTGATCAATCACGTGACTTCCTGGCCTACAAAGCGCAAACGCAACTGCCCGTGCGGCGAGTACTGTGCCCTGTGGAAACTGCATCCTTGTGGACTTTAGAACGCTCGTTTTCAGCTGCTTTATTTATTATTGCCATCACAGCACTGCGAGCCATAGGAGGCTCTTGCTGTGCACCGGCCGCTTCCTGGAGGAGGCGGAGCCCTCTTGCTCTCACGTGATCAATCACGTGACTTCCTGGCCTACAAAGCGCAAACGCAACTGCCCGTGCGGCGAGTACTGTGCCCTGTGGAAACTGCATCCTTGTGGACTTTAGAACGCTTGTTTTCAGCTGCTTTATTTATTACTGCCATCACAGCACTGCGAGCCATAGGAGGCTCTTGCTGTGCACCGGCCGCTTCCTGGAGGAGGCAGAGCCCTCTTGCTCTCACGTGATCAATCACGTGACTTCCTGGCCTACAAAGCGCAAACGCAACTGCCCTTGTGGCGTTAAGCCCGATAGGGGTAAAGGCCTGGGGCTGTTAAGCGGCTGCTAGGCGCTGGTGGCGCATTAAGACGGGAGACTGCGGCGGAATATCCTCTTTGATCCTTTCCGAGCGTCTTATTACCCTGTAAAAATCGCGCCAAGCCTTAGCGGCGTTGACTCCTGGACAACATTGCTTATTAGCAAGTTGAGACAGGCCAAACAGATTCCTGATTAATTTTTGAGTGCCGCCTTGCTGCTGATAAACATGGAAAATGGAACTGCCCCAAGGCTAATCCACGGCACCACAACCTGGCGTCGGAGCGCACACCAGAAACCGTCTCTTACAACTGCGGCGGCAGCACTCTAAACCAGGAAAAATCAAGGTAAGCGATTCGTGCACTAATGTTGATGTCTCACCGTCGCATGGAGGAACCTTGCTGGCAAATGCTAATGTCCCTGTAACCTCGTAGACAGTCACCTTACTTCCGATCAAATCCATTAAGCTGTCTTATACCAATAATGCTACTACAACCTTGCTTGATAAATCTGCGTCCGACAAGTTGATTACCGATCCCCTAGATACAGCAGTCATGACGGAGGCCGCTGTAACTACCTGCCAACCAAATATAAATAACTCGCATCAAATACGCTTAAAACCAAATATTGAACAAAATCAAATCTCTGAACTCTTACCAACAGAAAGTGATGTACAATTAACAAGTCCAGAAGTAAATCACTCCTATCTATTCTCAGCGGATTCTGCGAGTAATAGTGTGCAGTTGCCTCCACCTACGGTATATCTAGATGTCTCGGAAACATTCACATTTGATATCACAGATACCGACCTGCTGGCAATGCCGTCCCCGTCCATCGGAACGTTGAATTCCCTTGCATTACAAACAAGTGCCAATCACTCTCTCATAGTGGCAAACAAAAATATTGTGCAACAAGGCGACACCAAATCTCAGGAAAGATCGAATGCTCCACAATTAATCGACACAACACTCGACACACATGATGCTAAATTACAGTTGTGCACTACAGAATCTAAATCACTGACCTCCTCACACAATATTACTGAAAATCTAAGCGTCAGTGCGCAAGATCAAATGATGCCTCTAGTATCAGATAAAATGGAGAAGGCAGCGTCCATCCAGAGTTCCCCTTTGACATCTAACACAGGCACTCCAATAAATGTGGACGTCGTCACACGTGAAGAACGAGTGACTGCTCGCCTAAAAGCAGACTTCAATCTTATGCGTGAACGCCTAAACGACAGTTTCACTAACAAACATGATAATGGTGGATCATCGGCTCGAAATGTGAGCACACAGCTTAAAGCAACAACCCAGCTACTAGATAAAGCGGCTACTTCGCATGATCCAGCTACCACATCAAGTGTGTTTCATCTTGATTTGCCTGAAGACTCTCAACAAAATAGTCCCTACAAATCGAGTACAGAAAAGCATAATCATGATGAAACTGAAGCAGGTCAAGCTGATAATATTCCAGCTGAAAGAAGAACGCCTCAGGAATGTGCAAGCCTCTCAATGGATAATTCTAACACCATGAAAGGGAACATCTCGATCGCTGCAGGGATTCAGATCCATAACAATGTCCTAGCAGCAACGTCAATTGCCCTAATGCCATTCATGAAACTATATGAGGCTTTAAATGACTCAGTGCGCGATCAAAACTCGATGCTATCATTGATGAATCAAAAATTGACCTCAATAGAAAAATGCAATGAACATTTAAACAATCGCCTAGATTCGGAAGCTGTTGCCACATACCAATGGCACTCACGTATAAATGAAATAACAAAACGAGAAGCCCATGAAAAAGTAGACCTTGCCGAGGATCAGGCACAATGTTGCTGTACAGCCGCAAGGACCCATGTCGACCAACATCAATAACACCACACATTCCTCATCTTCATAATTCCCTGTCACCACTTAATGCAACCAAGTTAAAAGCGGTTGAAGATAAGAAAAACGGCACGAAATTCAACAGTGCGTTCAATAAAACCAAAGATCACGCAACAGCTCAGATTGCTGAGGATTCGATGTCAACTGAAGAAAGAACAAGAGTGAATTCCTCTACACATACTGTGGAGCAAACAAATTCAACGGTGAATATCGAGGTATCCCTTGAACAAGCCGGTAAATCGTCTAAAGACGAGAAGTCAAGCTCACAGATTGTTCACTCAAATAGAGAAACAACAGCTGAGAAAAAAATCTCTTTTGATATATTTTCCGGCACAGCAAAATCAATAAAAACTAAAGATTCTATAGCAATGTTAAAGGCAAAACAAGTAAAACCTGTGAAAATAAGGAAGAACGGACCAGCTCCAAAACGCCCACGAACAAATAATACCAGAAAATACATAAGGAACTTGTCCACGCCTCCTCGCATCAAAGAAAACAAAACGCTATCAGTGTCTAAATTGCCGGAACAGCAAATCAGCAATAAAAATTAACTAGACAATGATGCGGGTAATTTGAGGAAGGCTATAAAACGCGGACGAGATGACAATAGTTCATCTGCTGACCTGTCCATAAATGAATCTATAGTCAGTTGGGGAAGATGAAGATTATGATGTCGAATCGCATGAAATGGTGGACCTGACAACGAAAGCTGTTGATTGTACAAAACAGTCTACTACAGACAAGTCCGTGTTGAATGCTCGTTATCCATTAGGACCACCTAGATCACAGATATCACTACGAGAAAAAGAACATCGTGTTTCTAATAAAGATAGGTCAGGTTCACGAAGTGGAGGCCATGGAGTTCCTAAAACATCTGTACTGACACTCAACCCTAAATTCACGAATGCGCAAATAAGAAATCATAAAAATCTAAATAATCAAGTCAGACTAGCGCAGCATGATTCAGGGAGAGGAAGGTGGTGCAAACTCGAACTTGAAAACATCTTGGAGGATCAAAACGAAGTAAATTTGAACAGAGCCAATGTCATGAGACTGCTGCATAATGTACCTGCACTTCGAAATACCCGATCAGACGACATCGGAATAGTAGAATATAAAACCGAGTCGAGATCCGATTGGGTAATCCTGCATATGAGGTCTAAAACCGTAGCAAGACCACTATTAGATGCCAAAGATGATTTGTTATTCTTCGGTTTTAATCTAACAATATTAGAAGATGATCAGCCTCTTCGCGATTCGATAAATGGTGACTGTTCAAATCCAACATCAAACAATGTCAAAAGAGCAATGTTGAGGAAACAACTCACACAACAGTCAACACTCTCAAATGATATAATTACCCAAAGGAAAAACGCATAGGATGATGCAGAATCGGGATGTAGGAACCAACTATTAACTTCATGGAATACACGAGGCTTCGCACATTTGTTTCGTGGAGGCAAATCATTGGACATACAAAGCATGTTCATTTGTCTCCAGGAGACCTGGCTCCGGAAGACCCCCTCATGCGATGGCTACACAACTTATCTAAATATGGCCGGTAAAAACCAAACCGGACGCCCCTTCTCTGCCCTTCTATCAATGATAAAAAACTCTTCAGGCTGGGAAGTGATTAGAATCCAAAATCCTAACCTATTTGTACAGGCCATTACTTTGTAATCATCAGTTCACGATCTGCGGGGAAACCCATATAAACAACACCTTCTTCTGATAAACACCTATTGGAACCCTGCTATGATCTCAGAAGCTGAGTATTTGGCGTCTGTAACTATGCAAATAGATGCTTGCTATGTCGCATTTGATGAACCACTCATTCTGATCTGCGGTGACTTGAATTTTAATTGGTTCGATAATATCAAGGGAGACCGTCCAAACGTAACACACCAAATTCCCACGGAAGTTTCTGATCGTGGCACTAAGTGGGCGTATGAACTAACATCACGAAATTGCTCAATGCTAAATGGATGTACCAGAGGCGACATTCCTGCAGCTGCAACATGGCACCGGGGAGATACAAAAAAAACATTAGATTATATCTGGGTCTCCGATAGTTTACATGTTTTCATTTCAGATCTACACGTAAAAAAATCTACAACAAGCGATCACGATGTCCTCATCTTATCATGGTTGTATCCACAGAATATAAGCATTCGAAGTTCCGCTGTGCAACTCGAGATCAATAATACTCATAATCGTCTACGGATAAATAGTAAACAGATTGATAAAGTAACAGTCGAATTCATTCAATCATGTTCCCTTAGGGCACACACAGAATATGTGGCCCTATTAAAACAGTATACTAGCACAAATAAGAGCACTCTCAGAGATTATGTTCACCCATTTAGCCCGGAGGTACATGAAGCAAAAAAATCATTAGCGAAAGATCTGAAAATACTAAGGAAAGTAGGCGGAAATAATCTAAAGATGCTAATAACGAAGAGGCGCCAACGCTATCGGAACTAGCTTAAGTCCTTCAACATCATACGTGACCAAGAACAAGCCGAACTAATGCTCCGCCTATTGATCCAAAAAGACTGTTCAAATATATGGAAAATAATAAATAATGGCCACTTAAATCAAACCAACTCCTTAGCGAACGGAGTGAATGCAGCTACTTGGGTGAATCACTACTATGCGGTATTTAACAACAAGCATGAAGACCCTCTTCTATATTCTACACCAGAAGAGTGCACGTGGGACGTGATTGAATCTTCTGCTGAAATTGTAAAAGCAATCCAAAAATTAAAGTCTTCTCGTGATGCAGGCCCCGATGGGATCTCCAATATTATGCTAAAAGCAAATAAGGAAAACTGGGCGCAATTTATCAAAGTTTTATTCGTTCAAATTGCCCAAACATCAAAGATCCCCGACTCATGGACCAATGCTATCGTCGTGCCGGTATTTAAAAGAGGCAACCGCAACGATCCAGCAAATTATCGGCCCATCGCATTGCTAGACACCATAGGCAAAATATTTGCAACCTTTCTGCAAAGGAAAATATCGCGATGGGCAGAAAATAAGATGATCCTTGACGTAAGACAAACTGGATTTACACAAGGAGTTGGCGTGGAACTCAATTTGTTACTATTAAATTTGGCAAAACTAGACGCATTAAAACACAAAAAAAGACTGTTTTTGGCTTTCGTTGATCTAAAACAAGCTTTTGATAGCATCGATCGGAAGCTTCTGTGGCAGAAATTGAAGAACTGGGGCTGCCCTAACGAGCTGCTATCCCCGCTGATGGCACTCCACGTCAATACTAGTATTCGTGTGCGCCTAAATACAGCTGGTGACCTATCAGAGGTTATAAAAACCACAAGAGGTGTAAAACAAGGTTGCCCTCTTGCAGCCCTGCTGTTTAAACTCTTCATAGCTGATTTACCTGAGGCACTTGCTCAGACACTGTGTTTTCCGCCAAAAATAAATGGAACCCATGTGAGCCATATAATCTACGCCGATGATATTGTGTTGCTGGACAGCACGGAAATAGGCCTACAGAGATCATTGTCAACCTTACGGACTTATCTAATGGTAAACCACCTAAGCATAAATGTGAAAAAATCGCAAGTGATGGCTCTAGGTCTCAAAACCAAATCGAAAAAAGTGTTGTTCAATTGGAAACTAGAAAATGGGCCTCATTAGGAGTCAGGCGTTAAGGGGTTAACAGCGCCGTAAACGGCGCCGACCCTTAACGCCTGATTCCGAGGTCCCTTAGCGCCATGGAGATCTTAACGGCTGTTTTTTGCAGCCGTTAAGATCCATGGCGCTAAGGGACCTTGTCGTTAATTACGCCACCGTAATTTACGGTGGCGTAATTAACGCCTTCCCCACTCTCATTATGCCCTATGGGGCAAAAATGGGAATGGGGAAGGGTAAATGGGTAAATGGGGATTTACCGCCCCACTCACCTTGGAATGGGGCGGTAAATCCGCCATCCACCATGGCGTAAACATAGTTTACGCCATGGTGGTAAGTTACAACCCAGGCGGTAACTTACCGCCTGGGTTGTAATGAGGCCCAATGAGTCCTTGATTAAAACTGACGCGATTCGTTATCTGGGGGTTTCCTTTAATACTTCGATTAGAGAATGGAGTTGGACTAATAATGTCAAATGCCGTATGCAAATGTTTGCTTTGCAAAGACAAAAACTGCATACAAATTATGGAAAATTCTCCCTCCAACCATTAATGACCTTCTATCTCCAGAAAGTGATCCCGGCGATATGCTTTGGTAGCGAATCAGGGTGGAATATCAGTGCAAGTTTCTGGGCTCAAATTGAAGGATGTTTTTGGTGCAAAGTTCTCCATCTTCCACATAGCGTCTCTATGGTGGCTCTGAGGCACGAACTGGGTCTTGTACCTTTACACACGACCGTACTGTGGAAATCCTTAGCACTTCTAAGGAAAATGCGAATATCCCCAGCCTCAAAACCCTATTGCATTCTAGCGAACAAAAATCATGATTCATCTGCCTCATTGATAAACAGTTGGGAGGAGAAACTACTAGCCATCCTGAATGAGGCCGACATAAAAATGTCACTGGTCATTAGGACACCGCAACTGGCAAAAGAAAAATTTAAACAATAGAAATGCATCATAAATGCCGAACAACGCTCTGCATCAGCTTCGGCTTTAGATCTAGGCCTAAGCTTGCAGAAAATGGATGAACTGCCAAAGTATCTGGCCAAATTTCCTTCAAATTACCATCGGAACCAAATTTTAAGATTACGTCTTAACCTCTACAAAACAAAAGAGCGGCTGATGAAAGTAAAAGATCAGATGACAAAAAATAACATATGCCGTTTTTGTCAAAAAGAGACTGAAACAATTAAACATCTGATAATCGAATGCCCACAAATTGCCAGGCAACGCTCTCTACATTTAGAACGATATGCACCGTTAAACGGTAACATGGTTGAATGGTGGAACCATTTGATTATGGGGACTAATGTACTGCTAACCTGCGGTGTGATTAATTTTATGGACATGATCCTAACATCATCATCATTGGAATCAATAACCCAAGTCTGCACTAACCACAGATGAGAAATGTGGAAGGACTTGGGATATGGGAAATCGGAATGGCAATGACTATAAAAGTTTGGTTTGCTTTTACAAAACTAAAAGTCAATTAAAAAAATAAATAAATAATTTATTTTGATTCTCCTTCATTATTTTTGACAAAACATACAGGAATAAAGAGTAATTTTCATTAGGACCAGCGCGAGATTCACAGGCACCCCATTCTACAATTGTATTGTATTGTGTCTATATAGTGCGCTGTTAAGATGGATTTCTGAACTCTGTCCTGGAGGGGCAGAGGTTCAGAAGGCCAGCCTAGTTTCTTGGAACAGGGTAACCTCTGGACAAGCCAGACCAAACAGGGTAGCGATGGCGGCGGTCAAGACTAGGTCTCAAGAGGGGTGAGGGTGAATGAAAGCCCGCAATGAGCACACAAAGCAAGGCCACTTACAAATTACTCCAAACAGGTGTTATATTAAAAATATAGACACATTTATTACAAGGCCTCTGTAACATTGACCATAGTAAAGAATCACGGTAGAACTCAAGTAAACCAACACATCACAATCAAAATACAATATATATACAATTACCAAAAGGTCTAAAGAGTTAGACGCACGTAATGTGCAGACCACCTAGATGGGGAGGAAAACAGGCAGTGCGAATAATAGTTAGACCCAGTTCGCCTTCAGAGACACCTAACTAAAAGGAAGTCCGAGCCCTACGAAGAGTGGAGCCTTGTACTCAAAAGTACCTGCACACGCTGGTGCCAACGGGCAAAAGGGAGTCTCTTCGAGGAAATCAGGCAGTTCAGTTTGGTGAATAAATGCAGGTGAACAGATCTCCGCGACTCAAGCGCAACCTCCACTTTTGAGCAGAAGCAGAGCGCGAGTATGGAAAGGCGTGCTGTTTGACACAGTGGGGAAAAGCTATGGGCTACTGCAGGAGGGCGACCGGGTCCTAGCGTTGCTACTCACCGGTCCCCGATGCAGGCAGATCCAGGCTTCTCCATGTCAGTTTCAGTGCTGGCAGGTTTCAAATTCGAGCAGGGGACGTCTTGGCGTCGTGTAGATTCCGCGGCAGCAGAAGTTAGAGTTGAGGATGTCCCAAACTCAGTGAACCTGCACAGGTTGATGCCACAGCAGGACAACCGAGCGGCTGTGTGTATTTCAGCCCAATGTACACTTCTCACTTCAGACCTGGGAACGCCAAGTGTACGAATCGAGTGAGAGTGTCAAGGACTCATAATACAGCAGCAACCTGACGGCGGTTACAAAGCAAGACTCCTGGGTAGGCTGGTCAGTCCACTGGATGGCCCAGAGACACTTCCGAAGGCTTACGTGCAGGAGATGGTGAAGATGCCGAGAATAGTTGTTCCCACTATTCTAATGGGTTGAAGTACCAGTACAGGCCTTCTCGTTCGATCAGAGGTAGAAAATGGTTTCATAGGGCGACAGCAGTGCAGAGGAGCAGTCCTTCAGCGGGTCACCAGCGATTCCTTGGTTCAGCCTCTTGGTTGCAGGATACTTGGCTCCTGTATCCCTTTGTTTGTGAGAACTCAGGAGATCGACATGGTAGTGGTGTTTCCAGCCTCCTCTTATTCAGGGTTCCCTTCGCGCCAAAACGGAGAGGACCCAATGGGAGATCTGCTCACAAAACACTCACACCATATGTGGACCTATCATGGACCACTGCGGTCCCATGCATTCAAGACACACTAGACTCTCTGGCACCCAGGATGTGTACTGGGACCAGACATCCCAGCCCACATCCTGGAGGCACACACAAGGCCTGTAGAAGCCCGCAAAAGCATCTGTGTTTCGTGGGAAAGTACATGCCCAAATAAGGAAGGCCCCGGGTCGGTTCGACCTGGGGAAGGTGAAGGGGGCAAGGCGATCAGCGGACAGGACAAAGAGCCTCGTGGTCTGGCCATCTTGGGAGCCAGGCCACCCTTTTGGGCGAAGCGCGAGAAACGCGCTTAAACAGCCAAAAGGAGCTCAAAACATAAAGAAACGATCGCTGCCACCATTCCCGTCCGTGATTCACTTACACCGCTCGATAACAATCCACGAGAGTGACTAGGGTCTATCGAGTGACTAGAGACCCAAGAGAGCAGTAACTTTGCTTACTGTGCCCTCTTGTGCCATGTTGCGCAAAAGCTGCAACATGAGCGAAAGAACTACGGAAAACAACGTTTCCCGGTACTGACTGTCTTACGGCCATGTCAGGATCCCTGTAAGAATGGAGCGAAAGCCCAGAGGAGTGCGGCAGGAGGCCGTGCTTCTCTGGCAAAGTCTAGATCAGGGTGTAAAACAACAGCAAAATGTTTAGGGGTTGCCACATGGAAGGAAAATTACCTACAATTATGAAATCTTTCCTAACATGCGCCAAGCCCTGAGGCATCTGGGTACATTTCTTACAAGATACATATTTACAGTTACAGGCAGGGTATTTGCACAATTTACAGGAAAATATTTACACGGGAGTTCAAATATGCAGAGACAAGCAAGGTATGTATCATTAACAATACAGTGTTGACATGAACTTTGATAGTTACATGGGAGGAAAATACTATGCATGCCAGGCAGAGTAGCTGGGTAAACATTACAGGCAATTAGATGTGTGGACTGTGTATGGTGGGGGCTGCAACATAGAGGGTTGTTTTTGTTCAGGATGAGCCAGGCTTTGCCCTTCTTACGGAATTTGTGGTAGGAGGGTTCAAGTCTGATGTTAAGAGGTAAGGCATTCCACGTTTTGACTGCAAGAACTGGGAAGCTTTTACCCCCTGCCTTTTGCAGTTTGAACCTGGGTATGATGAGGCAGTTGGAGTGGGAAGATCTGGTCTGTCTGTCTGTCTGATGTGTTAAATTTGAATTTGTCACGGAGGTATGTAGGTGCTTGATTATGTATGCATTTGGATATAAGAGAGAGAGTCTTAAGTTTAATTCTTTGGCTAATTGAGAGCCAGCGAACACTACGTCTCATCTCTGAGATGTGTAGTTTTCTAGGGAAGTTAGTTGCTGCTCTAAGTGCGTTGTTTTGATAGATCTGCAGTTTGCATAAGTTATGCTGACTGGTGCCTAGAAATAGTGCATTACATTAGTCTACCTTAGTTAGTACGAGAGCCCTAGCCAGAGTGATACAGTTGTTGGGTGTCAGGAAAGGTCTACAAGCGTTAATGAGCTTACATGTGTAAGTAGTGGTAGACGCTGTGGCATTGATTTGTCCTCCTAGCGAGAGGGTGAAGTCGATGTACATACCTAGCGTTTTTACGTCTTTTGAGACTTTAATCTTGTTGCCGTCAATGTCGAAGGAGTTAAATTTGTTGTCGAGTATTTGAGTCTAGCTTGGAGAAGCTCAGTCTTGTCGTCATTGAGGATGAGGTAAATGTAATTAAGTCGTTGAGAGTCTGTGTCGCGGTTGCCTGTGATGTGTATGAGAATTTGTGTGTCGTTGACGTAGTTAGTATAAGAGATACCCATACGGTCTAGTTTGTCAAATAAAGGCTATGTAAATATGTTGTAGAGTGTAGGGGAGACACAAGAGCCTTGTGGGACCCCACATGTGACAGTCGATGGAGATGCGGAAGCCGTTGGTGCGAACACGCTAGTTGTTCTGATGTTGAGAAATGATTGGTTCCAAGTAATCGCGTCATTGGAAAAGCGGGCTGCTAGGGAAAGATGCTTACAGAGGGTTTTATGCTCAACGAGGTCAAAAGCAGCTGATAGATCTAGTAAGAGAAGGAGGGCAAGGTTGCCTGTGTCTTTGATATTCTCAATTTGGGTTACTAGGTCTATCAGGGCTGTTTCGGTGTCGTACCTGGGCCGGAATCCTGATTGGCGTAGCCCTAGCAGGTTGTTGCTTTCCAGATGGTGCTGGATCTGCAGATAGGCTGCTCTGTCGGTGATCTTCAGATGCAAGGGTACCGTAGTGATTGGTCTATAGTTAGATGGATTGGATGGATGGATTCCTGAGGAGTGGCATAACCCAGGCGTCCTTCAGGTTAACGGGGACAGTGTTGGACTTTAAAGAGGCGTTGATTAGTGAGGTGATGAAGGGAGCGATCTCCTTCGCGGTTTCTTTTATGATAGTTGTGGGGCAGATGTTGCCCATGCATCTGGAGGGTTTTAGGCTTAGTATTATTTCTTTTACTTCTTTAACGCTGAGTGAGGAGAATTTGAATACGTCAAATTGGTCAGGTGGAGGTGTGGGGATTGTTGGTGAAGGAAGGTTGTTAGTTAGGCTTGACTTTTTTGTCTCCATGTTTCTTTGTAGGAGCTCAGTTTTGTCTGACAAGGCTTTTTGTATGTTCTGACACCAAGTGATGTCCTTAGCGCAGGTAGTGGGAGGAGTCGTTGGTGACTCTAGCTCTTGGAGTATGTTAAACAGTTCCTTGGTATTGGATTTGGCATTCTTAATACAGTCATTATAGGATTCCTATTTAGCTAAGATGATGGCAGATTTGTATGTAGCTGAAGCTGATAGGAAATGTTCTTTGTTGAGAGATGATGGGAGGTTTTTCCAGCTGGTTTCTGCTGCTCTTTTGTTTTTGTGCAGTGTTCTCAATTGTGGGGTAAACCAGGTATTTAAGTGGGCATGGGGTTTGGCTTTGCACAGTTTTTGCAGTGCTATTGTATTGATAGCATTTAGAAGGGTAGTATTATTTGTATTTGTATTTGTATTTATTAGGTTTATATAGCGCTTTACGCCAAAGCGCTGCACATTTTAACAACAGGGTACATTTAACGATAACAAATTAACAGTAACTGTAGAAGCAAATAACAATTTTGAATTTTGAATCAGACCAACAAAACAGTACATAGAGCGATTAGAGAGACGGGGAGGGGAGAGTAGTGGAGTAGAACTGGGAGGAAGAGGGAGGGATGGGTGGCGGGAGGAGAAGGGGAACGGGAGGGACGAAGGGGGTGAGGAAGGAGTGGAATGGGGTGTGGAGGGAGGTGATTAAGGGGAAGAGGGAGAGGGTGGGAGAGGGGAGTGATAAGGGGGAGGGGAATCATGGCGGAGAATGGAGAAGGAGAGATTTAAGGGAGGTGCGGAATGAGGAAAAGGTAGGAATAGAGCAGATTGAGAGAGGTAAGGAGTTCCAGCGGAGGGGAGCTAGGAGTTGGAAGGAGCGGAAATGAGAGGAGGCACAAGGGGAAGGAGGAACAGTGAGAAGGAAGTGGTCAGCGGAGCGAAGGGAGCTAGAGGGAGTGTAGAAAGAGAGAAGGGAAGAGAGATAAGGGGGAGCGATATCATGGAGAGATTTGAAGACTAAGCAGAGGAAATGAAATTTAAGTTCAGAGTGAAAGGGAAGCCATCCAAGGGAGGAAAGGGAAGCAGAGATGGAGTCACGGGAGGTAAGGAGACAGAGGGTATGGATGGCAGACTGGTAGATAGATTTGAGGGGGGCGAGATGTGAAGTAGGTAGACCAAAGAGTAAGGAGGAGCAGTAGAAGAGCCGCGAGAAGATAAGGGAGGACATTAAAAGTTTAGTGGCATGGAAAGTAAGAGAGGGCGAACTTTGCGAATATTGTAGAGGTGGTAGCGACAGGCGCGAGAGGTGAGAGAGATATGGTGGGAAAAAGTGAGAGAGGAGTCAAAGTGAATGCCTAAGTTGTGAGTGTGGGGGGAGAAAGTAAGATTAGAGGGGGGAAAATGAATAAAAGGAGGAGTGTGGGGGGGAGGGAGTTGGAGGGGAAGAAAACTACTTCATTTTTGTCGGAATTAAGGGAAAGGAAGCGAGAAGACATCCAGTTTTTAATGGCAGTAAGACAGGAAGAGAGTTTAAGGTGGAGGTCAGGAAAGAAGGAAGAGAAGGAAAGAAAGAGCTGCGTGTCGTCGGCATAGAAATGGTGAGAGATGCCAAATGAGGAGATAACAGGGGCAAGAAGAGAGGTGTAGAGCGAGAATAGGAAAGGACCAAGCACCGAGCCTTGGGGAACTCCGTATTCCAGAGGCAGGGAAGGAGAGGAGCGGCCTCCACAGGAAACAGTGAAAGAGCAGGAGAAGAGGTAAGAGGATAGCCAGTTGAGTACGCAGCCTTTGAATCCGAAGGAAGAGAGAGTGTTGAGAAGAAGGGGGTGATCGACAGTGTCGAAGGCAGCAGAGAGATCAAGGAGAATAAGGACAGAGGATTGCTTAGAGTGTCGAGCGGAGAGGAGGGAGTTAAGGATGTAAGTGAGGGCTGTTTCAGGAGAGTGTTTAGGGCGGAAGCCAGATTGAGAAGGGGGAAGGAGGGAGAGATTAGTCACAAAGGATGAGAGCTGAGAGTAGGCAAGGCGCTCAAGAAGTTTAGAGAGGAATGGGACGAGTGAGATAGGAATGAAGTTAGAGGTGATCAGGGGATCTGCAGAAGGTTTCTTTAGAATCGGAATGATTGTGGCATGCTTGAAAGCAGAGGGGAAGGTGGCAGTGGAAAGACAGGTGCTGAAGAAGGAAGTTAGGTAGGGGATAAGAAGAGGGTAGATCTTAGGGAAAAGAAGGGAGGGGAAAGGGTCAGTTGGAGCAGACGACGGGTGAGCTTTGGAGAGGAGGATGGATACCTCAGAAGGGGAGATAGGGGAGAAGTCAGTCATGCAGGTTGTGGGGGAGAAGGGAGGAGAGGGATGGGGGGAGTAAGAGGAGGAATTGATCTTTTGCCGAAGAGCAAGGATCTTGGAGGAGAAGAAGTTTGCAAAGTCAGAGGGAGAAAGGGTGGAGGAGGTTGAGGGATCAGGGGTAGGGGGAAAGAGAAGACGAGAGAGAGTTTGGAAGATACGGCAGGGGTGGGAGGCTTGGGATTGAAGAAGGTTAGAGTAGTAGGAGCGTTTTGCCGAGGAAAGGCAAGAGTCATAAAGGGGAGTGGTAAGAGAAGTAGGAGGTTTGGTTATATATATTATAGAGATTAACCAAGTGAGTGGGGTCCTCATTAAGCTTGAGGGCAGTGTCTGCTTATAGGAGCAGTTGCAGAAGTGGGAGTAACTTGTGGGCTGTTATGTTTCGTGTATAAACTGCTCACTCATGAAATTGTCATATGTGAAGATGTGCTATATGAGACACACAGTCTAGATGATACCAGAACAATGATTAAAGACCCAGTATGTATATGAATTCGTGACTGTCCTTGCTGTCATTATATGAGACGTGCAGGGGAGGGGAGTGTCCACCAATTAAGGACACTTTATTTTTCGTGATTCCTCTTTTGTGCTCCCACAGCACCCTGTGTCTGCTCCCCCAGAACCCTCCTTTGTGCTCTCACAGCACCTGACCCCCTTCTGTGCTCCCCCAGCACCTAGTCCCTCTTTTGTGCTCTACCAGCACGCTGGTCGTCATATGTGCTCTCTGTGCACCTCAGCCTTTTCTTTCTGCTACCCCAGCACCTGAGCCTCTTTTGTGCCCTCCTAGCACCCTGACCCTGTTTTGTGCTCCCCCAGCAGCCCCTCTTTTGTGCTCGCCAGCACCCTGGGGATCTTATGTTCTCCCCAGCACTCTGACCCTCTTGTGTGCTCTCCAGCACCCTGGCGCTCTTTTGTGGTCCCCCAGCAGCCCCTCGTTTGTGCTCTCCCAGCACCCTGGGCCTCTTTTCAACTCTCTCACGACCCTGGGCCTCGTTTGTGCTCCCCAGCACCCTGGGCCTCTTTTGTACTCTCCAAGCACCCTGACCCTCTTGTGTGCTCGCCAGCACCCTGGGCCTCTTTTGTGCTCTCCCAGCACCCTGGCCTCCTTTGTGCTCTCCTAGCACCCTGACACTCATTTGTGCTCTCCTAGCACCCTGACACTCTTGTGTGCTCCCTCGGCACCTGAGGGATGTCATTTGGGATCTGCCAGGAGTAGCAGCTGCTACCCCTTGCTCTCCCTCTGCTAGCCCTAGACCTGTCCGTGCGACCCCTGGGCCACTGGAGAAAGAGGCAGTGCCACGAGCAGATATCTGTGCTGCACCTGAAAACGGCAGCTGTAAATGCAGCTAAATGTGCCAGAGCTTCATTTACTGTATTTGATTTGATGTGAATATTTATATAGCGCATATCTCAGGGAACCTGCATCTGGGCGCAGCTGTTATGAGAAACACCAGCAACATCTACTCAGCTGAACAAGGCCGTGTTTACACTTTTTTTAAAACGACTTTAAGAGTCTATTCGACGGAGTTCCACAGGACGATCATTCCACCGCCGAGGTCCTCTGGAAGAGAACATCTGTCACCCCAAGAAACGGATCTAGAACGAGGAACCACCAGCAGATGCTGGTCAGGTGAACGTAAAGAACGCGTTGGCTGCTAGATTAGAATCTTTGATGAGAGATATACCGGTGCAAGCCTGTGTGTGTGTTAGGGAGAATTCTCCAAAATGGCTAATTTCCCTTACCTAATGAGTCCCTCAGCAGCTTTGCTGGATTTCTAGAGTTTATTTTTTTCACCTGGTAAGAGTGTGAGCCTTTTTCCCACTCTTAAATGTGTTTTGCTGTGTGTGTTTTTACCATTTGTGTGATTGTGGGCTCTGGAGCCTCACCTACTCCATGGGCATCATTTTTGTGTGTGTTGCACAGCACCTTCAGTGCAGTAACACAGGGTTGTCTTTCAGAATTCCCACTGACTCCATTTTTCTGGGACTGGCTACTGTCTCCCAGAAACATGTAAAGTTGCCATTAACTTTATGTAGTCACTTTCAACCGCAGACCCAGTACACCCCATCTTACATGGAGTATTGGCAAGGGTTAAGTCTTATCCCTTTTTGTTTGTTTCTCTTGGAGCACTGTTTCACTCCCTTTTCATCAAGACTTGGCTGGTGGCAGTGGTAACTATCCTATTTTTCATACCGCAGTTCTCTTAAATAACCCTGGTATTGTTTTAGGCTATTTTATTTGCCTCGAACATAAATCCGCTTGACCAAATATATTTTATTTTGGTTCCGGCTGGGTTTATACAACATTTCTTTTTGTAAAAGTCTTTCTCATGTTTTACACACAGAAGCCCTCCTTAAGGTGCCTGAAAGTCTGGGCAGGCAGGATGTGAGGGAGGGGTTTTAGGACCCCTGCCATGGGTTCCCTTGGTAACCCAGTCACACTCCTGTTTGATTGGCTGGGTGACTGTCCTTGCCAGGACAGCCACCCTGCTGTGTGATTGACAGCCAGTCTGTGGGAATGGGGAAAAACTGCATAAAAAGCAGGTCTCTTGGCCTGGAAAGGCAGAGTCGTCACTGGAACGAAAGAACTGATGAGCAGCTGACAGAGGACCTCCTCTACAACGACTGAACCGCCCGGTGAAGCCCTGCTGCACGTCCGGATCCTCAAACTCCACCGACAGAGGGGATACTCCAGGAATCTTCTTCCCTTGAGCTGGTGGGACCAACCAGTTCGGCCAAACTTCAAGCCAGAACCCCTCCTCTGGTCTAATTCACTGTACAGAGCTACAGTGGGCCGGATAGCCATGAAGGTCGGGCCCTGCTTGGGTTTTCAGGAACGCACCTTTTATTTGTTGCTTTGCTCTACTGCTGGTTTCTTCCCTGGGTATTGCAGGACCCCCCGGTCTTCCTACTTTGTGTCAGTCCAACAGTCGCTTCAGGAACCGTGACCCAGCAGGAACTAGCAGGAACGTCCGCCTCAGCCACAGCTCCCTCTCCGTTTTAAGGTACTGTGCAAATCCGTTTTTTTGTTTCGTTCAGCCGTGGTGAAAGTGTGTGAAATCTTTCTCCAATTCGAAGGCTTGTCCTTCTCTTCTCTTTGAACTAACTTTTCTGCTGACCAACTTTGTCCGGAACTCGTGGCACGAACTTTACCGCAAACTACCCTGAACCGTGCAAAAGACTTTTGTCCTAGTGACTTTGGCCCTAAATCTTTTTTACCTGATTCTATCACTGTAGTGTCTCTTGCTCAATTGCTCTGAGTACTTACCTATTGGTGTGGTTGTTAGGGAGAATTCTCATTCTATGGCTAATTTCCCTTACCTAGTGAGTCCCTCAGCAGTTTTGCTGGATTTCTGGAGTTTATTTTTTCCACCTGGTAAGAGTGTGAGCTTTTTTCCCCACTCTTACCTGTGTTTTGCCATGTGTATTTCAACTGTTTTTGTGATTGTGGACTCTGGAGTACACCACTTCAGTAGCCCCACTCTTGGTGTGTTACACAGCACCTTCAGTGCAGTGACACAGGGTTATCTCTTAGACTTCCCACCCACTCCATTTTCTGGGGCTGACTACTGTCCCCCAGAAAAGGGTAAAGTTGCCATTAACTTTACATAGTCACTTTTACCACGGATCTAGTACACCCCATCTTATATGGAGTATTGGAAAGGGTTAATTCTTAGCCCTTTTTATCTGTGCCTCTTGGAGCATTGTTTCACTCCCTTAACATTAAGACTTGGCTGGTGGCAGTGGTATCTACCCTAATTTTCCTACCGCAATTATATTAATAACGTGGTAACGTTTTAGGCTATTTTTAGTAGCCTCGAACTTTAAACCCGCTTGCCCAAATACTTTTTATTTCAGCTCCGGTTGGGTTTAATTGCCATTTCTTTTTGTTAATATCATTCTTGGGTCTTTCTTTTCGCGGCAAACCAGGTTTGCCTCCTTTGTTCGTCGACCTTTGGATGGTGTTAGGGAGAATTCTCCTTCTAGGGCTAATTTCCCTCACCTAGTGAGTCCCCCAGCAGCTTTGCTGGATTTCTGGAGGTTGTTTTTCCACCTGGTAAGAGTGTACATCCTTTTTTCACTCTTACATGTGTTTTGGCCTATGTGTTTTTACTCATTGTGTGATCTTGGGCACTGGTGCACACCACGCCAGGTGCCCATGTTCTTGTATGGGTTACACAGCAGCTTTAGTGTAGTAACCCAGGGTTGTCTTTAAGACTTCCCTCTGACTCCATTTCGCTGGGGCTGACTACTGTCCCCCAGGGAAAGGTAAAGTTGCCATTTACTTTACATAGTCACTTTTTACCACAGACCCAGTACACGCCATCTTACATGGAGTACTGGAAAGGGCTAATCTGTACCCCTTTTTTGTCTGTATCTCCCTGAGCATTGTTTTGCTCTTTTAACATTGAGACTTGGCTGGTGGCAGTGGTATCTACCCTAACTTTTCTACCGCGTTTATATTAGATAAACGTGGTAATACTTTTGGCTATTTTAGCAGCCTTAAGCATAAACCCGCCTGACCAAATCGTCTTTCTTTTGGCTCTGGTTGGGTTTATTCGCCATTTCTTTTTGTTAAAGTCCTTCTTGTGTTTTACTTTGCGCGGCAAACTAGGTTCCCCTTCTTTCTTCACTGTCTTTTGGCGGGCTTCTGCAGAGAAGCCCTCCTCTTGGCACCTGGGTGTCTAGGTAGACTGAATGTGGGGAAGGGGTGTAGTCACCCCCTGCACAGGGTATCCTAGGAAACCCAAGTCGCTCTTTGCCATGATTGGCTGAGGTGGTTGTCCGGGCTGGACAAACCCCCTGCTGCGTGATTGACAGCCAGGCTGTGTGAATGGGGGTTTTGCGCATAAAAGGCAGGTCTCTTGGGCTAGAAGTCAGATTCGCCTCTGGAACTACAAGGAACCGAAGAGAAGCGGAGAGAACGACGGCTGCTGCAACTACCCCGTCCCGGTGAAACCCTGCTGCAGTCCTGAGCTATCTACCCTTCAACGACTAAGAAGAGATCCAGTCCAGAGTCTTCTTCCCTTGAGCCTGGTGGGGATAACCAGCTCATCTTCTTCAGCCAGAGGTCGCCTTCGTGGTCGAAATCGCTGCACACGGCTGTAGTGGTCCGGATAGCCACCTGAAGAGCCTCTCCTGTTTATAAGGAGCGCACCTTTTATTTGTTGTCGCTGCTGCCGGCTTCATCCCTGTGTGGTGCAGACCCCCTTCAGACGTCCTCTTTCACAACGAAGCTCCAGGAATCGTGGGTCTGCGGGAAACCAACAGGAACAACTGCCAGGGCACCAGCTGCACCATTGGAATAAGGTGCTGTGTTCTGCTTGAGGAAACTGGGTGAATCCCTTTTCTTCATCTTCAAGGCTTGCCCCTGTCTTCCCTCCTTCTTATAACTTTTGCTTCCGAATATTGACAATATCAAAGTACTCTTGGCTTGAACTGTCTAACGGTGTGATCTTCGGCAACATGTCTCCGGTGTCACTTAAACCTGGCTCCGGCCCTTTGACTTTTGAACTCCTGCCTCTGAGTGTTTCTCGATTCTGTCTGCCTAACCTAAATATTGCCTGTGATTTTTGCCTCCACTCCCTCTGGGTATCTCAGGTGCTAGGTGTGTTTTTGCCCCGGTAGCATTTCATGTCACGGATACGCATTTATTTAGTAGACCGAACTGTCAAAAATTGATCGCAACCGTATCCGCGCTATCGTGTTTTGTTCATAACACCGGTTCATTCAAACACAGGGTACTTACCTTGAGACATACTGTACAAAGTGAATTGGTTAGTTGTAGTATATTTAACGTGTGGTTTTGTTTAAAGTTTAATAGAAGTGTTGTGTTTATAACTGATGGTCTAAAAATAAATGTACTTATATTTTTCTACCTGAAACCTTGAGTCAGTGTTTGCTTGAGTCACGGTAATTGTGGTCCCTTTGTGTAATCTCTGCTACTGCTCATATACTCTTGAAATAAGCCTGGCTGCTCCGCTACTGCTACCACTCTAACAGTGTAGTACAGGCTTGTACCAAAGGTAAAACTTGTATTGCCACCTGTCTTCAGGGCTGACTTACCTCAAGGCGAGAACGCTCATCTTTATTTGTTAACCCTTGCTTTTCCCTCCCTCGATATTCTCTCATAACATCTCGCAATTGATCCTGATACCAAGGATTATTCCTATTGATGAGCTTATAAGATTTGAAAGGTGCCATAGTGTCACCGTTGTTTGGGAGTCCAGCTATAATACTATCATATGTTGTCGCACAATCGGACTCGGAATCAAGTGAGGCCTGTCCATCCAGCAGCATCACACCTGAAATACGTTCCAGATCTTGTCTTGAACGACACAGAGTATGATTGTTGCTCCATGCTTGTAAAGGGGCGGCAGAAGTGACTGAAAGGGAAAAGCAGATCACAAGCTCGAGAGAGCAAGTAATTGGCGTGGTTGCTTGATGCTGAAAAATCAGTCCCCTGAAAAGTACTGGATGAAGGCAGTGACCTCCAGAATGAGTTGCACTCTAGATCTCGTAAGCTGGAGAAATAACATGGATGAAGGGAAAACCATGAAGCCGCCGTCACTAACAGGTTGGCAGTCCATTAGTGAAGAATTCCTGAGTGGCTGGGTTCAGGGGCGGGGCTGGCTGTGCAGCTCATACCCAGTACTGTAGCAACAGGAAGGGTATGGGGCCAGGTCTAGCCCGCTGGGAGCCTGCAGTACTCAGTGACAGCACGGCATGAATGCAAATCTCATCAGTGTTTCTCGTTCTCTGCTTTGCACATCCAGCGAGCCACTGGCCTTTGATGAGAGGGGAGCGCCCCAGTGGCTTCTGCCACCAATCCTGCCTGGGCACTGTGTGGCCTGACCCAGATATGCATCACAGGCACACTGTAGATAGACGCTTGGTGAGGTCATTAATATATATGAAGTTGCCATCCGCCATCGAAGTAAACCATCTGTTGCTTCCTCAAGCAAAAAACTATATATTTGGAAGTATAGCTCAGGGGCAACACACTTGCATTGGGAAAAAGAGGATGCAGTGCGACATGGGTTCAGTTCCTGTTCCAGTGCTTAGAAGCTGGAGGTGGCTGGCGTTAAGCAAAGGACCAAAGAAAATAATAAAATAAGCCTTTTCTAGGGGGGATGTCATGGAGCTGCTGCTGTTTACATTTTAAAATAAAAAAAAAGCCTGCCATGACTGTGACCTGCAACACATCCTTCCTGTCTCTTCCCTTCTATCTCCCATCTAACAAAAAGAATTGTAGATTACTTATCAAATGAGCAAAACAGAAAAGTGATGGCGAGAATGTTTGAAATCATTCATAACCACTGGCACAGCTCTGGGCAACACTCCAGACCATTGTTCTTCTGGTTGGAATTGTGCTGGTTAGTTACTGTTTCCAGTCTGTGGCCAGACACTTGGCAGACACTGGATGTCTGCGCGTTGGGGTTTAGGCCTCTTCGAGATGGTCTGTCTGTATACAGTTTGTCCCAAGTGATGTACAGTAGTCCAGGTTCTTGTGTTGGACGTCTGCTTGCATTCACAGTAATGTGGTAATATGGGCCTATACACATTGATAATATCGATGCATATGGCGATTCATTCTTGTATGAAATGTTTATCATATTACAGTGATATCGTAACCATATTTTTCTTAGTGTACTGGGCACAATGCTATAAGATGCCACATCCTGTTTTGTCAAGGGGTGAAAGGTCATGCACCATCACTTCCTGTGATGTCACCTGTAGGTGGGGTCAAATGACATCCCTTCCTGTGATGTCATCAAAGGTTAAGGTTCATCTGATGTCACTTCACTACCCCTGGAATTTTGGTGAAATGACATCCCTGCAGCACCCTGTCTTTTGCGCTCTCACAGCACACTGCCCTTCTTTTGTGCAAGCACCCTGAACCTCTTTTGTGGTACCCCAGCACCAGACCCCATTTTGTACTCCCCCGGCAGCCTGTCCCTCTTTTGTGCTTCCCATGCACCATGACCCTCTTTTGTGCCAGTACCCTGACCCTCTTGTGTGCTCTCCCAGCACCCGGACCGTGCTCCCCCAGCACCCTGACCCTCTTTGTGCTCCCCCAGCACCCTGACCCTCCTTTGTGCTCGTCCCAGCACCCTGACTGTGCTCCCCCAGCACCCTGACCCTCTTGTGTGCTCTCCCAGCACCCTGTGCTCCCCCAGCACCTTGACCCTCCTTTGTGCTCGTCCCCAGCAGCCTGTCACTTGTGTGTGCTTCCCCTCAACCTCATGACCATCTTCCCTCTTTTAAGCTCCCCTAACTCCGGACACTGTGTTGTGCACCAGCCACTCTCTGCCCCACCACCCACCCTCTCTCAGCTACATCACCCCCGCTGCCCATTCACCACCTCCCTGCTCCGCTGCTCGCAGCCACCTCCAGACCCCCTCTTTGCCTCTCCACCCTACACCCACCCACACCCTTTCAGCACCTAATCTACCCACCCACCCTACTCCCAAGTTTCTGGCCACATCCACACCCCCACTTCTCCCTGCTCTCACCCTACCTCACTCTCCCATACTCTCTGCCTACTCATTGTACCTTACCTATGTATGCCCACCCCCTGCCTCTCCACCACCAACCCTCCTTGCTTCACCCTTGCCCTCCTCCACACATGCCATGGACCCCCCCCCTGCCTCCTGTCTAATGTCCCCCGCTCCCCTGCCTCCTTAGGTCACCCCAGCTGCACCACTCCAGCTAACCCTTGAAATCACCAGGCTTACTTTAAATCGGTCCCCACAGGTTTGGAAGTTAGTGTTTACCGACACTTAACCTTAGTAATAGAAATGGTTAAATGCCTTGGATACACTGCAGTGAAGAGAAGTCCTTCCAAGTATAACGTCATGTGCCAGTCAACAGTACCTTGCAGGCATGTCTGGAATCTCACGGTAAGAAGTATTTACTGCATTACTCTGTGCCGACCCTGATCCCCTCCCTGGGCCTCCCCTCCACACCCACTCATTTCCCAGAAATGGGGCTGTGTCAGAGTGGAGCTGCTTTTACAGGAAGGCGAAAGTGAAAGCTTCTCGTGGCTGGCAGAGGAGGGGGCTGGGGCAGCAGAGCCTTGCCAACAAAAGAGAGGAGGCAGCAGCAGCCCCCAAAAGACCAGCGACACACGCAGGGCCATAACCACTGCATTTGTCCATTTGCCTTTTTTGCCAATTATTCCTTTGCGCATGCACCCCGCTGCGCTTTGCTACTTTCCACCATCAATCAATTGGCATGACACAGTATTTCAAATGGCAAACTTGGCCGCAGTTTTATTTTCATGACAACAGAATTATTGTACACATTTGTGAACTTCAGTCTGCAAGTGTGGCGCTTGCTCCGTGCCGGATTTCCCTTGCTCCCCCCTATACTTTTGTATAGTAGGCCCCCAACCCTTTTTACCTGAGCCTACCCTGCCCGTGCAGGTGTCCGTGGGTGGGGAGAGCGCCGTTTGTTTTGGGGGGAAGCTGAGCCTTATTCGTTACCACCAGACGCCTCCGCCGTTTAGGCCCCCAAGAGGCGTTGGTCCAGAAGAGCGAAGACCCATTCCGGTTTCCTTCTGGCTCGTCCGGAGTCTATCATTTGTGCTTGGTTGTCCAAACACCGCCAACACTGTCCCATATAGCCTGACCGTCCTGCGACAGCGACGTCCAGGTGTCACCCTCCTTCCCTGCCCTTTCGTGGGTGGGTGGGTGGAAAACGAAATCCTTCTGACACGGCGAGTCGGCAGGGTCCCACTGCAGGAGCGAGATGTCGCTGCAGACCGGCCCTGCTGCTTATAAGGCGCTCGCCCCGCCCACTTCCTTTGTTAGCCCTTCGCGGGCTTTTGGGTTGTTTTGGTGCCCTTGGCGCCGTTCCGCCCCCTGCCCTCCCTTTCCCAGGGGAAGGGTCACAGGTTGTAGGCGATGACCCCGCAGCGGTTACCATGCTGCCTCCTCCATTTTGCTTTTGGGTCTTTTCGTCGTCAGCGACATAACCACTGCATTTGTCCATTTGCCTTTTTTGCCAATTATTCCTTTGCGCATGCACCCCGCTGCGCTTTGCTACTTTCCACCATCAATCAATTGGCATGACACAGTATTTCAAATGGCAAACTTGGCCGCAGTTTTATTTTCATGACAACAGAATTATTGTACACATTTGTGAACTTCAGTCTGCAAGTGTGGCGCTTGCTCCGTGCCGGATTTCCCTTGCTCCCCCCTATACTTTTGTATAGTAGGCCCCCAACTCCCCCAACCCTTTTTACCTGAGCCTACCCTGCCCGTGCAGGTGTCCGTGGGTGGGGAGAGCGCCGTTTGTTTTGGGGGGAAGCTGAGCCTTATTCGTTACCACCAGACGCCTCCGCCGTTTAGGCCCCCAAGAGGCGTTGGTCCAGAAGAGCGAAGACCCATTCCGGTTTCCTTCTGGCTCGTCCGGAGTCTATCATTTGTGCTTGGTTGTCCAAACACCGCCACGCCACTAAGTGGGTTCTCGCCCACTGTGGCTCCCTTCCTTCCTGTCTCCTTCTCATCACTCCAGTAGTTTGGTGCAATGTTCCAGAAAAAGAGCTCCATTCCATTTGTGGACAGGTGCACCCCATCTTTTAGGAAGTACTCGGGCGTCTTCCCGTCGATCAAGCCATGCCTGATTTGATGGAAACCTCTGCCCCTGCAGAATTTTGCAATGGCCCCATTCAGCTCCCTCCTTGATTTCTCTACTGCTGAATGGTTCTCGGCCCCCCTCCCTTGTGCCCTTCCAATAACCTCCGGCCATGCCTGATTTGATGGAAGCCTCTGCCCCTGCAAAATTTTGCCATTGCCCGTTTAGCTTTCTTCTGGACCTCTACACAGCTGCGTGATTATCGGGGCCCCTCCATTCTGACCTTGGGATTATCTCTGACCAAATGATTTCTGTTTACCTAGTTGGCCTGACGATTCCTGTAGAGAGCCCCTCATTTCCCACCTCAGACCCCCTTTCCCAGGTTTGTCAGGTCGGTACCACCCAAGTGCATGACCCCTACCTCCGGTTTTTGCTGTTTTCCCTGGCAATCTGCGCACCTCCCCTGCATCTGTGCCTATTTCATTCCTGGCACCCCACCCAGACCGATCTCTTTTTCTTCTGGGTTGCTGCTGGTGAGGAGAAAAAGGATGGCATATCACTTTTACATTCATTCCGGCCTGCTATACCTCTTAAAACCCCCAGACCTCCTTTCCATTGGCAACCGATGAACCCATCTTTTAGAGAGTCTTCAGTGGAATTTAAGATGCTAAGGCCATGTCTGACGTACTTCCGCCCCTGCCACCCTTCCCTCTTGCTCCGCCTTACCAGGGCGTGCCTTTTCAGGGACACTTTTTCATCTATCCCCTTTCCCTCCTGTTCCTTAACCAGGGCGGGCCTGCTCCGGGACACTTCTGCCACCTTTCCATCTTGCTCCACCTTAACCAGGGGGTGCCTGCACCGGGCCACTTCTGCCCTTGCCACCTTACCAACTTGTCCCTCATAGCGCACCCGCTATAGGTTCCTTACCATTTTCCTTCGGCAACCACTCCCCAACCTACTCCTCTTTGCTCTGCCTGCCCTTGCAGGAGTTACCATGCTGGGAGGGCGCCGTTCCTGCCGGGCGAGATTGAGCAGTATTCGTTTTGCTAGATTTTCCAAACCACCTTTGCCATCATTGCTCATTCTCTCACTCCCATCCCTTTCTTTCCCTTAAAAGAAGGCTCCCTTTTTACAAACTCCTTGTCGTGTGGGCCTAGTTCCCCCGACCCCTACTCCTTACTGGATTGCTTGCCCTTGCAGGAATTTTGGGCTGGGGAAGTGCAGCTCCTGACCTGGAAGGCTCGGCCCTTCCCTCTTCCTGTTCCTTTAGCAGAATGAACAGCAGCGTTGGGCTTGCTGACCTGATAAACCACATTCAAACCACATTCCAACCCCGGAAACCTACCATGCCAACACTGCCCCCTGCTGCCTTGCTTACCACCTTACGCCATAGCTTGTTACTTTCCCAATGCACCCTGCTTACATCACCTTGTTGCTTGGGACGCCTGCCACATGTCCCCCCGACTTATCTCCAGACACCCCACTACCAGAGCTTGTCCTGATATGTTACCACCACTGTGTCCCGCGCCACTCTGTTTTTCCATGCCTGAACATTTAGCCACCTTGGCAGAATTTACTAGCCGTATGCAACTCGTCCCTGGCTGGAGAGGCCACAATTAAAGGCTTGATTCCCCCCCCCTCCTCCAAATAATTGAAACGCATTGACTATCTTCTTTGAATTCATGCATTTAAGCTGACCTTGGGTCTCGAGCCGTAGTTGTTAGGTTTGTCGGCCAGACACTTCACCACCGCACTATGGAACATGATAAAATTACAATTAAGCGAAGGTGAAAGTCCCTTTTTGATACTGCGAGATTCGGGGAAAACATTTGTATTGGTTCTTGGAGGTTAAAATGCACACCTTTAACTGTCGCTCAGACAGGTGCCCAGCCTGTCTTGTTGGGCAATGCCCCTCCCACTGCAAACTGCTACTGTGGGGAAAAAGGGGTGGGGGGTAAGGTTGGACTATTGTTGCTTAACACATATTCTTTACCTTGCACCTTTGCATGACGTTTCATCTTACCCACCCATTGGATTCTCATTATACAACATCCCAAAAGGAAATGATTGTCATCTGCAACGATGGGTCACCTTACCCTTTGGTGCCCGACATAATGGTGCCACGATAATTGTATGTCCCTGTCCGACCCCGCAAACCTACCGGGGCTAGTGTTGCCTATGGGCAGGAGACAGATTCCGTAGGTCCTAATTGCGGGTGCAGTACCTGGACCTGCGTTGTCTGTGCCGACTCTCCAACAACGCGGACGCATTGACCCTGGGCCATCCTACCCAGGCTCGCCTTATGCTGTCCTTGCCCTGCAATGGGGATGCGCCCTCCTATCCGCAACTTGTCTTAAGCAACGCCTGCTTGTATGAGCCCACCAATGTCAAGTTACCTATTGCTTTACCTAAGCCAGTCACCCCCATGCCTTTGAGGCAAGCTATGGACCTTCCCTACTTAGCGAGTGCCTCTCCACCTGCACCCGCCCGTAAATGCATTGTAGCTGCCCCGTGCAGCCTACCTTGCGGTGCCATCAAGTATTTGCTGTGGCTATCCCAGTAATGGCCTGCATTAACGGGATGCAACGTGCCGAGACACCCATAATCCTACTCAATCATGTTCCCATAGTACCTTACCCGCACGACATGGCCGTAAACCCTCTTAACCAGCGATCCACGCCTTTGCGGTGAAAATAAGGCCGAATGCACTGATACATGGCAGGCCTTACCTACCAAAACCCCTTCTGTTCGCGGGCCAGAGGCGCGCCTAGCCCCCGGCTTTTCCTCTTCCTCATAACTTAATAAGGCGAGCATATCTCGGGGGCCCCTGCACCCATCCTATCTCTAGCCAATCCTGACCCATTCACTACAATATATGCCTACAAACCTGTTTAGTCCATCCCCATACTACACCGGTGAAACCCTGAATATGACCATACCGCCAAAAGCGCACTTTATGGGGATCGCATGAGTCGAATGCCGGTCCTTTAATACTCACCCCGTATCTGATAAACCTATTCGTACTACCAACATGACCCCTAGCTCTCAACTCCGCTTTGAAAGCAGTTGGACCACCCGCCAATTCCCTTATATGCCCCTTCACCTCTAGAGGCCTCTCACCCGCCAAAAAGAACATCGGGTGTTTTCACCCATCTTGCTGCAAACAAAGGTTGAGAGCTATGATGACCCCTCGAGTGTCCGGCGCCTCCAGCTACCTCACATGCTGGCCATCCCACAAGCGCAACCCGCATTCAAATAGTGGTAAAACATTGCGGTAATAACTGGCCATACTTCCCCGACCTCAGATACTACTACCAATTCCTAACCCCGCACATATTCCCATATGGTGCTTAACCCGTGACCCTGCAGCTCGCCACCAGATTGTCGAATACCCTTAAGCAACCCCTTCCCTCGACAACGTAGGAATAATTCGGGATGTCAACCGTTCCCTCCTTGAACGGAACTACATGCCCCCGGATGAAGCCACGATCGGTTTATTCAAGCGCGGTCAGGCCGTAAACTCATTCATGCATCTGATCTATATCATGTAAAAAGATGAAAATGGACACTGGAAACGAAATGTTCTAATACTTTTGGCAGGAGCAAGATAAAAACGGCCTCCTTTTTATTCCTTTGTATTCCCACGCACCCTAAATGTAGAGAACCGGGAGGGAAGTAAGCAGCAAATCAGGGCCCACGGAGGATTTATAAGCTTCTAAAACAGATCTTTTTTTCTATGTAAGAAGGATTGTGGCCACAGCATCACTGGGAGTTTGACTGCACGTTATCCACAGCCATAGGTCTGGCTCCAGCACAAGGGGACAGTAGCGGAAATGCCACAGAGGGAGCTTAAACACAGCAAAAGGGGTTCTCCCTACTCTTAAAATCCCTTCAACGCACAGTGCAGCATACGCACAAATGCGGAAATTGAAACTACCAGTCCCACAATTCACTGCCCTGTCTGAGTCAAAACCAGGTGCACGTCCCAGGTGGAATTCAACATATATGTATTTGCACTGGGTCCGCTAGATAGGTTGGGAATCTAAACATAATGGCCACCAGGGAATGCTGGTCCAATAACCTCTATTATCCAAGAACGCACATGCTTTTCACATTTACTTTTCCCGAGTTAGCACTATTGCGCATGTGTTTTCCTAGACATGTCTAATCTGCCTGCTTTACCACACATATTTAGTGGTCGGCTGTTCCTGGGCCGCCTCCAACCCTAGTAAGCGAAACACATCCAGCTCGCCCCCTTTACATTACTCAGCCTTCCCGCCGCTTCCAAGTGGCCCAATCGAGCCAACATTCAAAACAGGCGGCATTATGAGAAGCACGACATTGACCCTGCTGTTCCCAACCTTTAAAAGCAAACACCCGATGCACAATTCCACTCCCGAAACATGATCCCCACACCGCGGCTTTAGTCCCTCCAAGGTCACAAACACGGTGCCTGTGAACTGCCTGTCAATTGCGACATTCCGAAGCCCTGCCCCCGCACCGTGGAACCACCCGATGCCCAAATTACCCTCCTGGAACCACCTCACTGCGCCATTCAATTGTTATCCGAGCCTCCTTCATTCTTTGGCCCCTCTGCTGGCCCGCCCCGAGGTCTCCCTCAGATGGCGAAGGCACCCTGACCAAACATTGCTTTTCTACCGCGTCCCGAGAGGGATAAAGCATACACACAACGAACCCCCCCTCACTACTGTGCAATCCTGCCTATCACAATGTACACGCGATAGTTCCAGTGCCACCAGCCCATCTGTCTGTTGGCACAACACCCGCTCCTGTAGCACATCGGCCGATACCAAGCACATACATGTAAACAATAATTACCTGAAAACCGCTTGCGGCAGTGCAATTGGCATATACCGCCAAAGCCCAACTCGTGCTGCACGGCGGCTGTACGTGAGCACCACAACACATTAATATAGCGGCGCAGCGATACAGAAATGTAAACCCCATTTCATACTTAGCCCCTGCAATCTTCCAGCAAACCTCGCACTGTGCCATTCCCTCGATGGAGGAATGATGCTGAGTGCCAAACCTTGGATGCATCCCAAACTAAACCCCTTTCTCCTAGCCATTACCTCCTGCCTCGCTTCATGCCCTGGACCGACGCTCCTTCCATGACTGAAACCGCAACGCCCCCAACTGGAACTCCGGAACCTCATGATACAGACGGGCATCTATGACTGGAACAACAGCCACAAAACCAAGGGCAGGAAGCAAGAAAACGACGTCCACGAAATCCTTCTGACACGGCGAGTCGGCAGGGTCCCACTGCAGGAGCGAGATGTCGCTGCAGACCGGCCCTGCTGCTTATAAGGCGCTCGCCCCGCCCACTTCCTTTGTTAGCCCTTCGCAGGCTTTTGGGTTGTTTTGGTGCCCTTGGCGCCGTTCCGCCCCCTGCCCTCCCTTTCCCAGGGGAAGGGTCACAGGTTGTAGGCGATGACCCCGCAGCGGTTACCATGCTGCCTCCTCCATTTTGCTTTTGGGTCTTTTCGTCGTCAGCGACAAAGCCTCGGGTCCATGTCAAGGAAAGTAGAATCCAGTGTTTGCAATACGTGTGTTCTTAGTCATGCGAAGGAAGCATTACTGTATCGTGAACAGGTGATGGGTGAAGGGGAAGGAGGGGAGAGGTGCAGGCTGAAGCAGGGGAGGGGTGCAGGGTGAAGCAGAGGAGGGCTGCAGGGTGAAACAGGGGAGGGGTGCAGGGTGAAGCAGGGGTGGGGTGCAGGGTGAAGCAGGGGAGGGCTGCAGGGTGAAGCAGGGGAGGGGTGCAGGGTGAAGCAGGGGAGGGCTGCAGGGGGAAGCAGGGGAGGGGTGCAGGGGGAAGCAGTGGAGGGGAGCAGGGTGAAGCAGGGGAGGGGTGCAGGGTGAAGCAGGGGAGGGCTGCAGGGGGAAGCAGGGGAGGGATGCAGGGGGAAGCAGTGGAGGGGAGCAGGGTGAAGCAGGGGAGGGGTGCAGGGTGAAGCAGGGGTGGGGAGCAGGGTGAAGCAGAGGAGGGGAGCAGGGTGAAGCAGTGGAGGGATGCAGGGTGAAGCAGGGGAGGGCTGCAGGGTGAAGCAGGGGAGGGGAGCAGGGTGAAGCAGGGGAGGGATGCAGGGTGAAGCAGGGGAGGGGAGCAGGGTGAAGCAGGGGAGGGGTGCAGGGTGAAGCAGGGGAGGGGTGCAGGGTGAAGCAGGGGAGGGGTGCAGGGTGAAGCAGGGGAGGGCTGCAGGGTGAAGCAGGGCAGGGCTGCAGGGTGAAGCAGGGGAGGGGAGCAGGGTGAAGCAGGGGAGGGGAGCAGGGTGAAGCAGTGGAGGGATGCAGGGTGAAGCAGGGGAGGGCTGCAGGGTGAAGCAGGGGAGGGGAGCAGGGTGAAGCATGGGAGGGGTGCAGGGTGAAGCAGGGGAGGGGAGCAGGATGAAGCAGGGGAGGGGTGCAGGGTGAAGCTGGGGTGGGGTGCAGGGTGAAGCAGGGGAGGGGAGCAGGGTGAAGCAGGGGAGGGGTGCAGGGTGAAGCAGGGGAGGGGAGCAGTGTGAAGCAGGGGAGGGGTGCAGGGTGAAGCAGGGGTGGGGTGCAGGGTGAAGCAGGGGAGGGCTGCAGGGTGAAACGGGTGGGGTGCAGGGTGAAGCAGAGGAGGGGAGCAGGGTGAAGCAGGGGAGGGGAGCAGGGTGAAGCAGTGGAGGGATGCAGGGTGAAGCAGGGGAGGGCTGCAGGGTGAAGCAGGGGAGGGGAGCAGGGTGAAGCATGGGAGGGGTGCAGGGTGAAGCAGGGGAGGGGTGCAGGGTGAAGCAGGGGAGGGGTGCAGAGTGAAGCAGGGGAGGGGAGCAGGGTGAAGAAGGGGAGGGGTGCAGGGTGAATCAAGGGAGGGGAGCAGGGTGAAGCAGGGGAGGGGAGCAGGGTGAAGCAGGGGAGGGGTGCAGGGTGAAGCAGGGGAGGGGAGCAGGATGGAGCAGGGGAGGGGTGCAGGGTGAAGCAAGGGAGGGGAGCAGGGTGAAGCAGGGGAGGGGTGCAGGGTGATGCAGGGGAGGGGAGCGGGGTGAAGCAGGGGAGGAGTGCAGGGTGAAGAAGGGGTGGGGTGCAGGGTGAAGCAGGGGAGGTGTGCATGGTGAAGCAGGGGAGGGGTGCAGGGTGAAGCAGTGGAGGGGTGCAGGGTGAAGCAGGGGAGAGGTGCAGGGTGAAGCAGTGGAGGGGTGCAGGGTGACGCAGGGGAGGGCTGCAGGGTGAAACCGGGGAGGGATGCAGGGTGAAGTAGGGGTGGGGTGCAGAGTGAAGCAGGGGAGGGCTGCAGGGTGAAACAGTGGAGGGGAGCAGGGTGAAGCAGCGGAGGGGTGCAGAGTGAAGCAGGGGAGGGGTGCAGGGTGAAGCAGGGGAGGGCTGCAGGGTGAAACAGTGAAGGGATGCAGGGTAAAACAGGGGAGGGGTGCAGGGTGAAAAGGGTGGGGTGCAGGGTGAAGCAGGGGAGGGGTGCAGGGTGAAGCAGGGGAGGGGTGCAGGGTGAAGCGTTACTGTATCGTGGACAGGGGAGGGGTGCAGGGTGAAGCAGGGGAGGGGTTCAGGGTGAAGCAGGGGATGGCTGCAGGGTGAAACGGGTGGGGTGCAGGGTGAAGCTGGGAATGGGAGCAGGGTGAAGCAGGGGATGGGTGCAGGGTGAATTAGGGGAGGGGTGAAGGGTGAAGCAGGGGAGGGGTGCAGGGTGAAGCAGAGGAGGGGAGCAGGGTGAAGCAGGGGAGGGGTGCAGGGTGAAGCAGTGGAGGGGTTCAGGGTGAAGCAGGGGAGGGGAGCAGGGTGAAGCAGGGGAGGGGTGCAGGGTGAAGCAGTGGAGGGGTGCAGGGTGAAGCAGGAAAGGGCTGCAGGGTGAAACAGTGGAGGGGAGCAGGGTGAAGCAGGGGAGGGGTGCAGGGTGAAGCAGGGGAGGGGTGCAGGGTGAAGCAGTGGAGGGGTGCAGGGTGACGCAGGGGAGGGCTGCAGGGTGAAACAGTGGAGGGATGCAGGGTAAAACAGGGGAGGGGTGCAGGGTGAAATGGGTGGGGTGCAGGGTGAAGCAGGGGAGGGGTGCAGGGTGAAGCAGGGGAGGGGTGCAGGGTGAAGCGTTACTGTATCGTGAACAGTGGTGGGGTGCAGGGTGATGCAGGGGAGGGGTGCAGGGTGAAGCAGGGGAGGGCTGCAGGGTGAAACAGGGGTGGGGTGCAGGGTGAAGCAGGGGAGGGGTGCAGGGTGAAGCGTTACTGTATCGTGAACAGGGGTGGGGTGCAGGGTGAAGCAGGGGAGGGGTGCAGGGTGAAGCAGGGCAGGGCTGCAGGGTGAAACGGGTGGGGTGCAGGGTGAAGCAGAGGAGGGGAGCAGGGTGAAGCATGGGAGGGGAGCAGGGTGAAGCAGTGGAGGGATGCAGGGTGAAGCAGGGGAGGGCTGCAGGGTGAAGCAGTGGAGGGGAGCAGGGTGAAGCAGGGGAGGGGTGCAGGGTGAAGCAGGGGAGGGGAGCAGGGTGAAGCAGGGGAGGAGTGCAGGGTGAAGCAGGGGAGGGGTGCAGGGTGAAGCAGGGGAGGGGAGCAGGGTGAAGCAGGGGAGGGGTGCAGGGTGAAGCAGGGAGGGGTGCAGGGTGAAGCTGGGGAGGGGTGCAGGGTGAAGCAGGGGAGGGCTGCAGGGTGAAGCAGGGGAGGGCTGCAGGGTGAAACGGGTGGGGTGCAGGGTGAAGCAAAGGAGGGGAGCAGGGTGAAGCAGGGGAGGGGAGCAGGGTGAAGCAGTGGAGGGATGCAGGGTGAAGCAGGGGAGGGCTGCAGGGTGAAGCAGGGGAGGGGAGTAGGGTGAAGCAGGGGAGGGGTGCAGGGTGAAGCAGGGGAGGGGAGCAGGGTGAAGCAGGGGAGGGGTGCAGGGTGAAGCAGGGGAGGGGTGCAGGGTGAAGCAGGGGAGGGGAGCAGGGTGAAGAAGGGGAGGGGTGCAGGGTGAAGCAAGGGAGGGGAGCAGGGTGAAGCAGGGGAGGGGAGCAGGGTGAAGCAGGGGAGGGGAGCAGGGTGAAGCAGGGGAGGGGTGCAGGGTGAAGCAGGGGAGGGGAGCAGGATGGAGCAGGGGAGGGGTGCAGGGTGAAGCAAGGGAGGGGAGCAGGGTGAAGCAGGGGAGGGGTGCAGGGTGAAGCAGGGGAGGGGAGCGGGGTGAAGCAGGGGAGGAGTGCAGGGTGAAGAAGGGGTAGGGTGCAGGGTGAAGCAGGGGAGGTGTGCATGGCGAAGCAGGGGAGGGGTGCAGGGTGAAGCAGTGGAGGGGTGCAGGGTGAAGCAGGGGAGGGCTGCAGGGGGAAACAGTGGAGGGGAGCAGGGTGAAGCAAGGGAGGGGTGCAGGGTGAAGCAGGGGAGGGGTGCAGGGTGAAGCAGTGGAGGGGTGCAGGGTGACGCAGGGGAGGGCTGCAGGGTGAAACAGGGGAGGGATGCAGGGTGAAGCAGGGGTGGGGTGCAGGGTGAAGCGGGGAGGGCTGCAGGGTGAAACAGTGGAGGGGAGCAGGGTGAAGCAGGGGAGGGGTGCAGGGTGAAGCAGGGGAGGGCTGCAGGGTGAAGCAGGGGAGGGCTGCAGGGTAAAACAGTGGAGGGATGCAGGGTAAAACAGGGGAGGGGTGCAGGGTGAAAAGGGTGGTGTGCAGGGTGAAGCAGGGGAGGAGAGGTGCAGGGTGAAGCAGGGGAGGGGTGCAGGGTGAAGCGTTACTGTATCGTGGACAGGGGAGGGGTGCAGGGTGAAGCAGGGGAGGGGTGCAGGGTGAAGCAGGGGAGGGCTGCAGGGTGAAACAGGGGTGGGGTGCAGGGTGAAGCTGGGAATGGGAGCAGGGTGAAGCAGGGGATGGGTGCAGGGTGAATTAGGGGAGGGGTGAAGGGTGAAGCAGGGGAGGGGTGCAGGGTGAAGCAGAGGAGGGGAGCAGGGTGAAGCAGGGGAGGGGTGCAGGGTGAAGCAGTGGAGGGGTTCAGGGTGAAGCAGGGGAGGGGAGCAGGGTGAAGCAGGGGAGGGGTGCAGGGTGAAGCAGTGGAGGGGTGCAGGGTGAAGCAGGGGAGGGCTGCAGGGTGAAACAGTGGAGGGGAGCAGGGTGAAGCAGGGGAGGGGTGCAGGGTGAAGCAGGGGAGGGGTGCAGGGTGAAGCAGTGGAGGGGTGCAGGGTGACGCAGGGGAGGGCTGCAGGGTGAAACAGTGGAGGGATGCAGGGTAAAACAGGGGAGGGGTGCAGGGTGAAATGGGTGGGGTGCAGGTTGAAGCAGGGGAGGGGTGCAGGGTGAAGCAGGGGAGGGGTGCAGGGTGAATCGTTACTGTATCGTGAACAGGGGTGGGGTGCAGGGTGAAGCAGGGGAGGGGTGCAGGGTGAAGCAGGGGAGGGCTGCAGGGTGAAAGAGGGGTGGGGTGCAGGGTGAAGCTGGGAATGGGAGCAGGGTGAAGCAGGGGATGGGTGCAGGGTGAATTAGGGGAGAGGTGCAGGGTGAAGCAGGGGAGGGGTACAGGGTGAAGCAGAGGAGGGGAGCAGGGTGAAGCAGGGGAGGGGTGCAGGGTGAAGCAGTGGAGAGGTTCATGGTGAAGCAGGGGAGGGCTGCAGGGTGAAACAGTGGAGGGATGCAGGGTAAAGCAGGGGAGGGGTGCAAGGTGAAACGGGTGGGGTGCAGGGTGAAGCAGGGGAGGGGAGCAGGGTGAAGCAGTGGAGGGATGCAGGGTGAAGCAGGGGAGGGCTGCAGGGTGAAGCAGGGGAGGGGAGCAGGGTGAAGCAGGGGAGGGGTGCAGGGTGAAGCAGGGGAGGGGAGCAGGGTGAAGCAGGGGAGGGGTGCAGGGTGAAGCTGGGGTGGGGTGCAGGGTGAAGCAGGGGAGGGAAGCAGGGTAAAGCAGGGGAGGGGAGAAGGGTAAAGCAGGGGAGGAGTGCAGGGTGAAGCAGGGGAGGCGTGCAGGGCGAAGCAGAGGAGGGGTGCAGGGTGAAGCGTTACTGTCTCGTGAACAGGGGAGGGGTGCAGGGTGAAGCAGGGGAGGGGAGCAGGGTTAAGCAGTGGAGGCATGCAGGGTGAAGCAGGGGAGGGCTGCAGGGTGAAGCAGGGGAGGGGAGCAGGGTGAAGCAGGGGAGGGGTGCAGGGTGAAGCAGGGGAGGGGAGCAGGGTGAAGCAGGGGAGGGGTGCAGGGTGAAGCTGGGGTGAGGTGCAGGGTGAAGCAGGGGAGGGAGGCAGGGTAAAGCAGGGGAGGGGAGCAGGGTAAAGCAGGGGAGGGGAGCAGGGTAAAGCAGGGGAGGGGTGCAGGGTGAAGCAGGGGAGGGGAGCAGGGTGAAGCAGTGGAGGGATGCAGGGTGAAGCAGGGGAGGGCTGCAGGGTGAAGCAGGGGAGGGGAGCAGGGTGAAGCAGGGGAGGGGTGCAGGGTGAAGCAGGGGAGGGAGCAGGGTGAAGCAGGGGAGGGGTGCAGGGTGAAGCTGGGGTGGGGTGCAGGGTGAAGCTGGGGTGGGGTGCAGGGTGAAGCAGGGGAGGGAAGCAAGCAGGGGAGGGGAGCAGGGTAAAGCAGGGGAGGGGAGCAGGGTAAAGCAGGGGAGGAGTGCAGGGTGAAGCAGGGGAGGGGCGCAGGGTGAAGCAGGGGAGGGCTGCAGGGTGAAGCAGGGGAGGGGTGCAGGGTGAAGCAGGGGAGGGCTGCAGGGTGAAACGGGTGGGATGCAGGGTGAAGCTGGGAAGGGGAGCAGGGTGAAGCAGGGAATGGGTGCAGGGTGAATTAGGGGAGGGGTGCAGAGTGAAGCAGGGGAGGGGTGCAGGGTGAAGCAGAGGAGGGGAGCAGGGTGAAGCAGGGGAGGGGTGCAGGGTGAAGCAGTGGAGGGGAGCAGGGTGAAGCAGGGGAGGGTTGCAGGGTAAAGCAGGGGAGGGGAGCAGGGTGAAGCAGGGGAGGTGTGCAGGGTGAAGCAGGGTGGGGTGCAGGGTGAAGCAGGGGACGGGAGCAGGGTGAAGCAGGGGAGGGGTGCAGGGTGAAGCAGGGGAGGGGTGCAGGCTGAAGCAGGGGAGGGGAGCAGGGTGAAGCAGGGGAGGGGAGCAGGGTAAAGCAGGGGAGGGGTGCAGGGTGAAGCAGGGGAGGGGTGCAGGGTGAATCGTTACTGTATCGTGAACAGGGGAGGGGTGCAGGGTGAAGCAGGGGAGGGGCGCAGGGTGAAGCAGGGGAGGGCTGCAGGGTGAAACAGGGGTGGGGTGCAGGGTGAAGCGTTACTGTATAATGAACAGGGGAGGGGTGCAGGGTGAAGCAGGGGAGGGGCGCAGGGTGAAGCGGGTGCAGGGTGAAGCTGGGAAGGGGAGCAGGGTGAAGCAGGGGAGGGGTGCAGGATGAAGTAGGGGAGGGTAGCAGGGTGAAGCAGGGGATGGGTTCAGGGTGAATTAGGGGAGGGGTGCGGAGTGAAGCAGGGGAGGGGTGCAGGGTGAAGCAGAGGAGGGGAGCAGGGTGAAGCAGGGGAGGGGTGCGGGGTGAAGCAGTGGAGGGGTGCTGGGTGAAGCAGGGGAGGGCTGCAGGGTCAAACAGTGGAGGGATGCAGGGTAAAGCAGGGGAGGGGTGCAGGGTGAAACGGGTGGGGTGCAGGGTGAAGCAGGGGAGGGGAGCAGGGTGAAGCAGTGGAGGGATGCAGGGTGAAGCAGGGGAGGGCTGCAGGGTGAAGCAGGGGATGGGAGCAGGGTGAAGCAGGGGAGGGGTGCACGGTGAAGCAGGGGAGGGGTGCAGGGTGAAGCAGGGGTGGGGTGCAGGTTGAAGCAGGAGAGGGAAGCAGGGTAAAGCAGGGGAGGGGAGCAGGGTAAAGCAGGGGAGGGGTATAGGGTGAAGCAGGGGAGGGGTGCAGGGTGAAGCAGGGGAGGGGTGCAGGGTGAAGCGTTACTGTATCGTGAACAGGGGAGGGGCGCAGGGTGAAGCAGGGGAGGGTCGCAGGGTGAAGCAGGGGAGGGCTGCAGGGTGAAACAGGGGTGGGGTGCAGGGTGAAGCAGGGGAGGGGTGAAGAGTGAAGCAGGGGAGAGGTGCAGGGTGAAGCAGAGGAGGGGAGCAGGGTGAAGCAGGGGAGGGGTGCAGGGTGAAGCAGGGGAGGGGTGCAGGGTGAAGCAGGGGAGGGCTGCCGGGTGAAACAGTGGAGGGATGCAGGGTAATGCAGGGGAGGGGTGCAGGGTGAAACGGGTGGGGTGCAGGGTGAAGCAGGGGAGGAGAGTGGGGTGAAGCAGTGGAGGGATGCAGGGTGAAGCAGGGGAGGGCTGCAGGGTGAAGCAGGGGAGGGAAGCAGGGTGAAGCAGGGGAGGGGTGCAGGGTGAAGCAGGGGAGGGGTGTAGGGTGAAGCAGGGGAGGGGTGCAGGATGAAGCAGGGGAGGGGAGCAGGGTAAAGCAGGGGAGGGGAGCAGGGGTGGGGTGCAGGGTGAAGCGGGGAGGGCTGCAGGGTGAAACAGTGGAGGGGAGCAGGGTGAAGCAGGGGAGGGGTGCAGGGTGAAGCAGGGGAGGGCTGCAGGGTGAAGCAGGGGAGGGCTGCAGGGTGAAACAGTGGAGGGATGCAGGGTAAAACAGGGGAGGGGTGCAGGGTGAAAAGGGTGGTGTGCAGGGTGAAGCAGGGGAGGGGTGCAGGGTGAAGCAGGGGAGGGGTGCAGGGTGAAGCGTTACTGTATCGTGGACAGGGGAGGGGTGCAGGGTGAAGCAGGGGAGGGGTGCAGGGTGAAGCAGGGGAGGGCTGCAGGGTGAAACAGGGGTGGGGTGCAGGGTGAAGCTGGGAATGGGAGCAGGGTGAAGCAGGGGATGGGTGCAGGGTGAATTAGGGGAGGGGTGAAGGGTGAAGCAGGGGAGGGGTGCAGGGTGAAGCAGAGGAGGGGAGCAGGGTGAAGCAGGGGAGGGGTGCAGGGTGAAGCAGTGGAGGGGTTCAGGGTGAAGCAGGGGAGGGGAGCAGGGTGAAGCAGGGGAGGGGTGCAGGGTGAAGCAGTGGAGGGGTGCAGGGTGAAGCAGGGGAGGGATGCAGGGTGAAACAGTGGAGGGGAGCAGGGTGAAGCAGGGGAGGGGTGCAGGGTGAAGCAGGGGAGGGGTGCAGGGTGAAGCAGTGGAGGGGTGCAGGGTGACGCAGGGGAGGGCTGCAGGGTGAAACAGTGGAGGGATGCAGGGTGAAACGGGTGGGGTGCAGGGTGAAGCAGGGGAGGGGAGCAGGTTGAAGCACTGGAGGGATGCAGGGTGAAGCAGGGGAGGGGTGCAGGGTGAAGCATGGGAGGGGAGCAGGGTGAAGCAGGGGAGGGGTGCAGGGTGAAGCAGGGAGGGGTGCAGGGCGAAGCAGGGGTGGGGTGCAGGGTGAAGCAGGGGAAGGAGCAGGGTAAAGCAGGGGAGGGGAGCAGGGTAAAGCAGGGGAGGGGTTCAGGGTGAAGCAGGGGAGGGGTGCAGGGTGAAGCAGGGGAGGGGTGCAGGGTGAAGCGTTACTGTATCGTGAACAGTGGAGGGACGCAGGGTGAAACAGGGAGGGCTGCAGGGTGAAACAGGGGTGGGGTGCAGCGTGAAGCAGGGGAGGGGAGCAGGGTGAAGCAGGGGAGGGGTGCAGAATGAAGCAGGGGAGGGGAGCAGGGTGAAGCAGGGGATGGGTGTAGGGTGAATTAGGGGAGGGGTGCAGAGTGAAGCAGGGGAGGGGTGCAGGGTGAAGCAGAGGGGAGCAGGGTGATGCAGGGGAGGGGTGCAGGGTGAAGCAGGGGAGGGGAGCAGGGAGAAGCAGGGGAGGGGTGCAGGGTGAAGCAGGGGAGGGGTGTAGGGTGAAGCAGGGGAGGGCTGCAGGGTGATACAGGGTGGGGTGCAGGGTGAAGCAATGGAGGGGAGCAGGGTAAAGCAGGGGAGGGGTGCAGGGTGAAGCAGGGGAGGGGTGCAGGGTGAGGCAGGGGAGGGCTGCAGGGTGAAACAGGGGTGGGGTACAGGGATGAGCAGTGTAAAGCAGGGGAGGGGTGCAGGGTGAAGCAGGGGAGGGGTGTAGGGTGAAGCGTTACTGTATCGTGAACAGTAGAGGGGCGCAGGGTGAAGCAGGGGAGGGCTGCAGGGTGAAACGGGTGGGGTGCAGGGTGAAGCAGGAGAGGTGAGCAGTGTGAAGCACGGGAGGGGTGCAGGATGAAGCAGGGGAGGGGTGCAGGGTGAAGCGTTACCGTATCGTGAACAGTGGAGGGGCGCAGGGTGAACAGGGGGGGGTGCAGGGTGAAGCAGAGGAGGGGTGCAGGGTGAAGCAGGAGAGGGGTGCAGGGTGAAGCAGAGGAGGTGAGCAGTGTGAAGCAGGGGAGGGGTGCAGGTTGAAGCAGGGGAGGGCTGCAGGGTGAAGCAGGGGAGGGCTGCAGGGTGAAACAGGGGTGGGGTACAGGGTGAATCAAGGGAGGGGTGCAGGGTGAAGCAGGGGAAGGGTGCAGGGTGAAGCATTACTGTATCGTAAACAGGGAGGGGAGGGGTGCAGGGTGAAGCAGAGGAGGTGAGCAGGGTGAAGCAGGGGAGGGGGGCAGGGTGAAGCAGGGGAGGGGTGCAGGGTGAAGCAGGGGTGGGGTGCAGGGTGAAGCAGGGGAGGGAAGCAGGGTAAAGCAGGGGAGGGGAGCAGGGTAAAGCAGGGGAGGGGTGCAGGTGAAGCAGGGGAGGGGTGCAGGGTGAAGCAGGGGAGGGGTGCAGGGTGAAGCGTTACTGTATTGTGAACAGTGGAGGGATGCAGGGTGAAGCAGGGCAGGGCTGCAGGGTGAAGCAGGGGAGGGGAGCAGGGTGAAGCAGGGGAGGGGTGCAGGGTGAAGCAGGGGAGGGGAGCAGGGTGAAGCAGGGGATTGGTGCAGGGGGAAGCAGGGGTGGGGTGCAGGGTGATGCAGGGGAGGTAAGCAGGGTAAAGCAGGGGAGGGGTGCAGGGTAAAGCAGGGGAGGGGTGCAGGGTGAAGCAGCGGAGGGGTGCAGGGTGAAGCAGGGGAGGGGTGCAGGGTGAAGCGTTACTGTATCGTGAACAGGGGAGGGGTGCAGGGTGAAGCAGGGGAGGGGTGCAGGGTGAAGCAGGGGAGGGCTGCAGGGTGAAACAGGGGTGGGGTGCAGGGTGAAGCTGGAAAGGGGAGCAGGGTGAAGCAGGGGATGGGTGCAGGGTCAATTAGGGGGGGTGCAGAGTGAAGCAGGTGAGGGGTGCAGGGTGAATCAAAGGAGCGGAGCAGGGTGAAGCAGGGGAGGGGTGCAGGGTGAAGCAGTGGAGGGGTGCAGGGTGAAGCAGGGGTGGGCTGCAGGGTGAAACAGTGGAGGAATGCAGGGTAAAGCAGGGGAGGGGTGCAGGATGAAGTAGGGGAGGGTAGCAGGGTGAAGCAGGGGATGGGTTCAGGGTGAATTAGGGGAGGGGTGCGGAGTGAAGCAGGGGAGGGGTGCAGGGTGAAGCAGAGGAGGGGAGCAGGGTGAAGCAGGGGAGGGGTGCGGGGTGAAGCAGTGGAGGGGTGCTGGGTGAAGCAGGGGAGGGCTGCAGGGTCAAACAGTGGAGGGATGCAGGGTAAAGCAGGGGAGGGGTGCAGGGTGAAACGGGTGGGGTGCAGGGTGAAGCAGGGGAGGGGAGCAGGGTGAAGCAGTGGAGGGATGCAGGGTAAAGCAGGGGAGGGGAGCAGGGTGAAGCAGGGGAGGGGTGCAGGGTGAAGCAGGGGAGGGGTGCAGGGTGAAGCAGGGGTGGGGTGCAGGTTGAAGCAGGAGAGGGAAGCAGGGTAAAGCAGGGGAGGGGAGCAGGGTGAAGCAGGGGAGGGGTGCAGGGTGAAGCAGGGGAGGGGTTCAGGGTGAAGCGTTACTGTATCGTGAACAGGGGAGGGGCGCAGGGTGAAGCAGGGGAGGGTCGCAGGGTGAAGCAGGGGAGGGCTGCAGGGGGAAACAGGGGTGGGGTGCAGGGTGAAGCTGGGAAGGGGAGCAGGGTGAAGCAGGGAAGGGGTGCAGGGTGAAGCAGGGGAGGGGAGCAGTATGAAGCAGGGGATGGGTGCAGAGTGAATTAGGGGAGGGGTGCAGGGTGACGCAGGGGAGGGCTGCAGGGTGAAACAGTGGAGGGATGCAGGGTAAAACAGGGGAGGGGTGCAGGGTGAAAAGGGTGGGGTGCAGGGTGAAGCAGGGGAGGGGTGCAGGGTGAAGCAGGGGAGGGGTGCAGGGTGAAGCGTTACTGTATCGTGGACAGGGGAGGGGTGCAGGGTGAAGCAGGGGAGGGGTGCAGGGTGAAGCAGGGGAGGGCTGCAGGGTGAAACAGGGTTGGGGTGCAGGGTGAAGCTGGGAATGGGAGCAGGGTGAAGCAGGGGATGGGTGCAGGGTGAATTAGGGGAGGGGTGAAGGGTGAAGCAGGGGAGGGGTGCAGGGTGAAGCAGAGGAGGGGAGCAGGGTGAAGCAGGGGAGGGGAGCAGGGTGAAGCAGTGGAGGGGTTCAGGGTGAAGCAGGGGAGGGGAGCAGGGTGAAGCAGGGGAGGGGTGCAGGGTGAAGCAGTGGAGGGGTGCAGGGTGAAGCAGAGGAGGGCTGCAGGGTGAAACAGTGGAGGGGAGCAGGGTGAAGCAGGGGAGGGGCGCAGGGTGAAGCAGGGGAGGGGTGCAGGGTGAAGCAGTTGACGCAGGGGAGGGCTGCAGGGTGAAACAGTGGAGGGATGCAGGGTAAAGCAGGGGAGGGGTGCAGGGTGAAATGGGTGGGGTGCAGGGTGAAGCGGGGGAGGGGTGCAGGGTGAAGCAGGGGAGGGCTGCAGGGTGAAACAGGGGTGGGGTGCAGGGTGAAGCTGGGAATGGGAGCAGGGTGAAGCAGGGGATGGGTGCATTGTGAATTAGGGGAGAGGTGCAGGGTGAAGCAGGGGAGGGGTGCAGGGTGAAGCAGAAGAGGGGAGCAGGGTGAAGCAGGGGAGAAGTGCAAGGTGAAGCAGTGGAGGGGTTCAGGGTGAAGCAGGGGAGGGCTGTAGGGTGAAACAGTGGAGGGATGCAGGGTAAAGCAGGGGAGGGGTGCAGGGTGAAACGGGTGGGGTGCAGGGTGAAGCAGGGGAGGGGAGCAGGGTGAAGCAGGGGAGGGGAGCAGGGTGAAGCAGGGGAGGGCTGCAGGGTGAAGCAGGGGAGGGGAGCAGGGTGAAGCAGGGGAGGGGTGCAGGGTGAAGCAGGGGAGAGGAGCAGGGTGAAGCAGGGGAGGGGTGCAGGGTGAAGCTGGGGTGGGGTGCAGGGTGAAGCAGGGGAGGGAAGCAGGGTAAAGCAGGGGAGGGGAGCAGGGTAAAGCAGGGGAGGAGTGCAGGGTGAAGCAGGGGAGGGGTGCAGGGCGAAGCAGGGGAGGGGTCCAGGGCGAAGCAGAGGAGGGGTGCAGGGTGAAGCGTTACTGTCTCGTGAACAGGGGAGGGGTGCAGGGTGAAGCAGGGGAGGGGAGCAGGGTGAAGCAGTGGAGGGATGCAGGGTGAAGCAGGGGAGGGCTGCAGGGTGAAGCAGGGGAGGGGAGCAGGGTGAAGCAGGGGAGGGGTGCAGGGTGAAGCAGGGCAGGGGAGCAGGGTGAAGCAGGGGAGGGGTGCAGGGTGAAGCTGGGGTGGCGTGCAGGGTGAAACAGGGGAGGGAAGCAGGGTAAAGCAGGGGAGGGGAGCAGGGTAAAGCAGGGGAGGGGAGCAGGGTAAAGCAGGGGAGGAGTGCAGGGTGAAGCAGGGGAGGGGAGCAGGGTGAAGCAGTGGAGGGATGCAGGGTGAAGCAGGGGAGGGCTGCAGGGTGAAGCAGGGGAGGGGAGCAGGGTGAAGCATGGGAGGGGTGCAGGGTGAAGCAGGGGAGGGGAGCAGGATGAAGCAGGGGAGGGGTGCAGGGTGAAGCTGGGGTGGGGTGCAGGGTGAAGCAGGGGAGGGGAGCAGGGTGAAGCAGGGGAGGGGTGCAGGGTGAAGCAGGGGAGGGGAGCAGTGTGAAGCAGGGGAGGGGTGCAGGGTGAAGCAGGGGTGGGGTGCAGGGTGAAGCAGGGGAGGGCTGCAGGGTGAAACGGGTGGGGTGCAGGGTGAAGCAGAGGAGGGGAGCAGGGTGAAGCAGGGGAGGGGAGCAGGGTGAAGCAGTGGAGGGATGCAGGGTGAAGCAGGGGAGGGCTGCAGGGTGAAGCAGGGGAGGGGAGCAGGGTGAAGCATGGGAGGGGTGCAGGGTGAAGCAGGGGAGGGGAGCAGGGTGAAGCAGGGGAGGGGTGCAGGGTGAAGCAGGGGAGGGGTGCAGAGTGAAGCAGGGGAGGGGAGCAGGGTGAAGAAGGGGAGGGGTGCAGGGTGAATCAAGGGAGGGGAGCAGGGTGAAGCAGGGGAGGGGAGCAGGGTGAAGCAGGGGAGGGGTGCAGGGTGAAGCAGGGGAGGGGAGCAGGATGGAGCAGGGGAGGGGTGCAGGGTGAAGCAAGGGAGGGGAGCAGGGTGAAGCAGGGGAGGGGTGCAGGGTGATGCAGGGGAGGGGAGCGGGGTGAAGCAGGGGAGGAGTGCAGGGTGAAGAAGGGGTGGGGTGCAGGGTGAAGCAGGGGAGGTGTGCATGGTGAAGCAGGGGAGGGGTGCAGGGTGAAGCAGTGGAGGGGTGCAGGGTGAAGCAGGGGAGGGGTGCAGGGTGAAGCAGTGGAGGGGTGCAGGGTGACGCAGGGGAGGGCTGCAGGGTGAAACCGGGGAGGGATGCAGGGTGAAGTAGGGGTGGGGTGCAGAGTGAAGCAGGGGAGGGCTGCAGGGTGAAACAGTGGAGGGGAGCAGGGTGAAGCAGCGGAGGGGTGCAGGGTGAAGCAGGGGAGGGGTGCAGGGTGAAGCAGGGGAGGGCTGCAGGGTGAAACAGTGAAGGGATGCAGGGTAAAACAGGGGAGGGGTGCAGGGTGAAAAGGGTGGGGTGCAGGGTGAAGCAGGGGAGGGGTGCAGGGTGAAGCAGGGGAGGGGTGCAGGGTGAAGCGTTACTGTATCGTGGACAGGGGAGGGGTGCAGGGTGAAGCAGGGGAGGGGTTCAGGGTGAAGCAGGGGATGGCTGCAGGGTGAAACGGGTGGGGTGCAGGGTGAAGCTGGGAATGGGAGCAGGGTGAAGCAGGGGATGGGTGCAGGGTGAATTAGGGGAGGGGTGAAGGGTGAAGCAGGGGAGGGGTGCAGGGTGAAGCAGAGGAGGGGAGCAGGGTGAAGCAGGGGAGGGGTGCAGGGTGAAGCAGTGGAGGGGTTCAGGGTGAAGCAGGGGAGGGGAGCAGGGTGAAGCAGGGCAGGGGTGCAGGGTGAAGCAGTGGAGGGGTGCAGGGTGAAGCAGGAAAGGGCTGCAGGGTGAAACAGTGGAGGGGAGCAGGGTGAAGCAGGGGAGGGGTGCAGGGTGAAGCAGGGGAGGGGTGCAGGGTGAAGCAGTGGAGGGGTGCAGGGTGACGCAGGGGAGGGCTGCAGGGTGAAACAGTGGAGGGATGCAGGGTAAAACAGGGGAGGGGTGCAGGGTGAAATGGGTGGGGTGCAGGGTGAAGCAGGGGAGGGGTGCAGGGTGAAGCAGGGGAGGGGTGCAGGGTGAAGCGTTACTGTATCGTGAACAGTGGTGGGGTGCAGGGTGATGCAGGGGAGGGGTGCAGGGTGAAGCAGGGGAGGGCTGCAGGGTGAAACAGGGGTGGGGTGCAGGGTGAAGCAGGGGAGGGGTGCAGGGTGAAGCAGGGGAGGGGTGCAGGGTGAAGCGTTACTGTATCGTGAACAGGGGTGGGGTGCAGGGTGAAGCAGGGGAGGGGTGCAGGGTGAAGCAGGGGAGGGCTGCAGGGTGAAACGGGTGGGGTGCAGGGTGAAGCAGAGGAGGGGAGCAGGGTGAAGCATGGGAGGGGAGCAGGGTGAAGCAGTGGAGGGATGCAGAGTGAAGCAGGGGAGGGCTGCAGGGTGAAGCAGTGGAGGGGAGCAGGGTGAAGCAGGGGAGGGGTGCAGGGTGAAGCAGGGGAGGGGAGCAGGGTGAAGCAGGGGAGGAGTGCAGGGTGAAGCAGTGGAGGGATGCAGGGTGAAGCAGGGGAGGGGAGCAGGGTGAAGCAGGGGAGGGGTGCAGGGTGAAGCAGGGGAGGGCTGCAGGGTGAAGCAGGGGAGGGGAGCAGGGTGAAGCAGGGGAGGGGTGCAGGGTGACGCAGGGGAGGGCTGCAGGGTGAAACAGTGGAGGGATGCAGGGTAAAACAGGGGAGGGGTGCAGGGTGAAAAGGGTGGGGTGCAGGGTGAAGCAGGGGAGGGGTGCAGGGTGAAGCAGGGGAGGGGTGCAGGGTGAAGCGTTACTGTATCGTGGACAGGGGAGGGGTGCAGGGTGAAGCAGGGGAGGGGTGCAGGGTGAAGCAGGGGAGGGCTGCAGGGTGAAACAGGGTTGGGGTGCAGGGTGAAGCTGGGAATGGGAGCAGGGTGAAGCAGGGGATGGGTGCAGGGTGAATTAGGGAGGGGTGAAGGGTGAAGCAGGGGAGGGGTGCAGGGTGAAGCAGAGGAGGGGAGCAGGGTGAAGCAGGGGAGGGGAGCAGGGTGAAGCAGTGGAGGGGTTCAGGGTGAAGCAGGGGAGGGGAGCAGGGTGAAGCAGGGGAGGGGTGCAGGGTGAAGCAGTGGAGGGGTGCAGGGTGAAGCAGAGGAGGGCTGCAGGGTGAAACAGTGGAGGGGAGCAGGGTGAAGCAGGGGAGGGGCGCAGGGTGAAGCAGGGGAGGGGTGCAGGGTGAAGCAGTTGACGCAGGGGAGGGCTGCAGGGTGAAACAGTGGAGGGATGCAGGGTAAAGCAGGGGAGGGGTGCAGGGTGAAATGGGTGGGGTGCAGGGTGAAGCGGGGGAGGGGTGCAGGGTGAAGCAGGGGAGGGCTGCAGGGTGAAACAGGGGTGGGGTGCAGGGTGAAGCTGGGAATGGGAGCAGGGTGAAGCAGGGGATGGGTGCATTGTGAATTAGGGGAGAGGTGCAGGGTGAAGCAGGGGAGGGGTGCAGGGTGAAGCAGAAGAGGGGAGCAGGGTGAAGCAGGGGAGAAGTGCAAGGTGAAGCAGTGGAGGGGTTCAGGGTGAAGCAGGGGAGGGCTGTAGGGTGAAACAGTGGAGGGATGCAGGGTAAAGCAGGGGAGGGGTGCAGGGTGAAACGGGTGGGGTGCAGGGTGAAGCAGGGGAGGGGAGCAGGGTGAAGCAGGGGAGGGGAGCAGGGTGAAGCAGGGGAGGGCTGCAGGGTGAAGCAGGGGAGGGGAGCAGGGTGAAGCAGGGGAGGGGTGCAGGGTGAAGCAGGGGAGAGGAGCAGGGTGAAGCAGGGGAGGGGTGCAGGGTGAAGCTGGGGTGGGGTGCAGGGTGAAGCAGGGGAGGGAAGCAGGGTAAAGCAGGGGAGGGGAGCAGGGTAAAGCAGGGGAGGAGTGCAGGGTGAAGCAGGGGAGGGGTGCAGGGCGAAGCAGGGGAGGGGTCCAGGGCGAAGCAGAGGAGGGGTGCAGGGTGAAGCGTTACTGTCTCGTGAACAGGGGAGGGGTGCAGGGTGAAGCAGGGGAGGGGAGCAGGGTGAAGCAGTGGAGGGATGCAGGGTGAAGCAGGGGAGGGCTGCAGGGTGAAGCAGGGGAGGGGAGCAGGGTGAAGCAGGGGAGGGGTGCAGGGTGAAGCAGGGCAGGGGAGCAGGGTGAAGCAGGGGAGGGGTGCAGGGTGAAGCTGGGGTGGCGTGCAGGGTGAAACAGGGGAGGGAAGCAGGGTAAAGCAGGGGAGGGGAGCAGGGTAAAGCAGGGGAGGGGAGCAGGGTAAAGCAGGGGAGGAGTGCAGGGTGAAGCAGGGGAGGGGAGCAGGGTGAAGCAGTGGAGGGATGCAGGGTGAAGCAGGGGAGGGCTGCAGGGTGAAGCAGGGGAGGGGAGCAGGGTGAAGCATGGGAGGGGTGCAGGGTGAAGCAGGGGAGGGGAGCAGGATGAAGCAGGGGAGGGGTGCAGGGTGAAGCTGGGGTGGGGTGCAGGGTGAAGCAGGGGAGGGGAGCAGGGTGAAGCAGGGGAGGGGTGCAGGGTGAAGCAGGGGAGGGGAGCAGTGTGAAGCAGGGGAGGGGTGCAGGGTGAAGCAGGGGTGGGGTGCAGGGTGAAGCAGGGGAGGGCTGCAGGGTGAAACGGGTGGGGTGCAGGGTGAAGCAGAGGAGGGGAGCAGGGTGAAGCAGGGGAGGGGAGCAGGGTGAAGCAGTGGAGGGATGCAGGGTGAAGCAGGGGAGGGCTGCAGGGTGAAGCAGGGGAGGGGAGCAGGGTGAAGCATGGGAGGGGTGCAGGGTGAAGCAGGGGAGGGGAGCAGGGTGAAGCAGGGGAGGGGTGCAGGGTGAAGCAGGGGAGGGGTGCAGAGTGAAGCAGGGGAGGGGAGCAGGGTGAAGAAGGGGAGGGGTGCAGGGTGAATCAAGGGAGGGGAGCAGGGTGAAGCAGGGGAGGGGAGCAGGGTGAAGCAGGGGAGGGGTGCAGGGTGAAGCAGGGGAGGGGAGCAGGATGGAGCAGGGGAGGGGTGCAGGGTGAAGCAAGGGAGGGGAGCAGGGTGAAGCAGGGGAGGGGTGCAGGGTGATGCAGGGGAGGGGAGCGGGGTGAAGCAGGGGAGGAGTGCAGGGTGAAGAAGGGGTGGGGTGCAGGGTGAAGCAGGGGAGGTGTGCATGGTGAAGCAGGGGAGGGGTGCAGGGTGAAGCAGTGGAGGGGTGCAGGGTGAAGCAGGGGAGGGGTGCAGGGTGAAGCAGTGGAGGGGTGCAGGGTGACGCAGGGGAGGGCTGCAGGGTGAAACCGGGGAGGGATGCAGGGTGAAGTAGGGGTGGGGTGCAGAGTGAAGCAGGGGAGGGCTGCAGGGTGAAACAGTGGAGGGGAGCAGGGTGAAGCAGCGGAGGGGTGCAGGGTGAAGCAGGGGAGGGGTGCAGGGTGAAGCAGGGGAGGGCTGCAGGGTGAAACAGTGAAGGGATGCAGGGTAAAACAGGGGAGGGGTGCAGGGTGAAAAGGGTGGGGTGCAGGGTGAAGCAGGGGAGGGGTGCAGGGTGAAGCAGGGGAGGGGTGCAGGGTGAAGCGTTACTGTATCGTGGACAGGGGAGGGGTGCAGGGTGAAGCAGGGGAGGGGTTCAGGGTGAAGCAGGGGATGGCTGCAGGGTGAAACGGGTGGGGTGCAGGGTGAAGCTGGGAATGGGAGCAGGGTGAAGCAGGGGATGGGTGCAGGGTGAATTAGGGGAGGGGTGAAGGGTGAAGCAGGGGAGGGGTGCAGGGTGAAGCAGAGGAGGGGAGCAGGGTGAAGCAGGGGAGGGGTGCAGGGTGAAGCAGTGGAGGGGTTCAGGGTGAAGCAGGGGAGGGGAGCAGGGTGAAGCAGGGGAGGGGTGCAGGGTGAAGCAGTGGAGGGGTGCAGGGTGAAGCAGGAAAGGGCTGCAGGGTGAAACAGTGGAGGGGAGCAGGGTGAAGCAGGGGAGGGGTGCAGGGTGAAGCAGGGGAGGGGTGCAGGGTGAAGCAGTGGAGGGGTGCAGGGTGACGCAGGGGAGGGCTGCAGGGTGAAACAGTGGAGGGATGCAGGGTAAAACAGGGGAGGGGTGCAGGGTGAAATGGGTGGGGTGCAGGGTGAAGCAGGGGAGGGGTGCAGGGTGAAGCAGGGGAGGGGTGCAGGGTGAAGCGTTACTGTATCGTGAACAGTGGTGGGGTGCAGGGTGATGCAGGGGAGGGGTGCAGGGTGAAGCAGGGGAGGGCTGCAGGGTGAAACAGGGGTGGGGTGCAGGGTGAAGCAGGGGAGGGGTGCAGGGTGAAGCAGGGGAGGGGTGCAGGGTGAAGCGTTACTGTATCGTGAACAGGGGTGGGGTGCAGGGTGAAGCAGGGGAGGGGTGCAGGGTGAAGCAGGGGAGGGCTGCAGGGTGAAACGGGTGGGGTGCAGGGTGAAGCAGAGGAGGGGAGCAGGGTGAAGCATGGGAGGGGAGCAGGGTGAAGCAGTGGAGGGATGCAGGGTGAAGCAGGGGAGGGCTGCAGGGTGAAGCAGTGGAGGGGAGCAGGGTGAAGCAGGGGAGGGGTGCAGGGTGAAGCAGGGGAGGGGAGCAGGGTGAAGCAGGGGAGGAGTGCAGGGTGAAGCAGGGGAGGGGTGCAGGGTGAAGCAGGGGAGGGGAGCAGGGTGAAGCAGGGGAGGGGTGCAGGGTGAAGCAGAGAGGGGTGCAGGGTGAAGCTGGGGAGGGCTGCAGGGTGAAACGGGTGGGGTGCAGGGTGAAGCAAAGGAGGGGAGCAGGGTGAAGCAGGGGAGGGGAGCAGGGTGAAGCAGTGGAGGGATGCAGGGTGAAGCAGGGGAGGGCTGCAGGGTGAAGCAGGAGAGGGGAGCAGGGTGAAGCAGGGGAGGGGTGCAGGGTGAAGCAGGGGAGGGGAGCAGGGTGAAGCAGGGGAGGGGTGCAGGGTGAAGCAGGGGAGGGGTGCAGGGTGAAGCAGGGGAGGGGAGCAGGGTGAAGAAGGGGAGGGGTGCAGGGTGAAGCAAGGGAGGGGAGCAGGGTGAAGCAGGGGAGGGGAGCAGGGTGAAGCAGGGGAGGGGAGCAGGGTGAAGCAGGGGAGGGGTGCAGGGTGAAGCAGGGGAGGGGAGCAGGATGGAGCAGGGGAGGGGTGCAGGGTGAAGCAAGGGAGGGGAGCAGGGTGAAGCAGGGGAGGGGTGCAGGGTGAAGCAGGGGAGGGGAGCGGGGTGAAGCAGGGGAGGAGTGCAGGGTGAAGAAGGGGTAGGGTGCAGGGTGAAGCAGGGGAGGTGTGCATGGCGAAGCAGGGGAGGGGTGCAGGGTGAAGCAGTGGAGGGGTGCAGGGTGAAGCAGGGGAGGGCTGCAGGGGGAAACAGTGGAGGGGAGCAGGGTGAAGCAGGGGAGGGGTGCAGGGTGAAGCAGGGGAGGGGTGCAGGGTGAAGCAGTGGAGGGGTGCAGGGTGACGCAGGGGAGGGCTGCAGGGTGAAACAGGGGAGGGATGCAGGGTGAAGCAGGGGTGGGGTGCAGGGTGAAGCGGGGAGGGCTGCAGGGTGAAACAGTGGAGGGGAGCAGGGTGAAGCAGCGGAGGGGAGCAGGGTGAAGCAGCGGAGGGGTGCAGGGTGAAGCAGGGGAGGGCTGCAGGGTGAAGCAGGGGAGGGCTGCAGGGTAAAACAGTGGAGGGATGCAGGGTAAAACAGGGGAGGGGTGCAGGGTGAAAAGGGTGGTGTGCAGGGTGAAGCAGGGGAGGAGAGGTGCAGGGTGAAGCAGGGGAGGGGTGCAGGGTGAAGCGTTACTGTATCGTGGACAGGGGAGGGGTGCAGGGTGAAGCAGGGGAGGGGTGCAGGGTGAAGCAGGGGAGGGCTGCAGGGTGAAACAGGGGTGGGGTGCAGGGTGAAGCTGGGAATGGGAGCAGGGTGAAGCAGGGGATGGGTGCAGGGTGAATTAGGGGAGGGGTGAAGGGTGAAGCAGGGGAGGGGTGCAGGGTGAAGCAGAGGAGGGGAGCAGGGTAAAGCAGGGGAGGGGTGCAGGGTGAAGCAGTGGAGGGGTTCAGGGTGAAGGAGGGGAGGGGAGCAGGGTGAAGCAGGGGAGGGGTGCAGGGTGAAGCAGTGGAGGGGTGCAGGGTGAAGCAGGGGAGGGCTGCAGGGTGAAACAGTGGAGGGGAGCAGGGTGAAGCAGGGGAGGGGTGCAGGGTGAAGCAGGGGAGGGGTGCAGGGTGAAGCAGTGGAGGGGTGCAGGGTGACGCAGGGGAGGGCTGCAGGGTGAAACAGTGGAGGGATGCAGGGTAAAACAGGGGAGGGGTGCAGGGTGAAATGGGTGGGGTGCAGGGTGAAGCAGGGGAGGGGTGCAGGGTGAAGCAGGGGAGGGGTGCAGGGTGAATCGTTACTGTATCGTGAACAGGGGTGGGGTGCAGGGTGAAGCAGGGGAGGGGTGCAGGGTGAAGCAGGGGAGGGCTGCAGGGTGAAAGAGGGGTGGGGTGCAGGGTGAAGCTGGGAATGGGAGCAGGGTGAAGCAGGGGATGGGTGCAGGGTGAATTAGGGGAGAGGTGCAGGGTGAAGCAGGGGAGGGGTACAGGGTGAAGCAGAGGAGGGGAGCAGGGTGAAGCAGGGGAGGGGTGCAGGGTGAAGCAGTGGAGAGGTTCATGGTGAAGCAGGGGAGGGCTGCAGGGTGAAACAGTGGAGGGATGCAGGGTAAAGCAGGGGAGGGGTGCAAGGTGAAACGGGTGGGGTGCAGGGTGAAGCAGGGGAGGGGAGCAGGGTGAAACAGTGGAGGGATGCAGGGTGAAGCAGGGGAGGGCTGCAGGGTGAAGCAGGGGAGGGGAGCAGGGTGAAGCAGGGGAGGGGTGCAGGGTGAATCAGGGGAGGGGAGCAGGGTGAAGCAGGGGAGGGGTGCAGGGTGAAGCTGGGGTGGGGTGCAGGGTGAAGCAGGGGAGGGAAGCAGGGTAAAGCAGGGGAGGGGAGAAGGGTAAAGCAGGGGAGGAGTGCAGGGTGAAGCAGGGGAGGCGTGCAGGGCGAAGCAGAGGAGGGGTGCAGGGTGAAGCGTTACTGTCTCGTGAACAGGGGAGGGGTGCAGGGTGAAGCAGGGGATGGGAGCAGGGTTAAGCAGTGGAGGCATGCAGGGTGAAGCAGGGGAGGGCTGCAGGGTGAAGCAGGGGAGGGGAGCAGGGTGAAGCAGGGGAGGGGTGCAGGGTGAAGCAGGGGAGGGGAGCAGGGTGAAGCAGGGGAGGGGTGCAGGGTGAAGCTGGGGTGAGGTGCAGGGTGAAGCAGGGGAGGGAGGCAGGGTAAAGCAGGGGAGGGGAGCAGGGTAAAGCAGGGGAGGGGAGCAGGGTAAAGCAGGGGAGGGGTGCAGGGTGAAGCAGGGGAGGGGAGCAGGGTGAAGCAGTGGAGGGATGCAGGGTGAAGCAGGGGAGGGCTGCAGGGTGAAGCAGGGGAGGGGAGCAGGGTGAAGCAGGGGAGGGGTGCAGGGTGAAGCAGGGGAGGGAGCAGGGTGAAGCAGGGGAGGGGTGCAGGGTGAAGCTGGGGTGGGGTGCAGGGTGAAGCTGGGGTGGGGTGCAGGGTGAAGCAGGGGAGGGAAGCAAGCAGGGGAGGGGAGCAGGGTAAAGCAGGGGAGGGGAGCAGGGTAAAGCAGGGGAGGAGTGCAGGGTGAAGCAGGGGAGGGGCGCAGGGTGAAGCAGGGGAGGGCTGCAGGGTGAAGCAGGGGAGGGGTGCAGGGTGAAGCAGGGGAGGGCTGCAGGGTGAAACAGGGGTGGGATGCAGGGTGAAGCTGGGAAGGGGAGCAGGGTGAAGCAGGGAATGGGTGCAGGGTGAATTAGGGGAGGGGTGCAGAGTGAAGCAGGGGAGGGGTGCAGGGTGAAGCAGAGGAGGGGAGCAGGGTGAAGCAGGGGAGGGGTGCAGGGTGAAGCAGTGGAGGGGAGCAGGGTGAAGCAGGGGAGGGTTGCAGGGTAAAGCAGGGGAGGGGAGCAGGGTGAAGCAGGGGAGGTGTGCAGGGTGAAGCAGGGTGGGGTGCAGGGTGAAGCAGGGGACGGGAGCAGGGTGAAGCAGGGGAGGGGTGCAGGGTGAAGCAGGGGAGGGGTGCAGGCTGAAGCAGGGGAGGGGAGCAGGGTGAAGCAGGGGAGGGGAGCAGGGTAAAGCAGGGGAGGGGTGCAGGGTGAAGCAGGGGAGGGGTGCAGGGTGAATCGTTACTGTATCGTGAACAGGGGAGGGGTGCAGGGTGAAGCAGGGGAGGGGCGCAGGGTGAAGCAGGGGAGGGCTGCAGGGTGAAACAGGGGTGGGGTGCAGGGTGAAGCGTTACTGTATAATGAACAGGGGAGGGGTGCAGGGTGAAGCAGGGGAGGGGCGCAGGGTGAAGCGGGTGCAGGGTGAAGCTGGGAAGGGGAGCAGGGTGAAGCAGGGGAGGGGTGCAGGATGAAGTAGGGGAGGGTAGCAGGGTGAAGCAGGGGATGGGTTCAGGGTGAATTAGGGGAGGGGTGCGGAGTGAAGCAGGGGAGGGGTGCAGGGTGAAGCAGAGGAGGGGAGCAGGGTGAAGCAGGGGAGGGGTGCGGGGTGAAGCAGTGGAGGGGTGCTGGGTGAAGCAGGGGAGGGCTGCAGGGTCAAACAGTGGAGGGATGCAGGGTAAAGCAGGGGAGGGGTGCAGGGTGAAACGGGTGGGGTGCAGGGTGAAGCAGGGGAGGGGAGCAGGGTGAAGCAGTGGAGGGATGCAGGGTGAAGCAGGGGAGGGCTGCAGGGTGAAGCAGGGGAGGGGAGCAGGGTGAAGCAGGGGAGGGGTGCACGGTGAAGCAGGGGAGGGGTGCAGGGTGAAGCAGGGGTGGGGTGCAGGTTGAAGCAGGAGAGGGAAGCAGGGTAAAGCAGGGGAGGGGAGCAGGGTAAAGCAGGGGAGGGGTATAGGGTGAAGCAGGGGAGGGGTGCAGGGTGAAGCAGGGGAGGGGTGCAGGGTGAAGCGTTACTGTATCGTGAACAGGGGAGGGGCGCAGGGTGAAGCAGGGGAGGGTCGCAGGGTGAAGCAGGGGAGGGTCGCAGGGTGAAGCAGGGGAGGGGTGCAGGGTGAAGCAGGGGAGGGGTGAAGAGTGAAGCAGGGGAGAGGTGCAGGGTGAAGCAGAGGAGGGGAGCAGGGTGAAGCAGGGGAGGGGTGCAGGGTGAAGCAGGGGAGGGGTGCAGGGTGAAGCAGGGGAGGGCTGCCGGGTGAAACAGTGGAGGGATGCAGGGTAATGCAGGGGAGGGGTGCAGGGTGAAACGGGTGGGGTGCAGGGTGAAGCAGGGGAGGAGAGTGGGGTGAAGCAGTGGAGGGATGCAGGGTGAAGCAGGGGAGGGCTGCAGGGTGAAGCAGGGGAGGGAAGCAGGGTGAAGCAGGGGAGGGGTGCAGGGTGAAGCAGGGGAGGGGTGTAGGGTGAAGCAGGGGAGGGGTGCAGGATGAAGCAGGGGAGGGGAGCAGGGTAAAGCAGGGGAGGGGAGCAGGGGTGGGGTGCAGGGTGAAGCGGGGAGGGCTGCAGGGTGAAACAGTGGAGGGGAGCAGGGTGAAGCAGGGGAGGGGTGCAGGGTGAAGCAGGGGAGGGCTGCAGGGTGAAGCAGGGGAGGGCTGCAGGGTGAAACAGTGGAGGGATGCAGGGTAAAACAGGGGAGGGGTGCAGGGTGAAAAGGGTGGTGTGCAGGGTGAAGCAGGGGAGGGGTGCAGGGTGAAGCAGGGGAGGGGTGCAGGGTGAAGCGTTACTGTATCGTGGACAGGGGAGGGGTGCAGGGTGAAGCAGGGGAGGGGTGCAGGGTGAAGCAGGGGAGGGCTGCAGGGTGAAACAGGGGTGGGGTGCAGGGTGAAGCTGGGAATGGGAGCAGGGTGAAGCAGGGGATGGGTGCAGGGTGAATTAGGGGAGGGGTGAAGGGTGAAGCAGGGGAGGGGTGCAGGGTGAAGCAGAGGAGGGGAGCAGGGTGAAGCAGGGGAGGGGTGCAGGGTGAAGCAGTGGAGGGGTTCAGGGTGAAGCAGGGGAGGGGAGCAGGGTGAAGCAGGGGAGGGGTGCAGGGTGAAGCAGTGGAGGGGTGCAGGGTGAAGCAGGGGAGGGCTGCAGGGTGAAACAGTGGAGGGGAGCAGGGTGAAGCAGGGGAGGGGTACAGGGTGAAGCAGGGGAGGGGTGCAGGGTGAAGCAGTGGAGGGGTGCAGGGTGACGCAGGGGAGGGCTGCAGGGTGAAACAGTGGAGGGATGCAGGGTGAAACGGGTGGGGTGCAGGGTGAAGCATGGGAGGGGAGCAGGTTGAAGCACTGGAGGGATGCAGGGTGAAGCAGGGGAGGGGTGCAGGGTGAAGCATGGGAGGGGAGCAGGGTGAAGCAGGGGAGGGGTGCAGGGTGAAGCAGGGAGGGGTGCAGGGCGAAGCAGGGGTGGGGTGCAGGGTGAAGCAGGGGAAGGAGCAGGGTAAAGCAGGGGAGGGGAGCAGGGTAAAGCAGGGGAGGGGTTCAGGGTGAAGCAGGGGAGGGGTGCAGGGTGAAGCAGGGGAGGGGTGCAGGGTGAAGCGTTACTGTATCGTGAACAGTGGAGGGACGCAGGGTGAAACAGGGAGGGCTGCAGGGTGAAACAGGGGTGGGGTGCAGCGTGAAGGAGGGGAGCAGGGTGAAGCAGGGGAGGGGTGCAGAATGAAGCAGGGGAGGGGAGCAGGGTGAAGCAGGGGATGGGTGTAGGGTGAATTAGGGGAGGGGTGCAGAGTGAAGCAGGGGAGGGGTGCAGGGTGAAGCAGAGGGGAGCAGGGTGATGCAGGGGAGGGGTGCAGGGTGAAGCAGGGGAGGGGAGCAGGGAGAAGCAGGGGAGGGGTGCAGGGTGAAGCAGGGGAGGGGTGTAGGGTGAAGCAGGGGAGGGCTGCAGGGTGATACAGGGTGGGGTGCAGGGTGAAGCAATGGAGGGGAGCAGGGTAAAGCAGGGGAGGGGTGCAGGGTGAAGCAGGGGAGGGGTGCAGGGTGAGGCAGGGGAGGGCTGCAGGGTGAAACAGGGGTGGGGTACAGGGATGAGCAGGGTAAAGCAGGGGAGGGGTGCAGGGTGAAGCAGGGGAGGGGTGTAGGGTGAAGCGTTACTGTATCGTGAACAGTAGAGGGGCGCAGGGTGAAGCAGGGGAGGGCTGCAGGGTGAAACGGGTGGGGTGCAGGGTGAAGCAGGAGAGGTGAGCAGTGTGAAGCACGGGAGGGGTGCAGGATGAAGCAGAGGAGGGGTGCAGGGTGAAGCGTTACCGTATCGTGAACAGTGGAGGGGCGCAGGGTGAACAGGGGGGGGGGTGCAGGGTGAAGCAGAGGAGGGGTGCAGGGTGAAGCAGGAGAGGGGTGCAGGGTGAAGCAGAGGAGGTGAGCAGTGTGAAGCAGGGGAGGGGTGCAGGTTGAAGCAGGGGAGGGCTGCAGGGTGAAGCAGGGGAGGGCTGCAGGGTGAAACAGGGGTGGGGTACAGGGTGAATCAAGGGAGGGGTGCAGGGTGAAGCAGGGGAAGGGTGCAGGGTGAAGCATTACTGTATCGTGAACAGGGAGGGGAGGGGTGCAGGGTGAAGCAGAGGAGGTGAGCAGGGTGAAGCAGGGGAGGGGGGCAGGGTGAAGCAGGGGAGGGGTGCAGGGTGAAGCAGGGGTGGGGTGCAGGGTGAAGCAGGGGAGGGAAGCAGGGTAAAGCAGGGGAGGGGAGCAGGGTAAAGCAGGGGAGAGGTGCAGGTGAAGCAGGGGAGGGGTGCAGGGTGAAGCAGGGGAGGGGTGCAGGGTGAAGCGTTACTGTATTGTGAACAGTGGAGGGATGCAGGGTGAAGCAGGGCAGGGCTGCAGGGTGAAGCAGGGGAGGGGAGCAGGGTGAAGCAGGGGAGGGGTGCAGGGTGAAGCAGGGGAGGGGAGCAGGGTGAAGCAGGGGATTGGTGCAGGGGGAAGCAGGGGTGGGGTGCAGGGTGATGCAGGGGAGGTAAGCAGGGTAAAGCAGGGGAGGGGTGCAGGGTAAAGCAGGGGAGGGGTGCAGGGTGAAGCAGCGGAGGGGTGCAGGGTGAAGCAGGGGAGGGGTGCAGGGTGAAGCGTTACTGTATCGTGAACAGGGGAGGGGTGCAGGGTGAAGCAGGGGAGGGGTGCAGGGTGAAGCAGGGGAGGGCTGCAGGGTGAAACAGGGGTGGGGTGCAGGGTGAAGCTGGAAAGGGGAGCAGGGTGAAGCAGGGGATGGGTGCAGGGTCAATTAGGGGGGGTGCAGAGTGAAGCAGGTGAGGGGTGCAGGGTGAATCAAAGGAGCGGAGCAGGGTGAAGCAGGGGAGGGGTGCAGGGTGAAGCAGTGGAGGGGTGCAGGGTGAAGCAGGGGTGGGCTGCAGGGTGAAACAGTGGAGGAATGCAGGGTAAAGCAGGGGAGGGGTGCAGGATGAAGTAGGGGAGGGTAGCAGGGTGAAGCAGGGGATGGGTTCAGGGTGAATTAGGGGAGGGGTGCGGAGTGAAGCAGGGGAGGGGTGCAGGGTGAAGCAGAGGAGGGGAGCAGGGTGAAGCAGGGGAGGGGTGCGGGGTGAAGCAGTGGAGGGGTGCTGGGTGAAGCAGGGGAGGGCTGCAGGGTCAAACAGTGGAGGGATGCAGGGTAAAGCAGGGGAGGGGTGCAGGGTGAAACGGGTGGGGTGCAGGGTGAAGCAGGGGAGGGGAGCAGGGTGAAGCAGTGGAGGGATGCAGGGTAAAGCAGGGGAGGGGAGCAGGGTGAAGCAGGGGAGGGGTGCAGGGTGAAGCAGGGGAGGGGTGCAGGGTGAAGCAGGGGTGGGGTGCAGGTTGAAGCAGGAGAGGGAAGCAGGGTAAAGCAGGGGAGGGGAGCAGGGTGAAGCAGGGGAGGGGTGCAGGGTGAAGCAGGGGAGGGGTTCAGGGTGAAGCGTTACTGTATCGTGAACAGGGGAGGGGCGCAGGGTGAAGCAGGGGAGGGTCGCAGGGTGAAGCAGGGGAGGGCTGCAGGGGGAAACGGGTGGGGTGCAGGGTGAAGCTGGGAAGGGGAGCAGGGTGAAGCAGGGAAGGGGTGCAGGGTGAAGCAGGGGAGGGGAGCAGTATGAAGCAGGGGATGGGTGCAGGGTGAATTAGGGGAGGGGTGCAGGGTGACGCAGGGGAGGGCTGCAGGGTGAAACAGTGGAGGGATGCAGGGTAAAACAGGGGAGGGGTGCAGGGTGAAAAGGGTGGGGTGCAGGGTGAAGCAGGGGAGGGGTGCAGGGTGAAGCAGGGGAGGGCTGCCGGGTGAAACAGTGGAGGGATGCAGGGTAATGCAGGGGAGGGGTGCAGGGTGAAACGGGTGGGGTGCAAGGTGAAGCAGGGGAGCGGTGCAGGGTGAAGCAGGGGAGGGGCTGCAGGGTGAAGCAGGGGAGGAGAGTGGGGTGAAGCAGTGGAGGGATGCAGGGTGAAGCAGGGGAGGGCTGCAGGGTGAAGCAGGGGAGGGAAGCAGGGTGAAGCAGGGGAGGGGTGCAGGGTGAAGCAGGGGAGGGGTGTAGGGTGAAGCAGGGGAGGGGTGCAGGATGAAGCAGGGGAGGGGAGCATGGTAAAGCAGGGGAGGGGAGCAGGGTAAAGCAGGGGAGGGGTGCAAGGTGAAGCAGGGGAGCGGTGCAGGGTGAAGCAGGGGAGGGGCTGCAGGGTGAAGCGTTGCTGTATTGTGAACAGCGGAGGGGTGCAGGGTGAAGCAGGGGAAAGGGCGCAGGGTGAAGCAGGGGAGGGCTGCAGGGTGAAACATCGGTGGAGTGCAGGGTGAAGCTGGGAAGAGGAGCAGGGTGAAGCAGGGGAGGGGTGCAGGGTGAAGCAGGGGAGGGGAGCAGGGTGAAGCAGGGAATGGGTGCAGGGTGAATTAAGGGAGGGGTGCAGAGTGAAGCAGGGGAGGGGTGCAGGGTAAAGCAGAGGAGGCGAGCAGGGTGAAGCAGGGCAGGGGTGCAGGGTGAAGCAGGGAAGGGGTGCAGAGTGATGCCTGGGATGGCTGCAGGGTGAAACAGTGGAGGGATGCAGGGTAAAGCAGGGGAGGGGTGCAGGGTGAAACGGGTGGGGTGCAGGGTGAAGCAGGGGAGGGGAGCAGGGTGAAGCACTGGAGGGATGCAGGGTGATGCAGGGGAGGGGTGCAGGGTGAAGCAGGGGAGGGGAGCAGGGTGAAGCAGGGGAGGGGTGCAGGGTGAAGCAGGGGAGGGGTGCAGGGTGAAGCAGGGGTGGGGTGCAGGGTGAAGCAGGGGAAGGAGCAGGGTAAAGCAGGGGAGGGGAGCAGGGTAAAGCAGGGGAGGGGTGCAGGGTGAAGCAGGGGAGGGGTGCAGGGTGAAGCGTTACTGTATCGTGAACAGTGGAGGGGTGCAGGGTGAAGCAGGGAGGGCTGCAGGGTGAAACAGGGGTGGGGAGCAGGGTGAAGCAGGGGAGGGGTGCAGGGTAAAGCAAGGGAGGGGAGCAGGGTAAAGCAGGGGAGGGGTGCAGGGTGAAGCAGGGGAGGGGTGCAGGGTGAAGCGTTACTGTATCGTGAACAGTGGAGGGATGCAGGGTGAAGCAGGGGAGGGGAGCAGGGTGAAGCAGGGGAGGGCTGCAGGGTGAAGCAGGGGAGGGGAGTAGGGTGAAGCAGGGGAGGGGTGCAGGGTGAAGCAGGGGAGGGGAGCAGGGTAAATCAGGGGAGGGTTGCAGGGTAAAGCAGGGGAGGGGAGCAGGGTAAAGCAGGGGAGGGGTGCAGGGTGAAGCAGGGGAGCGGTGCAGGGTGAAGCAGGGGAGGGGCTGCAAGGTGAAGCGTTGCTGTATCGTGAACAGCGGAAGGGTGCAGGGTGAAGCAGGGAAGGGGCGCAGGGTGAAGCAGGGGACGGTTGCAGGGTGAAACATCAGTGGGGTGCAGGGTGAAGCTGGGAAGGGGAGCAGGGTGAAGCAGGGGAGGGGTGCAGGGTGAAGCAGGGGAGGGGAGCAGGGTGAAGCAGGGAATGGGTGCAGGGTGAATTAGGGGAGGGGTGCAGAGTGAAGCAGGGGAGGGGTGCAGGGTAAAGCAGAGGAGGGGAGCAGGGTGAAGCAGGGGAGGGCTGCAGGGTGAAACAGGGGTGGGGTGCAGGGATGAGCAGGGTAAAGCAGGGGAGGGGTGCAGGGTGAAGCAGGGGAGGGGTGTAGGGTGAAGCGTTACTGTATTGTGAACAGTAGAGGGGCGCAGGGTGAAGCAGGGGAGGGCTGCAGGGTGAAACAGGGGTGGGGTGCAGGGTGAAGCAGGAGAGGTGAGCAGTGTGAAGCACGGGAGGGGTGCAGGATGAAGCAGGGGAGGGGTGCAGGGTGAAGCATTACCGTATCGTGAACAGTGGAGGGGCGCAGGGTGAACAGGGGAGGGGTGCAGGGTGAAGCAGAGGAGGGGTGCAGGGTGAAGCAGGAGAGGGGTGCAGGGTGAAGCAGAGGAGGTGAGCAGTGTGAAGCAGGGGAGGGGTGCAGGTTGAAGCAGGGGAGGGCTGCAGGGTGAAGCAGGGGAGGGCTGCAGGGTGAAACAGGGGTGGGGTACAGGGTGAATCAGGGGAGGGGTGCAGGGTGAAGCAGGGGAAGGGTGCAGGGTGAAGCATTACTGTATCGTGAACAGGGAGGGGAGGGGTGCAGGGTGACGCAGAGGAGGGGAGCAGGGTGAAGCAGGGGAGGGGGGCAGGGTGAAGCAGGGGAGGGGTGCAGGGTGAAGCAGGGTTGGGGTGCAGGGTGAAGCAGGGGAGGGGTGCAGGGTGAAGCAGGGGAGGGGTGCAGGGTGAAGCGTTACTGTATTGTGAACAGTGGAGGGATACAGGGTGAAGCAGGGCAGGGCTGCAGGGTGAAGCAGGGGAGGGGAGCAGGGTGAAGCAGGGGAGGGGTGCAGGGTGAAGCAGGGGAGGGGAGCAGGGTGAAGCAGGGGATTGGTGAAGGGTGAAGCAGGGGTGGGGTGCAGGGTGATGCAGGGGAGGGGTGCAGGGTAAAGCAGGGGAGGGGTGCAGGGTAAAGCAGGGGAGGGGTGCAGGGTGAAGCAGCAGAGGGGTGCAGGGTGAAGCAGGGGAGGGGTGCAGGGTGAAGCAGGGGAGGGGTGCAGGGTGAAGCAGGGGAGGGGTGCAGGGTGAAGTGTTACTGTATCGTGAACAGGGGAGGGGTGCAGGGTGAGGCAGGGGTGGGGTGCATGGTGAAGCAGGGGAGGGAAGCTGGGTAAAGCAGGGGAGGGGAGCAGGGTAAAGCAGGGGAGGGGTGCAGGGTGAAGCAGGGGAGGGGTGCAGGGTGAAGCAGGGGACGGGTGCAGGGTGAAGCGTTACTGTATCGTGAACAGGGGAGGGGTGCAGGGTGAAGCAGGGGTGGGGCGCAGGGTGAAGCAGGGGAGAGCTGCAGGGTGAAACAGGGGTGGGGTGCAGGGTGAAGCTGGGAAGGGGAGCAGGGTGAAGCAGGGGTGGGGTGCAGGATGAAGCAGGGGAGGGGAGCAGGGTGAAGCAGGGGATGGGTGTAGGGTGAATTAGGGGAGCGGTGCAGAGTGAAGCAGGGGAGGGGTACAGGGTGAGGCAGAGGAGGGGAGCAGGGTGAAGCAGGGGAGGGGTGCATGGTGAGGCAGGGGAGTGGTGCAGGGTGAAGCAGGGGAGGGCTGCAAAATGAAACAGTGGAGGGATGCAGGGTAAAGCAGGGGAGGGGTGCTGGGTGAAACGGGTGGGGTGCAGGGTGAAGCAGGGGAGGGGAGCAGTGTGAAGCAGTGGAGGGATGCAAGGTGAAGCAGGGGAGGGCTGCAGGGTGAAGCAGGGGAGGGGAGCAGGGTGAAGCAGGGGAGGGATGCAGGGTGAAGCAGGGGAGGGGAGCAGGGTGAAGCAGGGGAGAGGTGCAGGGTGAAGCAGGGAAGGGGTGCAGGGTGAAGCAGGGGAGGGGAGCAGGGTGAAGCAGGGGAGGGGTGCAGGGTGAAGCAGGGGAGGGGAGCAGGGTGAAGCAGGGGATTGGTGCAGGGTGAAGCAGGGGTGGGGTGCAGGGTGATGCAGGGGAGGTAAGCAGGGTGAAGCGTTACTGTATCGTGAACAGGGGAAGGGTGCAGGGTGAAGCAGGGGAGGGGCGCAGGGTGAAACAGGGGTGGGGTGCAGGGTGAATCAGGGGAGGGGTGCAGGGTGAAGCAGGGGAGGGGTGCAGGGTAAAGCAGGGGAGGGGTGCAGGGTGAAGCGTTACTGTATCGTGAACAGGGGAGGGGTGCAGGGTGAAGCAGAGGAGGGGAGCAGGGTGAAGCAGGGGAGGGGTGCAGGGTGAAGCAGGGGAGGGGTGCAGGGTGAAGCAGGGGTGGGGTGCAGTGTGAAGCAGAGGAGGGAGCAGGGTGAAGCAGGGGACGGCTGCAGGGTGAAACAGTGGGGGGATGCAGGGTGAATTAGGGGAGGGGTGTAGAGTGAAGCAGGGGAGAGGTACAGGGTGAAGCAGAGGAGGGAGCAGGGTGAAGCAGGGTAGGGGTGCAGGGTGAAGCAGGGGAGGGGTGCTGGGTGAAGCAGGGGAGGGCTGGAGGGTGAAACAGTGGAGGGATGCAGGGTAAAGCAGGGGAGGGGTGCAGGGTGAAACGGGTGGGGTGCAGGATGAAGCGGGGAGGGGAGCAGGGTTAAGCAGGGGAGGGCTGCAGGGTGAAGCAGTGGAGGGCTTCAGGGTGAAACAGGGGTAGGTGCAGGGTAAAGCACGGGAGGGGAGCAGGGTGAAGCAGTGGAGGGATGCAGGGTAAAGCAGGGGAGGGCTGCAGGGTGAAACAGGGGTGGGGTGCAGGGTGAAGCAGAGGCGGGGAGCAGGGTGAAGCAGGGGAGGGGTGCAGGGTGAAGCAGGGGAGGTGTGCAGGGTGAAGCAGTGGAGGGCTGCAGGGTGAAACGGATGGGGTGCAGGGTGAAGCAGGGGTGGGGAGCAGGGTGAAGCAGTGGAGGGATGCAGGGTAAAGCAGGGGAGGGCTGCAGGGTGAAACAGGGGTGGGGTGCAGGGTGAGGCAGAGGAGGGGAGCAGGGTGAAGCAGGAGAGGGGTGCAGGGTGAAGCAGGGGAGGGGTGCAGGGTGAAGCAGGGGAGGGCTGCAGGGTGAAGCAGGGAAAGGGTGCAGGGTGAAGCAGGGGTGGGTGCAGGGTGAAGCAGGGGAGGGGAGCAGGGTAAAGTAGGGGAGGGGAGCAGGGTAAAGCAGGGGAGGGGTGCAGGGTGAAGCAGGGGAGGGCTGCAGGGTGAAACAGGGGTGGGGTGCAGGGTGAATCAGGGGAGGGGTGCAGGGTGAAGCAGGGGAGGGGTGCAGGGTGAAGCAGGGGAGGGGTGCAGGGTGAACGGTTACTGTATCGTGAACGGGAGGGGCACAGGGTGAAGCAGAGGAGGGGAGCAGGGTGAAACAGCGGTGGGTGCAGGGGAGGTGAGCAGGGTGAAGCAGTGGAGGGATGCAGGGTTAAGCAGGGGAGGGCTGCAGGGTGAAGCAGTGGAGGGCTGCAGGGTGAAACAGGGGTGGGGTGCAGGGTGAAGCACGGGAGGGGAGCAGGGTGAAGCAGTGGAGGGATGCAGGGTAAAGCAGGGGAGGGCTACAGGGTGAAACAGGGGTGGGGTGCAGGGTGAAGCAGAGGCGGGTAGCAGGGTGAAGCAGGGGAGGGGTGCAGGGTGAAGCAGGGGAGGTGTGCAGGGTGAAGCAGTGGAGGGCTGCAGGGTGAAATGGATGGGGTGCAGGGTGAAGCATGGGTGGGGAGCAGGGTGAAGCAGTGGAGGGATGCAGGGTAAAGCAGGGGAGGGCTGCAGGGTGAAACAGGGGTGGGGTGCAGGGTGAGGCAGAGGAGGGGAGCAGGGTGAAGCAGGAGAGGGGTGCAGGGTGAAGCAGGGGAGGGGTGCAGGGTGAAGCAGGGGAGGGCTGCAGGGTGAAGCAGGGGAAGGGTGCAGGGTGAAGCAGGGGTGGGGTGCAGGGTGAAGCAGGGGAGGGGAGCAGGGTAAAGCAGGGGAGGGGAGCAGGGTAAAGCAGGGGAGGGGTGCAGGGTGAAGCAGGGGAGGGGTGCAGGATGAAGCAGTGGAGGGGTGCAGGGTGAAGCAGGGAGGGCTCCAGGGTGAAACAGGGGTGGGCTGCAGGGTGAAGCAGGGGAGGGGAGCAGGGTGAAGCAGGGGATGGGTGTAGGGTGTATTAGGGGAGGGGTGCAGAGTGAAGCAGATGAAGGGAGCAGGGTGAAGCAGGGGAGGGGTGCAGGGTGAAGCAGGGGAGGGGAGCAGGGACAAGCAGGGGAGGGGTGCAAGGTGAAGCAGGGGAGGGCTGCAGGGTGAAACAGGGGTGGGGTGCAGGGTGAAGCAGGGGAGGGGTGCAGGGTGATGCAGGGGAGGGCTGCAGGGTAAAACGGGTGGGGTGCAGGGTGAAGCAATGGAGGGGAGCAGGGTGAAGCAGGGGAGGAGTGCAGGGTGAAGCAGGGGAGGGGTGCAGGGTGAGGTAGGGGAGGGCTGCAGGGTGAAACAGGGGTGGGGTGCAGGAGGGAGCAGGGTAAAGCAGGGGAGGGGTGCAGGGTGAAGCAGGGGAGGGGTGCAGGGTGAAGCGTTACTGTATCGTGAACAGTGGAGTGGCGCAGGGTGAAGCAGGGGAGGGCTGCAGGGTGAAACAGGGGTGGGGTGCAGGGTGAAGCAGGAGAGGGGAGCAGTGTGAAGCAGGGGAGGGGTGCAGGATGAAGCAGGGGAGGGGTGCAGGGTGAAGCATTACTGTATCGTGAACAGTGGAGGGGCGCAGGGTGAACAGGGAAGGGGTGCAGGGTGAAGCAGAGGAGGGGTGCAGGGTGAAGCAGGAGAGGGGTGCGGGGTGAATCAGGAGGGGAGCAGGCTGAAGCAGGGGAGGGGTGTAGGGTGAAGCAGGGGAGGGCTGCAGGGTGAAGCAGGGGAGGGCTGCAGGGTGAAACGGGTGGGGTGCAGGGTGAAGCAGGGGAGGGCTGCAGGGTGAAGCAGGGAAAGGGTGCAGGGTGAAGCAGGGGTGGGTGCAGGGTGAAGCAGGGGAGGGGAGCAGGGTAAAGTAGGGGAGGCGAGCAGGGTAAAGCAGGGGAGAGGTGCAGGGTGAAGCAGGGGAGGGCTGCAGGGTGAAACAGGGGTGGGGTGCAGGGTGAATCAGGGGAGGGGTGCAGGGTGAAGCAGGGGAGGGGTGCAGGGTGAAGCAGGGGAGGGGTGCAGGGTGAAGTGTTACTGTATCGTGAACAGGGGAGGGGCACAGGGTGAAGCAGAGGAGGGGAGCAGGGTGAAACAGCGGTGGGTGCAGGGGAGGTGAGCAGGGTGAAGCAGTGGAGGGATGCAGGGTTAAGCAGGGGAGGGCTGCAGGGTGAAGCAGTGGAGGGCTGCAGGGTGAAACAGGGGTGGGGTGCAGGGTGAAGCACGGGAGGGGAGCAGGGTGAAGCAGTGGAGGGATGCAGGGTAAAGCAGGGGAGGGCTGCAGGGTGAAACAGGGGTGGGGTGCAGGGTGAAGCAGAGGCGGGGAGCAGGGTGAAGCAGGGGAGGGGTGCAGGGTGAAGCAGGGGAGGTGTGCAGGGTGAAGCAGTGGAGGGCTGCAGGGTGAAATGGATGGGGTGCAGGGTGAAGCATGGGTGGGGAGCAGGGTGAAGCAGTGGAGGGATGCAGGGTAAAGCAGGGGAGGGCTGCAGGGTGAAACAGGGGTGGGGTGCAGGGTGAGGCAGAGGAGGGGAGCAGGGTGAAGCAGGAGAGGGGTGCAGGGTGAAGCAGGGGAGGGGTGCAGGGTGAAGCAGGGGAGGGCTGCAGGTTGAAGCAGGGGAAGGGTGCAGGGTGAAGCAGGGGTGGGGTGCAGGGTGAAGCAGGGGAGGGGAGCAGGGTAAAGCAGGGGAGGGGAGCAGGGTAAAGCAGGGGAGGGGTGCAGGGTGAAGCAGGGGAGGGGTGCAGGATGAAGCAGTGGAGGGGTGCAGGGTGAAGCAGGGAGGGCTCCAGGGTGAAACAGGGGTGGGCTGCAGGGTGAAGCAGGGGAGGGGAGCAGGGTGAAGCAGGGGATGGGTGTAGGGTGTATTAGCGGAGGGGTGCAGAGTGAAGCAGAGGAAGGGAGCAGGGTGAAGCAGGGGAGGGGTGCAGGGTGAAGCAGGGGAGGGCTGCAGGGTGAAACAGGGGTGGGGTGCAGGGTGAAGCAGGGGAGGGGTGCAGGGTGATGCAGGGGAGGGCTGCAGGGTAAAACGGGTGGGGTGCAGGGTGAAGCAATGGAGGGGAGCAGGGTGAAGCAGGGGAGGAGTGCAGGGTGAAGCAGGGGAGGGGTGCAGGGTGAGGTAGGGGAGGGCTGCAGGGTGAAACAGGGGTGGGGTGCAGGAGGGAGCAGGGTAAAGCAGGGGAGGGGTGCAGGGTGAAGCAGGGGAGGGGTGCAGGGTGAAGCGTTACTGTATTGTGAACAGTGGAGTGGCGCAGGGTGAAGCAGGGGAGGGCTGCAGGGTGAAACAGGGGTGGGGTGCAGGGTGAAGCAGGAGAGGGGAGCAGTGTGAAGCAGGGGAGGGGTGCAGGATGAAGCAGGGGAGGGGTGCAGGGTGAAGCGTTACTGTATCGTGAACAGTGGAGGGGCGCAGGGTGAACAGGGAAGGGGTGCAGGGTGAAGCAGAGGAGGGGTGCAGGGTGAAGCAGGAGAGGGCTGCGGGGTGAAGCAGAGGAGGGGAGCAGGCTGAAGCAGGGGAGGGGTGTAGGGTGAAGCAGGGGAGGGCTGCAGGGTGAAGCAGGGGAGGGCTGCAGGGTGAAACGGGTGGGGTGCAGGGTGAAGCAGGGGAGGGGTGCAGGGTGAAGCGTTACTGTATCGTGAACAGGGGAGGGGTGCAGGGTGAAGCAGAGGAGGGGAGCAGGTTGAAACAGGGGTGGGGTGCAGGGTGAAGAGCAGGGTGAAGCAGTGGAGGGATGCAGGGTAAAGCAGGGGAGGGCTGCAGGGTGAAGCAGTGGAGGGCTGCAGGGTGAAAGAGGGGTAGGGTGCAGGATGAAGCAGGGGAGGGGAGAGGGTTAAACAGTGTAGGGATGCAGGGTAAAGCAGGGGAGGGATGCAGGGTGAAACAGGGGTGGGTGCAGGGTGAAGCAGAGGAGGGGAGCAGGGTGAAGCAGGGGAGGGGTGCAGGGTGAAGCAGGGGAGGTGTGCAGGGTGAAGCAGTGGAGGGCTGCGGGGTGAAACGGGTGGGGTGCAGGGTGAAGCAGGGGTGGGGAGCAGGGTGAAGCAGTGGAGGGATGCAGGGTAAAGCAGGGGAGGGCTGCAGGGTGAAAACAGGGGTGGGGTGCAGGGTGAAGCAGGGGAGGGGAGCAGGGTGAAGCAGTGGAGGGATGCAGGGTAAAGCAGGGGAGGGCTGCAGGGTGAAAAGGGGTGGGGTGCAGGATGAAGCAGAGGAGGGGAGCAGGGTGAAGCAGGAGAGGGGTGCAGGGTGAAGCAGGGGAGGGGTGCAGGGTGAAGCAGGGGAGGGCTGCAGGGTGAAACAGGGGTGGGGTGCAGGGTGAAGCAGGGGAGGGGAGCAGGGTGAAGCAGGGGAGGGGAGCAGGATGAAGCAGGGGAGGGGTACAGGTTGAAGCAGGGGAGGGGTGCAGGGTGAAGCATTACTGTATCGTGAACAGTGGAGGGGCGCAGGGTGAACAGGGGAGGGGTGCAGGGTGAAGCAGAGGAGGGGTGCAGGGTAAAGCAGGAGAGGGGTTCAGGGTGAAGCGTTACTGTATTGTGAACAGGAGAGGGGTCAGGGTGAAGCAGTGGAGGGGTGCAGGGTGCAGCAGGGGAGGGCTGCAGGGTGAAACAGGGGTGGGGTGCAGGGTGAAGCAGGGGAGGGGTGCAGGGTGAAGCAGGGGAGGGGTGCAGGGTGAAGCGTTACTGTATCGTGAACAGGGGAGGGGTGCAGGGTGAAGCAGGGGAGGGGCGCAGGGTGAAGCAGGGGAGGGGTGTAGGGTGAAGGAGGGGTGCAGGGTGAAGCAGGGGAGGAGTGCAGGGTGAAGCGTTACTGTATTGTGAACAGGGGAGGGATGCAGGGTTAAGCAGTGGAGGGGTGCAGGGTGAAGCAGGGGAGGGCTGCAGGGTGAAACAGGGGTGGGGTGCAGGGTGAAGCAGGGGAGGGGAGCAGGGTGAAGCAGAGGAGGGGCACAAGGTGAAGCAGGGGAGGGGAGCAGGGTGAAGCAAGGGAGGGGTGCAGGCTGAAGCAGGGGTGGGGTGCAGGGTGAAGCTGGGGAGGGGAGCAGGGTGAGGCAGTGGAGGGGTGCAAGGTGAAGCAGGGGAGGGAGCAGGGTGAAGCAGGGGAGGGGTGCAGGGTGAGGCAGGCGAGGGGTGCAGGGTGAAACAGGGGAGGGCTGCAGGGTGAAGCAGAGGAGGGGTGCAAGGTGAAGCAGGGGAGCGGTTCAGGGTGAAGCAGGGGAGGGGTGCAGGGTGAAGCAGGGAGGGGTGTAGGGTGAAGCAGGGGAGGGGTGCAGGGTGAAGCAGGGGAGGGGTGCAGGGTGAAGCGTTACTGTATCGTGAACAGGGGAGGGGTGCAGGGTTAAGCAGTGGAGGGGCCTCGGGTGAAGCAGGGGAGGGCTGCAGGGTGAAACAGGGGTGGGTTGCAGGGTGAAGCAGGGGAGGGGAGCAGGGTGAAGCAGGGGAGCGGTGCAGGGTGAAGCAGGGGAGGCCTGCAGGGTGAAACAGGGGAGGGGTGCAGGGTGAAGCAGGGGAGGGGTGCAGGGTGAAGCAGCGGAGGGCTGCAGGGTGAAGCAGGGGAGGGGTGCAAGGTGAAGTAGGGGAGCTGTGCAGGGTGAAGCAGGGGAGGGGAGCAGGGTGAAGCAGGGGAGGGGTGCAGAGTGAAGCTGGGGAGGGGTGCAGGGTGAAGCGTTACTGTATCGTGAACAGTGGAGGGGCACAGGGTGAAACAGGGGAGGGCTGCAGGGTGAAACAGGGGTGGGGTGCAGGGTGAAGCAGGGGAGGGGAGCAGGAAGCGTTCCCTCCCCCTCTCCCCTGCTAAACCACTGATACTGTACTGAATCAGCAACTGGGCCACTCACTAACCTTGGTCCTTGGCCAAGCCACTCTCCCCTGCACTTTTGCCTTCCTTGCTACCCCTGCACTGCGGGACTGTCTCTGTAGCCCTACAGCTCCCCTCCCCGCACTTGTTCTGCACTTATCTTGCACTTGCCACTAGCTGGCCCTCTTTCATTACTAACCCTGTATTGCACTTTCCCCTCTTCCTTTCCCCTTGCACTTTTCCCGTCCCCCCCACCTTGCACTTGCGCGGTCTGAATGACACCTGGCCTAGTAGGATCGTTGTCTGTCTCCCCTTGTTCCCCCCTCCCTGCCTCGTCGCGCCTTGTAACACTTGTTTATAGGTGCGTTACAAATGCCATATGATATCATATCGTGAACAGGAGAGGGGTCAGGGTGAAGCAGTGTAGGGGTGGAGGGTGAAGCAGGGGAGGGGTGCAGGGTGCAGCGTTACTGTATCGTGAACAGGGGAGGAGTGCAGGGTGAAGCAGTGGAGGGGTGCAGGGTGAAGCAGGCGAGGGGCGCAGGGTGAATCAGTGGAGGAGTGTAGGGTGAACAGGGGAGGGGTGCAGGGTGAAGCAGTGGAGGGGTGCAGGGTGAAGCAGGGGAGGGCTGCAGGGTGGGGTGCAGGGTGAAGCAGAGGAGGGGAGCAGGGTGAAGCAGGGGAGGGGTGCAAGGTGAAGCAGGGGAGGGGTGCAGGTTGAAGCGTTACTGTATCGTGAACAGTGGAGGGGCGCAGGGTGAACAGGGGAGAGGTGCAGGGTGAAGCACAGGAGGGGTGCAGGGTGAAGCAGGAGAGGAGTGCAGGGTGAAGCTTTACTGTATCGTGAACAGGGGAGGGGTCAGGGTGAAGCAGGGGAGGGGTGCAGGGTGAAGCAGGGGAGGGGTGTAGAGTGAAGCAGGGGAGGGGTACAGGGTGAAGCATAACTGTATCGTGAACAGGAGAGGGGTGCAGGGTGAAGCAGGGGAGGGGCACAGGGTGAAGCAGGGGAGGTGTGTAGGGTGAAGCAGGGGAGGGGTGCAGGGTGAAGCGTTACTGTATCGTGAACAGGGGAGGGGTGCAGGGTGAAGCAGTGGAGGGGTGCAGGGTGAAGCAGGGGAGGGCTGCAGGGTGAAACAGGGGTGGGGTGCAGGGTGTAGCAGGGGCGGGGTGCAGGGTGAAGCAGGGGCAGGGTGCAGGGTGAAGCAGGGGAGGGGTGCAGGGTGAAGCGTTACTGTATCGTGAACAGGGGAGGGGTGCAGGGTGAAGCAGTGGAGGGGTGCAGGGTGAAGCAGGGGTGGGGTGCAGGGTGAAGCAGGGGAAGGAGCAGGGTAAAGCAGGGGAGGGGAGCAGGGTAAAGCAGGGGAGGGGTGCAGGGTGAAGCAGGGGAGGGGTGCAGGGTGAAGCGTTACTGTATCGTGAACAGTGGAGGGGTGAAGGGTGAAGCAGGGAGGGCTGCAGGGTGAAACAGGGGTGGGGAGCAGGGTGAAGCAGGGGAGGGGTGCAGGGTAAAGCAAGGGAGGGGAGCAGGGTAAAGCAGGGGAGGGGTGCAGGGTGAAGCAGGGGAGGGGTGCAGGGTGAAGCGTTACTGTATCGTGAACAGTGGAGGGATGCAGGGTGAAGCAGGGGAGGGGAGCAGGGTGAAGCAGGGGAGGGCTGCAGGGTGAAGCAGGGGAGGGGAGTAGGGTGAAGCAGGGGAGGGGTGCAGGGTGAAGCAGGGGAGGGGAGCAGGGTAAATCAGGGGAGGGGAGCAGGGTAAAGCAGGGGAGGGGAGCAGGGTAAAGCAGGGGAGGGGTGCAGGGTGAAGCAGGGGAGCGGTGCAGGGTGAAGCAGGGGAGGGGCTGCAAGGTGAAGCGTTGCTGTATCGTGAACAGCGGAAGGGTGCAGGGTGAAGCAGGGAAGGGGCGCAGGGTGAAGCAGGGGACGGTTGCAGGGTGAAACATCAGTGGGGTGCAGGGTGAAGCTGGGAAGGGGAGCAGGGTGAAGCAGGGGAGGGGTGCAGGGTGAAGCAGGGGAGGGGAGCAGGGTGAAGCAGGGAATGGGTGCAGGGTGAATTAGGGGAGGGGTGCAGAGTGAAGCAGGGGAGGGGTGCAGGGTAAAGCAGAGGAGGGGAGCAGGGTGAAGCAGGGGAGGGCTGCAGGGTGAAACAGGGGTGGGGTGCAGGGATGAGCAGGGTAAAGCAGGGGAGGGGTGCAGGGTGAAGCAGGGGAGGGGTGTAGGGTGAAGCGTTACTGTATTGTGAACAGTAGAGGGGCGCAGGGTGAAGCAGGGGAGGGCTGCAGGGTGAAACAGGGGTGGGGTGCAGGGTGAAGCAGGAGAGGTGAGCAGTGTGAAGCACGGGAGGGGTGCAGGATGAAGCAGGGGAGGGGTGCAGGGTGAAGCGTTACCGTATCGTGAACAGTGGAGGGGCGCAGGGTGAACAGGGGAGGGGTGCAGGGTGAAGCAGAGGAGGGGTGCAGGGTGAAGCAGGAGAGGGGTGCAGGGTGAAGCAGAGGAGGTGAGCAGTGTGAAGCAGGGGAGGGGTGCAGGTTGAAGCAGGGGAGGGCTGCAGGGTGAAGCAGGGGAGGGCTGCAGGGTGAAACAGGGGTGGGGTACAGGGTGAATCAGGGGAGGGGTGCAGGGTGAAGCAGGGGAAGGGTTCAGGGTGAAGCATTACTGTATCGTGAACAGGGAGGGGAGGGGTGCAGGGTGACGCAGAGGAGGGGAGCAGGGTGAAGCAGGGGAGGGGGGCAGGGTGAAGCAGGGGAGGGGTGCAGGGTGAAGCAGGGTTGGGGTGCAGGGTGAAGCAGGGGAGGGGTGCAGGGTGAAGCAGGGGAGGGGTGCAGGGTGAAGCGTTACTGTATTGTGAACAGTGGAGGGATACAGGGTGAAGCAGGGCAGGGCTGCAGGGTGAAGCAGGGGAGGGGAGCAGGGTGAAGCAGGGGAGGGGTGCAGGGTGAAGCAGGGGAGGGGAGCAGGGTGAAGCAGGGGATTGGTGAAGGGTGAAGCAGGGGTGGGGTGCAGGGTGATGCAGGGGAGGGGTGCAGGGTAAAGCAGGGGAGGGGTGCAGGGTAAAGCAGGGGAGGGGTGCAGGGTGAAGCAGCAGAGGGGTGCAGGGTGAAGCAGGGGAGGGGTGCAGGGTGAAGCAGGGGAGGGGTGCAGGGTGAAGCAGGGGAGGGGTGCAGGGTGAAGTGTTACTGTATCGTGAACAGGGGAGGGGTGCAGGGTGAGGCAGGGGTGGGGTGCATGGTGAAGCAGGGGAGGGAAGCTGGGTAAAGCAGGGGAGGGGAGCAGGGTAAAGCAGGGGAGGGGTGCAGGGTGAAGCAGGGGAGGGGTGCAGGGTGAAGCAGGGGACGGGTGCAGGGTGAAGCGTTACTGTATCGTGAACAGGGGAGGGGTGCAGGGTGAAGCAGGGGAGGGGCGCAGGGTGAAGCAGGGGAGAGCTGCAGGGTGAAACAGGGGTGGGGTGCAGGGTGAAGCTGGGAAGGGGAGCAGGGTGAAGCAGGGGTGGGGTGCAGGATGAAGCAGGGGAGGGGAGCAGGGTGAAGCAGGGGATGGGTGTAGGGTGAATTAGGGGAGCGGTGCAGAGTGAAGCAGGGGAGGGGTACAGGGTGAGGCAGAGGAGGGGAGCAGGGTGAAGCAGGGGAGGGGTGCATGGTGAGGCAGGGGAGTGGTGCAGGGTGAAGCAGGGGAGGGCTGCAAAATGAAACAGTGGAGGGATGCAGGGTAAAGCAGGGGAGGGGTGCTGGGTGAAACGGGTGGGGTGCAGGGTGAAGCAGGGGAGGGGAGCAGTGTGAAGCAGTGGAGGGATGCAAGGTGAAGCAGGGGAGGGCTGCAGGGTGAAGCAGGGGAGGGGAGCAGGGTGAAGCAGGGGAGGGATGCAGGGTGAAGCAGGGGAGGGGAGCAGGGTGAAGCAGGGGAGAGGTGCAGGGTGAAGCAGGGGAGAGGTGCAGGGTGAAGCAGGGAAGGGGTGCAGGGTGAAGCAGGGGAGGGGAGCAGGGTGAAGCAGGGGAGGGGTGCAGGGTGAAGCAGGGGAGGGGAGCAGGGTGAAGCAGGGGATTGGTGCAGGGTGAAGCAGGGGTGGGGTGCAGGGTGATGCAGGGGAGGTAAGCAGGGTGAAGCGTTACTGTATCGTGAACAGGGGAAGGGTGCAGGGTGAAGCAGGGGAGGGGCGCAGGGTGAAACAGGGGTGGGGTGCAGGGTGAATCAGGGGAGGGGTGCAGGGTGAAGCAGGGGAGGGGTGCAGGGTAAAGCAGGGGAGGGGTGCAGGGTGAAGCGTTACTGTATCGTGAACAAGGGAGGGGTGCAGGGTGAAGCAGAGGAGGGGAGCAGGGTGAAGCAGGGGAGGGGGGCAGGGTGAAGCAGGGGAGGGGTGCAGGGTGAAGCAGGGGTGGGGTGCAGTGTGAAGCAGAGGAGGGAGCAGGGTGAAGCAGGGGACGGCTGCAGGGTGAAACAGTGGGGGGATGCAGGGTGAATTAGGGGAGGGGTGTAGAGTGAAGCAGGGGAGAGGTACAGGGTGAAGCAGAGGAGGGAGCAGGGTGAAGCAGGGTAGGGGTGCAGGGTGAAGCAGGGGAGGGGTGCTGGGTGAAGCAGGGGAGGGCTGGAGGGTGAAACAGTGGAGGGATGCAGGGTAAAGCAGGGGAGGGGTGCAGGGTGAAACGGGTGGGGTGCAGGATGAAGCGGGGAGGGGAGCAGGGTTAAGCAGGGGAGGGCTGCAGGGTGAAGCAGTGGAGGGCTTCAGGGTGAAACAGGGGTAGGTGCAGGGTAAAGCACGGGAGGGGAGCAGGGTGAAGCAGTGGAGGGATGCAGGGTAAAGCAGGGGAGGGCTGCAGGGTGAAACAGGGGTGGGGTGCAGGGTGAAGCAGAGGCGGGGAGCAGGGTGAAGCAGGGGAGGGGTGCAGGGTGAAGCAGGGGAGGTGTGCAGGGTGAAGCAGTGGAGGGCTGCAGGGTGAAACGGATGGGGTGCAGGGTGAAGCAGGGGTGGGGAGCAGGGTGAAGCAGTGGAGGGATGCAGGGTAAAGCAGGGGAGGGCTGCAGGGTGAAACAGGGGTGGGGTGCAGGGTGAGGCAGAGGAGGGGAGCAGGGTGAAGCAGGAGAGGGGTGCAGGGTGAAGCAGGGGAGGGGTGCAGGGTGAAGCAGGGGAGGGCTGCAGGGTGAAGCAGGGAAAGGGTGCAGGGTGAAGCAGGGGTGGGTGCAGGGTGAAGCAGGGGAGGGGAGCAGGGTAAAGTAGGGGAGGGGAGCAGGGTAAAGCAGGGGAGGGGTGCAGGGTGAAGCAGGGGAGGGCTGCAGGGTGAAACAGGGGTGGGGTGCAGGGTGAATCAGGGGAGGGGTGCAGGGTGAAGCAGGGGAGGGGTGCAGGGTGAAGCAGGGGAGGGGTGCAGGGTGAACGGTTACTGTATCGTGAACGGGAGGGGCACAGGGTGAAGCAGAGGAGGGGAGCAGGGTGAAACAGCGGTGGGTGCAGGGGAGGTGAGCAGGGTGAAGCAGTGGAGGGATGCAGGGTTAAGCAGGGGAGGGCTGCAGGGTGAAGCAGTGGAGGGCTGCAGGGTGAAACAGGGGTGGGGTGCAGGGTGAAGCACGGGAGGGGAGCAGGGTGAAGCAGTGGAGGGATGCAGGGTAAAGCAGGGGAGGGCTACAGGGTGAAACAGGGGTGGGGTGCAGGGTGAAGCAGAGGCGGGGAGCAGGGTGAAGCAGGGGAGGGGTGCAGGGTGAAGCAGGGGAGGTGTGCAGGGTGAAGCAGTGGAGGGCTGCAGGGTGAAATGGATGGGGTGCAGGGTGAAGCATGGGTGGGGAGCAGGGTGAAGCAGTGGAGGGATGCAGGGTAAAGCAGGGGAGGGCTGCAGGGTGAAACAGGGGTGGGGTGCAGGGTGAGGCAGAGGAGGGGAGCAGGGTGAAGCAGGAGAGGGGTGCAGGGTGAAGCAGGGGAGGGGTGCAGGGTGAAGCAGGGGAGGGCTGCAGGGTGAAGCAGGGGAAGGGTGCAGGGTGAAGCAGGGGTGGGGTGCAGGGTGAAGCAGGGGAGGGGAGCAGGGTAAAGCAGGGGAGGGGAGCAGGGTAAAGCAGGGGAGGGGTGCAGGGTGAAGCAGGGGAGGGGTGCAGGATGAAGCAGTGGAGGGGTGCAGGGTGAAGCAGGGAGGGCTCCAGGGTGAAACAGGGGTGGGCTGCAGGGTGAAGCAGGGGAGGGGAGCAGGGTGAAGCAGGGGATGGGTGTAGGGTGTATTAGGGGAGGGGTGCAGAGTGAAGCAGATGAAGGGAGCAGGGTGAAGCAGGGGAGGGGTGCAGGGTGAAGCAGGGGAGGGGAGCAGGGACAAGCAGGGGAGGGGTGCAAGGTGAAGCAGGGGAGGGCTGCAGGGTGAAACAGGGGTGGGGTGCAGGGTGAAGCAGTGGAGGGGTGCAGGGTGATGCAGGGGAGGGCTGCAGGGTAAAACGGGTGGGGTGCAGGGTGAAGCAATGGAGGGGAGCAGGGTGAAGCAGGGGAGGAGTGCAGGGTGAAGCAGGGGAGGGGTGCAGGGTGAGGTAGGGGAGGGCTGCAGGGTGAAACAGGGGTGGGGTGCAGGAGGGAGCAGGGTAAAGCAGGGGAGGGGTGCAGGGTGAAGCAGGGGAGGGGTGCAGGGTGAAGCGTTACTGTATCGTGAACAGTGGAGTGGCGCAGGGTGAAGCAGGGGAGGGCTGCAGGGTGAAACAGGGGTGGGGTGCAGGGTGAAGCAGGAGAGGGGAGCAGTGTGAAGCAGGGGAGGGGTGCAGGATGAAGCAGGGGAGGGGTGCAGGGTGAAGCATTACTGTATCGTGAACAGTGGAGGGGCGCAGGGTGAACAGGGAAGGGGTGCAGGGTGAAGCAGAGGAGGGGTGCAGGGTGAAGCAGGAGAGGGGTGCGGGGTGAATCAGGAGGGGAGCAGGCTGAAGCAGGGGAGGGGTGTAGGGTGAAGCAGGGGAGGGCTGCAGGGTGAAGCAGGGGAGGGCTGCAGGGTGAAACGGGTGGGGTGCAGGGTGAAGCAGGGGAGGGCTGCAGGGTGAAGCAGGGAAAGGGTGCAGGGTGAAGCAGGGGTGGGTGCAGGGTGAAGCAGGGGAGGGGAGCAGGGTAAAGTAGGGGAGGCGAGCAGGGTAAAGCAGGGGAGGGGTGCAGGGTGAAGCAGGGGAGGGCTGCAGGGTGAAACAGGGGTGGGGTGCAGGGTGAATCAGGGGAGGGGTGCAGGGTGAAGCAGGGGAGGGGTGCAGGGTGAAGCAGGGGAGGGGTGCAGGGTGAAGTGTTACTGTATCGTGAACAGGGGAGGGGCACAGGGTGAAGCAGAGGAGGGGAGCAGGGTGAAACAGCGGTGGGTGCAGGGGAGGTGAGCAGGGTGAAGCAGTGGAGGGATGCAGGGTTAAGCAGGGGAGGGCTGCAGGGTGAAGCAGTGGAGGGCTGCAGGGTGAAACAGGGGAGGGGAGCAGGGTGAAGCAGTGGAGGGATGCAGGGTAAAGCAGGGGAGGGCTGCAGGGTGAAACAGGGGTGGGGTGCAGGGTGAAGCAGAGGCGGGGAGCAGGGTGAAGCGGGGGAGGGGTGCAGGGTGAAGCAGGGGAGGTGTGCAGGGTGAAGCAGTGGAGGGCTGCAGGGTGAAATGGATGGGGTGCAGGGTGAAGCATGGGTGGGGAGCAGGGTGAAGCAGTGGAGGGATGCAGGGTAAAGCAGGGGAGGGCTGCAGGGTGAAACAGGGGTGGGGTGCAGGGTGAGGCAGAGGAGGGGAGCAGGGTGAAGCAGGAGAGGGGTGCAGGGTGAAGCAGGGGAGGGGTGCAGGGTGAAGCAGGGGAGGGCTGCAGGGTGAAGCAGGGGAAGGGTGCAGGGTGAAGCAGGGGTGGGGTGCAGGGTGAAGCAGGGGAGGGGAGCAGGGTAAAGCAGGGGAGGGGAGCAGGGTAAAGCAGGGGAGGGGTGCAGGGTGAAGCAGGGGAGGGGTGCAGGATGAAGCAGTGGAGGGGTGCAGGGTGAAGCAGGGAGGGCTCCAGGGTGAAACAGGGGTGGGCTGCAGGGTGAAGCAGGGGAGGGGAGCAGGGTGAAGCAGGGGATGGGTGTAGGGTGTATTAGCGGAGGGGTGCAGAGTGAAGCAGAGGAAGGGAGCAGGGTGAAGCAGGGGAGGGGTGCAGGGTGAAGCAGGGGAGGGCTGCAGGGTGAAACAGGGGTGGGGTGCAGGGTGAAGCAGGGGAGGGGTGCAGGGTGATGCAGGGGAGGGCTGCAGGGTAAAACGGGTGGGGTGCAGGGTGAAGCAATGGAGGGGAGCAGGGTGAAGCAGGGGAGGAGTGCAGGGTGAAGCAGGGGAGGGGTGCAGGGTGAGGTAGGGGAGGGCTGCAGGGTGAAACAGGGGTGGGGTGCAGGAGGGAGCAGGGTAAAGCAGGGGAGGGGTGCAGGGTGAAGCAGGGGAGGGGTGCAGGGTGAAGCGTTACTGTATTGTGAACAGTGGAGTGGCGCAGGGTGAAGCAGGGGAGGGCTGCAGGGTGAAACAGGGGTGGGGTGCAGGGTGAAGCAGGAGAGGGGAGCAGTGTGAAGCAGGGGAGGGGTGCAGGATGAAGCAGGGGAGGGGTGCAGGGTGAAGCGTTACTGTATCGTGAACAGTGGAGGGGCGCAGGGTGAACAGGGAAGGGGTGCAGGGTGAAGCAGAGGAGGGGTGCAGGGTGAAGCAGGAGAGGGCTGCGGGGTGAAGCAGAGGAGGGGAGCAGGCTGAAGCAGGGGAGGGGTGTAGGGTGAAGCAGGGGAGGGCTGCAGGGTGAAGCAGGGGAGGGCTGCAGGGTGAAACGGGTGGGGTGCAGGGTGAAGCAGGGGAGGGGTGCAGGGTGAAGCGTTACTGTATCGTGAACAGGGGAGGGGTGCAGGGTGAAGCAGAGGAGGGGAGCAGGGTGAAACAGGGGTGGGGTGCAGGGTGAAGAGCAGGGTGAAGCAGTGGAGGGATGCAGGGTAAAGCAGGGGAGGGCTGCAGGGTGAAGCAGTGGAGGGCTGCAGGGTGAAAGAGGGGTAGGGTGCAGGATGAAGCAGGGGAGGGGAGAGGGTTAAACAGTGGAGGGATGCAGGGTAAAGCAGGGGAGGGATGCAGGGTGAAACAGGGGTGGGTGCAGGGTGAAGCAGAGGAGGGGAGCAGGGTGAAGCAGGGGAGGGGTGCAGGGTGAAGCAGGGGAGGTGTGCAGGGTGAAGCAGTGGAGGGCTGCGGGGTGAAACGGGTGGGGTGCAGGGTGAAGCAGGGGTGGGGAGCAGGGTGAAGCAGTGGAGGGATGCAGGGTAAAGCAGGGGAGGGCTGCAGGGTGAAAACAGGGGTGGGGTGCAGGGTGAAGCAGGGGAGGGGAGCAGGGTGAAGCAGTGGAGGGATGCAGGGTAAAGCAGGGGAGGGCTGCAGGGTGAAAAGGGGTGGGGTGCAGGATGAAGCAGAGGAGGGGAGCAGGGTGAAGCAGGAGAGGGGTGCAGGGTGAAGCAGGGGAGGGGTGCAGGGTGAAGCAGGGGAGGGCTGCAGGGTGAAACAGGGGTGGGGTGCAGGGTGAAGCAGGGGAGGGGAGCAGGGTGAAGCAGGGGAGGGGAGCAGGATGAAGCAGGGGAGGGGTACAGGTTGAAGCAGGGGAGGGGTGCAGGGTGAAGCATTACTGTATCGTGAACAGTGGAGGGGCGCAGGGTGAACAGGGGAGGGGTGCAGGGTGAAGCAGAGGAGGGGTGCAGGGTAAAGCAGGAGAGGGGTTCAGGGTGAAGCGTTACTGTATTGTGAACAGGAGAGGGGTCAGGGTGAAGCAGTGGAGGGGTGCAGGGTGCAGCAGGGGAGGGCTGCAGGGTGAAACAGGGGTGGGGTGCAGGGTGAAGCAGGGGAGGGGTGCAGGGTGAAGCAGGGGAGGGGTGCAGGGTGAAGCGTTACTGTATCGTGAACAGGGGAGGGGTGCAGGGTGAAGCAGGGGAGGGGCGCAGGGTGAAGCAGGGGAGGGGTGTAGGGTGAAGCAGGGGAGGGGTGCAGGGTGAAGCAGGGGAGGAGTGCAGGGTGAAGCGTTACTGTATTGTGAACAGGGGAGGGATGCAGGGTTAAGCAGTGGAGGGGTGCAGGGTGAAGCAGGGGAGGGCTGCAGGGTGAAACAGGGGTGGGGTGCAGGGTGAAGCAGGGGAGGGGAGCAGGGTGAAGCAGAGGAGGGGCACAAGGTGAAACAGGGGAGGGGAGCAGGGTGAAGCAAGGGAGGGGTGCAGGGTGAAGCAGGGGTGGGGTGCAGGGTGAAGCTGGGGAGGGGAGCAGGGTGAGGCAGTGGAGGGGTGCAAGGTGAAGCAGGGGAGGGAGCAGGGTGAAGCAGGGGAGGGGTGCAGGGTGAAGCAGGCGAGGGGTGCAGGGTGAAACAGGGGAGGGCTGCAGGGTGAAGCAGAGGAGGGGTGCAAGGTGAAGCAGGGGAGCGGTTCAGGGTGAAGCAGGGGAGGGGTGCAGGGTGAAGCAGGGGAGGGGTGTAGGGTGAAGCAGGGGAGGGGTGCAGGGTGAAGCAGGGGAGGGGTGCAGGGTGAAGCGTTACTGTATCGTGAACAGGGGAGGGGTGCAGGGTTAAGCAGTGGAGGGGCCTCGGGTGAAGCAGGGGAGGGCTGCAGGGTGAAACAGGGGTGGGTTGCAGGGTGAAGCAGGGGAGGGGAGCAGGGTGAAGCAGGGGAGCGGTGCAGGGTG